>NW_022630999.1:27633152-28313226 GCF_010015895.1 Lontra canadensis
AAAAAAAAAAAAAAAAAAAAAAAAAGCAAAACAGAACAGTTTCCTTTACCAAATTATATGCAGTGATGTAGGTGAAGGTTCTATATAAGTAAGGATTTTATCTTTAATTGTGTGCTCCTGCCTTTGTCTTAGCATGAACTGAATCTGCTAACATAACTTTAGCTCCAGGCTGCTATCCTTGAATTTATAGACTTAGCCACCACAGGAACTTGGATATTGTATGTACAACGGTGGCATTTTTGTTCACAGAGAAACTTTAATCTTTAAAGAGAATGAATAAAAACTACACATGAACATATACCTCTACAACTATACTCTGGTTTTACCTGGGAGGTATCACACCAAATTCTCAAAGGTAGGCAAGAAAACGCTTGTTCTTAACTCTGGACAAAGCTGCTCTGAGAATCAAAAAAATAGTAATTGCATATGCATGTCCTTAAATCTTCGCACTGTACACTTTTAAAAAAAAATCAGAACGATCAGGTTGCATCACACGTCGCTTCTAGAAATTAACAACAAAAATCCCAGTTTTTAAAGAGGATTAGGAGGATCTTGAATTTGCCTCCCCTACACACCCACGGACACTCACCTTTTCTTTGTGTGCAGATTATGAATATTTAATGCTGGGGCAGCCCTCTCGAGGACTCTCTGAATAATGCTAAATTGATTAACAGTAACAGTTTGGGAAAAAAAAATCGGAAAGCGGGGTGGGGGGCCTTCAGGCTCTCTTCCTCCACCGTTCCAAAGAAAGACTGTTTACTCGAATTAAGAAATGAGTTCTTGTTGGGGGGGTTGGGTAGAAAGGAAATTTACGGGGCTCAGACAAAGAAAAACTTTTTCAAAAGGCTGCTTAGTCTTTAGCTCTGAAATAAACCAAAAGGGATTATGAAAATAAGGCCTTTTCAGAAAAATCCAAGCCGCGGTCACGCCTGTGGGCGACTTTTAAGCCCCGTGTCCGGCGTGTCTGGGTCAGAACACTCGGGACTGTTGGGTGCATGCCCGCGGAGCCTACACGGTCCATGGCGGGTTTTTTCCTGGGTAAATTTCACAGGCGTCCCCAATGGACGCGGATTTTGCTGTTTTGAGCTGGGAGGGAAACCAGTTGCCTGCGAGGTCTTTCTCAGCCCTCAGGGCTGTTGTTTCTGATTCGTGCTTTTAGGAAGCCGTGCAAGTGGTGGAGGGTCTAGCGTTACTGTGCTCGGTTTCTTCAATTTGCGGCGGTTGCGGAGGCCAGGCTGGTTTGGCCGGACCGGGCAGTTCCTGACGCGAGTGCTTCTCCAAAGGGGTCGGTAGGGTCCGGTTCCTTCCGCTAACTAAAATGTACAGTCCCCGGGTCTATTACCACAGATTCTCGTTATGTATTTACGGGTACAGTCCGAGAATCTATTTTGAAGAGGCTCCCGGATAATTCCTCCCCCAAGCCCCCAACTTTTTATTTTTAACTGGTTAAAAATAGTTTGACTTATTTAGAATTTCACACGTACCACTTTTTAGCATCCCAGAAAGACAAAATGGGCTGTTGAGGTGTTAATGACTCAGATGCCAACACTTGTATTTTTATTGTCTTTCTAAATCTCTGGGAAAAACAACAACAACCACCTCCAAATTTTGCAGAGATGGAGGTCTACTGTCCTCCCTCCTCCTGGTCTTCCTCAAACCTACCCCCTGGCTTTAAAATGTTTTCTCCTACTTTTTGTATTACGTGCCCAGTTGGCTCTTACGCACAGGGCAGTCTGGAAACTTGAAACTCTAGGCAATCCAGTTCAGTTCTTCCCTAGTCCAGAACAAAGGCAAAGACAGAAAAAAAGTACAGAAACAACCCCTCCCCACACAAAACTTGTATTCAGTGCCCAAGGCCAAGACCTTTGTTTTGTGTATTCCTTTAAGAGTTGGCGAGTGGGCGGGGAGCGTACTGAACGCGCCCGCCCTCTTTCTGGGGCATCGGCTGAGCGTGGCCAATCAACGGGCGAGGCCTTGGCAGCGGAAGCCGGAAGTGGAGATTGGGGGCCGGCCCGGACCTAGGGAGGCGGGCCGGGGGCGACGCAGCTGCGGCCCGTGGCGATTCTGGGCTGGAGGAAGTGGCGGTCGCTGCGGCGGCGGCGCGAAGACGGCGGGCATGGTGGGGCGGGAGAACGAGCTCTCCATCCACTTTGTTCCCGGGAGCTGCCGGCTGGTGGAGGTGAGGGAGTCGGCCCGGGGGTCTCGTAGGAATCGGGAATGCAGAGGGGGACGAGCCAGGTCGCGGGGGCTCGAGTGATTTACCCTGCGCATCCTGCAGAAATCCCAGCTCCTGACTCTGAGTCGCCCCAGCACCTCCTTCCTAGCGCTGGTTGGAGAGGGCGGCGCCACCGAGTTTGTTTACCTCCGTGCACACCCGTCGGTGTTTGCTCTTCCAGTCCTGCGGCAGGAAGCGAGTGGGTTTGGTTTCACTCTGGTGTTTTCGGTCTTCCCTCTCGGAAACGAAGAGGGGCTTTCAGAGCTCTTTCGGTTTTGTTTTATCTCTCTGAATTTCTTTTTCATTCTTTGTTCGTATCTCTCGATCTTACCAGTTCTTATCTGGGAACGAAGGGGAAAGTGGTTTTTTTAAAAATAGCGGATTTGGAGATGACAAATTACTGAAATCTTAGTGCAAGGCACTATGTATACACTTTACATGCATCATTTAATCGTCATAACAGTGAGATACTGTTTTTGCTCCATTTTACAGAGGAGAAAATTGAGGTTTACAGGATGAGCTTGCGGCCAAGTTCATTCAGTAAGCTTGGAGCCGGGATTCAGATACAAATCTCTTTCACTTTCTCAGGCTTTGAACCACTATGGAGGTTACATAAAGGAAGATTGTTACTGTGGGAGAACTATCCCAGACGTCTTCCGTCTTCATGCTTTCTTGTGTTTCATTTCTGGGCCTCCCAGCATTCAGTCCACAGAATGTATCTAGCAATGGCGAAAAGAAGAATGTTAATGCCTAGACCGATATGTCTTACGGAAATAAGAGATGTGGGAGATGGCTGTTTTTGTTACTGCAGAATTTTTATGCTTCCAAGAGTATATTTAGTGTTTCTAATCAGTTTGGTGTTTGGGACTATGAAAACTTATGTATTGTTCCTATGTGCCCCCCAAAGTACTGAATGCATAATGTTACATATTGTTTACATACGTATGCGTGTGTGTGTGTGTTTGTGTGTCTGTGTAAAGCTTAATGTTTCACAGTAGGAGTTCAGTAGATTAATGAAAATAGGTTTTCATGATTTCACTAAAAATGATACGCCCTAAATCTTATTTTTTTTTAAGGATTCTTTTAATTTTAAAATAATCTGCACCCATAGTGGGGCTCACACTCACAGTCCTGAGATAAGAGTGTAAAGCTGTACAGACTGAGCTGGCCAGGGGCCTCCACCCTAAATCTTGACCCGTATTTTCTGCTCTCTCAAAACATACAGAATTAAAATTCACTTGTGAGAATGAGGACTGCCTTACTGCTTACATTGGAGAAGGTGACTATGGTGGTACCTGTTAAGACTGTCTTGAAGGGTAGAAATAGGGTGACAGTAGCAGTTAGACCAGTGTCACCTAGATAGTTATGGAATCTTGAGTTTCTTAGTGTCCGTAATGTCTACTCAGAGATCTGCCTCCAGGGGAATGTTGTATGAGAGGATCAGTTAAAGAAAGGAAGAGGAAACTGCCATATCTAAGAGGTTCTAAAAAGAGCAAAATTTAAGAAGATCTCTATTTAAATATTAAATGTTACTGATGTCTCATTTTTTTTCTGGGACATTTTTTAGAAGTTAATGCTATTTCCACTTTAGTGTACTAAAGTGGAAATCACTGTCCCAGAGTAGTGTTTGACCATTTTGAAAGAGCCATTTGTATCATTACCTATAGTTTGGTGTCATTTGATTAGGTAGCATAATGAAACTTGTACCTCTACATTTATTTATATGTATTTAATTTTTCAGGAATTCTTTGGGTGACTATAAATCTGTTCACTTGTAGTTCCATACTTCTAAGAGTTTATGTAGTTAGAGGCAAATACATTCAGAGTAACTTAAAGTGATACTTCATACTGTACATATAAGTTAAGTTTTCAGGCAGACAGCATTTTCAACTCTTTGTTGTTGTTTGGATTAACTACAGTTTCTTCATTCTGAGTTCTTTGAAGTGCATGGATATTCCTGAGTTTTGCAAGACTAAAGTATTTTATGGAGTAACAGTCCTAATTAATTTTTTAGAGGAATATTTGTCCTTTTCTTTTAAAAACAAAAATAAAGGGACACCTGGGTGGCTCAGTCGATTAAGCCGCTGCCTTCTGTTCAGGTCATGATCCTGGGGTTCTGGGAGGGAGTCCCACACCGGGCTCCTTGTGCAGCAGGGAACCTGCTTCTCTCTCTGCCTCTGCCTGCCACTCTGCCTGCTTGTGATCTCTCTCTGACAAATAAATAAATAAAATCTTTAAAACAAACAAAAAAAACCCCTAAAAACAGTGTGCTTTTAAAAAGCTTGAGGTGGATTTCTGTTTATATATAGAAAGTAAAAAATAAATATTTTTGTTTGGCGTCTTTTAATTTCAGAGTGAGGCATATTTTATTTGCCAACCACCAAATGACAGAAATCTTGTCTTGGCTCCTGTTGTGTGACAGAAGGTGCTCATTGAGTCTCTAGAGAGAACTCTGTGAAAAGAGGAAAAATTACTTAAATAAATGAGGCTCCTTTCACTCTTCAGTCCCCTCTGTGTTGTGTAATATGGAAAATGTTAGAATTATAAAACTGTAAAGCTGGAAGAGCCTTAGTCATCTTATATTCACATTCCTCTTTTTACTAATGAGGAATTTGATCAATAGAGATTTCAGTAACTTCTCAGTACCACATTTCATGGCAGTATAGTTAAAATTTAATCATTATGAAATCAAATAGAAGGTCAAAGGATTAAGACAAAACTCAGTATGTATTTGGCTGGACCATAGAAGCTAGAAACAAGTCTGGGCCCAACCTTTTCCATTTACTATGGGTAAAGACTTTGACGTTTCAGGGCTTCAGATTTCTCAGTTTGGAAATAGTATTTGCCCCGCATGTTTAATAAGGCTATTCTTATGATCAGAAGTTACGATGTTAGGCTTACATAATACTGGATGGTTTTCAGATATAAGATTGTGCAGTATCATTTCCGTTTTAAGAAATGCTTGCACTTCAGATCTCTGCTTTTTTTAATAAAGAAAATTCTGGAGCATTGACATCTGTTCACTGGTTACTGTGGACTGTTTCCTCTTTTCTTCTAGGGACCTTACAAATTACCCCAGGCTTTAAGGACATAAGATTGTATTTTTTTCCATGCAACCACATTCTGTTTTAAAGTTAAGTGTATTAAAATCCCTAAGAGCCTTGCTGTCCTTGTAATTTAATGCTGTATTTCATCAAGTCTAAAATGTACTTGATTATCTGGGCTCTGATTTTAAGATGCACTAAAAAGCAAAAGACACTGCCAGAGTATGACACAGTAAGAAGATGCATCTGTTTCATTCATTTAACAGGGATGTTAAAGTGAAGAAAAAGTGTGCTTTACGCAATCAGTGAAGTACGCAGAGATTGGAATCCACTGTTCAGTAACCTTTGTGTAATACATATACTTGTTCTTTGACTTTACTCTTGTTTTCCTTTTATGGGAGAAGAGGGAAGGAAAGGTAGATCTGGAAAGGTAGATGACATTTTTTGGCTTCTTTGAATAAGATAAATGTTTCTTTAGAAGAACCTTGGACTTTTTCTGGAGTTCAAGATTACACTTCTCAAAGGGCAGTTCCCAAGTCACCATCTTCAGCACATTCCTGGGAACTTGTTAGAAATACAGATTATCAGGACTTATCCCAGATATACTAAATCTGAAAGCCTCCTGCTTGATTCTTATACATAATGAACCCTAAGAACCACCAAGAACTGTAACATACGCCTTTGCTTCTTTAATGTGAAGTAATAAAAAGTGAGAAACTCAGAAGAAACCAAATCATAGCTCTTTTATATTTTCTCAGGGATCTTTATGGTATTTATCCTGTGTAAATGGTTTTCTGATTGTATCTACTAGACTTGGCATGTTCTCTCTTCTTTACAAATCAGTCTTTGTAGGGCTGTTTTCTTGCCAAAATTCAAAGAAAATATTTTGCTGGCTGAAATCCTTGTTTTCATAGATCAGTTGGCTTGGGGCCAGGTTTTACCACGGAGAGCCTAGATGATTTTTCCTTCAATTTTTAAAATGTTTGGAATGGTTGAACTAAGGAAAAAATATCTTTAAGAGTTTACCATTATGTGGGCTCCTTTTTTTTTTTTTTTTTTAAGATTTTATTTATTTATTTGACAGAGATCACAAGTAGGCAGAGAGGCAGGCAGAGAGAGAGGAGGAAGCAGGCTCCCTGCTGAGCAGAGAGCCTGATGCGGGGCTCGATCCCAGAATCCTGAGATCATGACCTGAGCCGAAGGCAGAGGCTTAACCTACTGAGCCACCCAGGTGCCCCTGAAATAGTCTCTTTACATATCCTTCTTTTCCAGTAGATTATGAAATCCTTGCTCCTTGCACAGTGGTTAGTATACAGGCAACAAACTAAATGAATAGTTAACATTTTGTTGTTGTTGTTGTTGTTTAAGATTGGATTTATTTGAGAGAGAGAGAGAGAGCGAGCACAAATAGGCAGAGGGGCAGGCAGAGAGAAAGAGGGAGAGCAGACTCCCTACTGAACAGGGAGCCCAAGATGGGTCTCAGTCCCAGGACCCTAAGATCATGACCTGAGCTGAAGGCAGAGGCTTAACCCACTGAGGCACCCAGGCGCCCAGTAGTTAACATTCTTTAAATGGTTGATATAAGAGATTTGAATTTATCTATTTAATTTGAAATTGGTATTCTTTTACCATAAATTAATTATTTAGGTCATATTAATTGTATAAATGTTAGCTCTTTTCTCCCATCCAAATTAGAGAATAAAGCTTATTTTGATGGAAAAATAATAGTTGTTGACATTGAGTTTATTTGGTTTTGCCTAGGGATTACTAAATTGCTCTTTCCTTTTCAGGGCCTACACTTATTTATTTATTTATTTATTTATCTGTCTGTCTGTCTATCTCTTAAAGATTTATTTATTTATTTGAGAGAGAGAGATCACAAGTAGGCAGAGCAGCAGGTCGAGAGAGCGGGGAAAGCAGGCTCCCTGCTGAGCAGAGAGCCCGATGCAGGGCTGGATCCCAGGACCCTGAGATCATGACCTGAACTGAAGGCAGAGGCTTAATCCACTGAACCACCTAGGCACCCCACCTACATTTATTTTAAGGAAGTTTGAAATTTGGAAAAGAGAAGCATGACAAAACTATTATAGCAATTCTAAAAAAAAATTAAAAAAATTATAGCGATTATTTACTTGAAGGAATGTTGATTTAGCAAACTTTTTTTATGAATTGAGTTACTATTGGAAGGCTGTAGCTCCCCTGTTTTATTCCTTTTGGGTTAAAATACATCAGTGGGGTGCTTGGGTGTCTCAGTGGGTTAAAGCCTCTGCTTTCGGCTCAGGTCATGATCCCAGGGTCCTGGGATCGAGCCCCACATCGGGCTCTCTGCTCAGCAGGGAGCCTGCTTTCCTTCCTCTCTCTCTGCCTGCCTCTCCACCTACTTGTGATCTCTGTCTGTCAAATAAATTTTTAAAAAAAATTAAAAAAAAATACATCAATGTTTACCTTCCAGCCCCATGTCATAGTACACTGTGCAGCAGAGAGAAGGCCAGATGTTGTGGAAAATCAGCCAGATGCTGCTTCTCAGCTTAATGTGAATGCTTCTGGGAATTTAGCAAAGGAAGCAGGTAATGAATGATGACTTTATAAAATCTTTGCAAAATATTAAATAATTGCTGAGTTTATAAAAGTCAAAGGTTTCTAAATCGCATAGAAGAGATTTGTTTATATATGATGAATAAGCTATTATAAATGCCAGTGCAGAGTGATGTTATGTAATAATTTGATAGATTATTTTATTTCTTTTATGTCTGTCTGTCTTTTTTAGCTTTAATTGGAGCGTTTCTAATCTACATTAGTTCAGATTATGTATTTGATGGAACAAATCCACCTTATAGAGAGGAAGACGTACCAAGTCCCCTAAATCTGTATGGCAAAACGAAATTAGAAGGAGAAAAGGCTGTCCTAGAGAACAATTTAGGTAAGACAAATATCTTTAGTTCCTGATAGTTTTGATTGTTTTGAGGATTCCTTTTATGATATTGAGAAACACACACACACGTATGTATATATATACATATATATATATATGGTATGCTATATATAAGACATACAAAATTTTGAAAAAATTAGCATAAGTCATTGGAGGAAAAATTGGAGAATGTAGTTAATAAAAATGAAAAATAAGAATTTTAGAAATCATGATGAATTTATGAATCCTTGCAGACTTTTTCCAGTATTAGTATATACATGAATGTCATTGTATAGGGGCACCTGGCTGGCTTAGTAAGTAGAATATGTAATTCTTGATGATCTTGGGGTCGTGAGTTCAATCCCCATATTGGGCGTAGAGCTTAGATTTTAAAAAATGTTACTGTATAAAGGACAGGAATCTTATAAATATTTGTAATATACTTTCAAAAAACAGGTCTGTATCATTTCTCCTAGATTGAGGTATTTGTTATTTTTTGTACAATTTTTAAATTTATTTAATTCTTTTTTTTAAGATCTGGAGAGACAAGAGGGTTGGGGGGAGGGGCAGGTGGAGAAGGAGAGAGAGAATCTCAAGCAGGCTTCATACCCAGTGTGGAGCCCAGGGCAGGGCTTGATCTTACAACACTGAGATCATGACCTGAGCCAAAATCAGGAGTCAGATGCTTAACTGACTGAGCCACCAAGGTGCCCCAGGTTTTGAATTTCTGTTTGTATAGCTCTTCTTTTCCCCTATATGTGTTTGTGTATATACACACACATATATGTGCTGAATATAAAAAGTAATACCCTTATTGGAAAAAAAAATAAATCAAAATTGTAAAGGGTAGAAGTTCTTTTATAATCTTGCCTCTGAGAAGCACCAAATGTGGTTAGGTATGAAAGCATTTTTTGTGAATTTTCAAAAAACGGAGGATTTCGTTTTATAATCTGGTCCCTTGAATATTTGTCTTTCACTACATATTGAGTCATCTCTGGATTATCTTTTCCTATCAGTGGCTGCATAGTATACTTGATTTAATGATTCCTTGCACTGCCTTAGACTGTACAGTCTTTGAGAAGCATCCTGTAGTGTAGATTCCATGCTTATGGCATTTAGATTTCTAGGTGGGGTTTTTTTTCCCCCTTTGGTATTATAAATTATCCTGCAGGAATCATCCTTGAATACATATCTATACGTGGTTATCCAGTATGTTAATTTAGTTAAAAAGTTGTTAATTTTCAGTTAAAGTGTTCATTATCCAAAGCCTGTTGTAACTGCTCAGGAGGGGCCTACATAAAATCTGAAAGCTCATAATTCCTTAATCAGTGGTTCTAGGAATAATGTGGTGAAACACTCACATAACTTTTATATAGATTCACCACTTGTTAATGTGTCGTGGTTGTATGTGTGTGTGTTTTTCACTGAACTTGTTGGGAATTAGTTTAAATTCACCCCAAAATATTTCACCATGCTGTTTATCTTTTTTAAAAGATTGATTGATTGATTGATTGATTGATTTTGGGGTGGGGGGGAGCAAAGGGAGAGAATCTTTAGGTATATTTCCCACTGAACACAGAGCTGTATGTGGGGCTCAGTCTCACAACCCTGAGATCATGACCTGAACCGAAACCAAGGGTCAGACACTAAACTGACTAGGCCTCCCAGGCACCCCTATGCTATTTATCTTCTAAGAAGAATGTTCTTTACATAATTACAGTGTAGTTATCACACTCAAGAAATTTAACATTAATATGGTGTTATACTATAATATATCATCTATGTAGGAATTTTCCCACTTGTCCCAATAATGTCCTTCATTGCATTTTATTTATTTATTAAAGATTTTTATTTATTTATTTGACAGACAGAGATCACAAGTAGGCAGAGAAGCAGGCAGAGAGAGGGGAGGAAGCAGGCTCCTTGCTGAGCAGAGAGCCCGATGCGGGGCTCGATCTCAGGACCCTGGGATCATGACCTGAGCCGAAGGCAGAGGCTTTAACCCACTGAGCCACCCAGGCGCCCCGCATTTTATTTCTTAATCTAGGATCCAGTCAAGGATCACTCATTGCATTTAGTTGTCATATCAGTTTAATTTGTTCATTATTATGACTGTTAAAAATAATATATAAAAATACCCCAAATGACAGAGACCTTTGAAAATACTCCGTATAATATTTGTTAAATGGGCGTTATTATAGGTGAACTATGTCATTTTGGCATATTGCAAGTTTTCTACAACAGTATTTTTTTTAATTTTTATTTTTTTTATTTGTGAGAGCGTGGGTATGCAAGCACAAGCAGGGGGAACAACAGAAAGTGAGGGAGAAGGAGGTTCTCTGCTAAGCAGGGACCCTGACGTTGTGGGGCTCCATCCCAGGATCCTGGGATCATAACCTGAGCTGAAGGCAAATGCTTAACCCAGTGAGCCACCCAGGCATCCCCCTGTGGCAGTATTATTTAAGTCTACATACTTTCATTTAATATCAAGATTTAAGAACCAGTCAGCTTTAAAAAATTACCTGTTTTTATTAATTCCTAGGAGCTGCTGTTTTGAGAATTCCTGTTCTGTATGGAGAAGTTGAAAAACTTGAAGAAAGTGCTGTGACTGTTATGTTTGATAAAGTGCAGTTCAGTAACAAGTCAGCTAACATGGACCACTGGCAGCAGAGGTTCCCTACACATGTCAAAGATGTAGCTACTGTATGTCGCCAGTTAGCAGAAAAGAGAATGCTGGTGAGAATCTTTGGAAGGAGGAGTTCTTAACTGCCATCAACAAATGAAAGTCAAAGTGTTTTTGTTTCCTTTATTATTATACATAATAATATATATCTTTATAATAATATAAATAAATAACTGCAAGGTTTTTTTTTTAAGATTTTATTTACTTATTTGACAGACAGAGATCACAAGTAGGCAGAGAGAGAGGAGGAAGCAGGCTCCCTGCTGAGCAGAGAGCCCAATGTGGGGCTCGATCCCAGGACCCTGGGATCATGACCTGAGCCGAAGGCAGAGGCTTAACCCACTGAGCCACCCAGGTGCCCCAATAACTACAAGGTTTTATGTAAAACTTTTTTCAAACTACAGGGCGACCAAATGAAAGTAGTTTGCAGATAGTAGGCTATATTTGTGAATAGTAAAAATATTATGCTCTTGTGTTTGAATTTTTTCCTCATATACTATGGACTCTGTCTCTGACTAGAATATTAATAGAAAGGTGAGAGTGATTGATTTTAGGATGTTAATAATAGTTTGTAGTTTTTTAACATATAAAAATGTATATTTTAAATATGTACTATGGAACTATTTAAGGATATCATGCCTAATTAGCTCATACTGCAAAATGGTTCTGTTACATTTTGATTTAGCTGAGGATAATTAGAAATACTCATTAAATTGGCCTGTGTTTCTGTAAAAATCTGTAATCATTCTTAGGATTCCCACTAAATAAAATTTGGAGCCATTTATATTTTTATTTAAAAAAAAAATTCTTAAGCCTAAATTCTAGAAATTGTTTCTCATGCTTAGCTGGGTATATTTATAGGAATTTGATTTTAGATATCTCCTGGGGAGCATTCCAGAAAGGAGGGATGCATTTTAATTCCTGCACTTTTAAATTAGTTTTTTTGTCCAATCTGTTATTCCACTCAACTCAAAAAGTTGAAACTGTTTTGAATTTTTATGTCGTTATTAGGATCCATCAATTAAGGGAACCTTTCACTGGTCTGGCAATGAACAGATGACTAAGTATGAAATGGCATGTGCAATTGCAGATGCCTTCAACCTTCCCAGCAGTCACTTAAGACCTGTAAGTACATGGTGTTTTAAACCTCACTTGTTGAAAGCCCAGATCTGTCACTATATTTGGTTTTTTTTTGTTTGTTTGTTTTGGGTTTTTTTGTATTACTGATAAAACTTTTCATTTTGCTTTAGAAATACTGGGTAACTTCATTTTTTGGTACTAATTAAAGTGAACTTGTAAGTTGGTGGTTTATATTGTTACTTATCTCTAAATTACCCTGTATAAGGAAGCCCATGAGTATTGGTGAAGTTTATAGGAAAAGTCTTATCTTGATTATTTGTATTTTTCCAGGGATCAGATCAGATGTGCAGTTAAGGGCAAAGTGAAATAGAGACTATAAAACTGCAACATAGATGTATTTATTTTTAATTTTTTTGTTTTTATTTTTCTTTAAAGATAACTGACAGTCCCGTCTTAGGAGCACAACGTCCAAGAAATGCTCAGCTTGACTGCACCAAATTAGAGACCTTGGGCATTGGCCAGAGAACACCATTTAGAATTGGAATCAAAGAATCACTCTGGCCTTTCCTCATTGACAAGAGATGGAGGCAAACGGTCTTTCATTAGTGTATGTGCGTTTTGTTTTTTTTTTTAATTGAGAAGTATAGTATGTGGCACTTTTTAAAGAAAAAAGGAAATAATTTTGTATGAGTGCTCTTTAATTGTGACTCATGATCTTTCAGGTAAATGATGCTCTTGCACTAGTGAAATCGTCTAAAGAAACTAAGGGCAATGATGCCTCAGTTGAAGTAATGATTTTTCTTTTTATCATTTTGTTCTGGCTTAACTTTGTTTGAGTATAGTAAATTATGATTCTTAAATATTTACGAGCCAGGATGAGACAGATCTACTGTAGACTTTCTTTAGGATGAAATGCATTATTCATTCCTATAACCTCTACATTTTCAGGACTTTTGCAACTGTTGACCTTTTTTATGTTTTAAAGTGAGTTAAGTAGTACAAAAATCATTGGTGTTCATTATTTGCATCGCTTGAGCTCTGATCAAAATGTTTGAAGAAAGAAACTTTATTTTTGCAACTTACATGCAGTTTTTAAGCTTGAGATATTTCAACATGTTATGTATATTGGAACTCCTGTAGCCTGATGCCTCCTGCTTTTGTAGCAGTGTATGGTGAGCAATTGACAGAGTGTGTGTGTATGTGTATGTATTTTTTTAATATGTGTAAAACTGTCCTTTTCACTCCATGTCACTAAGTGATATTTCATATCTGTGGTTATACTAATAATGATGGGCCTTGTAAGTCTTTTGGCCATTCAAGAGTAATAAATATGTACTGTTGGCATGGTAACGCTTAGTTTTCTTTTATTTACTTAACTCACTTTCTTTTATTTACTTAACTCACTGTTATTTGTTGCTTTAATTTTTAAAAATTACATTCTTATGTAACATCTGATGCATATAAGAAAATACAGTTGATATCTATTGAGATATAAATAATAAAATGGACCCTGGTGAACTCTGCTTGAGACCTAGAATGTTAGAGATACTGTATCTACTTGTGCCATCTGATTGTTTTTTAAAAATAACTATGTAATCTTGCCACATGTTTACGTAGGATGTTCCTTCTGAAGAATGCAGAGTATTTGAATGTATTATCTATGCAGAGTAATATTGAAGTGACCTTAGCCTCAAGGATATTTTTGGTCCTTAATAAGGAATCAGCATGGTAGAATGAGGTGTATGACTTGGCTTCTATTGAGGGTTCATTGTGAATCCTGGTTTTCTGATTTCACTTCTGGGGTATCCTTTCCCTAGGTTATGATTTTGTCATCCATTGGACAAAAAGTATTTCTAAAAAAAAGTATTTCTAAGTTCCTAATTTACTTAGAGTTTTAGGTTTAGAAAGCATCAGGTTTGGATGATTTGTTTAAAGGACCAATTCCCACACCATGTTATATTTTGTAATTAGGGAAATTTTGGTGGTACCTAACCCCTAACCTGGACTCACTGAAATAGAATTTCTGGAATTGACACCTGCTAATTTAATTTTAAATTTTCTCTGGATGCTTCCAAAGTAAGCAGCCTAGTACTTGGATTTGGCAACCACTGGATTAAAGCTCCTTTTTTTTTCCTTTTTTTTTTTTTTTAAGTTATTTAATTGCACATAGGACAAAACTGAAAAGTTTCAGAGTAAAAAACCTTTCTCATTCTTCTCTAGCTGCTGATTTTCCATCTGTGGAAGAAATCAATGTAGGTCAGATCCTGGTATGTTTCTGTAGGCACTCTGTATAGTAAGATAAGAATACACTCATTAGGGACGCCTGGGTGGCTCAGAGGGTTGGGCCTCTGCCTTTGGCTCAGGTCATGATCTCAGGGTCCTGGGATCAAGTCCCACGTCGGGCTCTCTGCTCAGCAGGGAGCCTGCTTCCTCCTCTCTCTCTGCTTGCTGCTCTGCCTACTTGTGATCTCTCTCTGTCCATGAATAAATAAAAATCTTTAAAAAAAAAAAGAATACACTCATTACATGTGTATGTCACCATCCCTTCTTTATACAAATAGCATCATAAAATAAAAATTTTTCTGTGCTTTTAAAAACTTTATATGCCTTAGAGTTTATTCCAAATTAGTTACAAAGAATGTCTATGTTTTTTGTTTTGTTTTGTTTTACTATTCACTTTGAAATTTCAATCCTTTTTCTTTTTTTTAAGATTTTATTTTTAAGTGATCTCTACATCCAACATGGGGCTCGAACTCACAGCCTTGAGATCAAGAGTCGTGTGCTCCACTGATTAAGCCCATCAGGAGCCCCTGAAATTTCAATCTTAACAGAAAAGTTGTCATAATAGCACAAGAATGTCTGTATTCCCCTTCCATAGTTTGCAATTATCAACATTTAGCCACATTTATCCCATCATTTTCTCTTTTCTTTACATACACAAAGTATGTTTTTTTTTTTTTCTGAGCTGTTCAAGAGTAAATTGCAGGCATGATTCCAAGTCACCCACCTGCTATATAAGCATCAGTGTATAATTCTTAAAAATCAAGATGCTCTTCCACATAACCTCATAATATAACCATCAGAATCAAGAAATTAACATTGATACACTATTATCTATTCCACAGACCCCATTCACAGGTGTTGTGCCAGTAATGTCCTTTATAAGTCTATCCAGTCCAGGATTATTTGTGGCATTTCTTACCATTTTGCTTAGGATTCAACCTGCAACAGTTGTTCAGTGTTGTGTTTTCTTTCATGATCTTGACTTTTTCTGACATCCCTCTATAAAAGAAATTCACATTGATACTTCAGTGCCAATATCGCTCCATTCTTTTCTGTGCAGCTCCATTCTCTGACGTGAGAAATCTAGTTCCTATAATTCTTAATATCCTTACCACTTGGCTCAAGTTATCTATAAGAACCATTCTGATCACACAGTTTTCCTGCTACCCTCATCACAGACCTCCATGAGCCAACTGAGCATCTCTGACACTTGGGCCATGGCCCCGATGACAGGGACCATGACAGTTACTGTACCTAGTTGAGGCCACTCTTTCCCTCCCCTAGCCCACACAGTGTACTGCACCAACAGCCACAGGAGCTACCACAAACCTACCTGCAGAGCACCAAAGGGAAGGAACTAGGTATTCTTTGATGGTGGTATATATGTCAATGAATGAACCACAATTTATTTAAATATTAGTTTCCTTAATGATGGACCTTAGGTTGTGTGGAATTTTAGAGCATGCTTTTAATGAGCCCAATGTATAAAACATTCAAGTTTGTGAGACCTCCTGTTCTACTGTATATCCACAGATCATAACCAAAAGCTCATAGGAAGCTCAAAGGAAAAGCTTGATCAATCAACCTGAATGTGTGAAGAACAGAATGTATCTTAAATATTTCTCAGACTATTTTTGTTACATGTTTAAATCACTGTCCTATGTAGATAAAGGTATTTGCTTATTTTGAGTTTTAATATAAAATAACAATCATTTTAGACACTTTCAGCAGGAAATAGGAAACCTTCAACTGTCCATTAAAACCTTTGGGATAAATTACTGTTAAGAGTCTAAATTCTGTCTCTTTGCAAACCACATCATATCATTAGCCTTAAATAAGGCAGTAGATTTTACTTCAACTGTGTAGATTAGTCAAGAGAGAATTTTCTAACTTGAGGACCGTATTAGGTGTAGCAAATAAGAAACAGCCAAGTCTGATTTTGAATGTGGTTCTACCACTTGCTTCTGGCAAGTTATTTTTCCTTTGAGTTTCAAGTTTCCTTTTAGGGTTAAGTGGGAGTAATACTACCTGTTTCACAGGTTATATTGTGGAAATGCCTAGAGCACAGGTGATTAACAGAAAGTAGCAGTGGACTTACCAAGTGCCTAGAGGAAGAGCTTGGGGGTGTGTGGAGGAGCCTGTGCTTTTACACTCTTGAGCTAGCTGTACTTTCTGACATAAGACAATAGGAGTTTTCCTCCATAAGCAGAATTACAAGTGGGTTTTTTTCATGATTTTTTAATATTTTCTGAGTTTTCTATAATGAGCATTTAATATTTTAGAAATAAATTTTAAAAGATTTTTATTTATTAGAGAGAGTGTGCAACTGAGGGAGGAGCAGAGGGAGAGGGATAAGTTGACTCCATGCTGACTCCCACAACCCGGAGATCATGATTCCAACCGAAATCAAGAGTCACTTAACTGACTGAGGCACCTGGGAGCCTTTAAAAAATTTTAAAGAGGATAAATTATTCCTGTAACTTCTTTACCCTAAGTACTTCTGAAATTCTGTATTTTGCCATGCAAATGAATTGAATTTATATGTTCCTAATTGTAAATTGAATTTAAATGTACCTAATTCTATCTCTAGAAATTGGATGTTAAAATTCCTATATTTGTAATTGGTTTATTTATCTTTAAATTTTTATTTTTTTTAAGTAGGCTCTGCACCCAACGTGGGGCTTGAACTCAGTGACCCTCAGACCGGGACTTGGATGCTCTACCGTCTGAGCCAGCTGGGTGTCTTTCCATACTCTTTTTTTCAACATTTGTAGGCAGCATTTTGTTTTGTTTTGTTGTTGTTGTTTTTTTTTTACTATTTTTAGTTTTATTTTATTTAAAACACAAATATTTTAATTTCATCTTTAATCCAAATTACTTATTCATGAGAGTTCTGTACATAGCAGGAATTTCGTAGCTTCTATTTAAAATTTTTTTTTTTTTTCCATTTGACAGACAGATCACAAGTAGGTAGAGAGGCAGGAGGAGGAGGCAGGCTCCCTGCTGAGCAGAGAGCCCGATGCAGGACTCGATCCCAGGACCCTGAGATCATGACCTGAGCCAAAGGCAGAGGCTTTAACCACTGAGCCACCCAGGCGCCCCTTAAATTATTTTTTAATTGCTGTGGGTTTTTTTTTTTTTTTAAATTTTATCTTTTATTAACATATAATGTATTAGCCCCAGGGGTATAGGTCTGTGGATCGTCAGGCTTACACACTTTCCAGCACTCACCATAGCACGTACCCTCCCCAATGTCTATAACCCGACCACCCTCACCCTACCCCCCTTCCCCCAGCAACCCTCAGTTTGTTTTGTGAGATTAAGGGTCTCTTATAGTTTGTCTCCCTCCCGATACCATCTTGTTTCATTTTTTTCCTTCCCTACCCCCCAAACCCCCTACTTGGCCTCTCAACTTCCTCAGATCAGGGAGATCATATGATAATTTTCTTGTTCTGATTGATTTATTTCACTCAGCATAATACCCTCTAGTTCCATCCACGTAGTTGCAAATGGCAAGGTTTTGTTTCTTTTGATGGCTGCATAGTATTCCGTGTGTGTGTGTGTGTGTGTCTGTGTGTGTGTGTGTGTGTGTATCACATCATTTTTATCCATTCAGCTATTGATGGACATCTAGGTTCTTTCCATAGTTTGGCTATTGTGGACATTGCTGCTATAAGCACTAGGATAGACATGTCCCTTTGGATCACTACATTTGTATCTTTAAGGTAAATATCCAGTAGCACAATTGCTGGGTCATAGGGTAGCTCTATTTTCAACTTTTTGAGGAAACTTTGTGCTGTTTTCCAGAGTGGCTGCACCAGCTTGCATTCCCACCAACAGTGTAGGAGGGTTCCCCTTTCTACATATCCTCACCAGCATCTGTCATTTCCTGACTTGTTAATTTTAGCCATTTTGACTGGTGTGAGGTGTTGTCTCATTGTGGTTTTGATTTTATTTCCCTGATGCCTAGTGTTGTGGAGCACTTTTCATGTGTCTGTTGGCCATCTGGATGTCTTCTTTGTAGAAATGTCTGTTCATGTCCTCTGCCCATTTCTTGATTGGATTGTTTGTTCTTTGGGTGTTGAGTTTGATTAGATCTTTATAGATTTTGGATACTAGCCCTTTATCTGATATGTCATTTGCAAATATCTTCTCCCATTCTGTCAGCTGTCCTTTGGTTTTGTTGACTGTTTCCTTTGCTGTGCAAAAGCTTTTGATTTTGATGAAGTCCCGAAAGTTCATTTTTGCCCTTGCTTCCCTTGCCTTTGGCGATGTTTCTAGGAAGAAGTTGCTGCGGCTGAGGTCGAAGAGGTTGCTGCCTGTGTTCTCCTGAAGGATTTTGATGGATTCCTGTCTCACATTGAGATCTTTCATCCATTTTGAGTCTATTTTTATGTGTGGAGTAAGGAAATGGTCCAGTTTCATTTTTTGGCATGTGGCTGTCTAATTTTCCCAACACCATCTGTTGAAGAGACTGTCTTTTTTCCACTGGACATTCTTTCCTGCTTTGTCAAAGAATAGTTGACCAAAGAGTTGAGGATGTACTTCTGGGCTCTCTATTCTTTTCCATTGATGAATGTGTCTGTTTTTGTGCCAGTACCATACTTTCTTGATGACAGCTTTGTTAATAGAGCTTGAAGTCTGGAATTGTGATGCCACCAACTTCGGCTTTTTTTTTTTTTTTAAGATTTTATTTATTTATTTGACAGAGAGAGATCACAGGTAGGCAGAGAGAGAGAGAGGGAAGCAAGCTCCCCTCCGAGCAGAGAGCCCGATGCGGGACTCGATCCCAGGACCCAGAGATCATGACCTGAGTCAAAGGTAGTGGCTTAAACCAATGAGCCACCCAAGTGCCTCAAACTTTGGCTTTCTTTTTCAGCATTCCTCTGGTTATTCCATACAAATTTAAGGATTATTTGTTCCATTTCTTTGAAAAAAATTGATGGTATTTTGATAGGGATTGCATTAAATGTGTAGATTGCTTTAGGTAAAATAGACATTTTCGCAATATTTGTTCTTCCAGTCTGTGAGCATGGAACATTTTTCCATTTCTTTGTGTCTTCCTGAGTTTCTTACATGAGTACTTTATAGTTTTCTGAGTACGGATTCTTTGCCTCTTTGATTAGCTTTATTCCTAGGTATCTTATGGTTTTGGGTGCAATTGTAAATGGGATCAACTCCTTAATTTGTCTTTCTTCTGTCTTGCTGTTGGTGTATAAATGCAGCTGATTTCTGTGCATTGATTTTGTATCCTGATACTTTACTGAATTCCCGTTATGAGTTCTAGCAGTTTTGGAGTGGAGTGTTTTGGGTTTTCCACATAAAGTATCATATCATCTGCAAAGAGTGATAGTTCGACAACTTCTTTGCCGATTTGGATGCCTTTAATTTCTTTTTGTTGTCTGATTGCTGAGGCTAGGACTTCTCTAGTACTATGTTGAATAGCAGTGGTGATAATGGACATCCCTGCTGTCTTCCTGACCTTAGCAGAAAAGCTCTCAGTTTTTCTCCATCGAGAATGATATTTGCTGTGGGTTTTTCATAGATGACTTTGATATTGAGGTATGTACCCTCTATCCATACACTGTGAAGAGTTTTGATCAAGGAAGGATGCTGTACTTTGTCAAATGCTTTTTCAGCTTCTATTGAGAGTATCATGTGGTTCTTGTTCTTTCTTTGATTAATGTATTATATTACATTGATTGATTTGCAGATGTTGAACCAACCTTGCAGCCCAGAAATAAATCCCACTTGGTCATGGTGAATAATCCTTTTAATGTACGGTTGGATCCTACTGGCTAGTATTTTGGTGAGAATTTTCACATCTGTGTTCATCAAGGATATTGGTCTGTAATTCTCTTTTTTGATGGGGTCTTTGTCTGATTTTGGGATCAAGGTAATGCTGGCCTCATAAGATGAGTTTGGAAGTTTTCCTTCCATTTCTATTTTTTGGAACAGTTTCAGGAGAATAGGTATTAATTCTTCTTTAAATGTTTGGTAGAATTCCCTTGGGAAGCTGTCTGGCACTGGGCTCTTGGTGGTTGGGAGATTTTTGATAACTGTTTCAATCTCCTTACTGGTTATGGGTCTGTTCAGGTTTTCTATTTCTTCCTGGTTCAGTTTTGGTAGTTTATACATCTCTAGGAATGCATCCTTTTCTTCCAGATTGTCAAATTTGCTAGCGTATAGTTGTTCATGATATGTTCTTATAATGTTTGTATCTCTTTGGTGGTGTTGTGATCTCTCCTCTTTCATTCATGATTTTATCTATTTGGGTCCTTTCTCTTTTCTTTTTGATAAGTTTGCCCAGGGGTTTATCAGTCTTCTTAATTCTTTCAAAGAACCAGTTCCTAGTTTTGTTGATTTGTTCTTCTGGTTTTTTTTTGGCTTCTGCTCTGATCTTTATCATTTCTCTTTTCCTGCTGGGTTTAGGCTTTCTTTGCTATTTTTCTGTCTAGCTCCTTTAGGTATAGGCTTAGGTTGTGTACTTGAAACCTTTCTTGTTTCCTTTTTTTTTTTTAAGGTTTTATTTGTTTATTTGACAGAAATCTCGAGTAGGCAGAAAGGCTGGCAGAGAGAGAGAGAGAGAGAGAGAGAGAGGAGGAAGCAGGCTCCCTGCTGAGCAGAGAGCCCGATGTGGGGCTAGATCCCAGGACATTGAGATCACAACCTGAGCCGAAGGCAGGGGCTTTAACCCACTCAGCTTCCCAGGTGCCCTGAGACCTTTCTTGTTTCTTGAGAAAGGCTTGTATCGCTATATATTTTCCTCTCAGGACTGCCTTTGCTGTGTCCCACAGATTCTGAACAGTTGTGTTATCATTTGTTTCCATGAATTTTTTTCAATTCTTCTTTAATTTCCTGGTTGACCCATTCATTCTTTAGTAGGATGCTCTTTAGCCTCCATGTATTTGGATTCTTTTCAGCTTTCCTCTTGTGATTGAGTTCTAGTTTCAGAGCCTTGTGGTCTGAAAATCTCAAGGGAATGATCCCCATCTTTTGGTACTGGTTGAGACCTGATTTGTGACCCAGGATGTGATCTATTCTGGAGAATGTTTCATGTGATTAGAGAAGAATGTGTATTCTGTTGCTTTGAGATGGAATGTTCTGAATATATCTGTGGTGTCCATCTGGTGCAGTGCGTCATTTATAGCCTCTGTTTCCTTGTTGATCTTATGCTTAGATCATCTGTCCATTTCAATGAGGGGGGTGTTAAAGTCCCCTACTATGATTGTATTATTGATGTGTTTTTGATTTTGTTATTAATTGGTTTATATAGTTGGCTGGTCCAATGTTAGGGGCATAGATATTTAATTAATTAATTAAAGAAATAGACTCTTTTTTTTTTTAAGATTTTATTTATTTATTTGAGAGACACATATCACAAGTAGGCAGAGAGGCAGACAAAAAGAGGAGGAAGCAGGCTCCCCGCTGAGCAGAGAGCCTAATACGGGGTTTGATCCTAGGACCCTGATATCATGACCTGAGCCAAAGGCAGAGGCTTAACCCACTGAGCCACCCAGGCGCCCCGGGCATAGATATTTAAAATTGTTAAATCTTCTTGTTGGACAGACCTTTAAAGTACAATATAGTGTCCTTCCTCATCTCTTATTATAGTTTTTGTCTTTTTTTTTTTTAAGATTTTATTTATCTATTTGTCAGAAAGAGAGAGAGACCACAAGCAGGGGGAGCAGCAGGCAGAGAGAGAGGGAGAAGCAGGCTCCCCGTTAAGCAAGGAGCCTGACATGGGACTCAATCCCAGGACCCTGAGATCATGACCTGAGCCAAAGGCAGATGCTTAACAATTGAGCCACCCAGGAACCCTCTTATTATAGTCTTTGGCTTAAAATCTAATTTATCTGATATGAAGATTGCCACCCCAGCTTTCTTTTGATGTCCATTAGCATGGTAAATTGTTTTCCACCCCCTCACTTTAAATCTGCAGGTGTCTTTGGGTCTAAATTGAGTTTTTTGTAGACAGCATATTGATGGGTCTTGTTTTTTTATCCATTCTGATACTTTGTGTCTTTTAATTGGGGCATTTACCCCATTTACATTCAGGCTAACTATTGAAAGATATGAATTTAGTGCCATTGTAGTGCCTGTAACGTGACTGTTACTGTATATTGTCTCTGTTCCTTTATGGTCTGTTACTTTTAGGCTCTCTCTTTGCTTAGAGAACCCCTTTCAATATTTCCTTTAGGGCTGGTTTGGTGTTTGCAAATTCTTTTAGTTTTTGTTTGTCCTGAAAGCTTTTTATCTCTCCTTCTATTTTAATTTTTTTAAGATTTTATTTATTTGCCAGAGAGAGTGAGCGAGCGAGCGCAAGCAGTCAGAGTGGCAGCAGAGGCAGAGGGAAAATCAGGCTCCCCACCAAGCAAGGAATCAGATGTGGGACTCGATCCCAGGATCCCTGGGATCATGACCCAAGCCGAAGGCAGCTGGTCAACCAACTGAGCCACCCAGGCGTCCCTCTCCTTCTATTTTTAATGACAGCCTAGCTGGATATAGTATTCTTGGCTGCATATTTTTCTCATTTAGTGCTCTGAATATATTATGCCAGTCCTTTCTGACCTGCGAGGTCTCTGGGGATAAGTCTGCTGCCCATCTAATATTTCTACCATTGTATGTTACAGAGCTCTTGTCCCGAGCTGCTTTCAGGATTTTCTCTTTGCCACTAAGATTTGTAAGTTTTACTATTAGATGACAGGGTGTGGACCTATTTTTATTGATTTTGAGGTGGGGTCTCTGTGCTTCCTGGATTTTGAAGCTTGTTCCCTTTGCCATATTGGGGATATTCTCTACAATAATTTGCTCCAATATACCTTCTGCCACACACCCCCCTTCTTCTGGAATATCAATTATTCTAATATTATTTCATCTTATGGTATCACTTATCTCTCATTCTCCCTTCGTGGTACAGTAGTTTGTCTCTCTTGCTCAACTTTTTCATTCTCCATCATTTGGTCTTCTATATCACTCTATATTCTCTCTTCTGCCTCATTTATCCTAGCAGTAAGAGGCTCCATTTTTTTATTGTACATCATTAATAGCTTTTTTTATTTCAGCTTGGTTAGATTTTAGTGCTTTTATTTCTCCAGACAGGTTTCTCTAATATCTTCCACGCCTTTTTTGAGGCCAGCTAGCACCTTGAGACTCGTCATTCTGAACTCTAGATCTGACGTATTACCAATGTCATAGTTATTAGGTCCCTAGCCTTCAGTACTGCCTCTTGTTCTTTTTATTGTGGTGAGTTTTAACGCCTTGTCATTTTTTCTAGATAAGAATATATGAATGAAAAAATAAAATACTAAAAGAGTGGCAAAGACCCCAGAAAAATGTACGCTAACCAAATCAGAAGAGATCCCATATCGTGGGGAGAAGAAAGGGGGTAAAAAGTTTAAAAAAATTATATTATAAAAAAAAAGTTTTAAAATATATATATGTATGTTAGGTGAATAGAACAGACAATCACCCACTTGATTTTGGGTGTATTTTGGTCTCTTAGAAGAAACTATCTTCCAAAATTTTAAAGAAAGAAAAACTTACATATATACAAAAATAAGGGTAAACACGATGAAGGGGTGGAATATGATGTAAAGTTGAATATTAAAAAAAAAATTCTAAGGAATTGATAGGTTGGTTGGAAAAAGAAAGAAAACGAATGTGGAATTTTCTCAGGCTGGAGATTAGAGCAAAGCCCTGTGCTAGATATAGGGTATATTTTGATCTATTAGAAGAAATTGTATCCCAAAAAATTTTTAGAAGAAAAAACCCTATATACAAAAAATAAAGTTAGATACAATGAAAGATAGAACGTGACTATAAAAATGAAGTTTTGAAAAGATATTTTCTTTTTTTTTTTTTTTAAAGATTTTATTTATTTATTTATTTGGCAGACAGAGATCACAAGTAGGCAGAGAGGCAGGCAGAGAGAGGAGGAAGCAGGCTCTCTGCTGAGCAGACAGCCCAATGTGGGGCTCGATCCCAGGACCCTGAGATTATGACCCGAGCCGAAGGCAGCGGCCTAACCCACTGAGCCACCCAGGCGCAACCTTGAAAAGATTTTTTTAAAGAAAGGTATTGTTAAGATAAACTAGTTAAAAACATTAAAAGAGGAAAGGAAAAATTTAAAAAATTAGAATAAAAAATTTTTAAAAAATTTAATCAACTTTGTAAGACTATAAAGAATCATGGGGAGAAAGCCATGAATTCCATAACTTTGCTTTCTTCTCCTCTGGAACTGCACTGTTCTCCTTCATCAGTGAGTTTGGGCTTGGCTGGATGTTCTTGCTGATCTTCTGGGGGCGAGGCCTGTTGTGTTTCTCAAGTGTCTTTGCAGGAGGCGGAATTGCACAGCCCTTGCCAGGGGCCCGGCTAAGTAATCTGCTTGGGTTCGCTCTCAGGAGCTTTCCATAGAGCCCTGGAGGATAGAAATGAAAATGGTGGCCTCCCTATCTTCAGCCCAGAGGAGCTGAGAGCTCACGCCCCACTCCTCAGTGCGCCTTCGGAGAAAAGCGCTCAATCACTCCCATCTCCCTGGTCTCTAGCCGGGCTCCAAGCTCACCCAGCCTGTGACCAGATATTTCTGTCTCAGGCACACAACCCCGTTTGAAGTCTCCAAACCCAGTGGATTACTGCCTCCAGAGAAAGAAGGTGGGTTTCCCCAGACCTGCCACTTGTGGGGTCCCTGCTCAAAGAGCAGTGGCTTTACTGTGCCACGGATCACAGTTTAAAGTAACCCCAAGCGGAGAGCTCACTCCTTGGATCCATCTCTAGTCAGCTTTCCTCTGTTACCTGCGAGCTCTGCTACAGTCAGACACTTGGTCCTTCTGTGAACCCGCGGGACCTGAGACCACACTGTCCCTGCGAGGGCTCCACCCCCGCTTGGCCTCTGGAGCAATGTCCCTCAGTGGAGCAGACTTCTAAAAGTTCGAATTTTGTGCTCCGTTGCTCTGCTGCTTGCCGGGAGCCAACCCCTCCCCCCAGGGTCTGTCTTCCCATCGCTTTGGATTCGCTTCTCCACACATCCTACTTTTCAGAAAGTGGTATTTTCCTTTTCTAGAATTGCTGCTCTTCTTCTCTTCAATCTCCTGTTGGGTTTGTACGTGTTCAGAATGATTTGATAACTATCTAGCTGAACTCCTGTGACCTGATGTCATTTCAGTCTGCTACTCCTCTGTCATCTTGACCTAATTCTCTGGTTTGTTTTCTTTTTTACAATTGATTTAATATCAAAAGATGGCCATGAAATTGTTTAGCTCATTCCCACAATTGTTTTGTTTTCTACGGACCCCATCTTCATTCTGATTTTTGACAAACGTGCAACATGGAACAATTTCAAGTTTTCCCCAGTTCATTATAGAACTTAAAAAATGTTGCCTTTGAACTGTAAGCTTGTTATCGAGGTTTCAAAAAAATTTTTTTTTTAAGTTTATTTATGTAAGTAATTTCTTTACCCAATATGGTGCTTGAACTCATGATCCCCAAGATCAAGAGTCACATGCTCTTTTGACTGAGTCAGCGAGGCTCCCCAGTTTCAAGATGTTTTAATATGTGTTGCCAGAAGTTATCCAGGGTAAGTAAAATAGTTGGGCATGTTGTAGGGCCGAGAATAATTTTTTATTCTTACCTCCAGGTTTTATGTGCTTAATACCTATTAGATTGTTAGTTGAATTGAAAGAGTGATGAGGGTTCTGCCCTTTGGAAATGTTCTTCTGTCGTTAGAATTCACTTGAAACTATAAGATAAGGATGGATGATTGGAAAAAAATATATGCTGTGTGAGGTAACACCATATGAAACAGCATCATTGTCTGCCTACTTTGATTACATGTGTCTCAGCAGCATGAGGAATAATCCTCTTTAATAATGTCAACCTCAGAACATTCCTAAGTTCTCCTATTGAGTCCTTGCAGATCTATCACCCGTGATCCACTTAAGTCAGCGAAACCAAGTTAGCACTTGTCTCCAGCTACAGATGAGCTTAGTAGGCCCAGGTTACTTATTTAAAATCTGGAAGGGTTAAGAAATCTAGATGTGTGGGGCGCCTGGGTGGCTCAGTGGGTTAAACCTCTGCCTTCGGCTCAGGTCATGATCTCAGGGTCCTGGGATCGAGCTCCACATCGGGCTCTCTGCTCAGCAGTGAGCCTGCTTCCCCCTCTCTCTGCCTGCCTCTCTGCCTACTTGTGATCTCTCTCTCTCTGTCAAATAAATAAATAAAAATAAAAAAAAAATCTAGATGTGAACTTAAGGAAATAATTTGATTACATCCCAATCTTAGAAATTAAAAAAAAAAAAGCTTTTAATTGTGGTAAGTCATATGTACAAAAGTGCATAAGATGTATATATAGTTTAAAGAGTAATGACACCATGTACACGTACCCTGTACAACAACCCAGGTTAAGAAATAGAACATTATGGATACCTTAGAAGCTTACTATACTGTAGTTCCCCCTTATCTTTATGTGGTTTCTTATACCTGAGGTCAACTGCAGTCTGGAAGCAGATGATCCCCCTTCTGACGTATCGTCAGTAGGACAGTAGTAGCCTAACACTGTATCACAGTGCCTATGTCATTCACCTCACTTCTCATCACATAGGCATTTTCTCATCTCATATCATCCTAAGAAGAAGGGTGAGTACAGCACAATAAGATATTTTGAGAGAGGAACCACATTCGTGTAACTTTTACAGTGTATTATAGTTACGCTATTATTAATCTCTTACATTCCCTATTTATAAATTAAACTTTATCATATGTATGCCTGTATAGGAGAAATAGTAATGCTTGGATTCTGTACTGTCTGCTGATTGAGGCATCCAGTGGGAGGTCTTGAAACATATCCCACATGGATAAGGGAGACTACTGTATGCCTTTCTAATAGTCTACTTGCATTAAGGTTCTCCAGAGAAATAGAACCAGTAGGGTGTGTATATATGTTGAAAGAAATTTATTATAAGGAATTGGCTTATGTGATTATGAAGGGTGGCAAACTGAAAACATGAAGGTTGGACCCATAGGCTGGAGACCCAGGGAGCCAGTCTTCCAGTTTGAGTTCAAATGCAATGCAATCCATTGTAGAACCGGGGAGAGCTGATTTTGCAAATAAAATGTGAAGGCAGTCTGCTTGGTCATCTGATTGAATTGAGGCCCACACACATTATGGAGGGCAATCTGCTTTAGGTAATGTCCACGGACTTAAATGTTAATCTCATCTAAAATACCCTCACAGAAACAACTAGAATAATGTTTGACCAAACATCTCAGCTTCCTGTGGCCTACCCAAATTGTCATAAAATTAACCACTATAGTGCCACTTTTCCCTCTAGAGTCAACCAGTATCCTCACTTAAAAAAAAATTTTTTTTTTTTTAAAGATTTATTCATTATCTGGGAGAGAGAAAGTATGTGAGTAGGAGAGGGAGAGAGAGTCTCATGCAGGCTCCACCCTAACTGTGGAGCTGGATGTGGCATTAGATAATCGTGACCCTGAGATCATGACCTGACCCCTCCAGGCACCCCCCGCCCAATTTTTTAAATTGTGGTAAAATACACATAATATAAAATTTGCCATCTTAACCATGCTAAAATATGTACTTCACTAGTGTTGATTGTATTTGCCAACAAATTTCCAGAACGCTTTCCATCTTATAAAACTGAAACTCTTGTGTCCATTAAGCACCTATTTCCTTCCTCCCCCCTCCCACTGAGGCTTGGGAACCACCATTCTACTTTCTTTATGAATTAGACTATTCTAGGTACTTAATATAAGTAGAGCCAGGCAATATTTGTCATTTTGTGACCAAGTTATTTCACTTGGCATAATGTCCTCAACATGCATCCATGTTGTAATGTGTCAGAACTTTTCATTTTTAAGGTTTTTAAAATATTTTAAAAATTCCTTTGTAATGTATATGCCAATTTTGTTCATCCATTCACACCTCCATCTCTTGTCCATTGTGAATAATGCTTCAGTGAACATGGTTGTTAAGTATCTCTTTGAGACCATGCTTTCAGTTCTTTTGAGTACATCCTTGAGAAGTGGATTTGCTGGATCATATAGCAATTCTATTTTTCAGTTTTTTGACGAGCTGCCATACTGTTTTCCTTACTGGCTGCATCATTTTACATTCCCACTAACCGTGCACAAGACTTTAAATTTCCCATTTTTGCCAATACTTAATTTTCTGTTAATAAGTAAACTTATTTATTTATTCATTCATTCATTTATTTGACACAGAGATCACAAGTAGGCAGAGAAAGAGGGGGAAACAGGCTCCCTGCTGAACAGAGAACCTGATGCGGATCTCAATCCCAGGACTCTGAGATCATGACCTGAGCCAAAGGCAGAGGCTTAACCCACTGAGCCATCCAGGCAGCCCACTTATTTTCTGTTTAATAGTCATCGTCCTGGGGCACCTGGGTGGCTCAGTCATTAAGAGGCTGACTTTGGTTCAGGTCATGATCCCAGGGTCCCAGGATCAAGCCCCGCATAGGGCTCCCTGCTCTATGGGAAGCCTGCCTCTCCCTCTCCCACTCCCCCTGCTTGTGTTCCCTCTTTCACTTGTGTCTCTGTCAAATAAATAAATAAAATCTTAAAAAAAAAAAAATAGTCGTCCTACCATCCTTCTGAGGTAGTATCCTAACCTTTGCATTTGTCACTATTTTGATTATTTTTATGGTTATTTGCAATTTATATATGTATCTCTAGCTATATATTATGTCATTGTGAAAAACGGATAATAAGCATACAGCTGGCCAGGGAAGAAAAAGGTAATATTGCCATAGCCGAGTGACAGCACCCAGAGGTGATGAACCATAATGCCTCTGGCTTTACCTTTCCTGAGTATGTACAGAACTCCTGGGAATTCAATGGATAAAAGCATAAGGGAAAGGAAAATTGGTCCTCCTATAGAATAACACTATGAGCCAGTGACTGGATGGCCAGTAGTAATGTGGTAAGGGGGACTAAGCTCATCATGGCCTACCTCTGGCTCTTAGACATTTTCGGGGGAGTAAGATGAGGATACCCACCTATTGCAGGCATCACAGCATGAAGGACAGAGTAGGAATCGATGAACATTTTGCTCGGGCTCATCTGGCATTCTCCGGTTTTAAAAAAATTGGTAGGTATAATTGCAGAAACACGTTGGTGGGAACAGCTCTCAATTTTCTTTAGTCAGATCGCTCTAATCTGGACCCATTACCTTGTATTTTCTGATTTCCCTTCACTGTTGTCCTGTAATTTCCCCTGTTCCTTCTGTGTTGGGTCTCCTGTTTTCCTATATTTCATTTTTCTTATCTTCAGTAGCTTCCTGAGAAAAAGCCCATAAGAGATAAAAATGTTAAACTTGACTCAGTGCCTGGCTGTAATATTTTGACAGGGGAATAATTTTTTCCCAAATTTTTGAAGACCATGTTCCGTTATATTCGTGCCTCCTGTGCTGGTATCAAGGTCAGAGCCATTGTGACCTATTGTTTTTTGTTATGTTTCTTTCCTCCTCTCTGGAAGTTTGTTGAATCTTCTTTTTGTTTTTGGTATTGTGAAATTTTATGGTGTCATACTTTATTGTGGATCTATTTCTATCCATATTGCTTAGCCCTGAGCCCCTCTGTCTTTAAACTTACATCCTTCGCTGTTGCATTGCTGTCTTTTCCCCATTTTCTTGTTCATCCTACTTCATGGTTGTCATAACTCCTATTTTGATTGTGGTAGGCTGAGTAGTGCCTCTGACCCCAAGATGTCCATGTGCTAATCTCCAGAACCTATGAATGTTACTTTATATGACAAAGAGACTTTGCACATATAATTAAGAATCAACAAGATGAAGTTACCTTGAACTGTCCTAGTGAGTCCAGTATTGTCACAGGTCCTTTTAAGAGGGAGGCAAGGAATGCAGCAGCCTTCACAAGCTAGAAGGGGCAAGGAAACATTTTCCCCTAGAGCTTCTGGAGGGAAGATCCTGCCAACACCTCGGTTTTGGCCCCGGGAAACCCATTTCAGACTAATCTCCCAAACCGTAAGATAATAAATTGTTTAAAACAACAAATTCATGGTAATATGTTTACAGCAGCAATAGGAAGTAATATAGTTGGCCCTTGAACGATGTGGGTATTAGAAGCGCTGACCCCCTGTGCAGTTGAAAATCTGTCAAACTTTTGGACTCCCCCTCCACCCTCCAAAATTGAACTAATAGTAGCATATTTTTGATTGGAAGCCTTATTAATAAATATGCAATTAAAACATTTTGTATGTTACATGTATTATACACTGGATTCTTAAAATGCAGTAAGCTAGAGTAAATGGATGTTTAGAAAATAATAAGGAAAATACCTTTACAGGGGTGCCTAGGTGGCTCGCTTGGCTGAATGTCTGACTCTTGGTTTTGGCTTAGGTCATGGTCTCAAGGTTGTGAGATCGAGCCCTAAATTGGGCTCTGCCCTCAGTGTAGAGTCTGCTTCAGATTGTGTCTCCTTCTCCCTCCCACTTGCTCTCTCTCTTTCTCAAATAAATCTTAAAAAAGAAAATACATTTATAGCACTGTACTTTAAAACAACCACATATAAGTGTGGACCCATGCAGTTCCAGTCCATGTTCAAAGGTTAACTGTACTCTGATCTTTGACTCTTATTTTCTTTCCTATTTTTTAGCTCTTTATCTTTTTATATTCTGGGAGATTGCCCTAGCTTTAAAAAAATTTTTCCTCAGTTTTTCTACTAAGTTACTCCTTTTTGTTGTTGTTACCACCTTAGTTTCCAAGAGCATTTTTTCTTTCCTCAGTGTTTCTTTTTGTAAAACAAACAAACAAACAAACAAAACTGTCATTATCACCATGGATGTATGGACTCTTACTTCTCTGAAATATTAGTGATAATTTTTGTTTTTGTTTCTTTCTTTTTTTTTTTTTTTTGCTCTTAAGTCTTTGCTAAATTGTCCTGTAACCTTTGGCTGTCTGATTGGGATTGGGATTGAGACACTAAGAGGATTATTGGAATTGCTGAATATATGCCTGCAGGAGACAGACCTGTGAACTATAAAATGATTAGCAGCATCCTTGGCCTATGCTAACTGGGTACCAACCACAGTCATCTAGTTAAGACAGTAAAAAATGGGGGCGCCTGGATGGCTCGGTGGGTTAAGTTTCTGCCTTCGGCTTGTGTCATGATCTCAGAGTCCTGGGATGGAGCTCCACATCGGGCTCTATGCTCAGTGGGGAGCCTGTTTCCCTCTCTCTGTCTGCTGCTATGCCTACTTGTGATCTCTCTCTCTCTCTATCCAATAAATAAATAAAATCTTAAAAAAAAAAAAGTCAAAAATGTTTCCAGACATTGCCAAATGTTCCCTGGGAGCAAAGTCAACCCAACCAAAACCAGCTATTCTTGGTTTATGTGAATGGTTCTCTTTAATTGGGGACCTCCCACTGTCATTATTTTTAGTTTTTTTTCCCTTTTGGACAGGTCAGATTTCTCAGAAAAGGGTCTTCCTGTCCCTTGTTTGAAGGGCAAAGATTTGACTGCCTGGTATCTGGTGGTTGGGTGGGAGATGAAGCCTGGGATCAATGCTGTTAAGCTCTTTCTGTGGTAGTTACCACAAAAAAAGTGTTGCTACGGGAGGAGTTGGGTAAGCCTGTCAGCATGTCATTGCCCTACCTTCGAGCTATCTTGAGAGGTTGGAGATACAAGGGCCAGGAGGGAAACCAGCCTGGGGGCTGGTGGCACTCATAGCACCCAGGGTTTCTCTCACTTCCTGCTTCCTACTTATGTTAATTCATCTTAGAGATTCCATAATTAGTAATTGTTTAGACTATTGTCAGAACCAAGTTAACCTTATATATAATAGGCTTTCTTAAGATTGTGCAGTTCATCCAGTAGAAACCTAGTCCCAAAATACAGGGTAAACAGTTTTGGGTTCTTTGCTAGATTATGTGACAGCTCTCATACAGTTGAAAATTACTGTGATTAGCATTTAGCTTTCATCTGTTCACTTTATCCTTCCATTGCTGTGCAGTACCTCCATCCTTAACATTCCTTCCAGTCCGGGTCTTTATAGAATAGAAGTCCAATAATATGGGTGTGTTGGGAAGGGATCAGGGCATTTCATAATAAATTATTATGGTTCTCAGCTCTCCCAGCCACTGGCTATAATTCAGCTTTTTGGGGTGGTTGAATGGTTTACATTAGTCCTCTTTGCTTTCTGGCTTCCAAAATTTTGTCACTATTGTCTGCTTTCCTGTTCTCCCTGTCCTTGTTATTTTGTCTTCTGTTCAAAAAGATTTTTCACTGGGGTTTTGGGAGGAAACCAAATTTGATACATGCCTTCCATCCACTATCTTAAAATGGAGCATCATACTTAAACATTGATTTTCATAGGCTTGCATCACGAATCTCTTCCTAACCCAGGTTATGAGCTGAACACTCTCAGTTTTCTTTAGCTTAATGCCTTCCGTAGCAGATTTTATAATGTCCTGGCTCACTTGAATGGCTATTCTTTGCCATTATGTATTTGGGAAAGTTGATTACACCTGGAACATAAGTATCTTAGATGAGGTCATCCATCATTTAATACAAATGAAGCAACAAACTAACCATTATATTTTTGGTTGTTAATACTGTCTGCGTTCACCTAGAAAAAGGGATGCTGTTATTAGGCATGATTCCTATTATTTTGGAGTGGTTTTTAGTTGAAAAGATCTAATATTCCTTGAATTTCCGTGAACCTCTTGTTACAGACTGTCAAGGCTAAGCTTTAAAATGAAGAAGAATCAGTTCTATTCCTTCCAAGAACAGTTCTTGGGAAATGAGTAAGGATCAGCATGGCATATTAACAATGTTAATCTAAAACAAAGCTAATGCTTTTCATCCTTTACCTACTGTCCTAGTTACTGTCCTTAAGTTAATAATGTCAGCTTCCTGGAAGGACACTAGATTCTTCATGTTTTCCATTTGTCAGATACAATTTAATTTGATTTCAGCAAGCGGTATTTGAATTTCCATTGCACAGGGTGGTACTAAATGCTATATGATAATACAGTTAATATTAAATCTCTTGTATTTGGGTACTTCAAGGATGATCGAGGTATATAAAGATGGTGTGATGATGATTGAGGTATATAAATAGGATGTTACAGGGTACCTAGGTGGCTCAGTCAATAGATCTAGCATGTGACTCTTGGTCTTGGCCGTGAGTCCAAGCCCCACATTGGGCAGAGAGCTGATTTTAAAAAAGATAGGATATTACAGTATAGACACTATTGATTTTCTGTGTGGCTTTCACACATTACCACCTATGTAGAAGCTTAAACAGCTCAAATGTATTATCTCATATTTCTGTAGGTCAGAAGACTGACACAGCTCTCCCTAGGCTAAAAACAATGTGTTCTCAGGCTGTATTCCTTTTTGTGGATGCTCTAGGGAAGATTAAGTTTCCTGCTCACCTAGGTAGTTGGTAGAACTCAGTCCCTTCTTGCTAGTTATAAACTAAGGGTTCTTCCCAACTTCTAGAGGCCACCACATTCCTTGGTTTGTGGCCCCCTTCCTCCATCTTCAAAGCCTGCAACAGTGGATTGAATCTTGAATTTCTCCAACCCTTCTGTCTCATCTTGCTGACCACAGCTGGGAGAGGCTATCCAAATTTGAGGAGGCATATGCTTAGATTGCATATTCCCTGATAATCCAGGATAATCTCCCCATCTCAAGGCTGGTGGCCTTAGTTACATCTACAAAGTCTATTTTGCCATTTAAGGCTCTGGGGACAAGGGTGTGGGCATCTGTTGTTAAGCATAATCCTGCCTGCCATTAAATGTAGTTCTGTAACTAAAAAATGAAATTATTTAGAATTGGCAGCTTGAAAACACAAGTAGAAATGTTCCCTTAAAGTAAAGTGTTCCATCATTTACTTAAATCTGTCAAATGAGGGTAGCAAAAACAACCTCCTTTTGACAGTATTCCTTCTCCTCCCCAAATTTGGCTATTTTATTTTTGCTGCAATCTTTTTTTTTTTTTTAAGATTTTATTTATTTATTTTAGAGAGAGAGCATGAGCAGGGGGAGGGGCAGAGGGGGAAGCAGACTCCTAGCTGAGCAGGGAGCCCCATGCAGGACTCCATCCCAGGATCCCAGGATCATGACCAGAACCAAAGGCAGATGCTTAACTGACTGAACCACCCAGGCACCCCGCTACAATCTTTATTTAGTCTTTGGTTAAGATCTTCATGGGGTGCCTGGGTGGCTCAGTCAGATAAGCATCTGCCTTTGGCTCAGGTCATGATCCTGGGGTCCCGGGATCGAGTCCCACCTTGGGCTCCCTGTTCAGTGGGGAGTCTACTGCTCCCCCTGCTTGTTGTTCACTCCAGTTCTCTCTCTCTCTTTCTCTGTCTCTCAAATAAATAAATAAAATCTTAAAAAAAAAAAAGAAAGATTCTTCAGAATAACACAGGCTATCCTTTTGTCCTTTTGTAAATATTGACTGCATCTACCCCCAGAGTGACAGCCATTGCAATGGGGCCAATAAAAATGGGGGGGACATTTTCTTTTTTCTGTATTCTTGGACACTATCATTTAAAGGGAAGTCAAATTAAAATGGAGATACTGAATAGTTTAGGAGGCAAATGTTGCCTTTCTTTGTTTTTACCCAAAAACTTCAGCGTGTGATCCTAAGACAGACTGGCAATATTGTCTACTGTCTTTTATCATGCTCCAAAAAGCAGTTGATTATCTTGGAAGGGCTTCAAAAGCAATTAAGAAAATCCCTTATGTCAAGTTACATTTCAGACAGGACAAATTAGATGTATGGGGAAATGTCCTGATAAAGTACTTGAGAAATAATGAATCTGTGTATAATTTGTAATTGCTCCTGCAAAAAATTTACAACATAAAAGAGGCTGTTAACCTGAGACTGAAGCTCAGAGATGTTTTTTTTTTTTTCATTACAAATGCAAATGACTTATGAAATTGAGCCCAGAGCATTTTAAAATGTCCAAAATGTAATTTAAAACATTGTTTATTACATCTCTGTCTGGGCTCTTCACTGCATCACAAGCTGCTTTGTAAATGCTGATTTTTAAGGCAGCAGATCTGTAATGAAAAAATAGCCTATTCGACTCACTAATGTAACACAGGCCCTAAAGGGCCACCCTTCACCAGAATAAAGGGTCAGGGTTAGCACCATGCCACAGAAGGGTGGTAATGGATGATGATTGAAAAGACATTTAGTTATGTGTCTACAAGATTGTTGCATTTGGTTTCTACTTTATGCATGAAAGATAGGTGATCTTCAATCTGCATAACCCTATTCCTGTGACTAATGACCATCTCCATGGATGACCAGTAATGAGTTAGTAGGGTGAGAGGTTGGTTGGGTGTTGGAGGCTAGGGATACTCAGTGAGAAATAGGTATCATCTAGATAGAGTACTTTTATCACAATCACTGCTGAGAAATTCAAACACAATTTCCTTCCCTTATGAACTGCTATTCCCCTCTGAGTAAAATTATTTCAACTCTTCCAAACTACTTGGGTTTTATCCTCAATTTCCTAACTTTTGAAGTATGAGTGTGCCCATTGCTAATTTTTCCCCAGTGATAAACATTAGCAAGTGGGAAGTTATTCTGCGGTTATTATACAATATTTATAGATCACTTTTTATTTGTGAGGTGTTTGAAGGTCTCTTAAATATGAACTGTTTCCAAATAACCTTGGGCTCATTTTTCATCTTGATCCAAATCCCATGGAAGCAAACCAATCATGAAACTCTCTAAAAAGTCATTGGGAGCCCCAGGCTCAGAACCCAGCTGTGGAGCACGAACTATTAGGTTCTGTGCTGCTCGAAGCTTTGAGTAACAGCCACAGGGACTGATGCTCATTTAGGAATCAAAGTTGGTGCTTTGTTTCTGGAAGCCTTTGCCTGAGCTGAGGAAGGTGGACTAAATCCCTCATAGGAGTTCAAACTGTATAGACTTTACTTTTTACACAATTGCTTTTGAGATCGTTCAACAAAGAGATGTCTCTTCTGTTTAAAAAACAGAGAAGAGGAACAACAAACCAATGAAAAACAAACTTCAGGGTATTCCAATCAGCACGATGACTCTGATTTCTAAGTTTGTCTTCATTAACGTTCTATTCCAGTTTCATCATGTTTTCTCCTGGTGAGCTTTCTCCCACTCCTATCCATCCTCAAATACCATCACAGGTACATATCTCATTATTTCTTACCTTGATCTGCCTTCTCCTGACTTACAACTTGATCATGTTAATTTCCATCTCTCATCAAAGTATGTTTGTCTTGATTCTCTCCAGAGTCAGCATTTGACATAATAACAGTAATAATAATGCTTGCTGAGTACAGAAAAGTACAAAGCCATTTATGCTCAAAATAACCCTCTGGGGTATTGACTTCTTGTGCTTATTTTATCCATGGAGGAATGGGAGACACAATGAGGCATGTTACTTAGGCCTTCCATCTGGCTGTTGGTAGAGTCAGGGTTCATGCCCAGGTGATCTGGTCCCAGAGCACATATTGTTCACCTTTGCTTTTCATTGGCTCTTAGAGTGGGGAGAACATCAACTTTCGGTAAGATAGACCTGGGCTTAAAGGCAGATCCTGATATCTTAAAGGCTGTTTTGCCTTGGGGAAATGAAGTAACTTCTCTGAGCTTTAGTTTCCTCAACAGTAAGTATCTATTTGTGTGCAAAACCCAGATAACCCTTATCAGCTTCCATGGCCACAGTAAGTGCTTGAGAATGTTAAAGTGTAGCTAACCCTTTCTCTCCTTCAGTGTTCTCTCTATGGAATTTGCAAATGATACTGGTTGATTTCTGTATGTTGTTGGGGGAAATGGTTCAATATATTTCCTCTCTCTGAGGTAACCTCAGGCATCCTGACTTTTCAGGCTGGCAGACTTTTTACCCCTTCAGTCCACTTAGGCAAGGACATCTCTGAAGCTGTACGAAGTTACATGTTCTGAGGTGTATTGGTTTTTTATCTGAAACTTTAATATTTCACATGACATGTGCTCTTGGATATGATCTTCAGAAAATATTTTGAATGAAGAAATGAAGTGGAGCAGCAACCACCTGCCTGTGGGTTTCTGTCGTGTCAGGAAGAGCTGGTGGGCTGGTCTAGTGCTCCAAGAATGGCAATGACCCATGGCAAATGCTTCCGCAGCAGTCAGCATATTCCCTGGCCATGGGGCCAGCTGTTTCTAACTGTATGCTGTGTGGTGGGAAGTTCTCTCTCCAAGCTGGACTCCTTCTGGGAACCACACGGGCTATTAATTTTACAATGGCAAATATAACTGCAGATGTCTGTGTGTGAGACTGGGTTGCAGAATCCACCTGATGAGTTATCCAGTTTCTGGGGGCCAAATAGAAAGTTTTTTCTGTGACTTACCGCAATAGCAAGTAGAATGCAGAAGCTCTTTGCCAAATCAGTTATACTTATTTTTATAAGAAGAATATGAGGCGGTTGTATTGTACTCAAGTACTTCCTCGAATGAGCCCTCACATTGTTTTCATTATTAGTTTGGAGGAATCCCTCTCTCTGCACCCCTTTCTTTACTTGGCTTTACCATATATAAATCGGATCATGTTTATCCCCAGCCATTTATTGAGTACTACGTAATCTCCTGTGCATATGGGAATATCAAGAGGATTGGGGCATAATTCTTGTCCTAAAGGATCTTGAAATCTAGTAAGTGCTAAGTATCAAACATGTGAAGATGCTACACAAGCATATTAATATTTTTGGAACAACAGCTATTTGTAAACTACCAATTATTTAGGTATCCTTCCAGAGCTAGCTCGTGCATTGATGAAGCATATATTTACATACATCTTTTTTTTTTTTTAATATAGTTAAAAGCGTGCTGTAATCCTCTTAGGTTTCTGGCTGTTTTGTCACTGGACAATATATTTTCTAGGCCATTTCATAACTGTGCACACACACACACACACATATATATGCTTCACTATTTTTTTTATGCTTCACTATTTTTGACAGCTTCATAGTATCCTATTAAATGGAAACCAGTTCTTTTCTTTTATTATTGCCTTATTGTTTTTAAACTCCAAACGTGTACATCAAACTTGCCGACTCACCTGAGTCTTGGATTTAAATGGCTTTTAATTGATTGCAAAAAGTCTGCTCTTTTTCTTTTAATTCAATTAGCCAACATGTAATATATCATTCGTTTTTGATGTAGTGTTCAAAAAAGTCTGCTCTTACTGAGAAAAAAAAATTAGATACAGAAATTTGGAACTTCATTAAAACAAATTTATATCTTTATTTTGAAGGTGATAACACTTATTTGGATTTATATTCTGGCTTATTTGCTTAAGAAAAACAGCCTCATTAAATCATAGTCCAATCAACATACCAGACGAATGTTAAGAAAATGTTAAAGGGGTTCTGTGTATGGAGAAATTGTCAGAGTAATTTTTAATAAAGCAGCACTCTCATGTTTCATGGCCACCAGTAACAGTAGGTGTAGTTCCTACCCCACTGTTCTACCCACATTTGAAAGTGGGGCTTCAACTTCCTCAATCACTGTAGGTTTAAAATTCTATTTTATTGTGGTAAGAATACTTAGCATGCGATCTACCTTCTTGATAAAGTGTTTTTTTTTTTTAAGATTTTATTTATTTATTTGACAGAGAGAGAGAGAGAGAGAGAGCACACAATAGGCAGAGTGGCAGGTAGAGGGAGAGGGCTCTCCACTGAGCAGGGAGCCCAATGCAGGGCTCAAACCCAGGACCCTGGAATCATGACCCGAGCCGAAGGCAGTTGCTTAACTGACTAAGCCACCCAGGTGCCCCAAAACACATTGTATATCTTCTTGATAGTTTTAAGTGTACAATACATTATTGTTAATGTTGCACAATGGTTGTACAGCAGATTTCTAGAATGTACTGATTTTGCATAATTGAGACTTTATGCCTATTGATTAGGAATTCCTCATTCCTGTTGCACCCTCTCATTCCCAGTCCCTGGCACCCACCATTTTACTCTGCTTCTAGGAATTTAACTATTTTAGATACCTCATACAAGTGGAATCATGCAGTATTCGTCCTGTGACTGGCTTATTATACTTAGCATCATGTCTTTAAGATTCATCTGTTTCATGTTGTTTCATCTGTTTCAGGATCTATCTTTCTTTCTCTCTTTCTTTCCTTCCTTCTTTTTTTTTTTCTTTTAAAGATTTTTATTTATTTGACAGAGATCACAGGTAGGCAGAGAGGCAGGCAGAGAGAGAGAGAGAAGAGGAAGCAGGCTCCCTGCTCAGCAGGGAACCTGATGCGGGGCTCGATCCCAGGACCCTGGAACCATGACCCGAGCTGAGGGCAGAGGCTTTAACCCACTGAGCCACCCAGGCGCCCCTCCTTTTTTCTTTTTAAAGAAGATAGGCTACTGAAGGGCTGAAAAGAGAATGGAGAGGAGGGAGGGAAGGATCCCTCCAAGGGCAAAAAGAGATATCCTTCACCCTTTTGGGCAAGAGAGATCTGGCCAGTTTCCCCTGGGGCTTTGGGTCCTCACTGAGAAGTAACCCTGGCTGGAGGTCATCAGTTCCCCAAGGAGTCCTAGAGTCAGTCCACTAGGGGAAAGTCCTGTGAAATTCCCAGAGAATCCAGGGAGAGCCCGGGGCTGGCAAAGGCTCCCAGTGTGGGGTCCACCAAATTGGCCAGTACGGCCTCCAAGTGTGATGTCTCTCCTGATCAAATGGGGGACCACCAAATGTGGGGTTACCAATTATTTAGAGACTGGTAGCATGGGCAGTGAAAGAATTCACCCAAGGCAGAACGAAAGAAATAGAAGTTTATTGAATACATAAGCAAGGAAGCTGCCGGCAGGATAGCAGAGACTGTCTGCCCTTTCTTTTCTTTTCTTTTCAAGATTTTATTTACTTATTTGAGAGAAAGAGAGAAAGGGAGAGCATGAGAGGGTAGAAGGTCAGAGGGAGAAGCAGACTCCCCATGGAGCTGGGAGCCTGATGCGGGACTCGATCCTGGGACTCTGGCATCATGACCTGAGCTGAAGGCAGTTGCTTAATCAACTGACCAACCCAGGCGCCCCTGCCCTTTCTTTTTTAATGCTAAATTCTCTTCCATGGTGTGTATATATGACATCTTCTTTATTTATCCATTGACGGAAGCTTAGGATGTGTCCATATCCTGCCTATTGTGACCAATGCTTTATTGAATATGGGAGTACTGATAATCTCTTCCAGTTCCTCATTTCATTTTTATGGATAAATCCATTAATTTTTGGAGGAATCGCCATACTGTTTTGCATAGTGACTATACCATTTTACATTCCAACAACAATGTTCTAATTTCTCCACATCCTTGCCAACACTTATTTTTGTTAGTCTGATGGTCACCCTAACAGGTGATCTCATTATGATTTTGATTTGTTTCTCTGATTATTAGTGACATTATCTTCTCATGTTCCTGTTGGCTATTTCTTTGGAGAAATGACTGTATAAGTGTTTAGCCCATTTTTAAGTTGGGTTATTAGCTTTTTTTGCTGTTGAGTTGTATGAGCTTCTATATATTTTAGAAGCGAAATCCTTATTTGGCATATGGCTTACAAATATTTTCTCCCATTCTACAGTCTGCCTTTTCACTCTCTTGTTTCTTTTTCCTCACTCTAGTTTTTGCTGTTGTTTGTTTTAAGGCAACATAAAAAGAGATATAACATGCTCAGCAAACTTTAATTGGTAATTTTCACATTTTTATTCATTAATAACTGATGTTTATAGTGATGTTTTAGAAATTCCAATATGCTGGTATTATTGATGAAGAAAGATAAAATTCATGCTAGTTTTTTCCTATATATATATATATTTTTTCTATATATTCCCTTTATTTTTATCCATATTCTAAATTTTCTTGTGCACTTACTGTTGTGCCCAATGCTTTATATGCATTATGTCATTGACTTTTCACATCCCGTGAGGTATGTATTACTCCATTTTACAGATGAGAAAAGCTCAGGGAGACTAAGTAACTTACCCAAGATCATATGGGGTGGCAGAGTTGGAACTGAGATCTACTTGTATCCAAAGGCCTAGTATTTCTGTTCTGCCACACTACCTCTATATCTTTGAAAACTGTGGATCTGAATGTCATGTACATAAAGGCAATCGTATATGTGCACACCTACCCGCAATGTTAATTAGAATAATACTCAGCCATTCCAGGTAGCTTTTTGTTGTAGATAGATAGAGGGTTTAGACCCCCATAATGTAACAACACTATACTCCTCTTTTCACTTTGAAAATCTTTGGCCAGCACTGCCAATAGGTAACCAGCTTGATTTATATGAATTTTATCTCATCTCCAATTTGCCTGTTTGGAAATGGAAGTGATGAGATGAGCCAGAAGAGTGAGTTGATGGAAAAGGCTTTGTATAATATTCACTGTGCGGTGCACTAAGCAAAGAGCTTTGTAGTTGTAGTGTGTGGTAGAAGCCAATCTGTATCATACCAGAGTCTACTTTTCTTGGGGAAAACCCATTGCATGTGGTTCTCATGAGACTAGACTCCTTCCTCATCCCTCCCTGTCAAGGAGTGGTCATTTGATCGGTACATAGGCAGAGTACCCCATTTCCTTGGCCAAAGGGATTGGATCAGAAATGGGCATATGACCCAGTTTGTGTTATTCTGACCTGTTTGTGGGATTTTTTGCTGTGACTATCAAGAGTTCTCTCTTTTGGGGTGCCTGGGTGGCTCAGTGGGTTAAAGCCTCTGCCTTCCGCTCAGGTCATGATCCTAGGGTCCTGGGATCGAGCCCAGCATCGGGCTCTCTGCTCAGCGGAGAGCCTGCTTCTTCCTCTCTCACTCTGCCTGCCTTTCGCCTACTTGTGATCTCTGTCTGTCAAATAAATAAACAAAATCTTTTTTAAAAAAAGAGTTCTCTCTTTTTTCCTAGGAAAAATGTTTGTGAGGGTAAAGATTAGTGGCTAGCTTAGACATCATGTGTCGGCCACAGTGTAATCTAGGAATGAAGCTGAGAAAATCAGAGCCAAAAGTTTGAGAAAAATATTAGAATTCCTGATGACATCAGTTGAGCCCTTTGATTCAGCTGTGCTTGAAGCCAGCCTCATTGCCTTGAACTTTCCAGTGACATGAGACTCCTCGTAGAAATGGCATATTCCAGAGCTGGAATTATGAGGTGGGCACAGGTACCAGAAAATAAGGAAGTGATCAAAAGGACACAGGAACTAATGTGAAGACTCCCCTAATAGCCACATCTGGGACAATTTTAGCATAATAATAATACATAGAATATTTGATGTGTAATAAATATGTGAGACCATACCGATTTACATAAACCATGGAATAAACAGATAAAGCAGGGAAATGAGATTGCTCTTCCTTAACAGAATTCCAGTTGATAAGTATAAGATGCATGGTGGAAACAGAAGCTTACCATTTGCCAAACATCACAGTAATAATTGTTGCAGGCTCTAATCATTGGTGGATGCTAAAATGAGTGAATGAAAATATGATGAGAAAAAGCCTATTTACACAGTCCCACGGTATCACCTTATGAAATACTTATTTACAAAGGAGAAGCTAGTAACTCTACAGTAGAGAAACTTTGTAAACACTGTGTTGACCAAGTAATCAAATTTAATATCACAGGAATGAGACACTGACATGTGGCTCCTGATATGATGCCCTAAGAAGGACACAATGTCACTTCTGTGGTATTCTTATAAAAAACGTATAGCCTGAATCTAAATCATGAGAAAATCTGAGACAAACTCAAATTTAGGGACTTATTTAAAATAACTGGCTAGTATTCTTCAAACTTGTCAGAGTCTAGTCTAGAAGGATAAAGAAAGACTGAGGAACTTTCCCAGATTGGTGGACATCAAGGAGATGAGAAGCTTCGAAGCCAATTGCCAAAAAGAGACCAGAAAGAGACAATTGCCAAAATTTGAATCAGGTTTGTAAATTAAAGTATTTTTATCAGTATTCGTTTCCTGGTTTTATTTATTTATTTTAAATTTTTATTTATTTATTTGACACACAGAGAAATCACAAGTAGGCAGAGAGGCAGCCCTCATTTCCTGCTGTTAATAGTTTATGGCAGGGGTGCCTGGGTGGCTCAGTCTGTTAAGCGTCTGCCTTTAGCTCAGGTTATGATCTCCAGGTCCTAGGATCAAGTCCGGCATCAGGCTCCCTGCTCAGCTGGAGCCTGCTTCTCCCTCTCTCTCTGCCCCTACCCTTCCGTGCATGCTCTCTCTCTCAAATAAATAAATAAAATCTTTAAAAAAATAGTTTATGATGGGGGCGCCTGGGTGGCTCAGTGGGTTAAAGCCTTTGCCTTAGGCTCAGGTCATGATCCCAGGGTCCTGGGATAGAGCCCCGCATCGGGCTCTCTGCTCTGCAGGGAGCCTGCTTCCTCTTCTCTCTCTGCCTGCCTCTGCCTACTTGTGATCTCTGTCTGTCAGGTAAATGAATGAAATCTTTAAAAAAAAAAAAAAAAGTTTATGGGAGTTAATTTGTTTATTTTTTGGGAAAGCTGGGTGAAGGTTATATGGAAATTGAGTAATGTTTTTGTAATTCAGAAATCTAAAGTTTTTCTAAATAAAAGTTATTTCCTCTCTTTGTTGTCATTTTAAATTATTTTAAGTTTCTCTCATCTGAAACCAAAAATTCTGTAATTTAATAAAGTATACTTATTTTGTTGAATTTTCACAACAGTCCCATAAAGCTTTAGGTAGCTTAAATAATTTTCCCAAGATCACATAGTAAATGACAGAGCCAGGATTTGAATCTACATCTGCTCGACTTCAAAATTTTATGCACATTATAAAAAATAACTGGATAAGCAATCTAGCTTATGTGAAAATTTACTGTATTTTCAAAAACTCTACCTTGTTCCAGAGACTTGAAGCAGAATATTTGAGATTTGAGTACAGGTTAGGAGAAATATTGGTAAAATATTAGAAAATATTTTGGTGTTTGTCTTTTATAAGCATAAACACTAAAATTGTCTAATTATGTGGTATAGAAGGGCATACCAATTAGCCTCAGTATGGACTTCCTCTGAAAATAATTAACATTTGACAGACAGTGTGATCTAATAAACCAGATGACAGAGGCATTTTTCCAATGGGATACATACTTGGTTTAAGCCTTTGATGAACTTTTTTTTTTATATGGGAGTAGTTTAAATTTAAGAAAAAGCAAACAGTTGGGCATGTTAAAATATCTATTAACTGAACACCCTGAAAGGGTATAAAACGCCTCCAGCTGCCAAAAAACAATTAGGCTGCAAATATGCCTTTGGTTACCTAACTACACATTCCCTAAACATTTAGTTCTAATTAATTTTCTTCATTACACAACAATGCCTCTCCTAATTACACTAGAGAAATTCTATAAACCTACTAGCTATTTGAAGTCTTTATTGCACAAATTATTCTGGTAGGCCTCTATTAGAAGCAAATCCTCACTCTCTAATTTATACATACCTCATCTCAGCGGACATCGGCTACTTAGGAAACCCTTGACAGCCTGGCAAACTAATCCTGTATGTGACCATTTTCCCAATTAGTAATTTTAGCGTGATGGAACATCAAGGCTGAATAATTTAAAACATACCAAGGTAAAGGTGAAAAGTACAAACACAAGAACTGTGTAGCATCCAAATTCATACACATGTTGCCAAAGCTTGTGATCCCTGGATCAGCAAGAGAGGCTCACTCAGGAACAAAACGCCTGCGCTTTCAGTGAACGCCTAAGTACAGAGGGTAGGCTGTGGCAGTCTTCACGCACCAGAAACAATAGAGGGAGGGTAGTCAGTAGAAAGGACTGAATGGGTCATAGAATCATGGACTTTTAAGGGTAGGCAAAGACCCCAAGCCCCTCACTCAGTAAACAAGGACATCAAGGCCCATTGAAGTGACTTGGGCTAGTACCACTCTCCAAGGTCCTGACAGAGCTGGCTACACAACACCGTGTCACTCGACAGAGGGTTTAGTACACTTTATTGGAGCCTATTAGCTGTTTGAAAGTTGGGGCAAAGCAGAGTTTGATTCTTACAAAGCTATTTTGGCTTCCTTTGCCAGCCACATAAAAATTGGTGAACTTAATTATCAAGGTTTTGGAGGATGGCATGTAGGCCAGTCAGTACACATGCTTCTTCAGTATTCAAAACTCAAAGCCAAGGGATGGTGATTTAGCAGCTCCCCTTCCTGCAGTTGGAGTGTGCTGATTAACCAACCATTTCAGCCCAGGCCTAGGGACCTGCTTCTTCTTCTTCTTCTTTTTAATATTTTGTTTATTTTTTTAACATTTTATTTATTTATTTGATAGACAGAGATTACAAGTAGGCAGAGAGAGAAGGGAGAAGCAGGCTCCCTGCTGAGCAGAGAGCCCAATGCGGGGCTCGATCCCAGGACCCTGGAATCATAAACTGAGCCGAAGGCAGAGGCTTTAACCCACTGAGCCACCCAGGCACCCCTAAATATTTTATTTATTTATTTGACAGACAGAGATTACAGGTAGGCAGAGAGGCAGGCAGAGAGAGAGGAAGGGAAGCAACCTCCCTGCTGAGCAGAGAGCCCGATTCGGGGCTCAATCCCAGGACCCTGGGATCATGACCTGAGCTGAAGGCAGAGGTTTTAACCCACTGAGCCACCCAGGTGCTCCGGGGACCTGCCTCTGACATTTTATTTTTTGGTGTGTGTGCATATGAATTTTCTTTCATGACATTAGATGAAAAGTTACCTAGAGTTTTGCTACTCAAAGTGTGATGTGTGTGAACCCGTGGCATTAACATCACTTGGGAGATTATTAGTTCCCAAACCTACTGGAACAGAATTTGCATTTTAACAAGCTCCCCAGATAATTCATGTGCTCACTGAAGTTTGAACAGCACAGGTCTAGAGCAGGAATCCTCAAATGTTAATATACCTCATCCGGAAGGATACCCCATCCCCAGAGTTTCTGTTTCAATAGGTCTGGGCTGAGGCCTAGAATTGGCATCTCTAGCAAGGCTATCTGGAGACTTCTGAGAAAAAAGCTTGGATTCTGGTATAGTCTCTGCTTTGCCAGATCTTTGGGGGTTTTAGAGATTCAGTTGCTGGAGTTTTTGGTAGCCAACGGCTCTTTATTGTTCACAAAGTATGGATTTGTGCAGTCCTTTTGGTAACTGGAAATTCCACACATTTGAAGATAACAGTAAGTCGGTGGTTTAGAGGTAGTTAACAATGATTCCTGGTCCCCCACCCCCTCCCAAATTAGTGGGTCCTGGATGAAGTCCAGAAATATGCATTTTTTTAAAAGATTTTATTTATTTATTTGACAGAGATCATAAGTAGACAGAGAGGCAGCCAGAGAGAGAGAGGGAAGCAGGCTCCCTGCTGAGCAGAGAGCCCGATGTGGGACTCGATCCCAGGACCCTGAGATCATGACCTGAGCCGAAGGCAGCGGCTTAACCCACTGAGCCACCCAGGCGCCCCAGAAATACGCATTTTTAATAAACACCCACCTGATTCCGAGACAGGTGGTCAAACAACACACTCCGAGAAACATTGATTTAAATGCTGAACATCTTAGGGAAGAAGCAGGATTTGTGCCCTCTCAGCAGCAGGATTTCAACATTCTCCCAGTGTGGGCAGCAAGTGCTTCTCATAATTTAGCAGTTGAAGCAGTTCCAGGAAATCAGTCCACTGAGCCTTTCCCTCACGGAAGCCCCAGCAGAACTTGCTCACTCCTCCTTTCTTAATTATGTCTGGCCAGCAGTGAGCTGTGTTCTTTAATCTACTTATCCATCTTACAACTGCAATTAATCAGGTTCAGCCATCCATCTGGTTAATATGAGGACAAGCTGTTAATTTGTGAATGAAGATAAAGGTCTAAAGACAACAAACAAACTTAGCAAGGAGCTCTGGAAGATAACATTTACCCCAATCCTTGCAAAGCAGGGTGAAGGGATGGGGGAATTCATTTGTATAATAAAGGAGGGGAATGCTTTTTGGTGGAGGGAAGTAAATATTGAATTTAGGCACCTCTGGGTACCCATGTGGCTCTTCCCCAGGTCATCCCTGAACTTAGAATCTTTAGCTGTAATACAGGAAAATAATAGGACTTAATATTCATCTCAAGGAAGTGAGGAGACACCCCTGAGATCAAGTGAGACAAAACACTTTGTAAAATGCAGCAGAGATATTTTTGGCTGTTGCTGTGTATTTGTTTTACTTATTTCATAGACAGGAGAATCTCTTTTCATGAACATCTGACACTTTCTGGGATTTCTAGCAAGGAGATTGCACATGTTGATCACGTGGTAGCTTTATTATTTTATAGTCTTCAAGTTTTTGTTTTGTTTTGTTTTTTGGTTTCTAAAATCCATAGAACAGATTCCCCCATCCTTTCCAACCCCATTTTTAAGTGCACATTTCAGTGTGTTATGGACTGAATATATCCTCTTCATTTAAAAAAAAAAGATTTTATATGTTTATTTGACAGAGACAGAGAACAAGCAGGGAGGAGCAGCAGGGCGAGAGGGAGAAGCAGGCTTCCTGAGGAGCAAGGAGCCTAATGTGGGGCTCGATCCCAGGACTCTGGGATCATGACCTGAGCCAAAGGCAGAGGCTTATCCAACTGAGCCACCCAGGTGCCCCAGAATATATCCTCTTCAAATTACCTGGCTGAAGCCCTAAGATTCCGTGTGTTGGAATTGGAGGTGGGTCCTTTGAGAGGTAATTAGATTAAGATTATATCTTGAGGGTGGGACCCTTGTAATGATAGGTATAGTGCCTTTATAGGAATACTATTTCCTAGGAAAGGCTGTGTGAGGACACAGCGGGAAGATATGTTTCGTCAAACCTGGAAGTGTCCTCACCAAGAACTCAATCTGCCAGCGCCTTGATGTTGGACTTTACAGCCTCCAGAACTGTGAGAAATAAATGTTGTTTAAGCACCCACCCACGCCCCCTTCAGCTTATGGTATTTTGTTACACAGCTCACTTTTTAAAAAAGATTTTATTTATTTATATTAAAGTGAGAGAGAGCACAAGCAGCAGAGGGAGAGGGAGAAACAGGCTCCCCACTGAGCAGGGAGCCCGATGCGGGACTCCATCCCAGGACCCTGGGATCATGACCTGAGCCAAAGGCAGATGCTTAATGACTGAGCCACCCAGGCTCCCTGAGAGAATTTGCATTTAAAAAAAAAAATTTTTTTTATTTATTTGACACAGAGAGAGAGAAAGAGATCACAAGTAGGCAGAGAGGCAGGCAGAGAGAGGAGGAAGCAGGCTCCCCGCTGAGCAGGGAGCCCCATGTGGGGCTCCATCCCAGGACCCTGAGATCATGACCTGAGCCGAAGGCAGAGGCTTAGCCCACTGAGCCACCCAGGCACCCTAATTATGCAGGGCTGTGGACTGCATTTTAAGGACAACTGCATTAAAACAAAATTTCCCCTCATTACAAAATGTAAGCTATCTTTACTATTTAAAAAGTTTAGGGGTGCCTGGGTGGCTCAGTGGTTAAAGCCTCTGCCTTCGGCTCGGGTCGTGATCCTAGGGTCCTGGGATGGAGCCTCACAAGGGGCTCTCTGCTCGGCGGGGAGCCTGCCTCCTCCTCCTCTCTCTCTCTGCCTGCCTCTCTGCCTACTTGTGATCTGTCTGCCTAAAAAAAATAAATAAATAAAAAGTTTATGTTCTCTACCTCACATTCCTACTCCTGGTCTTCAATTTAAAAGGAAGCCTACTCCAGATTTAGAACGAAATGAGGTGGAGAGGAAATATACACCTAATGACCTTGAATGCACTTTTGTCAACAACACTGCGCTAAGCATAATTTCTTTCTTTCCATGTCGTTAAGAAATATTTTGAAAGCCTTTCAACTACCCCAGGAGTTTACGATCAAGCTGGGGAGACCAAACATACCTTCAAAAACACTTTGCGAATAATTACCGAGCAAAATAAACTATAAATGCAAAACAGCATTGACTAAAGTCCCCAGGTGAGAGCACTGTCACATTCATAAAAGGAGAAATTGAGATCTAGGTCCCAAATGCTCAGAAAATCTACTTTCCACTTCAACTTGTTTACAGCTAGCTAGAGGCAAGCCTCCTGACTTCATTCACAGATGGGGTAGAACTTTGAAGTGCTTCCGTTGTCCTGACAGTCTGCCCTGTGTCATTAGATGAAGACTGAGAGCACAGTCTCTCCAGTTGTGATCTGTGGGCCACCTGCAGCAGAATTGCCTTAGAAATCTATTCAGTGTACGCATTAAAAATGACCTACCGAAAAAACTTCGGAAGCCAGGTCGTGGAAACTTGTCTTTTACCCAGCTCCCCAGGTAACTCTTGAGTTCAGTTTAAGGGGATATCCTTTGGAACTTCTGCGCAACCCCATCGAGCGCAGCGGATTTCAGGTTGGGATTACCTCTTTGTTCTTGAGACAATGCTACTCGCCCGGCATTAGTAAGCCCGAGGCAGTAGGAGATGATGAGTTTTCAGTTTGAGTCTTAGTTTCTGGGTAGGTTCTGATAGGACAGGAGCCATCCCCTTTGCACTCGCAAGAAGCACAGAGATCTGTGATGGACAAGTGGGGAAGTGAAGCTCTGCTCCACACACAGGAAATCCAAAGAGAGAGAAAGGGATCAGGATCTGAGAATAGTTGGAAGAGCTATGTCGCTGTCCCTGGGTGGGTCCCACTGAGTTGGACTGATTAGGTTGGGAGTGTGGCATAAACCCTGAGTGGTGGTGTTTGTTTGTCGCGATGTGAGTACCTGATTTCAGCTTTGATAGCGCAGACATCCCTTTCAAAGGGGCGTCCACTTCAAAGAAGGCTATTTCTCAGAAACAAATGCCAGCCACATAATTCATAATTCTATTAAGAACCAGACGACCTCTCCACCCTGAGATTCATTGGTTTTAGAGATCTTGGTTGATTTTGGTGACTGATCATTTGGGCCACTTGTCTTTTTCCTTCCCCTCACTTTACACTCCCCCTGTTATGTTTTCAATTCTCCAATAAAAAGAGAGGCCATAAAACCCTAGGCCCTCACCTTCAACCCCAATAAAAACAGAACACTCAGCCCTCTCCTGTGCTCACTCTCTCTCCCTCTCCCCCTTCCACTCCTCCCTGAGACCTTGCTGTGTGGCCCCAGGTGTGCTGTGTAATTTCCAGGTCTTGTAAATAATAAACCTTTATTTTTTTAAAGTTTCTGGGTGGTTGTTGCTGAAGGGTTTCTTGCTATCATAATAAGAACCACAAGGGTCAGTCCAGTGGTAACACTGGTTTGGAAAGGTGTGTGTGGGAAGCGCAGGTGTGTGCCCCTAGGCATTTCTAGCATCACTATTGATAGGCTGAGACCAGTACAAAACAGAGGTAGACTTATTTTTGTTTGTTTCCTTAAAGAGTCCTGTTTTTAAAAAAGAAAATTGCTTTCATTTACCCATGCTGTCTCCAAAGGGTAGATGACAGGAATATGAGGGCAGTAAATTTAGTCCCGTGATCTATTTATGAGCTTCAGGTTGAGGCAAAGTCTTCTTGAACATCACTGAGCAACTTTTCTTTCCTTTCCTTTTCTTTTTTTGAGCAATTTCTAATTCCGAATGAATACGTATCTGTTGCGGACATCTGTAAAAGCAGCAATAAATGCAAAAAAAAATCTAATCCTACCAAATTAATCTGATGATCACTGAGAATAAAGTGGTGTGGGATTTGAGATTATCAAATAAACAGAATGACACTATGCATTTGCTACCTGCCATCTTCACCTAATAATAAAAACTGTCACCATTTTTCTCCTTTAAAATACATTCTGTGCTCTGATTTTTAAAATGGCTACATGGTTCCGCATTGTATTGATATTATGGTTTATATACGTAGTCATTGATTATGGAATGCATTGTCCTTTGAGAGTTCCCAACGAGAGCTCCCTATTTTATACCAGATGGCTTTTCCTAGCTCTTGCCTAATGATTAAGGGGTAATGTTCTGATTATAGTAATTGTTCTGTTTCCCTCTCTTTAGATCTCTTAAGTTCTCATTTCGTCCTTAAGGGCTTTCTGAAAGCAACTGTAGCAGTCTCAACGTCTTGTATTTCCTTTGTTAATTTATTTATTCATCAAATATTGAGGAAATGGAGGTGACAGATACAAACCCTGTCTTTGATGGCTTTGATTCTGGTTTGAGCTCCAAAGGAATATATGGGTAAAAATAAATATAATGCCAAATAGTGAGCAGAATCACTTAAATAAGTCTAGATTTATTGCTCTTAATTGGAAGGACACCTGTTATACTACAAACATTACTGTCAGCAAAATCAGGGTAGCAGGCTGAGGTCACAGTGTGTCAAGAGGAGATCAAGGACCCCCCTCTCCTCCAATATATGTACACTTCCTGCTCTGTCACTGATTGTCTTCCTGGTTTCCCCTTTTTACGTACCATATAAAGACATGATCTGATTATTAGCTCAATGGAGGACAATTTTTTAAATTAGGTGGTGAACACCAGGCCTCCTTTCTGAAGTAGGTCATTTTATTTATAATGGTCTTGCCTTTGGCTTGCTGCCTGCTGTTTTTGTGGTTTTTCTTTTGCTGTTGCTTCTTTCTTTCTTTCTTTTAATCAATGAAGGATTTAGACTGGATGGACAATGTTGGGAATTTGGTTTCTCTTTTTAAAGTTGAGCGGAAAGCTATTTATTGCGTATTTCTGGGGTCAAGCAAATCAATAAAGGAGGCCAACAAAAGCACGTCCTTCGGAAGTCACCAGCTCATTGAACGGATATTGTGGCAAAAGCTGGACTTTTGTGTCTGAAGATAAAGGGACGGATATCAATACTATTTGACTTCTCCATCAGCCCACAGATGAAGAGAAACCTCTCCAAAAAGTTGTTATGGTTCTGCAATGAACTTTCAGATGTCTCCTCATAGATGAGCTTCTAATTAACCAAAATCTGGCTCGCATGAGGTCACTAAAAATCTGACACTTTATCAGAAGTCGATTTTCGAGTGACCTCCTGGTCATTTTAGAGAGCGTTGAAGCATAAAAGCATTTTGCTTTCCAGTGGAAGTTCTTTTCTGTTAGTGTCAAAGATAAAATCTCCATGATCCCTTCTGTGGTTCTAAGCATCACAGCTAAACAACTTAAAGAAATTTCCCAACATTTTTCTCTAATTTAAACCTAAGTAGGCTTGAAGGGAGCAATAATGATATCTAGGATGGCTTCATGTAGACCGTGATGGCTTCTGCATATTTTCATTATGCATTTATTTGGTAATCAGGGGAAGTTATTTTGTTTCTTATACATCCAATTCCTTAGACAAACAAAGTAAAGTCAGAATAAAGTGAACCATCAAGTGTTACAAAGGATCCACATTAGAGGAAAACATCCTTTTAGCTTTATTTTTATGGGAAGGGAATTAAGAAGTGCAAGTTCAAAATTTGGTAAGTCTGACTATTGTAGAATTTATTCCCTTATTATATAAGGGTGGAATTTTTGTAGGTTATAAAGAAAAGGTGATGTGTTAGTTGGCTTGGGCTGCCATCATAAGGTATCACCGTCTGGAGTGGCTTAAACAATCCACATTCATTTTCTCACAGTTCTGGAGGCTGGAAGTCCCAGATCAAGGTGCTGTCAGGGTGGGTTTCTGTTAAGAGCTCTCCTCCAAGCTGGCAGATGGCACCCGAGTGCCTACATGGCCTTGTCTCTGCGCATGCTTGGAGAGAATGCTCTGGTTTCTTTTCCTCTTTTTATAAGGACTAGTCCAATTGGATTGGGACCCCATCCTTGTGACCTTATTAACTTTAATTATCTTGAAGTTCTTATCTTCAAAAATAGTCACATTACGGGTTAGGGTTTTGCTATATGAGTTTTGAGGGACACAATTCAATCCATAACAGATGGAATAATCCTGAGGGACTTTTGTGTGGGATCTTTCTGAAAGGGCTCTTCCCAAGTGTGAAAACCCGTGTAGCCTCTATCACTGAAGTGGGTAGGGAGGGGAATGATAATTTGAAATGGGACTTTTTAGTGCTGACAGAGCCTCAGACCAAAGCATTCATGTAGACCCAGAACCCAAGGTCTCTGTTCAGGTGCTTGTTGAAACTTTTCGCACTACCTATGTGAGGGTGCCCAGACTCAAGCCTGGAGAATTTCCACAGAGTAATGTAATACTTTAGTCTACCAATAGTTCTCCTCTTTCTATTTATTTATTTATTTATTTACTTACTTACTTACTTATTTGACAGACAGAGATCACAAGTAGGCAGAGAGGCAGGCAGAGAGAGAAAGGAGGAAGCAGGCCCCCTGCTGAGCAGAGAGCCGGATGCGGGGCTCGATCCCAGGAACCTGGGATCATGACCTGAGCCGAAGGCAGAGGCTTAACCCACTGAGCCACCCAGGCACCCCAAGTTCTCCTCTTTCTTTCTTAAGTAAGAAACATGTTTGTTTGTTTGTTTACTTAAGAGAAGAACCACTTTTTTTTTAAGAAGATTTTATTTATATATTTATTTGACGGGGGGAGAGAAAGAGAGAGAGCAGGAGAGACAGCTGGAGAAGGAGACAGAGAATTTCAAGCAGACTCTGTGCTGAGCACAGAGCCAGATGTGGGGTTCAATCCCAGGATCCTGAGTTCATGACCTGAGCCAAAATCAAGAGTCAGATGCTCAACTGACTGAGCTACCTAGGTTCCCCAAGAAATATATTTATTAATAACCAAGTCAACTTTTCCTTTACCTTTAGTGTCAGTCCCCAACCAAGCTAAACACGTATTTCTGAACTGGATTTAATGCATATCTAATGACCACTTTTGTCAAGGATTCATGCAGTCTTCCTTGTGCTCTTTGAGAAACTTCAAGTTCATGTAATTTTTTAACCTGCCTCATTCTACTCTATATATGTCAAGCCTCTCAGTCTTCATAAGGGAATAATTGTGCTCTCTTTGGACATACATGCTCTTGCTGCTGGTGAAATCAGGTCTGTTTGTTCAATTATAGGACTTTCTCGGAATGCCTACAGTGGAACCTTATATCTGGTCAGTTAGTGGTTCTTTAACCTTCAGGTAAAAACAGCATGGCCTGGAGAAGAAAATTTATTTATTTTTCCTGATTTAAAAAAAAAAAAAAGATTGGGGATGATCATCATAGGAAACAGGAAGGAGAAGAAGAAGAGGAAGAGCAAACCACACACACAAGAAAGCAAACTCATCGTCTTACCACGATGAAATAGTCATTGTTAACCTTTGGCTTATTTTCACCTGGCCTTTGTTTTAAGTGGTATTTGTTATGTGCTAAATACTTTGCATTCATTGAGAGATAGACCTCATTAACGTCCATTCTTAGAAACTACTATGATGCATACAGATAGTATAGTTAAGTATAGATAATGTACTTAGGGTACTCCCCATCCACACACCCCCATAGATTGATTCACCTGTATGGGTTTCTCTATTCCTTATTTTACTCAATATTGCCATTATAGACATTTAATCATGAAAGTTAATAATCTTTACAAATATCTATTTCATACTGTTTCAGGCTGCAGATGTAACACGAGGTATTTAATCAGTTCCCTACTGCTGGCTTTTGAGGTTGTGGCTCACCTTATTATGCTATTGCTTTTAGCATTCTTGGATGTTCTGCGAAATCAGAACCAAAATGTCTTATTCTGAAACTCGATTTTACAATAGGTATCAGGGCCGCCTTCTCCTTCTCCTCCTCCTCCTCCTCCTCCTCCTCCTCCTCCTCCTTCTTCTTCTTTCTCTAACTATCCGGAAATTCTCTCTTATACAGGGTTATAGACAAAAAGACTTTGAAATATGAACATTTCCAGATAGGGGGAGGAACAACAAAACCAGTTTAAAGACTGGCAAGCAGGATCTGAAATCCTTTTAGACCACAGTTCCTTCTACCTTCTCTCACTTGACCCCTTCCATACACGTCTGTTTGTAGTATAGACAGCACGTTCTTGCAGAGTGCTTACAAGGCCTTTTCTCTGTGCATGTGCAGAGAGAGTGCTCTGGTTTCATGGTGTGGGTAACGTTATTTTGATAAAATTATAAGCTTTTGAAATACTGGTAAGAATAATGATGCAAGGGGCACCTGGGTGGCTCAGTGGGTTAAAGCCTCTGCCTTCGGCTCAGGTCATGATCTCGGGGTCCTGGGATCGAGCCCCGCATCAGGCTCTCTGCTCAGGAGCGAGCCTGCTTCCATCTCTCTCTCTATCTGCCTGCCTCTCTGCCTACTTGTGATCTCTGTCTGTCAAATAAATAAATAAAATCTTAAAAAAACAAACAGAAGAAGAAGAATGATGCAAAGAGCTTCCCTTTTAAAAAGACTATACTTAAAAAGCAGTTTTAGGGGACGCCTGGGTGGCTCAGCGGGTTAAGCCGCTGCCTTCGGCTCAGGTCATGATCTCAGGGTCCTGGGATCCAGCCTCATATCAGGCTCTCTGCTCAGCAGGGAGCCTGCTTCCTCCTCTCTCTCTGCCTGCCTCTCTGCCTACTTGTGATCTCTGTCAAATAAATAAATAAAATCTTAAAAAAAAAAAAAAAGCAGTTTTAGGTTCACAGCAAAATCGAGAGGATGATACAGAGATTTCCCATACACTCCCTGCTTGACACACAGTTTCACCCATTGTCAATATCCCCACCCCTTCATCCCTCCCTCTCTCTGACCCATGGCAACCACTGATCTTTTCACTGTCTCCATGGATTTTGTCTTTTCCAGAATTTTTAAAATTAGCATATAATGTATTATTCGTATTATTATTTGCTTCAGGTATGTGATTCATCAGTCTTACACAATTCAAATCACTCACCATAGCACATGTCCTCAATGTCCTCCTTCAATGTCCATCATCCAGCCACCCAATCCCTACCCTCCACCCCTCAGCAATCCTCAATTTGTTCCCCAAGACCAAGAGTCTCTTATGGTTTGTCTCCCTCCCTGGCCCCATCCTGTTTTATTTTTTCCCTCCCCTCCCCCCAAAATCCCCTGCCCTGCCTCTCAAATTCCTCATATCAGAGAGATCATATGATAATTGTCTTTCTCTGATTGACTTATTTCGCTTAGCATAATACTCTCTAGTTCCATCCATGTCGTTGCAAATGGCAAGATTTCGTTTCTTTTGATGGCTGCATAGTATTACATTGTATATCTATACCACTTCTTTTTATCTATTCATCTGTTGGTGGACATCTAGGCTCTTTCCGTAGTTTAGCTATTGTGGACATGGCTGCTATAAACATTCAGGTGCACATGTCCCTTCACATCACTACATTTGTATCTTTAGAGTAAATACCCAGTAGTGCAATTTCTGGGTCATAGCGTAGCTCTATTTTCAACATTTTGAGGAACCTCCATACTATTTTCCAGAGTGGCTACACCAGCTTCCATTCCCACCAACAGTGTAGGAGGGTTCCCCTTTCTCCGTGTCCTTACCAGCATCTGTCATTTCCTGACATATTAATGTTAGCCATTCTGACTGGTGTGAGGTGGTATCTCATTGTGATTTTGATTTGTATTTCCCTGTAGCCGATGTGGAGCACTTTTTCATGTGTCTGTTGACCATCTGGATGTCTTCCTTGCAGAAATGTCTGTTCATGTCTTCTGCCCATTTCTTGATTGGATTATTTGTTCTTTGGCTGTTGAGTTTGATTAGTTCTTTATAGATTTTGGATGCTAACCCTTTATCTGATATGTCATTTGCAAATATCTTCTCCCATTCTGTCAGCTGTCCTTTGGTTTTGTTGACTGTTTCCTTTGCTGTGCAAAAGCTTTTGATTTTGATGAAGTCCCAAAAGTTCATTTTTGCCCTTGCTTCCCTTGCCTTTGGCGATGTTTCTAGGAAGAAGTTGCTGTGGCTGAGGTTGAAGAGGTTGCTGCCTGTGTTCTCCTGAGGATTTTGATGGATTTCTGTCTCACATTGAGGGCTTTCATCCATTTTGAGTCTATTTTTGTGTGTGGTGTAAGGAAATGGTCCAATTTCATTCTTCTGCATGTGGCTGGCTGTCCAATTATGCCAACACCATCTGTTGAAGAGACTGTCTTTTTTCCACTGGACATCCTTTCCTGCTTTGTCGAAGACTATTTGACTATAGAGTTGAGGGTCCATTTCTGGGCTCTCTATTCTTTGTTTGTTTTTTTTTGTTTGTTTGTTTGTTTTGTTTTTAAATCACACTTTAAAAACTTTATTTATATAAAAACTCATTTGTTTTTAAGAGCATTAACAAGAGAGAGAGAGAGAAAAACAGGAAAGGTATGGAGCAGAAGACATGTCCCTTGGTAGTGTTCGGTGGGAGGTGGGATTTTTGGTTCTCTGGAATTGAATGTTGAGTGTTTTTATAAACAAAACAAAACAAAAAAGTTAAAGTTCCCCCAAAGCCTATGGCTGTTCTATTACCCACACACCACCAAGAAAAATAGCACCAGGAAAAGAGCAGAAGAGGAGAAGAGAAACTAAGAGTGGAGCCAGGTTCAGATGGGGGCAATTTCCCCTGTGCAGTATGTTCTTAGGGTCAAAGAGGGGAAAAGACTCCTTTTTGCCAGAAAAGGAGTGGGAAGAAATGGGGGGGGGTTTAAAATAAGGGATTTTAATGAATAGGGGAAAGGAAGAGGGGTGGTGGGTTGTGCACTTTTCTCTTACCCCATAGCCTCAATTTATAAGGGGAGGGGGGAGAAAGAAGGATAGATTTCCAGTCGCATTGAACAGTGGGCTCTCTATTCTGTTCCATTGATGTATATGTCTCTTTTTGTGCCAGTACCATACTGTCTTGATGATGACAGCTTTGTGTAAGAACTTGAAGTCTGGAATTGTGATGCCGCCAAGTTTGGTTTTCTTTTTCAACATTCCTCTGATTATTCAGTGTCTTTTCTGGCTCCATATAAATTTTAGGATTATTTATTACATTTCTGTGACAAAAGTTGATGGTATTTTGATAGTGATTGCATTAAATGTGTAGGTTACTTTAGGTAGCATAGACATTTTCACAATATTTGTTCTTCCAGTCCATGAGCATGGAACGTTTTTCCATTTCTTTGTGTCTTCCTCAATTTCTTTCATGAGAACTTTATAGTTTTCTGAGTACAGATTCTTTGCCTCTTTGGTTTTGGGTGTAAGTGTAAATGGGATCAACTCCTTAATTTGAATTTTATATCCTGACACTTTACTGAATTCCTGTATGAGTTCTAGCATTTTTGGAGTGGAGTCTTTTGGGTTTTCCACAGAAAGTATCATAGTATCTGTATTATTGTCAATGTGTTTCTTTGATTTTTATTTATTTGGTTTACATAATTGGCTGCTCCCATGTTAGGGGCATAGATATTTACAATTGTTAGATCTTCCTGTTGGACAGATCCTTTAAGTATGATATAGTCCCCTTCCTCATCTCTTATTATAGTCTTTGGCTTAAAATCTAATTTATCTGATATGAGGATTGCCACCCAGCTTTCCTTTGATGCCCATTAGCATGGTAAATTGTTTTCCACCCCCTCACTCTAAATCTGGAGGTGTCTTTGGGTCTAAAATCAGTTTCTTGTAGACAACATATTGATGGGTCTTGTTTTTTCATCCATTCTGATACCCTGTATCTTTTGATTGGGGCATTTAGGCTAACTATTGAAAGATATGAATTTAGTGCCATTGTATTGACTGTAACATGACTGTTACTGTATTTGTCTCTGTTCCTTTCTGATCTGTTACTTTTAGGCTCTCTCTTTGCTTAGAGGACCCCTTCCAATATTTTCTTTAGGGCTGGTTTGGTGTTTGCAAATTTCTTTAGATTTTGTTTGTCCTGGAAGCTTTTTATCTCTCTTTCTATTTTCAATGACAGCCTAGCTGGATATAGTATTCTTGGCTACATATTTTTCTTGTTTAGTGCTCTGAATATATAATGCTAGTCCTTTCTGGCCTGCCAGGTCTCTGTGGATAGGTCTGCTGCCAGTCTAATATTTTTACCATTGTTTGTTACAGACCTCCCCTCTCTTGCTGCTTTCAGAATTTTCTCTTTGTCACTGAGAATTATAAATTTTATTCTTAGATGATGGGGTGTGGACCTTTTTTAATTGATTTTGAGGGTGGTTCTCTGTGCCTCCTGGATTTTGATGCTTGTTTCCTTTGCCATATTAGGGAAATTCCCTGCTATAATTTGCTCCAACATACCTTCTGCCCTCCTCTCTCTTCCTTCTTCTTCTGGGATCCCAATTACTCTAATATTATTTCATCTTACAGTACCACTTATCTCTCAGTTTCTCTCTTTGTGATCCTATAGTTGTTTAGCTCTCTTTTCCCCAGCTTCTTTGTTCTCCATCATTTGGTCTTCTGTATCACTAATTCTCTCTTCTGCCTCATTTATCCTAGCAGTAAGAGGCTCCATTTTTCATTGCACCTCATAAATAGCTTTTTTATTTCAACTTGGTTAGATTTTAGTTCTTTTATTTCTCCAGAAAGGATTCTCGAGTATTTTCCATGCTTCTTTCAAGCCCAGCTAGCACCTTGATATTCGTCATTCTGAACTCCAGATGTGACGTCTTACTAACATCCATATTGATTAGGTCCCTAGCCTTCCATACTGCCTCTTGTTCTTTTTTTTGAGGTGAGTTTTTCCACCTTGTCACTTTATCCAGATGAGAATAGATGAATGAGAGAACAAAATACTAAAAGGGTAACAACGACTCCAGAAAGATATACACTAACCAAATCAGAGGAGACCCAAAACTGGGTGGTGGGGGCTGATGAACAGAACAGAGCCACACACTTGATTCTGGGTGTATTTTGGTCTGTTAAAAGAAACTGCCTCCCAAAATTTTAAAGAAAAAATAATATATATATATACAAAAATAAGGGTAAACATGATGAAGGGATGAAATATGACTATAAAGATGAAAATTAAAAAAAGATTCTAAAAAAAAAAGATTCTAAAGAAATGGTAATATTTGAATTCTGTCATTTCTTATGTATTTATTAGCTGGAATTATTTCAGTAGAAAAACTTTCTTTCCCTAAGTGTATTTTATTATCTTGGAATATATTTACTCTAGAAAGTTATAGAATATTTTGATATTTTTTCCCTTTTATTTATTTATTCATTCATTCATTCAAGTAAGCTTTATGCCCAATGTAGGGCTTGAATTGATAATATAAGAAGTTGGTTGGAAAAAGAAAAACAAAGAGGAAAGACTGTGATCAGGCTGGAGACTAGAACACAGTCATGTACTAGATTTAGGGTCTATTTTGATCTATCAGAAGAAACTGTATCCCAAAATTTTAAAGCAAGAAAAACCTATATGTATATAAAAAATAAGGTTAAATACAAAGAAGAGATAGAATATGACTCTAACAATGAAAATTAAAAAAGGCTTTTTAAAAAGGTATTGATAAGATAAAATAGTTAAAGAACATTAAACTAGTAAAGAGGAAATTTTTAAAAAATAGAATAAGAAAAAAAATTTTAAAAATTTAACTTTGAAAGACTAAAGAATTATGGGAAAAAAGCCTTGAATTCTGTGTGTTGTATTCTCATAGCTCTGAAGTTTTGCATTTCTCATTGATCAGTGAACTTGGTTTTGGGAAGGGCCTGTTGCAATGACTTTTAAACATCTTTGCCCAAAGCGGAATTTCACCACCCCTGCCAGAGGCCAGGCTAATTAATATGCTTGGTTTTGTTCTCTGGAGCTTTTGTTCCCTGAACGCTTTCCATACAGCTTTCGAGGACGGGAATGAAAATGGCGGCCTCCCAGTCTCCTGCCATAGGAGCCAAAAGTTCCAGGCCCCCACTCCTCAGTGTGCCCTCAGAGAAAAGCCGTCAATCCGTCCTGTCTCTCTGGTCTCTGGCTGAGCTCCGTGCTCACCTGGCGTGTGAACAAGCATTTTTATCTCTGGAGCACAGCTCCGTCCAGAGTCCCCGGACCCAGCAGATTCCTGCAGCGCGCCTCTGCATTGTGTCTCCCAGAGGAGAAAGGAGGGGTCTCCATGGATCTGCCACTTATGGGGTCCCTCTTGAAGAGCAGTGGCCTGACTGTGCCTTGGATTATGGTTTAAGGTAATCCCTGAGCTGAGAGCCCACTCCTCCCCTCCATCTCTGCAGCCAGCTTCCCCAATCTGACACCTGGGAGCTCTGTCACACTAAGACACCCCTAGTCTTTCTGTGACACGGGTCCGGAGACCACACTGTCCCCGTGAGGGCTCCACCCCCTGCTTAGCCTATGGAGTGATGTCCCTCAGTGGAGCAGACTTCTAAAAGTTCTGATTTTGTGCTCCATTGCTCCACTGCTTGCCGGGAGTTGACCCTTCCCCCACAGTCTATCTTCCCGTATATCACCTTGGATTCACTTCTCCGCAGGTCCCACATTCCAGAAAGTGGTCAATTTTTGGTTCCTAGAAATGCTGCTCTTCTTCTCTTTGATCTCCTGTTGAGTTTGTAGGTGTTCACAATGGTTTGATAACTATGTAGCTGAATTCCTGGTATCAATGATATTTAGGTCTCCTACTTCTCCACCATCTTGCTCCAGGAACTGTATTTTTATTTCATTTTCTAAATCCTAGCACTTAACAGAAAAGCCTTTTAAATATTCTTTTTGGGGTGCCTGGGTGACTCTGATGGTCTCTCTGTCAAATAAATAAAATCTTTTTTTTAAAGAATATATATTTTAAAGATTTTATCTATTTATTTGAGAGAGAGAGAGCGCCCAAGCAGGGGGAGTGGCAGAAGAGGAGGGAGAATCAGACTTCCCACTGAGCAGGGAGCCTGCCTTGGGGCTTTATCCCAGGACCCTGAGATAGTGACCTGAGCTGAAAGCATACACTTAACTGGCTGAACCACCCAAACACCCCTTAAAAAAAAGGCCTTTTATTTTATTTTTGGTTAATAGTTTGTACTCTATATTTTTTAATACAACAACTAGTTTTTTTCCTAGCTGATCTTTCTAAAGTGTTGCTGTTTCTTACTGACAATAAAAATGGGTTCATGGTTCCAGTTAAAAAAAAAAAAAAAAAAAAAAGCAAAAAACAAAAAAACAAGGCAAAGCCTGGAATTATACAGGGGCAAGCCAAGGAATGCACAAGGATTGATGGGGTCGCCACCAGAGATGAGGAAGAAGGCTCTATCCAGAGTCACAAAGGGAACAAGGCCCTGCTGACACCTGCATTTCAGACCAACCAGCCTTCAGAACTGGGAGGGAATACTTTCTGTTGTTTTAAGCCACCCAGGCTGTGGGATTTGGTTACAGCAGCCTTAGAGAGTTAACACAATGTCTGTTTCCTGGATTTGGTGGTCTCATTGAAGGTTGTGAAATGGTAATATTTGAATTCTGTCATTTCTTATGTATTTATTAGCTGGAATTATTTCAGTAGAAAAACTTTCTTTCCCTAAGTCTATTTTATTATCTTGGAATATATTTACTCTAGAAAGTTATAGACTATTTTGATATTTTTTCCCTTTTATTTATTTATTCATTCATTCATTCAAGTAAGCTTTATGCCCAATGTAGGGCTTGAATGCATGACTCCGAGATCAAGAGTTGCATGCTCTAGAGGTGCCTTGGGTGGCTCAGTTGGATAAGTGTCTGACTCTTCATTTCTGCTCAGGTCATGATCTTAGAGCTGTGGGATTGAATCACAGGTCACACTGTGCACTCAGTGTGGAGTCTGCTTGAGGTTCTTCCTCTCCCTCTTCCTCTGCTCTGCTCCTCCCACTCCTATCTCTAAAATAAATAAGATTTATTATCTTAAAAAAAAAAAAAAGAGTCTTATGCTCTAGTGACTGAGCCAGGCAAGCACTCTTGTTCTTTCTGTTTTGATTGTCAAATTCCAAAGTAATGAGTTGGCAACATTTAGAGATGTCCAATGAGCTTATTTTGTTCCCATTTTTTTCTTTTGAATATGTTATGGACTTATGAAGAGAGCTTATTTAAAAGAGAATGTCATTAATAAATTATTCTGGGACTTTGGGCTTCTCCCAGTTGTAAATGAAATGTAGGATTGATATCTCGCCCTTGGGTAAAATGTAGACTAAGAAAAACGACCTTGTTAGGATGTCTAGGAAAATACCTTTTGGTGACCCAGTAGGAGGCTATTTAAGTTCCAGTAGGGCCAAAGTTGAGTTTGGTTCAGATAATTCTCTGAAAACCAGTATAATATGAAGTGTAATTATATTAATGTTTGTTTTCCAGCTTGATAAATCTTATATCCCCTAAGAACTCTCATCTTTCTGTCTGGAGAAGAATTAAATTTAGGTACATTCTCAGAATTTCTTCCTATCTCAAAACCATTACAAGCTATGAACAGATTCCCTCTTTTTATGGGACAGATGAATATGAGGGTAAAGAGTTGCATAGTAGCCACTAAATGGAGGTTTGTGTTTGGTTTTGAAAATAAAAATCCAGGTTTGAGAATTAGTGTATTTGAGGGGAAGCACAGACTAATCAAAATTAGAAATGTCCTAAAAATTCAGTTTTATAGTGTTAATTATAGTTCACATCTCCCCGCGAAATTCAAGTTCCTTCAGGACAAGACCATGTCTGACTTATTTGTATCTCCTCAAACACTCAGTATAAAGATTTCACAGAGTAGGTGCTTCATAAATAAACGAATATAACTAGAATTCAGTACAATTAAAGTTCCTTAAAAGATCAATATACTTTAGACAAATTCAGAGCAATGAACATCATGTGAGAAGATGAATTGGATCCAATTACCATAAAAATGATAAACTGTATACAAAGTGATGCAGAGTACACTGAAAAAGATGCCCACAATATAAAACAGGTATGGTTTAGCATACTATCCCTTTATATAAAGAAAAATGGTAGGTAATATTTCAATATGAATTGGAAGGAACTTAGAGGAATATATGTCTGCGATGGGCTTTGTCAGTCAGGATGCCGTTAAGCAAAAAGAAACCACACAAAATATCTCAACATAAGAGATTTCATATAGAGACATGCTTACGAGGTTGGAAGTGCTCAAAGAGCATGAGGGCTATTGAGGCGTCGCAAAGACAGTAGTGTGGAAAGCAGCGACGACATCTAGGTGTGAGGAAGAAAGGTGAGTTTGTGTGTTATTGGAACCTCAGAGGAGGACTCTGGCCACTGGGAAGGGGGCAAGGCTTGCTTTCCCCTGGTGCCTTTCAAAGGGGTGTTGTGGCGAAGGTGCTAGAATGGCTGGTGGATGCTCAAGACTGGGACAGGGTGGGGGAGTTGGGGGAAAAGGGGGCTAGAAGGAGCTGCACCCCATGGCTCCCATGGCTGCTGGAGTGATGCTGAGAGGGGCAGCAAGCCAACAGGAAGTGGGACTTCTCTTATCCTGCTTCCTAATCTCGCTCTTATGAGAAATGCCAGGTGCAGTGTCCCAAATAAAGTATCATCACAAAGCAGATTACGGGAAAGCAGATGTGGAGCCCAGGGACAAGAATTTAGTAAATCCTGTGGGGGAAAGGGAACGCAGATGCTTACTCTAACATTGACGTACTTCTGCATTGTCTGAATTGGGCCACAGTGATCAAGCCTCATTATTATTATTTTTTAAATTTTGTTTATTTTAAGTAATCTCTACACCCAAGTTGGAGCTCAAACTCAGGACTCTGAGATCAAGAGTCACATTCTCTTCCGGCTCAGCCAGTCAGGCGTCCCCAACCCTTATTTTTTTTTATTGAGATATATTTAACGTACGGTTTTTAGCATACAATCAAAGTATACAATTCAGTGTTTTTTTAGTGTATTTACAGAGTCGTGCAGTTAAAGACCACTAATTCTGCACTAGTTTCATCAGCCCAAAAAGAAACCTTGTGCCCTTTAGCTGTCACCTCCTGTCCCACTGCATCCCCCACACTCCCCGCACCCCTAAGGCAACCATAACCCTACTTTTCATCACTGTGGGCTTGCCTATTCTGGACATTTCATAGAAATGGTATCCTACATTATGTGGCCTTTGTTTGGTTGGTTTCTTAGCAAAATGTTTTCAAGATTCATCCATGTTGTAACATGTGTTAGTACTTCCTTACTTCTCATACCTGAATAACATTCCATTATATGGGTGTACAACATTTTGTTTCTTCATCCCCCAGTTGATGGATATTTGGGTTGTTGCTACTTTTTGGCTACTATGAATATTGCTGTTGTATACATTTTGTGTGGCTGTCTGTATTCAGTTCTATTGGGTATATTGGAAGTACTGGGTCCTATGGAAACGCCACGTTTAACACTTTGAGGAATGATTTAACTATTCCCAAAGCAGTTGTACCATTTTATATTCCTACCAACAATGTATGGAGGTTCCAAGTCTATATATCACTGAGACTTGTCATTGCCTGTCTTTTTGATCATAGCCATCTTAAAGCACATGAAGTGATACCTCATGGTGATTTTTTTTTTTCTGTAAAGTGAAATTGTACTTTATTAATAATCCTAGCATCTTTTCATGTGCTTATTGACCATTTGTATATATTCTTTGGAGAAATGTCTATTCAAGTCCTTTACCCATTTTTAATTGGCTTGTTTGTTTTGTGTTGTTGAGTCATAGGGGTTCTTTATATATTCTGGACATTAGACTCTTATCAGATATATAATTTGCAAATATTTTATCCCTTCTGTAGGTTGCCTTTTTACTTTCTTGAAAATGTCCTTTGATGCAGAAAAGTTTGCAGTTCTGATGAAGTCTAACATTTCTTTTTACTCATTTTTTTAGTGTCATATCTCAGAATCCATTGCTTAACCCAAGGTCACAAAGATTTACATATATTTTCCTGGAAGAATTTTATACTTTTAATTCTTATATTTAGGTTTTTGATCTATTTTGGGATAATTTTTGCACGTGGATATCCACTTGTTTCAATGTCATTTGTTGAAAAGACTATTCTTTTCCCAATGCATTATCTTAGCACCCATGTTGAAAATCAATTGTCCATAAATGTATGTGTTTTTTTTTTCTGGACTGTCAATTATTTTTATTATTTTTTAAGATTTTATTTATTTATTTTAGAAAGAGAGAGTGCTCAGGAGTGAGTTAGGGGAGGAGCCAGGAGGGAGGGAGAGGAAATCTGAAGCAGACTCTGCCTTGAGCCCTATTCAGGGCTCAGCTGGGGCTCCGGGGGCTCAGGCTCACCACCATGAGATCATGACCTGAGCTGAAACCAAGAGTTGGAAGCTTAACCAACTGAGCCACCCAGGTACTCCTCCAGACTCTCAATTCTATTCTGATGATATATATGCCTATTCTTATGTTAGTACCACACGGCTTAATTACTGTAGCTTTGTAGTAAGTTTTGAAATTAAGACCAACATCGGTCTTTTTTTCCCCAAGAGTCTTGGCTATTTGAGGTATTTTGCATCTCCATATGGATTCTAGGATCAGCTTGTCAATTCATGCAAAAAAAGCAGCTGGGATTTTGATAGGGATTGCATTGAATACCATGCTTACTTTTAACAAAAACATTTCCACTTTGACTGGAGAGTCTGTTTTTCAAGATGCTAACTCTCTTGGTAATAGGCAGTTAGTGTAAACTGCATTAAGTTAGCTCAGATTAAAATCAAGATTTTATCTCTCTTTTGTAGAACAAATCACACTGATAACTTTAAATTTATTTGCGTGAAATAAATATTTGTTTCATATAAAATATTTGTGGCTTGGCGAGGGCGAGGACTATATCTCGTTTTGCTAACCACTGTATCCCCAGGCTAAGCCCAGAGCCTTGTCTGTAGAAGGTGCTCAGAATTTTTTAAGAAATGGAAGCATCTTCTCTAATAGGTGAGGGAACAAAAGCAGAAGGGTATACGGGCTTAGGCTGTCCAAGGTGATGCCCAAGGCACTAGGATATGTGAAAAGAACCCAGCTTAACCAGACACAAAAGCACACACATTGTATTTTTTATGTGAAATGTTCAAAAGTCTGGGGGATGGGGATATGGACTGACTATAAAGCAGGCATGAGGCTTCTGTTTAGGTAAAGGGAATATTCTAAAATTAGATTATGGTGATGATTGTCCAACTCTGTAATTTTACTATAATTCATTCCCTTGTCCACTTAAAGGTGGCAAATTTTATGGTATGTAAATATCACAATACAACTTAAAAAAAAAAAGAAAAGAAAAAGAAAAAGAAAAAAAAAAGAACCCTAACAAATAACTCCAGCTTGAGACCGGGGCTTCAGTCAATTTCAATTTTTATTGGGGAAAGTGATAACAGATGAAGTAGATCAAATGGTGCTATATTTCACTGGCAGAGGGGGAAAAAAAGGAAAAGGAAAGAAAACGTGGAGGTGGCATGATTGAAAGGAGAGGGGTCTGCACAGAGCAGTTGGGACTGCCGCTCACAGAAAAGGTAATGAGGGATCAAGGGCCGAGGCTCCTGTCGGGAATTGGTCTATAAAAGGGGCTGGAATACAAAGTAGAGAATGGACACTCGGCTGAAGGGAGACAAGGGACTGGAAGCCTAACCCATCTGCCCAGTTTCTGACAGTGAAGAAACAAAGAAGGTCGCGGGGCTTGCCTTCCTGCGGCACTTGGGGGAGCCCACTTCAAACACTGCGGGGCAGGGCTGGTCACCCTGGTGTGAAAAGACTGTAGCGGCAGCCTGAGGAACGTGGCAGTGGGAAAACCTTCTAGTTAGGAGCCATCACTTCACCGTTCACCCTTGTCAGCCCAGCTGCCGGGATGACTCAGCGGGGAAGGGAAATGATCGATAGTGGCCCCTGACAGGTTACAAGGGAAGAAGTAAGTGTTCGACAAATAGCTTCGGGTCATGTTGGCCAGGCTGTCGGACTCCCAATCCTGCCCTTGATCTTGATGCCAGAGTGTCTGCCTCCTTCACAGTAACGAAGTCTAAATTGCGTCCGGAGGCTTTCTGGCTTCGATATTTCTGCTCACCCCTGCTAAAATTCACCTGGCCTTCAATGCCTGCCTCATTTATTTACGGTGCCAGCTTTCTTATCATTCTTTAGCATGTGTGATGTGCTAGGGACTCACCTAAGATCTTTCCAGGCATGCATACATTCTCGCACAAGCCCAAGAATTAGAAACTGTAATCCTCATTTTTTTTAGATTAGGATATAAACTCAAAGACATGGATTAATTTGCTGAGATCACACAGCTAGTAAGTAGCAGAGGTGAACCTTGAACTGGGGTGTGTCTGATGCCAAAGCCCATTTTCACAGACAGCGCTGTCTTGTCTTTTCAAAGTGAATCTTCAATGTGCCATTCTACTTGCAGGTCTGATTAAAGATTAATTTCTTACTTCTAAAGGTGGAATAAATAAACAGCTAATTCTTTCCCTGTAACTGAATTGGGTACTCACACAGAGCAGCAGACATGCCTGGTATAAATAAAACAGACACCAGCTGTATTGCCCCCTGGTCACTAGTTGTGGAGTCAGGATCCCACTCCAGTCTTGTGGCATGGTCTGGGGCAGGGGTGGGAGTTGGGATAGGGCCTTTGTCACAGCAGCCTGCAGCCCTCAGAACTGCTCTCGTCTCAGTTGGTTAGGACCTGGCATGGCCAGCTGTGCCGCCAGCAACTCCAACACTGTCTCCAGAGGCAGGGACCTGGCAGCCATGTTGGGCTTCCCTGGGGAGGGACTGGAAAGCTCTTCCCTTTTGCAGCCAATTAGCTTGATTTCAACCCTTACTGGGATAAACCAGGCAGGCTTGCGTGTGCTGGGTCACAAAGCTCAAGTAACCTACTCAGCTTTCAGATTATTACCTAAACCATCACATTAATGAGATTCAAATCTAACACTTGCACCAAATTCAAACTAGAATATTATGGTAAAAGCCTACAGCCTTTGACCAGTCTTGAGGAAGAAGTCTCATTTTCTCTTACCCCTCCATAGAGTGATAGTAAGGATTAGATAGAAGGCATTATCCCCATTTTACAGGTAAGAAAAGCTGGCTCAGAGAAGTTTCTATCCTGAGTGTGCCTGACACCTTGTTTTATGTCTGTAGATACTCCATTTTGAATATTTGTTCACTGAGCCAGTCTTCCTGTGGTCAGTGGGGGATAGAAGAAAATGCAGGTACTACTTATTTAGTTTGTAGGTATAATGTCTCCATTTTGTCTGGTTCAGCATACTGGAGAGTTTTCCTTCCTCTTTGTCTGGGCACTGAATTCCTGCCATCTTCTCGGAGAATGCCTGCCCGGGAAAAGCCTCTGAGATTCTTTTGCCACCATGGATTTGAAGGGTGAAGCCAGAGTGTGGCAGTACAAACTGGTGGAGGGGAGCCAATAAATGAGTGGAAGTAAAAGGCCTTTTATCCTCCTTTGCCGGAACCATTCAGGAAGGCAGTGATGTGGGAAGCCAGGTATGGGCACAACAGCAGGGGAATGACCGATGGCATCATTAAGTCTCTGGGCTATTTGTCCTTGGCTATCCAGCTGTTTCCTAATGACATTTTCCCCCTTCTCGATTTCTTTTCCCTTTCTTTAAGAAAGATCAATGCGGAATGAAACAGGGTCTGATTTGAATGGAGGTTTTAATATAAGTGATATTTGTGTTCCTTAAAATGAAAAGGTTTTTTCCATATATTGTCCCATGCTATAAATGATATATATTTAGTACAATTTTTAGCCATAATCTTTCAAACCTCCCTGGGGAACAGCTGCATTATGTGTCTAGACCACAAGAGGGCAGTGGTGTCACATGTAAAAGATGCCTGCCTTCTGCTTTCTGAACAGATGGCACATTTGTTAGACTTCATTGGATGTATTTTTCCTTTATTGAAGCACAGGGGAATTTCACATTTGCAGGTAGAATGGGGGAAGATAGTTAAAATTTTATACCGTATTTTTATCTCTTTGTTTATGCTGATAAAGGTAGCAAAGGCAGTTGATTTATCCTCCTTTTTGCTGTTTTGAGAGATTGTTGCACTAACAAGCTGGGGTGGTTGTTCATTACCACCATGACCCTGGCAGAAGATGTTCTGTTGATTTTGCATTTAATTGGAAATCTCACAAAGATAATACATAAGCCCATCCTTCTTCCAAACCCTCAATACCCTTAGATATGACTTAAATCCTGCTGTTGCTTTCAGGAGATTTTTGTATTTAGTGTTTCTCCACACCTATTAAGTAGGCAGAATCTAGCCAGCTTTCTCTGAAGATGGAACCGTGTGACCTTCCTTAACCCCATGATCATGGGAATTCTGAAGGGTCTCTTTCACAGAGAGGTCTAGTCCTGCTGGGTTCTGAATGTCCCCTGGCCCCTACGGATGCAGGAGGTCTTAAGTCAGAGCTAATCTGTTGACTCTTCCTAGGGTGGCATAATGCAGAGGTTGCTGCAAAACCTGGTACTGTTCTAGCATCTGTCCTATGAGCCTATTTGGTTTGTCATGCTGCATTGGCTCATACAGTGTTGAATTTTAAAAAATTGCTAATACTAAAATGCAAAGACTTCTATTAAAGATCCAGGTTTCTTGCTTTTCTTGAAACACTGGACAATTGGTATGACTAGCCTGCACGGGCTCTGGGCTACAATTGGCCACAGCCACCTTTGTGGCTATATGTAGTCATTACATAACCAGCTCTTCTCTTTTGTTTCCCTGACACTAGGGGAGGTGCTGATTATAACCATGTTTGCACTGTTTTTGTTACAATAAAAAAGGAAAATGAGAATTTAATACCCATGTCAGTCTCAGAATAGCAAAATGAAAAAGATAACGAAGGAGCCACATGTCTCAAGGAAGATGAGCCTGAATGTAGCCTTCTCTGCTGCAGCATTTAGGGAAACTACCTGGTCTGCTAGCACCTTGCATTTTGTACCCGGGATGGCTGCATCTTTGAAGGTGGGCAGGCCTAGGGCTTACCTGGGATAAAGTACCGGCACTCTGGTATCTTTCTATCCCCGTGGTTAAATGGGGGATAATGTCATTGAGCTCTCACAGCAGCCCTGGAAGGTAATCACGATCTTATCTGGGCACACTGCTTAGCACAGTGTGGTTGACCACCTCCTAGCTTTGTCTTACCTTCCTTTTGGGGGCAGTGAATTTTTAGGCTGGAGCTCCATGGAGCCTCCCAACCCTCATTCTTTGATTAAGTTGTAGATTCACTACCCAACCCGGCCAGGGGAAGAAAGGGTTAAGGTGGAAGGGGAGGGAGGGGATCCTTTGGAGGGGCCCTCAGACCCGGATATGGCTAGATGCCTATCTGGAGCCTCGAGGTGGTGGCTGAGCTCCGTGGGGCTCCAGGAGGATTGGAGGAACAGACAGGAAATCCATTCTTGCTCTGAAGACACATCGGCAAAACGCCCAAAGCAAACAGCAGAGGAAGTTTGCTTTAGTGGAGACAAACTCACAACTTTGCTCTTTCAAAGCCTCTGTTTACAAGTCAAAGCCGAGGCTCAGGTGGGTTTTCTATGCACACTCACCTGTGAGGTGCTGCCTGCGGGTTTATAGTAACTGAGCTGGGCTGCTGTGGGCTCCAATGGAGATCTGCTCTCTACCCCTTGGGGAGCAAGGACTGCTTACCCCAGGCCTCCTGGGGTCAAATTTGGGAAAGGAGGAGATGAAAAAAAAAAAAAAAAAGCCCTTAGCACTGGTGAGTTTTCGAGTAGAATGTCCCCTGTAGGTTATGGAGTGAGGTGAGCAGCATGTTATTGGCAGATGCTGGCCTTGGGTAATTGCAGCCTGAACAAAGGTGGTAAATAAAAACATGCTGGAAGAATAGAAGCCACAGAAGATGTCTCTAAGGGGTAGTGTTGGTTCCGTTACCTGAATGGTGTCTGATGTTATAACTGGATTGGGTGTACCTTGTTCCCTTGAAATAAAGTCAGCTGCAAGTGTCTGGAATAAAAATACATTGGCTGAAGGTGGAGTTTGGTGAGTATATAAAAACAGTATCACAGATCTTTTGTAACTTTACATTCCAGTGAAAAATTTCCTGTGGGAAAAGAGGCAAAGGTGATGCTCTCTGCTGACTAAGAGGAAAAGGGAGACCCTGAGGAACCGGGGGGATCGAGGAGACTGGGTGAGTGACAGCGTGTCTTGCCCTAGAGGGGCTGCTGATGAAGATGTCTTAGGGAGGGTCCGATACCATGGTCAAGCCCAAAGGTTCTGGAAGCAGTTATCTCTGGTTTTGAATCCTGGCTGTGATGCTTTTTAGCTGTTGGGCAAGTCACATTCCTTCTTTAAGCCTTGGTTTCCCTTGACGAGAGGGGCAGAGAGAGATTGAGCACCAAACACAAGATGCGTAGGGCTGAAGGACAGTGCTAACATTGGCTCGAAGTGTCTGTTTTCAAAGCCCTGGCTTTCCGCCATATACACTGCCATCACACACCCCATCTCCCCAGCCCCACTCTGTCCTCCCCAACATCTCCTCCCAGTTCGGATTTTGAGCTCTTAGACCCAGTGCCTTTGGTCTTCACTGCTTACATTAGGATCCTCAGTGCAGGAACTCCCCATGTTCTGCTAGTTCCTTTGAAATCTAGTCCTAATTTTTTCGAAGTGATTCTTTGACTCTTCCCGGCCATAATTTCTGGTTGAGCTTTGCTCCTCAGCTTGCCTTTTTTTCTCAGGCCATCCCCACTTTAAATACTTTTACTTCTCTCGAGAAGCATGTGTGGTTCTGTGCCTCTGCGTTTCTCTCAACTGTTCATTCCCCAAGTGTGCCCTCTGAGGGTCAGTGGCCAAATAACTTAGGAAAATGGTTGCTTGTTTAAATGGAATTTTGTGCTAATGTGCATTATAAATCCCTCAAAAGATGCTATTGCCTGTAGGGTTTCTCCAACTCTTTGCATCTAGGAATTTAAAACTCTCCCTTCTTCGCTCCTCCCTTTCTTTTCTTCCCTGTTCTTTTACTGTTTCATGGGACCAGAATGTTTTGGAGGCTACAATGCCATTATAGTGGAGGTTATTGAGTTCCTAAGTAAGGGGAGCCTAAAGCCAGACTCTGGGACCAACTGTATTCCTGGGAGGGGAATATCAAGGGCAATGATCACCCCTGCTGTTGTTCTGGGGGGATTTCATATTTTGCATCTAGAATGGTGCTCTTACCATCTTACTGGTAACCAAGTCTCTGTCTTGTAAGACATTCAGGTAAGTGGTCTCCTGTTATCCCAGTTCCTGTGGCCTTATTTTTTCCCCTATTTATTTTGGAGAGAGAGAGAGAGAGCACATGCGTACAAGGGCGAGGGTGGGGTGGGCAACAGAGGGAGAGGGAGAGGGAGAGATAGAATGTTAAGCAGACTTCATGCCCAGCATGGAGCCCTGATGAGGGTCTCCATTTCACGACCCTGAGGTCATGACCTGAGCTGAAATCAAGAGTCGGAGGCTCAACTAACTGACTGAGCACCCTAGGTGCCCTCCTTATTTGTGATTCCAAAATCTGGCATCCTTTCTGTGCCCAAACTTGATTCTGTATTGCTGGTGCCTGCACACAATGCCTACCCTTATCTCTATCTGTTTTCTTTCAATTTGTCTTTCCCTCTGGGACTTTAGGATGCCTTGGTCTTCCTTCTTGGTCCTGTACCCTTCTAATCTTCCTTGCACTTTGCCAAGTTTGATAGGATGTAGGTGTTGAAGAGTTCAGGCTCTAGGGTCTGATAAATTGATTTCTGATAATTGTAAACTCTTGGGGGGAGTTATTTAAACTTGGGCCTCAGCTGAGCCACTGTAACTCCCTTATACAGTCCTGTTGAGGATTAAATGAGATAGTAGCCCATGTGGAGTTCTTCTCATACCACCTGGTGTATAGTAAGAGATCAGTAATTATCAGCTCTTACATTATCCAAGGCCCAAGGGCTTCTTTGATCAATTTAGTCCATACTGAGCTCTCTCATCTCTAAATACTTCATAATTAGTGTCACAGACTTAGCACTTGATTTTGTTTGTGACTTACTGATAGCTCCCCACACTAGATTTGGACTTAATTTTTTTTTTTTAATCAATAATTTCAAACATGCCAGAAGTAGAGAGAATAATAGCATCTTTTTGTAGGATCCTTTTGTATTTGTCATTGGTTGGGTCTTTCGTGATAGTTCTTTTTCATTCTGTTGTGACATTAAATCTCACATCCCTCCATACACAGGACACACTAGCATAGGCTGTGACTGAGAACAAGTCACCCCTTGTGTGGAAGTCTGTATGCAAGGATATCTTTCCTCAGTCTCTCCTGGAGGATGAGACCCCCAGAAAGGCTGTCTTTCCCTTCTTTTTTTTAAAGGAAAAATAGCAATCGACTTCCTAGAGACTATACTTCATTTTCCGAAGGGAAACGGTCCCACCTCCCCTCGTCAGTTCTTCAGTGGAGCCTGGTGCAAAATAATTTTTTGAATCAGTGACTTCCCATTTTTTTCCTAAAGTTTTTCAGAACTGCTTTCTAGTATCAGGTTTGAATCCCAGTTCTCGACCTTTGTGGCTTAAAGCAGCAGACTTGAGAAGAACAGATCTCAGAGCTAAATCTCCACAGCTCTCCCCCTTCTTTGTTTTTTTGCACTGGGTGGTTGACATCCAGGGACAGAACATATTGACTTCTCTCAGTATACTGAGCAAAATAAAAACAACGTGCAGGAGGAAACATGATCCTACATTTATTAATGTGGCATCAATGTCTCTGGAAACATGTCTTATGCCACAATTCCTCTTGATGGCACTGGAGCCTTAAATATCGGAACAAGTCTGGTCTTTCTCATTCTAAATCCTATTATCTAGGTTAGCTCATCTGTATTCAAAAGATCAATGTTGCATTATTACAAAGATCCTTTCAAGTGTAAAAAGGATGGCACTTCATTACAGAAAGTAAAAGAAACTAATCAAACTTTCTTGGTGAAATCATTGACTTTTTTAAGTAAAGGGCAAATTTAAGAATTTGAAAGTCCGAGATGCGAGAGAACTCTGTGGTTTGGGCTCACTCCGGCATGCATGCGTCTGGTTGTAGCGTGTGGGTCTTGGATAACCTCAAGAAGAAAGAGACTTTCTTGAAAGAGTCTCAGTGCTCGCAGCTATGCTCATTTTTCTGTCACGGCATGGTTGTGTGCCTTGGAAAAAATGAGCTGCTGGCGCGAAGACTCAAAGTCATGGTCCCTGGTGTGCCATATACAGGCAACACTTATATTGACCTGGTTAATAGAAATTGTTAGGAAAACACTGGTAAATATTATTTATTCATTGTCTTAACTCTTCTTTTAACAGACAGCTCTTATTTCTTATTATCACCAGTTGGGTGCCATGGGTTGTGTATTGGCAGGTAGGATGTTTATTAGGCGGTGCTCTTGGGGTCAACACCTCTGAAAGAGAGGGGAGGGAAGGAGGAAGGGAAAGGGGGAGATCCACATGCACGCTCAAGGATACATGCATAAGGAAGAGGGGCTCTGGAGCGAAAGAGGCCTTTTAGTGCTGTCTTTCCTGAGGAGGAGGGAGCCTGCCCTGTATGTAATACAAACAACGTTGGAAAGGTGCTTGATTTTAGCAAGCCTTCAGTCTTTAGTTGAGGCAATCCCCCAAGGGAGATGAGAGTTGAGGGCTGTTTGCTGTCAGCACTCCCAGCAGCCTGGGTAAAATTCCTTTTATTTCTGAAAGTTGGATCTGGGCGCATATCACAGTGTCCACCACTCTTAAAGGAAAATGTGCGTTGACCACCTTCTGTGTCCCAGAGCTGTGCTAGGTCCTGGGACTAACAGTGATGCATGAGGAACAGTCAGTCCTTGCTTTACGGTATTTCTGATCAGCCTCTTCTGATTTGTTGATTAGTATGACACTGTAGATGTAATTCCAAGTATCAGCTTGTATTCACTAATTTCACCTGCTAAAACACATGAGCTAGCTAGATTTTACAGATGGGGAAACTGAGGCAAGTGGTGGTGAAAGCTTGGGCAGGTTTTCCCCAGAGTCCTGATAGCCTGCTACAATACACTTCCCACATGTTGCCATTTCTGTGAGATCAAAGCCAGGCTTCATCTTCCTGAGCCGATGTCAGAACTAGCTATAACATTTGCTTACTGAAAGATATGTAGTGTGGCTGTTACCTTCCAGATGCACTATCCATTACTGGTAGCCCCTAGTCACATAAGCCGATTGAGCTCTTGAAATGTGGAAAGTCCAAACTGAGATGCTGTTAAGTGTAAAATACACACCGGAATTCAAAGACTTAGATGGAAAAAGAGCGTAAAAAAAAAAAAAAATCTCATCTGTCCTTTTATACTGATTGCATGTCAAAGTAGTAATATTTTTGCTAGGTCGCCTTAAATAAAAAAGTCTAAAAATTAATTTCACCTGTTCTTATGTTTTAATGTGGCTACTTTAAAATTTAAAAATGACTTAGTGGTTTGAATTTGTGGCTTGCATTTTGTTTTTATTGGACACAGTTCACTTAGAGTATCTGAGATTCTTCCTATGGGGACATATTTTGCTCTTAAATTCAGAGAAAATCCTATTTGGTCTGGTGTTGGGATCGGGTTCTTTTGATATGCTTCATTTAATTTGTATTTATTAATAGGGATTCTATCCACCAAACAGCTACTACTTGCTGGTTTCGTGATTGTTGAAAACTAGTTAGAGGCAGCCTGAGTGAGATGAATTAAAGTTCTATTGTTGTAGGGGAACAAGGTCATCAACTTGAAATTAATCAACGGATTTCAAATCACCGGGAAGGGATATTTTACCTTCAGTTTTACAGTTTCAGCATGTAAATTGCTGTTTAGAGGAGAGTCTGTAAAATCAATCCAGCCTTTCTCCCTTCAGAAATTAAAAGCAATTTATTTTTATTTTTGGCAAATCTTAGGAAACACTTGTACATCCAACTCCTTCACCCTGACTCCACCTGTATTGCATGTTGTTTTGGACTTTTAAGTAGGGAGGTGGGAAATTTGGTTGTCTTCGTGTCCCACAGGATTTGGAGGAGACCCTTCTGATCCCTGTTGGGGAGCCCATCTGTCTCTACCTGATACATTTTATTTCAAATGAGTCAGAAACCCCAAAGCTAAACTTGGCCAAAGTAGCACATATCATGTGGACTCCAACCAAAGCCATATAAATCATCCCCAGATCATACCAAACTTGGCCTCCAAACCGGGCACAGATTTTCCAATCTGGTCCTGGAGTTTGCCAGAAGGCAGGAGGACCACAGGGATGTGTGGGTTGCAACTGGCTTTTGTCCCAAACTTCTGTGGTTAGTGAAGCTTGTCTGATCTGGGATTGGATATGAACACAGCTCATGGACTCTAAAGACACCGAACCACCTTGAAGGGTCATTTGGTCCAAGCCCCTCCAGAAGATACCCCCACAAATAACTATTTATCCATCCACCAACCTTTCCCCTACTCCCATGCCCCCCAAAATAAAGAAAGATCCAGAGACGGTGTGTAAATAAATACATGAAGCATTCCAATTTATTGCTCTCTTAGTACTTTTTTAATATCAGTATGGTGATGATAAGCCTACACTGGGGCCCCAAGTGAATGAACTTTTATATTTTCTGAACAGATTTGCAGAGGCTGCCTTATTTGGTAGGCTGACTCTTGAAAATAGCAACAATGTAATTTTTTAAAATTAATTTTTAAATTTTTAAAATAGACATATAATGTATTTTTATCCCCAGGGGTACAGGTCTGTGAATCTCCAGATTTACACGTTTCACAGCACTCACCGTAGCACATACCCTCCCCAATGTGCATATCCCCACCACCCTCTCCCCACCCCCCTCTCCCCACCCCCCTGCCCTCAGCAACCCTCAGTCTGTTTTTTGAGATTGAGTCTTTTATGGTCTGTCTCCCTCTCGATCCCATCTTCTTTCATTTTTTCTTTTCCTACCCCCCAAATCTCCCATGTTGCATCTCTACTTCCTCATATCAGGGAGCAACAGTGTATTTTATTTATCTGATTTCTAGGGAAGGTTCTTTTTAAAGTTATCACTCTTGTTATTTTTATTTTTTTAATGGAGAGGAACAATAGTGATTAACTCTAATCATTCTTTGTTCTTCTTGGGTTAACACCATTTATTTTCTAGTTTTCACTGAGGTGGCACTGTGCTATAAAGTATTTGTCTGATTTGTGAAGTAACCTATATTTTGGGGGAAAAAGACCTGGGAAGGTGGTGAGCATTTTTTTCTTAAATTCTACCCAGGAGCCCCCAAATAACGACGTCTCTGCATAAAGAGAGCTACCTTATCCGAAATGGGTTTTCTTTTCTGGTTTCTCTGACAGAACAAATTGACATCCCATTTGATAATCAAGCAAGGGCATTCCTGGAAACAAAGAAACAGGTGTGGCTGGAGCTTCCAAAGAACTTCTCACTTAAAACAAACCCAATGAAAAACAAACACACATACAAAAGGAAGGATTCTTCAATCTACCTAGCACCTGCCCAGCTGGGTAAGAGTTTAGGATTGATTGTGTTTGGGCAATTGACTTAAGCTCTCACCTCAGTTTCTTCATTTGTGAAACAATGATAAGACTTTATCTTATAGAGTGGCATAAAAAAATACTGTAAAATGACAGGCGCAGTTTCTGGATCATCAAATGCAGGGAAGAAGTTATCAAATGTAGGAGGCAGCAGTGGTCACGGACATCATCTCTGCCAGTCTCAAAGCCTTTCTGCAAAGTTGTTTTTTTAAATGTCGGAAGAGGTTTCTAGCAGCATTTGCGCCACGAACATCTCACAAATACAATACATGTATAATTCCTAAGAAATTCGTTTTGTCAAAACATAGTGTAAATTGGAGTCAAGGCCTTGAATTTGATCGCCTCCTGAGTCAGTAGTTTCAGAGCAGAAATTGAGCACAGCTTGGCTGCTTTTAGTTCAGACCCACGCTTGCAAAATCAGTTGTTATCTTTCTGAGACACACAGTAGGATCACAGCAACCTGACCATACTTCTAGTCTTTTATTTTAGGCTCCTTTCTAACACCCTGCCTGACCAGACATCCCATGTGCCCCTTGGAGCCTGTCCAGAGAAATCGTTTCTGACATCACAATGATTCTGTTTTTATTCTGTTTTATTCCACACTGATTATTGGGACGTTCTTCCTTCTAGAAACCTTGTTGTGTGCCCCTTCACTTGATATCTGGTCTTGGTCTTAGCTCTGTCCTTTGGAGAATGAAGCCAGTTCTCCAGCTCACTTGCCAGGGTTTCAAATCTTTGTTTGGGTGATTATTATACTTTTCTGAAGTATTTCCTTCTCCAGGCTACATTTTTGTTGCTCCTTTAGTCATCCCTCCTGTAGCAGGGAATGGCTGGTGAGAGAGGAGCCTCACATTTCAGGTCTTTACTGTGTAACAAACTTAATGAGGGAAACCACTTTTTATTATAGTAGTACTTACATATGATATAATAATATATAAAATGATGATTATGTTTTATTATATCTCAGGCGGTTGGTTCTTGCTTAAATCTCTCAAGTGGATGCAATCAAATTGTAAGTGGGGTTGGCTTGGCTTGGGCCGACTGTCTAAAATGGATTTATCACTCATAAATCTGGTTCTGGTCTGGGATGATTTGAATGGCTGGGGCCTGGAAGGGCTTGAGAGTGGCTGGGCTTCTCTCCAGAAGGCCATTCTTTTGGGCTAGCTTGGGCTTCCTAACAGTAATGGTAGCCACAGGGCAAGGCAGACACTTTACATGGCAGCTCTGTGCACCAAGATGGAAGAAGTAGAGGTTGCTGGGTGCATTATAGTCTGGGTCTAAAAACTGTTAGAGAGTCAGCTATGTCCTATTTGATGATCAAAGTCTCAGAGCCTGCTCAGATGAAAGGAGAAGGGACATAGATTTTGCCTCTCAATGGCAGGAGAATCTAAATTGATGGCCATCTGCCCCTCCACTCTCAGCTGTCCTGGTGCTAATGTCAAATGTCACCTCTTAACACAGCTGCGGTGTTCAAAACAGGACAAAATAATCAAGAATGTAATCAGGCCACAAGATTTTATTTATTTATTTATTTATTTTTCAATTTATGATTTTATAATAGATTTTCTAATAGCTGTTACCCACTACAGGCTCCTAATAAATTCATCATTCACTAGACCCTTCAAATCTTTATTTCACAAACTGTTATCAGGTTTCGTATTTGTATAAATTCCTTTTCTCATCAAAAGGCAGAATTTGATTTTTTGTTCATGGAAATTTCATCGGTTAAATTTCTTGGTTTGAATTGGTTTTTGTTCTGGTGGTAGCTACCTTTAAGATGTTTGAAGAGTGTATTTGTCGTTCACATGGAGTCTGTGGCCTTGCTTGCTCTTGTCGACCTAGCTAGAGCGAACTTCCCACAACACAGATCTGGTTGTTGTTCCCCCTGCATAAAACTCTTCGCAGTCCTAAGATGTTGTCCTCAGGAAAAAGTCTGAATTTTATGCATGAAAATCTTACAAGGTTTTTCATACCTATCTCTCCTGACTACACTCTTGTTCTCTCTTCCTCTTTTTCTCCTTGTCTTCCTCTTCCTTCTCCCTCTCCTTCTCCCCTCCTCCTTCTCCTCCTCCCTCTTTTAGTAGGCAAGAACATATTTCTGTTGGAAGAAGTCACTGAGAGGACGTGATGAGCGGTTGGCCCCGCTAGTGGACCTAGGCAGTCAGAGGCTCTTCACCTCTCCCCTGTCCTTGGAATGTGCACTCTGCCCTCCATTCTAACACTAGGAGCCGTTTCAAGGATGTAGCCTTGAGAGAGCAATGTGTTTTTGAGACGGTCTGGACTGTGTACATGACTGAACCTTGTTAAGGCCTCTAGATACACTTTCAAGATTCCGGCAGGCAGGTGCAGAGATCTACTCATCTTGCAGCTGCCCAAGACAAGCCCCATAAGTAAGTTCCCTTGCCTGATAAAACTGTCACCCACCGATCTGGAGTGGCCTGCTTCTTCCTTCTGTGTCTCCTTGCCCTCTGCGTTCTGGGGTCAATTTCAGATTTCACTGGGGAAGCTCCTGAGCTTTCAAACCAGCAGTTTCCTTTTAAAATTTTTTTTAATTGCTGGGACGCCTGCATGGGTCAGCCGGTTAAGCGTTTGACTCTTGTTTTCAGCTCAGGTCATGATCTCAGGGTTGGGAGACTGAGCTCCATGTCAGGTTCTGCCCTGGGTGTGGAGTCTGCTTAAGATTCTCTCTATCTAAGGGGCACCTGGGTGGCTCAGTGGGTTAAAGCCTCTGCCTTCAGCTCAGGTCATGATCCCAGGGTCCTGGGCTTGAGCCCTGCGTCAGGCTCTCTGGTCAGCGGGGAGCCTGCTTCCCTTCCTCTCTCTCTGCCTGCCTCTCTGCCTACTTGTGATCTCTGTCTGTCAAATAAATAAATAATCTTTAAAAAAAAAAAAAAAGATTATCTCTCCCCCTCTGCCCCTCTTACCATCAAAAACATTTTTTTTAATTGTTTAGTGATGTATTGGGACACAACTTTAAAAGAAATTGATCTGACAAGTTTCTGATTGTTTTAATTTGTTCTAATAATTTTTCCATAGAATAATCTGTTTTTTTTTTAATTTTCTAGGTTCACAATGTCATTGCCTGTGACTTACAGTTATTTTTCCCTTTCCAGTGTTGTGCATTTTATTTCTTATTGAGTTGTCTGTCCTCTAGTTCAATGTTAAATAGAACAGTGGTTGGACAGCCTTGGCTAGTTTCTGACTTGAAAGGAAACATTTCTGACTTCTCATCATTAAGTATTCTCTTTGCCATAGGTTTTTGTTTGAAGATCCTATTTATCAGCTTGAGACAGTATCTTTTTCTTTCCTTGTTTGCTTTATTTTTAATGCCTGAATGGATACTGAATTTTAGAAGGATATTTTTCTGCATTAACTGAGATCATAATCTTCTTCTTTAATTATTTCTATGATGAAGGATAGGTTTCTATAGTTAAAACCACCTTTCCCTCCTTCTTATGGCTGAGTCATATTCCATTTATAGTCATATTACGGTTTGTCTCTCTACTTACTTGTTGGTGGACATTTGGGTTGTTGCACTTGGCTACTAAAAATAAGCTGTTATGAATACCGATGTACAAATCTTTGAAGGGACTCATATTTTTATTTTTCTTGAGTGACTACCTAGGAATAGAATGGCTGGGTCATAGGAGATGTGTTTGCCTTTCTCCCTTCTCCTGTCCATGGCTGGATAGGTGAATGCTTAATTAAAAACAGAAACAAAAAACCCAAACAACAACAAAACCCCCAAAACTGCCAAGATCTTTTCTAAAGTGGATGTACTGTTTTCTATTCCTGCCAGAAATCTTAGAGAGTTCCAGTTGCTCCACATCCTTGCCTCTACTTGGTATGATTATGATTATTTTGGAATTTTAGCCATTCTAATCTATGTACAGTGATAGTGCATTATGGTTTTAATTAGCATTTTCCTGATGAGTAATGATGTTTTCCATCTTTTTTATGCTTCTCAGCTATTTGTACATCTTTTTTTATGAAGTGTGTGTTTAGAGTTTTGGCATATTTTAAAAAATTGTGTTCTTTTCTTATAATTGAGTTGTGGTGTTTATGTATATTCTGGCTACCAAGTCCTTTATATGATACATATTTTTGGAATATTCTCTCTTAGTATGTGACTTTCTTTTAACTTTTAAAAACGTCTTTGGAAGCAAAGTTGTCTAATTCTGAAGTTCAGTTTATCATTTTTTTGTGTGCTTTTATGACTGATGTCTTATATGTTCTATCTATCTAAACACTTCTGTCCACCTTGTGGTTGTAGAGATTTTCTCTTATTTTCTCCTAGAAGCTTCATAATTTTAAGTTTTATATATAGTTCTATGATCTGTTTTGAGTTACTATTTTTGTATTGTGTGAAGTAGGGAGCTGATGTTACTGGATTTAGTTTGTGAACTCTTTTTTAAAAGTTATTTTTACAACAAAGCTCAGGTGAATTAGCAGTATTTTTTAGCAGGTTTTTTTTTTTTTTTTTCCTTCACACACATTCTTTATTTCTTTGAGATATGGTTGTTCTAGGCTCATAAAGTGAATAGGAAGTTTGCAGCCTTTCTCAATTCTCTGCAATAGTTTGTATGAGATTAGGGTTATTTATTCCTTAAAATTTTGGAGAATCTTCCTTTTAACCAGTCTTGGCTTACAGTTTCTGTGTGTGTGTGTATAGTGATTTGATTTTTAAAATGCTATTATTCTATTTATATTTTCGATGTCTTTTTTAGTCATATTTAAGATGTATTTTCATAGGGGTTTTTTAACTGTCTTACTGCTATCAGTTGAGAGCTGATTGAGAGCTATTATAAGATGACATAATTCCTCTTCCTTCTTATGAGGTGTATTGAATGATACTGTAACATCCTAAAGCAAATGAATAACATTCTCTTCTGGTGGCATTCCTTGACGACAGCAACTCAAATAATTTCATATGTAATCCAGGCAGATGCTGCTTTCTGATGGCCAGCTTAACTCCAAGATACAATTCAGAATATGTAGCCTAAACATTGGTTCTCATAATTACTAGGTTCTTTGCAAAAAAGTGTGAATGCCTAAACTTTGTCACACATCTACTACCCCTGAATCTCTAAGGATGAGACTCAGGAGCTGAGTTTAAAAATTTTTCTCTTGGGGCACCTGGGTGGCTCAGTGGGTTAAAGCTTCTGCCTTCGGCTCATATCATGATCCCAGGGTCCTGGGATCGAGCCCTGCATGGGGCTTGCTGCTCAGCGGGGAACCTGCTTCCCCCTCTCTCTGCCTCTCTGCCTGCCTCTCTGCCTACTTGTGATCTCTTGTCTATCAAATAAATAAATAAATTCTTAAAAAAATTTTTTCTTACTTTTAACCTATTCATTAAAGTATAATTTACAGACCATTTAGTTAATTCAGTGAAAGTGTACATTTCAACAATTTTTTTAGTCATTTATACGGTTGCCTTATTATCACTACAATCCAAAGGAAACTGCATTTTTGACAAGGGACTTCCCATGAAATAGTCTGAGCTCTCAAGTTGAGAAACCCTGTTTGACTGGATCAGATGGTTTTCATGAGCTTCACCCAATTTGCTTTGAGCTTTAGTGTTGTTACATAGGTCTTTGGGCAGGAGGGAGTGAGTTCACCATCGTTCCATAGAACCTTGGCAATGATAGATTTAACAGTGCTTTCAGTATCCTCTCGAGATCATATGAGCCCATAATGCACTACAATTTGGCTGAAGTATAGACTCGAATTCTGCTCACTGGGTCATTGGGTATAAGACTGAGTCCCTCAGCTAATGTGTGATTCTAGTCAAACTCTCCAGCATCCATATCTTTTTTTTTTTTTTTTTTTTAAGAGTTTATTTTTTGGACAGAGAAAGAGATCACAAGTAGGCAGAGAGAGAGGGAGAAGCAGGCTCCCTGTTGAGCAGAGAGACTGATGTGGGACTCGATCCCAGGACCCTGAGATCATGACCTGAGCCGAAGGCAGAGGCTTAACCCACTGAGCCATCCAGGAACCTCTCCAGCATCCATATCTTAAAATAGGTTTTATGTTTTTTTACTTGTGAGCACAATGGCTAGTTGTCTTGGAACTGATAAATTATGCTCCAAATAAAGCTCTGAGAGTTAATAGTGGAAAGGGAAGGCCTTAGATGTCTTTCATTTCCAGGCCTAAAATAAAGATTTTGGATGCATTTAAAAAGTGTGTAGGATGCCTGGGTGGTTCAGTTGGTTAAGCGTCTGCCTTCTGCTCAGGTCATAATCCCAGGGTCCTGGAATGGAGCCCTGCATTGGGTTCCCTGCTCAGCGGGGAGTCTGCTTCTCCCTCTCCCTCTGCCCATTTTCTCTGTCCCTGCTCATGCTCTCTCTCTCTCGATCCCTCTCTCTCTAAAAAAAGGTGTGCGTGTTCAGGAGGGAGGGGATAGATAATGAAATGTTAAGGCATCTTACTTAGCAATATAGAGATTCAGGAAGTTTGAGGCTTTAGAAATGACAAGGGACTTTACAGGTGGTCTTCTCCAGCATTTTTCAAAATAGGTAAATCAGCATATTCCTTGATATAATGTAAAGAATGGATTTTGTGGTTTAAATAACTCATGACCCCTTGAAAGGTTAATTCAACTTATTTCTGCAAGATGTTTCAGGTCCATTGTATATTGTGAATCTCTATCGGGGTCACGTGTTTTATAGTGGAATTAAAATTTTTCCAAAGAGCGTCTCTCCAGGAGTGTTGGCTAGTATTTTTTCAGTCTCAGTATCCAATTTATCTTATTTTGATAGCACAATATTGAGAAAATTATAATTCACGAAGATAAGTAGTCGCAAAGGGTGGCAGTATTTGGAAACAGATTGCTTTGCTGTGTCAAGATTCTTGTCAACTAAACTGAGCAAAAAGTGTAAAAGAGGAACAATAGGAGATTTTTGCTTCAACTGTATGTGTTTTATTGTTTGTGCTTAAATTGTTTATGTCTTTTGTTTAAATATGTCTCTTTTCTGATCAGGGCCTGATTTAAAGATATTTTGTGCTATGGATTGAGATAGGATCCATATGTTTTTTACCACTGCTTCTTAAATTGTGTGTAGACTAGCACTGTTTGTTACTGGTCTCAGTCAAGAAAAGAATAGAAATTGGGAATTAGTATTTCGAAATTTTTACAGCAATTTGTCACTGCTATGACATCCAATCAGATGATCAGTGGATTCTTTTTGTTAATCAGTGTCTGGTCCAGTTGGGTGATTGTCACACCCATGTGATGAATTACATGTAGTTCAAGCTACTTATTGTCATCAACCTCCAATGAAATGGATGTTAATAAAGAAACAAAACAAAACTTGTCCTTTACCACAGATAGGTTGAGAAGTAATGTGGTAGAAGATAATTAAACTCTTGGTCTTCCATAGATAATGATAAATACATATATATACACACACACACACACACACACACACACACACACACACTTTTAAAAGGAAACATTCATCTTGTTGCTATATCCAAAGACATTGAAACTCTTGTACCACTGAAAATGCTTCCATAGAATTTTTAAAACCTTGTTCAGTTACTAGAATTTTTCCATCAGACAAAATCCAGTTTTCTCTTTCAGAGCTGGAGCCAGAGGTAATTTCTTTTCCGTTGGGGATTTTCTTACCTCAGGACATCAGAAGTATCAAGAGGGTTGGTCTATCTCAATTCAATTAGTTTTTCACCCTCTCACCCATTTAAAAATATGGTCCATTGGCATTTTCTTGATTTATACATTCTATGCAAATAGAGCTCAAGTCCAGCGCTCTTTCAGATTGCTTGCTGCCTTCCTGTCTATATAGAAGTTCTGGAAGAGTTATGACCTACAGATTTTGCATTTTAGTGCTCTTCTTATTCCTTCTCTTTTTGGCTAACACTTTTACAGCTAGCACTGTGATTGGATCATTGTAAGAGCTCAATACAGTTTAACAATTACTAAAATTATTCTTTGATTTCTGTACGTGGAAAAAGACAACTCAAGCATTTTTACAAAGAAAATTGTGGAATTGTCTCCTTATCTGGTAATTTTAGAGGGCAATCACAATGATAATCACTTAGGGAGTATTTGGTGGCTTAGATATAATTGGGAAAAATATTCCTGAGTTGTGAAATTGAGCCCCACATCAGGCTCTGCTCAGTAGGGGGAGTCTGCTTGAGCTTCTCTTCCTGTCTCTCTGTCCCCTCCCCCTTGCAGGCATGCGCTCTCTGATTCTCTCTTTCTCTCTCTCGCTGTCAAATAAATAAATTAAAAAAAATATTATGCCTGAATTCTTGATTTTCCTTTTCCTTTCTCAGAATTAACCTCTTTCTAAGCAGTCATATGAATGGGATAAAAACTTATGGCTTGTTCTCTAATTAAACTTTTTCCATTTAATGATACAACTTGAGTCTTCCATTTGGTATAGTCAACATAAGTTCACCTCATTTTTTTGGACAGTAGTTGTATTTTCTATTGAATAGATGCACAGTTGTGGGTTCTCCTACCCTCTCACTGATAGATATGTGGGCTTCCCGGTCAACCCAATTGTCTTCCTGACTATACAGACTAGTCATGTTCTAGAATATTAATGCAGATAAAATTTTTTCACATGCATACAAATTACCATGGCTGAAGGGACTAAAGAAAATCAGCTTGGCCCTAAAGGGAAAAAGGCAGCAATTTCAAAGACATTTGAACAACAACTCTAAAATAAAATTAATTAACTTCCCTTTAAACAAATTCTTTTAAGTTTTCATGGCAATTTGTGCTTGTGAAAAAATTCTTGGCATGTCTTCTATAGGGAAGACACTCATTCTCTGTAAACCCTAAAGATAGGAGAAAAGGGGCATAACTCCAAGTAGAAAGGGAAGACTCTGTTAACACCGGACAAAGCCAAAAAATATTTAGTTGTATGACTTTTAAAAGGCCCTTTGAAGCAATCTGGAATTGCACTGTTAATTCCATAGTAAAATATCCCCACAGAGTATTACAAAGTATGCTGGTATGAGACAGTTTCTAGTTTATTTTCAGGCACACTGCAGGTGCTCATATATTTGTGGAATGAATGTGATTGTGAGAGGAATGACCAAATGCAGACCCAGAAACAGTGATGTGACTGAGGTCTTGTGGTGGGCCCACCACTGCATGGACGATGGGCCCCCCACTGATTCTCTCTGAAGGCCAGAAAATTAATACTAAAATTCAACCAATTCCCATGATCTGGAGAGTGGAGAATTGGAAAAGTATTTCAACCAGGCTCCTCAACCCCTTAGGAGCCAGCAGAAGTTAAGAGAGGCTCTCACTGCAGAAGAAGTCTTCTAGGGGTCATGCATTGATACAACAAGCTAAGTTTCTTACAAAGTTGAAGGATGATTATTAAAAATAATGGATGCTCTTATAAATAATATCAATCTACTATAGAGATCATTTAAAAAAGTAATTTCCATCTATTTTTTTTTAAAGATTTTATTTATTTATTTGACAGACAGAGGTCACAGGTAGGCAGAGAGGCAGGCAAAGGGGAAGGGAGAAGTAGGCTCCCTGCTGAACAGAGAGCCCGATGTGGGGCTTGATCCTAGGACCCTGAGACCATAACCCAAGCCAAAGGCAGAGGCTTAACTCACTGAACCACCCAGGTGCCCTGTTGTTCTTGTTTTTAACTTATTTTTAAAATTTATTACTGGAGTAAAACTGACACATGTTATATTAGTCTCAGGTGCCATGTTTTTAATTGGAGAAATTGCTCTTAAAGAAGTCTGTTGCCACAGAGTAGATCTTCAGTGTTTGACATACACAGAAAAGGAAAACATATTCTCCAAAGAATATTTGATCCTACTTCCTTCCTGTTGATGTGAAAAGATGTGGTTTGTGTCGTGTGATAGATAACGATCACTTTAAATTTATCACCTTGGGAACATTGTAGTATGAAATAATAGATTGACTAGAATATCTGGGGTCTAGTCCTCATTTTTGCTCTTTAACTACTTTTATGTCTTTGGGCAAGAAACTTAGCCTGATTAGGCTTTATCATCAGGAAGTTGGGAGTAAAAATACCAGTCCTGCTTATTTTGCAAGGCTGTTGCAAGGATGAAATGAAATAAATAAATGTGAAGACATTTTATAAACTACTGTTATACAACTATAAAGTCTCATTACTTGCCGAGATTACAATATCCTCAAATTTTAGTGTGTAGATAAGAGTCATTTGCGTTGCTTGCTAAGAATGCAGTTTCGAGAACTTCTATTTCCAGCAATACATAAGGCAACAGAGCCCAAAAAACTCTCCCACTACACAACTCCTAGAAATGTTGGATAAAGTATATCTAACATCATTATAAATGCATAACTGGGCTTGTGATCAAGAAAGGAAAATTTCTAGGGCCAGAAACTGGAAGGGGAAGAAGTGACTCAGAGAGGTAATTGGGTGCTAAAGGCACAGCTGCCTTGAGGGACAATAATCATAGTAGTATATTTTAGGCTAGAGGAGGGCAGAGGACAAGGTCGGAGGCTTACCCACGGTGTGGAGTGAGAATTGAGACCTCCCGTATATCCATCTCTCCTAAAGAGTGTTTTTCCTCATTAAAAGGCAGACTAAAAGACCAATCTACCATTGACAAAAGGAGGGGAAGGAGTCTATCTCTTCTAGAGGTTTACAAAGACCCCAGTCCTGACACTAACTCTAAGCTTCTGGGTTGGTGGAACCAATGCACAGGGAGCAGAAGCCCAGGTGTTTTTCCCTGCTGGTATGTTCCCTCTGCCCAAGGGTCTATGAATTCTAGAAGTAAAGCCCAGTCTAACATTAACTCCAGTTCCCAAATCCCATTGTAATAAGACCTTGCAGAAATATAGACACCCAAGGACTTCAGACATCAGATGTAAGGTATAGAATGTAAGTATGTCTAAAATGTTTGAAAAGTGCAGATTCCTGGGTCCCAATGAATCAGTTGCTGGGGTGGGCCTAAGAATATTCACTTTAAGAAGGCATCTGCAAAGTGTAAGATGCAGGTTATCTTTCAGAAGATACCTTCTGGGAAATGTAGCTATGCTAGTTTCCCAAAACGTATTCCGCTGACCACTTCAAGTACTAAAATATTTGCACGTGGTTCCACCTCCATTGTTAGTGGGTTAAAAGGAATAGGATTTAAAAATGTATATATATTTTATTTATTTATTTGACAGAGAGAGAGAGAGAGAGAGCACAAGCAGGGGGAGTTGCAGGCAGAGGGAGAGGGAGAAGCAGGCTCCCCTCTGAGCAGGGAGCCCAATGTGGGTCCTGGGATCACAACCTGAGTCAAAGGCAGATGCTTAACCAACTGAGCCACCCAAGTGCCTCAAAAGGAATACCTTTTAATGACAAATTTCCTTTTCTCCTCTATGGCTAATCAGGCTTTATCAGTCTTCTGACTTAAATGGATAATTAGGTAGTCAGAATTTTTCTCCTCTGGCCTGAAAAACAAGCAATTGACAACAAATGATGGTACTGAACTAACATGGAGAGTAAATGGAAATGACATTCTCTTCCCCTCTTTTGCCATCTGCTTCCCTAATGGCCTCTCTAGTGCACTGTTGCTGAGCTGGCTGGCAATGCCCCTCATCTTGTTATAGCTTAGGGAGGTTAAAATGGTGCATAGTGGGCCACTGAGGCAGATGGTGACTTTCTTTACTGTTTGTGTTCCTCCCATATTGAAAAGTTGTAGCTGCTCCCAATGCATTTTGCCTTTTGGTGGAGGGTTGGGGAAGGGATTGAAGAAGGGTTAGGGGAAAATCTCAAGAGAAGAGCCACCAGAAAAATTTTAGCCCTGGCTTTCCATCTTCTTATTCTCCATCACCTTTTTATCTACTGAACTCAACGTGACAGGGGTTTGTTTTTGAAAGCCCTGTGCAGGGACGGGTTGTTTTTCCTATCTTTGAGCTGTTCAGCCATCTGTCCCAATTTCTTCCTGGTTTCCTGTTATTTTCATTCTGCCTTTATAAAGATTAACATGCGGTGCAACCACATATTCTATTAAGCTTGTCTCCTCACTACTTTATCTCATTAACTGCTTGATCACTATGAATAAAAATAATCTTCCATTAAGTCACAACTTCAAACGTCTCTGAGACTTTAGATCAAGCAAACCTTCAACAGCTTAAAAAAATCTCTTTAAATCCAAGAGGTTCACTTCAAAGGAAAACCTATGGGTGTTCTCAACCCAACTGACAGGTAAATAGTCATTTGTAACTAAAGATATGCAAGTGAGAAAACATGGCTTACACTGGAGTTGATAGCTTCTCTTAACTTTTTCTCTGGTTAAAAGGACAATTTAGAGCTGGCTGCGAGTCAGGTTCGGCTTGGATAACACAACATTGTACACATGGAAATGGGGTAGTATCAGTAAGCAACCATACAGCTTTCTGTACTATTCATACTTTGTATTTCTTTTTTTTTTAATATAAAGATTTTTATTTATTTGAGATAGAGAGAACGAGAGGGAGAAGGAGAGAAAGAGAGAGGGAATGAGCATGGTGGGGGGAGGGGCAGAATGAGAGGAAGACACAGGCTCTCCACTGAGCAGGGAACCCAGTGCAGGGCTCCATCCCAGGACCCCAGGATCATGACCTGAGCTGAAGGTAGATGCTTAAACAACTGAGCCACCCAGGTGCCCGTCATACATATTTCTATTTACAAAATTAATACAAAAAGAAAAGAGAAAACAGGAAAACAAGGAGGCAGGGTTGGTAGTGACAAATATCACACAGTCTTAGATAACCACTATTAATAATGTGATAGTCCTTATGCTTTGTGTGTATGTGTATGTGTGTACTAAAAAGTATGAAGTGCTTTGTATACAGTTTGTATAGAGTATATTGTATACAGTATACAGTTTTATAGACATTCCCTTTTTCACATCCATATACTTTCTTTGTGTGAAGGATAACTTTGTGTGTGCTCTTTCCTTTGCCCGCCATGTCCTTCTTTTACCCAAAGAACTCCTCTTCCTTCAGACCTCCACTCTGAATCATCTTAACCTTGAGAGCTATTTTTGATCTTTCTGACCTATCTATTCCCCCACTGGATGTTTTCTTTGCTTAGTGGTCTTCTTGTGGGTGCTGATTACAGTTGTAATTTTTTTATTCCTGTGTGATTTTTGATTGTTTTCTCTCTTCCACTAGACTTTAAGCCTCATAAGGGTTGGGGTTGTGTATTCTCAAGGCCCAGCACAGTGCTGGACACACAGTAGATGCTTCTAGAACTTTGGTTTGGATGAATGAATGGTAAGTTTTCAGATACTCCATACTTCTCCAGCTATCATTTAATTTTGAGGTTGTTTATTGGCTATTTTAAATGGGAAAATAGGTGTCATTATATGATGTCATTGCCCATGTCCTTAGTTATTTCCTTTTTCTTAAAAAAAGATTTTAGGGGCACCTGGGTGGCTCACTGGGTTAAGCCTTTGCCTTTGGCTCAGGTCATGATCTCAGGGTCCTGGGATCGAGCCCTGCATGGGGCTCTCTGCTCAGCGGGGAGCCTGCTTCCCCCTATCTCTCTCTGCCTGCCTCTCTGCCTACTTGTGATCTCTTTCTCTGTCAAGTAAATAAATAAAATCTTTAAGAAAAATAAAAAAAGATTTTATTTATTTATTTGAGAGAGAGTAATCAGGGGGAGGAACAAAGGGGGTAGGAGAGAGAATCTCAAGCAGACTCCATGCTGAGCTCAGAGCCCAATATGGGACTCAATCCTTTAAATCACCCTGAGATTTAGACCCTGATATAAAACCTGAGCCGAACCCAAGTGTTGGCTTTTTAAGCAGCTGAGCCACTCAGGTGCCCCTGTTTCTTTAGAAATAGTTATTTCTTTAGAAAGATTCCTAGGAGTAGAATTACAAGACTAGAGAGTATGGGACACTTTAGTGCCTTAGATACATACTACTAGAAACATGTCAATTATTACAGTCTCTAATAGGAGAAAAGAATGCTTATTTCTACATATTGTCATACTTTCATTTTTCTTCTTCTTCTTTTTTTAAACTTTATTTATTTGAGATAGAGAGAGAACACTTATGCTAGAGAGCATGAGAAGGGGGGCGGGCAGAGGAAGAGGGAGAAGCAGACTCCCCACTGAGCTGGGAGCTGGATTGCAGGGCTGGATTCCAGGACTCCGGGATCATGACCTGAGCTGAAGGCAGACGCTTAACAGACTGAGCCACCCAGCCACCCCTTTAATTTTTTTCTTTTCTAATTTTCTTTTCTAATTTCTTTTTCCTGGAAATGGACTATTCCTAATCTGAATTCTTGGCCATCTATCACATAGTCTGTCTGTTGATATAAATCTTTTTTTTAATCTATCAATTGATGTGTGTTTATTTGCACAGATGCAAAACTTTCCATCTTTTCCCTTTGTTGTTGTTGTTTTTTATCCTTATAAAGCTTTCTCCACACTCAGAGAAATAATAGCTGTGAAAAAAACAAGATATGTGTATATGTGAGTATATAGAGGGAGAGGACTGGATTAATCTATAAATGAAGCTGGTGAATTGATCAGTTATACAGAAGGGAAAAAGTTAGTCTCATTTAACATCTTATATGAAAGTATTCTCCAGATGGATTCAAATCAATTTTTAAAATTATAAAATAATTGGAAGAAAATAGTGTGAGTACCACTTATCTGTCTTATTTGTGTACTCAAATTTATCAGGGCATAAGAATTACTTTGGATGAAAAATAATTTCTTGTTAAAAGTTTTGGCTAGAAATTTTGATCGGAGATCTCCCAAGTAGTACAGTGTTGAGAGGGAGAGTCTAACCTTGGTCTCTAAATACCAAGTACCTTTTTTCGAGCTCCACAGCATTTCTGTTAAATGAAGCCAGGGTAAGTAAATCGTGTGGTGGAGAAAGGCCCTGCCATCACCTGCAGTTAGAAGGCAGAGAGTCCTGGCTGTATCTCATTACTCATCACATAGTTCGGTCATCTGGGGAGAGCTTTTTCTTAGACATTCTCTTTATCTGTAAAGTGAATAACAAAAGTCTCTGTTCTGTCCACTTCACAGAGTTGTTGGGGAGTTCAAATCAGGTACTGTAAACGGGCACTATTACTGAAGAGTGCTGTATGTGATAATAGCACAGTGTGTTTTATATTGCTGTTCTTTATGTTCCAATCTATTTTTCCTGCAAAAGTATATCTTTAAGAGCAAGTTTGTTCCTCTCTGCACTCTGAAAATGCCTGGCATGATGGCTTTCCTTAAAGATCATATTCTGCAATGATGAAGAGCTCGGACTGGAGTCCTACTGAGCTTGGTTTGAATCCAGGTCCTGTCATTTGTACTGGTGTGACCTTGGGCAAGTTACATAATCTCTCTATGTTTCAGTTTTCCCGTCTTTGAAAAGAGGATAAATGTAGTACCTGTCTTGGTATGTTAAGGCTCTGGTTATGTCACTAATCCAAACTATGGTTTTTGAAGCAATAAAGGGAATACAGTAGCTAATCTGTATGTATATGTGCATGTGTATGTTTATGTGTCTCTGTCTCTGTCTATCTAGCTATACTCTCCAGGAGTGGTTAGTTAAGATACAATCTTGTTATTCTCTTTTGATTTGCTTTTTCTTTTAGCCTCAGGCTTCTTTTTTCTTTTTTTTTGCAAATAGGATTTGTCTACACAGCAGAGAAGGTGTCATAGCCCCTAATTAACATTAAATAAATGTATCATGTTCTCCAACTTGAAATTTAAACTATTCACAGATTTTTAAAAATTGTAATAAAATAATCTTTTTTGAGACAGGGAGTGAGAGGATGCGCACATGCAAGCTGGGGAGAGAGGGGTGAGGCAGAGAGAGAATCTTAAGGAGGCTCCGTGCCCAGCATGGACCCCAACACAGGGCCAACACAGGGCTCCATCTCACAACCCTGAGATCATGACCTGAGCTGAAATCAAGAATCGAATGCTTAACCAACTGAGCCACCCAGGTGCCCCATAAAATAGTCTTAATTGGTTCTACTTCAGTCATAGTCTCACCCTGAACTCACCATGTGGTCTGGTGAAGGGGTTGCTTTGGTTGTTTAGATCTGGTTTCCTTGCCCTATTATGGGTGTGGCCATGTAGGGTTCTAGGACTGTCAGCCCCACTGTCATCATATGGTTGGAGAATGGGAGAAGTAGTTCCCCAGAGGAAAGGGGTTATGTAGGGTGTGTTAAAACACAAAAATAACCAATGTCTAGTAGTTTCCTCATTGGGCTGTTGTAAGAATTTAATGATAGAAATTTTGGTACCATTGATATAAAAAGAAAGAAAGAAAGAAAGGAAAAACTCAGCTTTTACTAGTATTATTATTCACTGGAAGGATACTTATTTCTAGGTATCTTGTAGATATCAGTCACCTGAACTGTTGCGGTTAAACCACCTTTGGCTAGGTTTAGTGCAAACATCTAGGAAAGAGATGTAGGAGGTCATGTGATAAGAGGGAAATGGAAAGGTAGCCATCATGACTCTTCACAGAAATGAGCCCAGGCAAGGCCCCGGGGCTAAGAACAGGGGGAAGAAGCCTGTCTTTTCTGATGGGTGGTTCCTCATAATAAGTGCTCATTTTCAGTGGGACCTGTAAGTATATACTAGCCTTGAGTCTCCACTGCCATTCCCATCCTCTCTTCAGAGTCAAATAGTCAGGTTTAAACATGATTAAAGTACCATGAGATTTCTGGCTCCTCTGTTTTTTTGTTTGTTTGTTTTTCCTTTCTGTTGGTTAGTGTGTTATCCCTACATTTTTTCCCTTTCATCTCCTCAGACTTGGATTTAGCTTAGTCTTGACTTTTTCCTTTAGTCTGACTCTGGTCACATACAGATAGAGCACCATATTAATACATAATGGGAAAAATGGAATTTAGTTTAGCTTCCTTGTATGTGTTGCATTGTTGAGGCTAAAAAAAAAAAAGGTGGAACCTTTTGACTTAGAGCCATGAAAACACTTCTTATTTAAGCACCATCAACTTAGAGCTGAGGTTTCCAACTGGCATAGATCATCACAGCAAGCAGGCAAATCTTTTGAAATAAACCCAATTTTTTCTTAAAGACAGACATCAGGAGCACATAAAAAATCATGTGCACCACGATGTACTTTGGGGGTAATTTTCCTTGATTATAAACAACATTTTGATGTACTTGTCTCTCTAACATCGATGAGAAAGAGTCCAAGTGAATAAATAGTTCCTGCATTTCATGATGTGATTTTAATTCCTCCACCTTGGCTGCTTAAGGATAACAGCTTGATCTGATATGACTGAAAATAAGAAATATCTATATTTCCATGATCACTGAAAGTTCAAATTGGATTGTAAACTTAGATAGAACTGACCTGAGGCTTATCAGAGCTGAAGCAATGGAGCTGCGTGAAAACAGAGCAGATTTAATCAGAAAGGAAATTCTGCTTCAGAAAGTCTTTGCCCCACCAAAAGACACTTGAGTATAGGAGGAAGGAGGATAGGAGATGAGAAAGAAAAAAGGAACCTTTCAAACATTAAAAAAAAAAAAAAGTTGCCTCCCCCCATAACTTCTGTACTCGATTAGGTTTAATATAAAGTAATCCTGCGTGTTCATCAGGAAATCTTCTGGTTATGTTCTCGAAGCCAGCGAATAATGGAGATATCTGCCACACTGGAAAGTAGTGTCGATCAATAATATTATATATTTTTGTTCGCCATGCCTTTTTGCAGCTGACTGGCCTTCCCTTCTCTCTGGAGCTTGGCTGCTTTATTTATAGACGTGATTTTTATCTTCTCTCTTCCTAATGGTGGTGTTTGGAGGACCAAGGGAACAGTTATGAAAGCAACTCTGTAGGGCAAATAACCAAGCCAGTGGTACTGCAGTGATTTCATGAACTCCCAACCCACTGGGGCCTCACTGTGTTGCTGAGGCTGAAGTGCATGTACTTCACCTGGTTCTGATACTGTTCAGGGCGTGCAGATGTGGGCAGCAAAGCTGTTGTTAGTGAAAGATTTTTCTGCTCCTGCAGAACAATGTACTGTAGCTAAAACTTTAATTTTAGCAAGTAGGATAATTGTTACTTCTCTAATGCCTCTGATTAAGGTCAGCAGCAGACATTACTTGGGAACTAAGACAGCTTTTGTGGGCAAATGACACAGGGGAAGAAATAAAGAAATTGTTTCTTTCTTGAAAATGGAGGATACTAGAAGGAACTATATGGTATACACAGATGGTATCAGCCATCTAATGCTCTATGACATAATGGCTTCCACCACACCCGCTCTTTTATTCCTGCTTTTGCCATTTGGGTCGGGCTCAGCTGGGCTGGCTCATCTCTGCTTCTTCTGCTTCTTGTGGTCAACTGGATGGTTCCCACTACCTCTTTGACATGCCCAGCAATTGGCTGGGGGCCTTGGTTCTCCTTTGCATGACTCCTTAGCAAGATACCCTGGGCTTCCTCATTGTGTTAACAACTTGACAACTGCATAGCATAAAACTCAACCCCCTTACAAAATAGTTCACCCACTTCCCCAGACCATTTCCTGTATTTCTTGGGGGATGTGTCACAAACATTTTCAGAAAAGACCCTTCCACTGAAACTGACCTGCTCTGCCAGCTGCTTCAGTTTTGCCTGTCCCTCCATGTGTGCATTTCAGCATGGCCCAGTTGCCATTGCATCCTTCTCTTACTGCATACCTTCATCCACGCATTGGACCCTTGTGTCCCCAAAGCAGTGTGGCTGTCTAGGATAAGGTGGGAACAATGCTTCTTTCCCCTCTGGGCTACTATTTTAGAGGGGCCCCAAGTAGGACTCTTGGGTCCACCTTTCTCCATCTTCTGTTGTTCTTCCTCTATTTGGACATGAATCCAGCATGGGGTTGGCTGGGAATAAATGGATTGGACCAGGACACAATACTGAATTAATCTAACGGCATTTTATTTGATTAAGTCTATCATGTCCCATTCTTTCTATTTTTAGGGTGAATTCTCTCAAGGCCCTGACTTCCTAGATAGCCATCTTCCTGTCCAGTGAGGACCACCCCCCCATCCCCATCATCCCTCTCTTGAACGAACACCATTGTCAAATGAGGTCTGTCCCATTTTAGAGGTGAAAAAACTAAGTCAAGGAAATCGGAAATTCAACTCCCTTGACTCAGGTAGCCTCCGTAGGCTAGGGGGAAGAAAAAGCAAGATTCCAGGGCTCTATTTAGTCCGTTCCTCAGCTGGCAAATCCTCCTTGTCCTAAGAAATCAAAGATATCCTGTGGGGGTAGCAACGAGATACTCCATATGGTGTTCTGCTCTTTCTCACCCTTTTAATTTGGCTCATTGTTCAATCTTAATTTGCAATTGTCACAGCTGCGATTGCATTCCCGATGTTCCACCAACTCCAAAAACCCTTGAATCTGAACCCTCAGTGGTTTTAATTTTATTTTTGTTGAGAAAGGTTATGTTGTCACAATGGGTAAAGCTAGCTCTTCAGTGAGGGAAAACATTTTTTTTTGGGAAAAAGATACTTCTAATTTTGTATTAAGCCTCAGAATGGGCTGCAACTGTGGAACCTCAAGTGCAGGGGAGTTGACAACTCAGCCATAACCAAGCTAACTGAATTGGACAGAGCAATGTGAGACATAATTAGCAATTCCGTTCAGCGAGCTGTCTCCTGAAAAACTTAAAATACCTTCCCTTCCTCATGCATATTCAGTGCCTCATTTGCTATTGTTTTTATCCAACAGGTTGAAATTCAAAAGGAAAAAATTCTGAGTTGTCTGTCTCATTTTCATCCCCCGCATTCTCCTCTCTTTTCAGCAGCTCCCCGCACCCCCCCATCCAGTCCCATTTCAATATAGCAGGTCACCCCGATGCCAACTGCACACTGACAAATACAAAGTACTCTGAGCACATTTTTTCTCTCGCTAGTACCTTTGTCAACCTTTCCTTTCAATTAGATAAACTGAGCAGGTATGTTTGCCCTGGGAAATTATGACCGTTTGGTTTTTGTGGTTTTGTGGTCAGGCTTCTGCTGGGAATTCTCTCTGTCACATGGTTACTGGATCATGATAGGTTTGTGCGGAATTGGAGATTGATTGATGAGCCTATGCTTTTCCTCCTGGTCTCTATCCACCTTGTAGGGTTAGGCTTTCACTTTCCTGGATGTTCCAGGTGGTTAGGCTTTTGCCTGTGGATGTGCAATGAGACCACAGAAGCAATGAGACGTGGTGGGGGAAGTCAAATACATTTCCCTCTGTTCATTGCAATCCCGGTTAGTTGAGCCTACAAATTCTCCATTAGAAGATTGTCTGCAAAATATGTTGGGTGTGATTACTCTGGAAAGACCCCCAGAAGAATGGCTGGTCGTATGCAGGGGCAGTGCAGTGGAGAGCAAGCAAGAGTCTGTGTTAGATCTAAGGTTAGATCTAAACAATGATTTTAGATGTGTGGTCTTGACCAAGTTACTTAACCTCCCTCATCCCCAAGTGTTTCATCTGCACAACAAAGATGGTAATAACTCTGTGTGTGAGTGTTATTATGAGGATTACATAAGACAAGGTATAGTGAAGACCTAGATGAGTATCTGGTCCATTGTTGGGGCCCAGGAATTGTGTCCTTCCTTTCCTTTTTAAGTTCCTCCCCTTCCTCATCTTAGTCTTCCTTTTCCTTTTCTTTCTGTTTTATTGTATTTTGTAATCTGATATCAGAAAATGTAAAATATTTTAAAATTTTAGGGAAATTACTCAGTGCTTTCAAACTCTTTCCCTACAACGTTTCTTTTTAATGGACACATTCTAGCAATTAGTAAATGCCCATTTAAGTTTCATTTTCTCTCCCCTCCCCTATCAATATCTGGTAAAGGTGACTGGACAAAGGCATAAATTGAGTTAAATGAGAAAGTATTTTTTGAATCCTAAATTCCTGGAAGCATCGCTGTATTTCATCGCTTCAAAAATAGCCTCTTTCAGGGATGCCTGGGTGGTTCAGTCAGTTGATCGTCTGACTTCGGCTTAGGTCATGATCCCAGGATCCTGGGATCGAGCCCCACGTCGGGCTCCCTGCTCAGTGTGGAGTCTGTTTCTCCTTCTCCCTCTGCCTGCCACTCTGCCTACTTGTACTCTCTCTGTCAAATAAACAAATAAAATCTTAAAAACAAACAAAAACAGAAACCAAAAACCAAAAATAACCTCTTTCAGATTTTAGCTTTTCCATTTGGGAAGCATCAAAATAAGAAAAATATACTGATAAAATTTCATGTTAAAAATTTTAATTTGCTGACCTAACTTGGAAGGTTTAACTTCCACATTTTTTTTTTTAAGAGAAAAGTAGGAAGTTAAGGCACTCTCGAGTCTGCAAATATTTTAGGGGAAGCTGAGATGTATACTTAAAATGGATTCTGTATGAAATACAACAGTAGTGCTCAAAAGAAAGTTTTAAGGGGAAATAGAAGAAGAAAGGTCACCAGTGTTGTAAATCAGAGGAAGAGAGTTAGGAAGTTATTCCTTTTCAAAGTTAAATTTGTCATAGCAGGTTGACATCTGAATAAGTTCATATGATGAGAAATGAATGCAAGGACTAGACCAAGTAGAGGCACTTCTTTCCCTCCTCCTGATTCCTGAAAGCCTATAGATTTCATTACATGTATCATACCATTTGGCAGGTGACTTAGCCTTCATTGATTAGCATCACACACTGTCCTCTGTTTTCCAAGTAAAAGTCTTATTTTGTCTTTTTTGTTTTTTTGTTTTTGTTTTTGTTTTTTTTCCAAAATATTGCAGAATATTTGAGGGATTGGATCACCTCAAGTACTTGATGTGGCTTCCCACAGCTTCTAGCCTCTCCTATATATGTGTTGAGCAAGAAAGGAATCTTTGCAAACTGAAGGCAGAATGAGAGAAAATGAAGCCATGAACCTGTCTTCCATCTGCAGTACCCCTTACTTTATGAGTGTGTGAAGGCCAAGGTTATGAGCCACCATGCTCACCAACAGAAATGGTCGTACAGGAGGGAGGAAGAGATGAAGTCCAGAAGAGAAGACTATGAAATGAATATGTTGAACTCCAACAATGGAAAGAGATGAAGAATGAATTGCAGATGGAGGGAATGTGAGAGATGGAAGAAAACTGGTGATTGCTCAGCTGCCGTGGTGAGAATTTGGATTGTGAACAAGTTCCAACACAGCTTCCATGTCATAAAGGTGGGGAACAAGGTAGAGGATATATTAAAAATCATGACCCCTTTGTCTGAATAACTTTAGTTAGGGCTTCAACATAATCTCTTGTGTCTCTCAAGCAGGAGCTTGATAAGCACTACTTAATGGAGAACTGAGCAAGCCCATACCCTGAAGAATAGGGACAAGATAGGAGCAGACATTTGAAGCTTAGGGAAAGATTTGTACTCTGTTAGCAGTGGAAAATACTGTCCTTTGCCTCCTTGAGCAGTAGCTCCCTGAGTTTTGAAAGCAATTAATCTGATGTTTCTACTTTAACCCCAATAGAAGCCTAAATTCTGTAAAGTCTCTGCAATAAGTATATTTTGTTGACAGGTTGTTGTATACGATATAACCTCCCACAAAAATCTTGTCTAAATCCACCAAAATGGTGAAAATGAATGATACTGCATCAAAGTCATGGCTGTATTTGTTACATTGCCTTCAATTTTTTTGCTTCTTTCTCCCTTATACTTTTTTTTTAAAAAGCAGGGAGACTATTGAGAAATCTTATTAAAAATCACAAACTGAACAGCAGACCCCCTTTATTTTTTGCGAACCAGAAACAGATTTTAAATGACAAAAAAAAACCTCTCTTTTAATCTTTTTGTAACATCTTGACAGTTGTGCCAGAAGATGTCTGCTTCTGCCTTCAAAATATAATTGCTTTTGGTCTGAAATAATTCATTTCCCGCTCCTTTTCCTCTACTAGAAATCTTTGCCCTTTAAGCTGGATATTTTCCCTTCATTTTATGGCTACTTTTTTTGGAAGAAAATGGGAAGGGGTAGGAAGCCAGGAGGCAAAGGAGACCAGAGTGAATGTCATAACACAATGCCTTGTGAGGGTATGATAAAGAGAGCCTCTGTGAACCAAGGGAAAAAAACTAACCTCATAAAAATAAGGTTAACTGTTACACTGTTGAATATCTAGTGTCATCATAGGTATTTGACCTTTTTAAATCCACCAGAGCCATTTCTATTTGTTTTGTTTTCAATAACTCAAGTGAAGTCATACCATAGTTGAATGCCTTTCTGGCAGTTTAGTGTCTTAAAGATCCCAGATCTTGTTGGAGTAAGAATGTCTTCAAATTTCTGTAAAATCTGTCTTTGGATTCTTTGGTAGGAAACATTTCTGATTTATGAAATAAACTTAATGGGGAGTAGAAATAGGTGATCTCAGCAAAGGAGGACCTTCAATGGTGGGATGGGGAGTGTAGGCATTTGTGAAAATTCGTATCTGCAAAGTAGGATGGTATGTCCTTCTAACACCCACATTTAAGTTTTGAATCACAAACTAGGGAAAAGGAAAGATAGTAAAGGGAAAAGAGGACATGAAAGAGAAACAGGTATTGACCATCACAGTAAACCTAATATTTTTAGGCTCCTTACATTATAGTGTCTGTTTTTATCCCATATATACCTGTCATTTTTCCCCCCAAACCAGTTCTGTGAAGGTAAGCGTAGTCTGCCAGTTCTTTTATGACTCAGTTGTATAGATGTTTTTGGCTTCCTTGGATCTACTTTTCTCTGCATTCACTAAAGCCCAGAAGAGGCCTGTGCCACACACTTTGCAGAGTTTATGGGATTAAGCAACTCTGTGCTGCCCCCTTCTGTCCAGATTTGACCTGTTGGATGAATGAAGATTTGTCTAATAGAGCTTCTTCTCTGCTTTTCTAATTGTTTGAGAAAATAGAAAATACATGAATAAAAAAGAGGGAGAAGGGGAACACCAAGCCTCTGTTGCAGTACTAGGTACTCCTTGGAAACTATCGGGTGCACTGTTCTTTCCACCTGCCTTGAGGCTACTTCGCTATTGAGCACCAGGGTGGAAGCAGTGCATTTCTATGTAGACAAGAACCTACATTTGGAGAAGCAAACTGAAGTCCAAGTTTTCTTCTTTTTTTTAGGGAAAACAAGGATGAGAATTACATTACATTGCATTGAGCACTTGCTATGAGTCAAGCATTGTGCTTGATGCTCCTTATAGTATGTGGTGGGCCTACATCCCATTTCCCAGTAAGACACAGTCACCAATATTCTGGGGAAGATGAGGTATCTTAAAATTAAAGCCACAGTTTATGTTATCTGTTATTTATTTATTATTATTTATGCCATATATTATTATGTTTCCTTAGGAGTTTCCCAATGGACGAGGACAAAGATTCAGTTTTGCTAGCTGGGTTCAAGACATAGAAGCAAGAAACTGATTATTTTCCTTGGGTTTTCTTCCTCTGGGTTTCTTGTCCTGTTAAAATACAGGTATCGCAACCCATCACCTATTCCCATCGTGTGGTCTTTTTTGCTTTTCTGTATTAATTCAGGACCTCATCTGTCTTTTTTATTTCTCTTAATTTGTTATTTCATGTTATCTGTCCTTTCTGGGATATAGGGTCTGTTTCATCCTGAGACCCATTTCCAGGATTACCACTTGTAATCCCACTTTTCCTTCTGAGGAGCATGGCCCTATGTATTTCAGTCTTTGGGGATTCTGGCAGTTTTATGCAAAAGTAATGATGATTATTAAAAATTTTTTTTTTTTTATTTGACAGAGATCACAAATAGGCAGAGAAGCAGGCAGAGAGAGAGAGAGAGGAGGAAGCAGCTCCCCACTGAGCAGAGAGTTTGATGCGGGGCTCAATCGCAGGACCACTGGACTCATGACCTAAGCTGAAGGCAGAGGCTTTAACCCACTGAGCCACCCAGGCGCCCCACTAATGATGATTATTAAGAGGCCTGGTATTCCTGGAGGATGAGTACTTCCCAACTCCAGAGATCATCTTATTTTATCCTTCAGCTTGGCAAGGGGGTTGGTATGACCTTATTTTACTCTGAGGAAAGTAAGATTCAGTGTTAGGTAAGTTGCTTACATCATGTAATTAGTAAATGGTGGAGCCCAAAGTTAAATTACTGCTCTGTCTGGGGCTAAAGGAAGTATCTATATTCCTTTTACGCAATGATCTCTTAAAATCTAACATTTATTGAATTTATTGAATGTCTACTGATGGTTCAAGCACTGTGACAAGGCTGCTATGCTGGGAAACTCTGACATGGAGTTGGCCTCAAACTGAGTTGGTGTTCTGAAATACTGTGATGAGAGAGATTCTGTGGTCTTGTCCGCACTCACTGGGAAAGGATGTTGGGATCCATTGTTAATGTCTATCTGGGGAGCATAACAGGGTGGCTTTTACAATTATTCACCTTCTCTCCCAGAGTCACCCAGCATCAAGGGTGGGATGATAGGCTATTTAAGGGATAGGTTTGGACCGCTAGAGCCCAGGTTCAGGTCCTGAATCCACATTGTGTTTAACTAGGAAGTCTTGAGGAAATTACTCAAACTGAGTCTCCAGTGTCTTATTCTGTAAGAGAGGGTGATCATAGTATTCACCTTGAGTTACTTTGAGGCTTAAATGTGACAGTGCACATGATACAATGCTTGGCACATTAGGTCTTCGGTAAATGTTACCTGTTAGAAATAAATTTAATGAGACTGAAAGGTATCTTGATAGACCACTTACTATCTTTTTGTTTTTCTTTCTCTAATCATACAGAGGTTACTTCTCTAAAGGATACCTAGTTGACATATTTTACACGGTGAAATAAAAGAGTAATTATTTCCCCATTTATTTCCCTGACAGGTTCCTCTTTACTTCCTTGAGATGAGAAGTCCTAATTTGGCTAACTGCTCTAGTCGGTAACGAGCACCAAATGCTGACTAGGAGACTCAGGTAAGGCGTCATCTACAAAACCACAGACGAAGGTGTGATGCTTTTTGAAAAGTCAGGATGAATGTAATAAATTGAGGGGCTTATAGGGGATACAGGGCAGAGCAAACCCTGATGTCTGTGTTTTGGGTATAGATGATACTGCTTTTGCAGACCACAGTCTCCGTCTCAGCTGCCGTGTTGTGAGATAATAGAAGTATGAAAGGGTTGGCGAGGGGCTGAAAGCTGAGATATGTAGCCACACACTACTGTTTCTTGTCCCGGTTCCATTAGCACCAAACAGTCAAGTGCTCCAGTACTGTGAGTGTACTTTGGTAGCTTGTAATTGCCCTGTGCTTCAGTCAAGAGATGGGTAATTGCTCCTATGGGCCATGGATTTCCTGCTAGCAGCAGCTGATTGAAACCAGCCATTTATTGTGCTTAAAAACCCCAGACTCACTGCAGTGTTTACAGATAAACCTTCTGTGCGACAGTCATTTACTCTACCCAGCCATCCATATATTAAAGATATTACACACTACCCCCTCCTTTTCTCTTGCAGACAGATCAACTGTTCTTTTCAGTTTGATTAAATTTCAGTCTATAGTGTTGACATGCCAACTCTTTCATTTTGTGGCTTATGCTTTAAATAAATTTGCATTTCTTTGGACCTAAGTTCTATTTTGGGGGTGTTTGTTAATAGCCACACTACTGTTAGTTTTAGATACTTCTGCAAAGTTGTTTTTCCTCCTTTTTGTGCCTCCCATGAGCCAAACACAGATCTTAGCCTGTGTGTCTCTTGGTGCCCTCATAAGGGGGAATATAATAAAAATAGGCTGTTCACTCTAAGTAATCATGAATTTTTTAAGTTTGGGGGATGCTAACAGAGGATTGTGTGTTTTCTAATTTTAATGACATCTCCATCTGTGATGGACACATTGGATGCTGCTACATGACATCACAAGGTAGAGGACACTCTGTGTCCATTATCAACTTAATGGTCTCCCATCCTGCTACCCCCGCAGTTCTATTAAAATTTGGTTTTAGGGGTTAAAAGAGAAGATTGATATCTACATGTGATTCAGGTCTGTCCAGTAGGTCTCAAGATTTGGGGTGGTTTTAATTCAATTTCTCTGCTTATGAATAGTAACACTGATATCATTTTCTACTTTCTCCCTTTGTTCTTGTGCCAAGAATGAAAGATAAGAATACTTAGGGATAAACTAGGAATGCTGCTCTGGACTTGTGAAATCAGAAACTCTGTTATTTCCTACCATATCTTCTCTCTCTCTCTCTCTCTCTTTTTTTAATCTTTCCCACCAAACGCACTTGGTTGGAATTCATGAGTAATTTATGCTCTTTCTATAGGAATAAATAGGATTATCTGCTGCTCTTGACATTTATATGTAAATTTTCTAGGTTGATTAGTAGGAAAAATGATCAGTCTTTTTTTTTTTTTTTTTTTAAAAGATTTTATTTATTTATTTGACAGGCAGAAATCACAAACAGGCAGAGAGGCAGACAGAGCGAGAGAGAGGGGGGAAGCAGGCTTCCCGCTGAGCAGAGAGCCTGATGTAGGGCTGGATCCCAGGATCCTGACCTGAGCCAGAGGCAGAGACTCAACCCACTGAGCCTCCCAGGCGCCCCTACTTTTTTTTTTTTTTTAACCGAATGACTGGAAAGCTTATATCATCATGGTCAGACCTACTTGAATTAACGAAAAGAGTTGAGATTTGTCTAGTGTATTTCCTTTAGCTCCATCTTCTCTTTTTGGAGCTCTATCTTCCTAGATACATGGAGCTGGCAAATTTATTTGTAATGCAATGTTAAAGAATATATTAATTAGGACTCTCGGGTCTGTGTCGAACTAAGGTTCCTAGAACCTCAGATAATGATAACTAATATATTCTTTAAATTGTAAGATTAAAATTAATGGTTTGAGCAGAAACCAAATACAGCAATTGCCATGAAGCAAAGAACATTTGCCCATAGTAGACGCATACATGAACTTGGCCCTCTGGTAGACAGCAGATGGAGTATGTATGTCCAGGTGTTTAAGAACATAATATAGAACAAGAAAATAAAAACTTGACTCCTATGATGGTATCATTGTGTGATGTATTTTAGCAGATACACATTTAACACAAAGATTAATGGAGTCATAATTATATTTACAATAGTTCTTCATAAAAGACCAAGGGAAATAATGAATTAATGAATGCTTGCTTATTGGTCCTGCTACTTTGCTTTATATCTTCTTGTTTAATGTTTACCTAATAATGTAGATATTAATAACTTTTTTTTAAAGACTTTATTTATTTGACAGAGAGAGATCACAAGTGGGCAGAGAGGCAAGCAGAGAGAGAGAGGGGAGGAAGCAGGCTCCCTGCTGAGCAGAGAGCCCGATGCGGGACTCGATCCCAGGACTCTGAGATCATGACCTGAGCTGAAGGCAGAGGCTTAACCCACTGAGCCACCCAAGAGCCCCTTAATAACTTTATTAATAACTCACAACCCCAAGATGAATAGTCTTATACTCTTCTGAGTGAGCCAGCCAGGTGTCCCTTGATATTATTTTCTTCAAGATGAGGAAGCAGAGGCTCTCAGGGGTTAAATAACTTCTCCTGTGTCAAAAAGCTTGTAGGAAGAGCCATTGTGATTCTAGTTCAGCTAGGCCTGGCTCCTAAGTCCACTTGCTTTCCATTATTTTACCTGGTTCTTGAAGTTTTCTTATTTCTCTGAATATCAGATTTCCATAGTGCAGTTAAACATGATTTGATTGATCAGTATTTGGTTTCCACTTGGTTTTTTAGGAACTCATTCAATTACTGATTCATTCAGCTAATATTTATTTTCGTATCTCCCGTGTGTCAGGCACTGCTGGGCACTGAGAATACAAGATTAATGAGATGTGGCTCCTGTTCCTGAGACGCTTTCAGGGAGGGAACAGATATGCAAAAAACCCCATACTTATGATCCAGTATGAGAGCCAGGTTAGAGGTAAAGTAGTGCCCCTCCTGCCCCCCATCTGTGGTTTTGCTTACAGGGTTTCAGTTCCCTATGCTCAGCCATGGTCTGGAAGCAGATAATTCTCCTGACATACCATAGATGAACACTGCATCACAATGCCTATGTCATTCACTGTACTTCGTCTTATCATATCGGGATTTTATCATCTCGCATCATCACAAGAAGAAGAAGGGTGATTACAGAACAAAGAAGTACTTTGAGAGAGACACCATATTCACATTACTTTTATTACAGTATAATTGTCCTATTTTATTATTAGTTATTATTGTTAATCTCTTACTATGCCTAACTTAGAAATTAAACTTTGTCATAGTTATGTATGTATTGGAAAAAAAAAAGTATATATATATGGTTTGGTACTCTCTGTGGTTTCAGGCATCCACTGGAGGTCTTGGAATGTAACCCCCACAGGTAAGGGCAGACTACTGTATGTTCAAGTTTCATGGGTGAAACAAAAAAAAAAGCAAGTAATCGATATGTTTGTGAGGAGAGGTTGTATTTGGCAAAGGGTTTTTACAAAAAAAAAAAAAAATTAATAATAAAAAGAGCTTTAATGGGAGTCTTAAAGGATAGTGATAATGGTGATAATTGCAAATAGTTTTGAATACTTAGTATGTTCTCAAGGCAACCTGATTAAAGTCTTACTTCATTTAAACCTCTCAAAATCTCTAGGCATTATTCCTTTTCACATCTTGGTGATGAGGAAACACAGGCACAGAGAGTTAAGTGACTACTGGATAGTAGGAAGGAGAATGCAAATCCAAGTTGGCTAGCTTCAAGGCCAACCCCATTTTGTGGTTCTGTTTTACTGAAGCAGTGCTGAGTAAGGGTTTTCCCAGAAGAGGTCGGGTTGGGGTAAAGGGAAATTTGGAACTTCAGAAGGTTTTTACGTAGCCAAGGGAACGGTATATACCAAGTCAAAGAGGTGAGAAACAGTGGGGGCATATATTGGAGATTTGTAAGTAGCAACAAATGGCTGAATGTGCCTTGTGTATTGAGGGTTGTTGGGGAGGGTCTCCCAGATCAGGAAGGACCTATTTGGACAGGGTAAGTTTAGATTTGGTGTCACTGAAGGATTTTAAATAGGGGAATGAGATGATCTCATCACTTTTCGTCACTAAGGTATACACAGGAAATTAGGGAAAGTCTAGGTTTCAGGGATATGAGTTAAAGCCCTCAAAATATGTTAGTAGCAGCAGTTTGACAACCTCAACTTAAAAGCATTTTAATAGCATACATTATTTATCTCAATATTATAAGATGTGATAACTTCAACTTTTAAAGCCTTGCCTTCTTTCTAGTCAAAGCTCTTCTAATGTAGAGGTTAGACTGGTCCCTGGAACTGAAATCTGCAAATGCCTTGATCATTTACCTGAGTTTCAGACAGGCCATGTCACCTGAGATAGAGACTCATTCTGGATCTGAGGTTTAGATCAAATTGCTTTATCCTAAAAGAGGGCTGCATGGAGAATTTGTAAATCAAGATTTAGGTTTAGTGTGTGTTTTAGGAGCCCAATCTAATGTTTCGTAGACCATAACACAAACTCCAGGCTTCTGAGCCCACATTATAGGAATTGACAACCCATTTTGGGGAGGGAAAGCCATGGTTGAAATGGCCACTGTGTGACTGCTTTTGATTACTGTCTTTCTAGGCATTGCACCTATCAGAGGAAATGTACCATCTGAAGATTTAAAGCCAGTAAGCAATCTTCATCTCTCCTGATATTTTCTGCCTTAGATTGGAGCAAGCATTGGCTGACACTGGTGGTTGTTTTCCCTGACTTGCTTTGCTGTTATATGATGACCTTTTCTTTGTTTATTGTTTTATTTGAACTTGCTGGGAGTTTATATAATTGATGGGCTTGTATGCTGTAGTATGTCTGGGAATCTGCTGGTGATATACAACAGTGTCTGAATGCGTAGTGTTTTCTTTCATTCCTCCCCCCAACTCTTACCCCTGATGTCAGATAGTCAACATCCCAACTGGTTGAGCTGATATGGTAATAGAGATTCTTCCTTATCTTGTAAGCTAAAGGTTTTGGTTAATCAGAGTCACCCAGAGTCAGCCTATATTAGAAATTTCTTGTTGACAATCTCTTGAGCTCTGGTATAATACCTGACTTTTAAGTTTTGATATATTTCCTAGCAGAGACTGGTCTCTACTTACATTGCCTTAGCTTGACTGGGGTGTTGAAATGTACAAATCATGTATTTGTTCCTTACTTATGAAAAATAAGTAGTATGTGATTGTCAGTATATGTTTGCTAGCTAATCACTTAACATTTTAATCTGATTTTAAAAACTATAGGCATTAAAAAAAGACAAAGAAAGGGGAAAAAACTATAAAACAGTATATAGATTCTTATTTTTGAACCAAGTTATATATGATCTTGAATGAAAAAGATACAGAATAAAAAGTATCAGAGAGCTGTGGAGATAATCTGGGTCACAAGGACTTTCTGTCTTTCCTCCCTGTACTAGTACATATGTAATTTTTTTCATATTTAGAAAAGTTTAAAAGCACAGGCACTATTCATGATGCAGGCATAACTCAAAAGCTTCTAAAATGCAAGAGGATTGAGTGATTAGCAAATAATTCAAATATGTTATATGTTTCAAATAAAGAAGTTAATTATTCAGTTGACATGGTTAAGCTTTAAGTTCTTGTCGCTTTAAATTAAACTGTGCTTGTGTTTTGCAGCGATGGCTGAGGTCCTTACATCTTGGTAGCAGGAATTGGTCTTGGTAAGTCACTACTTTCATATTCTAAGAGTTTATTATTCAAGGCAAGGATTAAAAAACACTTCCACTAGCTTTGGGAATTGATATGCAAACAGATATGCTTGTGATGACTTTTGCTTACCTGTGATGTCAGCCTTAGTCTTATCTTAGCACCTTCTCTGTCAATCAGTCTTGACCAACATCTGTTGGAAGTCTGTGGTGTGCTAAACCTTGTGATGGGTGTTTAGGATAAAAAATAAAAGGTTCCTCAAGAAGCTCATGTCTTTGAAAAAGAATCCAGCATAAATATTGAATTTCATTGGTTACATGTATTTTCCAATAGAGAAAGAGAGTTCCTAAAATTGGTTTTGCTTTGCCATCCCTTCTGAGAGGTGTTCTAAAACAAGGCATAAGTGCCAAGTGATGCGGTGATTGAGTATTTTATCAAGAGCATGTAGTTAATCATTAAACATCTATTTTGGTGCCAATTAAGCAACAATTCTCCATGAATGTTCAGAGTTGAGATTTTCTTTGAGTTCCTTGAGAATGGATTTAGAAATCTGGAGGCAAGAGCCAAAGTGTTTGATTTAGTTCAAGGGCCTGATATTGAGGGACCTTTTTAAGGTTTCTGTGGGATCCTGTGGAGTTGGTTCTTTGTCTCTCTTCATGGAATAATACCTTAAAAGAGGAGCTTGGAAGAGATTAAAAACCAACTAATAGGCAGGGAAATGAGTGAAAGAAATGTCAAACTCAGAGGGCATTTGTCAAGGTTTGTCAGTGTTTTAGTTCATTTGGGCTGCTATCACAAAGTAATGCAGATTGGGTAGTTTAAACAACAGAAAGTTATTTTTCAAAGATCTGGAGGCTAAGAAGTTCAAGATCCAAGCACCAGCATGGTCATACTCTGGTGAGAGCCCCCCTTCCTGGTTTATAGCCAGTGTCTTCTTCCTGTTCTCTTTCATGGAAGGGGTCAGGGATCTCTCTGGAGCCTATTTTATAAAGCATTGATCCTATTCATGCGTTCTCCAACCTTATGGTTTAAGCACCTCTGGAAGCTCCACCTCATAATAACATCTTTGGGAGTTCGGACTTCAGCATATGAATTTTGGGGGGACACGAATATTTACACCATAGCCATTAGACACTCATGAATCCATACTGGTCCCAAGCTATCAGAAAGGGTTGGATCTTTGTGGATCAGGAAATTAGTAAGGGTGGGGGGGGGATGCATGTAGTCGTGATACTCAGGGTTGCTTCTTATTTCTTATAGCAAATATGTTTGTTGTGTGTTTGTTGTCTTGATAGGCAAGATATCAGAACACCAAATTTTAAAAAAGAAGGAAAAAAAAAATCTGTGCCAGAAACCTGTAAGGTAGAGAAAAATGCTTTCCCTTAATACTGCTGTTTTGAGAGAAAGTATTCAGATTTTTAAAAAAAGATTTTATTTATTTATTTGACAGAAAGAGAGATCACAAGTAGGCAGAGAGGCACACAGTGGGGGTGGGGTGGGGGGGGAAGCAGGCTCCCTGCTGAGCAGAGAGCCCAATGCAGGGCTCGTTTGCAGAACCTCTGAGACCATGGCCTGAATTGAAGGCAGAGGCTTAACCCACTGAGCCACCCAGGCACCCCAGTATTCAAATATTTGAAGGAACTTAATATTTTCCCATAATATCTGCATTCAAATATAGATCTTTTTTTAAATTCAAAATTTATGGTAAGTATTATATTTTTAAATTTTTAATTTTTTAAAATTTCTTTTCAGTATACCAGAATTCATTGTTTTTGCACCACACCCAGTGCTCCATGCAATATGTGCCCTCATATATAGATTTGATCTTTCTATCATCTATCTGGATTTGATCTGTATACACATATGAATTTGATCCCGCCGTTTCGTTTTAGTGTAGTTTTCTGCTACACTTAATATGTTAAAGACGAGAAAGTAGGGCATGATTTTAACTTAGCATTTTAATTCACAGGATACTAATTAATAAGTGTTAAATAATTAAGAAGGGGATTGAGTCTTTCTGGGTTAGACTTTTCTTCTAAGAAATGACTATATTTTAGATTTTACTCACATTTTCTCAGGGTCAGTACTGTGTCATCACTGTGTTTTATTTACAATGTATGGTTTATTTATGGGAATTTACTGGGGAGATGACAACAATAAATTTATTGGGAAGATGACACTTTCATTCTTTCTTGCCTTCTCTGAGTCCAGCTCCAAGAAATCATATACATTGGATTCATATTTTGGATTTTTTGAAATCATGTTACAAAACACAATAAAAAAGAAAAAAAAAGTTTTGCTATTTTCATCTTAATTTTTAATTTTTTCTATTTTTTAATCTTAATTTTTTTTCTTTCTTTCCTTTTTTAAGGATTTATTTACTTATTTATTTTAAAGATTTTATTTTTATTTATTTGACAGACAGATCTGTCAAGTAGGCAGAGAGGCAGGCAGAGAGAGAGGAGGAGGCAGGCTCCCTGCTGAGCGGAGAGCCTGATTCGGGGCTTGATCCCAGGACTCTGGGATCATGACCTGAGCCGAAGGCAGAGGCTTTAACCCACTGAGCCACTCAGGCGCCCCTTACTTACTTATTTTAGAGAGAGAGAGAGAGAGTACATAAGGCCAGGAGGAGGAGAGGGAGAGAGAAACTTTTGCAGAGTCTCTGCTCAGGGCAGAGCCTGACACAGGGCTCAGTCTCATAAGCCTGAGATCACAACCTGAGTCAAAACCAAGAGTTGGAGGCTAAGTGACTGCCCATGCAGGTGTCCCTAATCTTAATTTTCTGAACTATATTTCTTCTTTTATAAGATGGGACATTGATGCCTTTCTCTCCTGGGAAAGTGGTCTGGCACATGGCAGGCACTCAGACCAGTTTGTGGTAATTTTTTAGTACTTAGCAAAAAGTAAGGTTTTCAGTGAATGTTAATGCCTCTTGCACATCTTTATGCTGGGGATATGAAGGTGAATGAGACACAGCTTCTGCTTTCAAGGAGCTTGACATCTAGGGGAAAGGAAAATAGGTAGATAGAGCCAATGAAACCTCTTATTCAAAGTGCTTTAGGACTAAGGGGCCAATGTTCTAAGGACCTCTGTGTTCTTGGACAGCCAGAATTGTCCAAGTCAGCCATGTTATTTGCACAGTGTCTAATTGGATGTTTACCAAAAAGACCTAAAGCCATTGACAACCTATAAAAAATGTTGTGGTGGTGAAAGCTATTAATGTGTACACTGTGCAGAAAATAACTTTAGCAGTAGGTCTGTATTGGTACAGGCTGTTGTAACAAAAATACCACCAACTGGGCAGCTTAAATGACAGAAACTCATTATCTCACAGTTCTAGAGGTTAGAAATCTGAGGTCAAAGCAGGGCTGATTCCTTCTGAGTGCCATGAGGAAGGATCTATTCCATACCATTCTCCTAACTTCTGGTAGTTTGCTGGCAATCTTTCACATTTCTTGGCTTTTGCTGCATCACTGAGATCTCTGCCTACATCTTCACATGATGTTCTCCTTGGGGGGCTGCCTATCTCTTCACATGGTGTTCTCTTTATAAGGACACAGGATGGGGTGTCGTCTTGATTTCAGCTCAGGTCATGATCTCAGAGTCCTGGGATCAAGCCCCGAGGTGGGTGAGGCGGGTCCATGCTCCGCAGGGAGTTTGCTTCAAGATTCTCTCTACCTCCGCCCCTTCCCCCCTCAAATAAACAAATAAATCTTAAAAAAAAAAAAAAGGAAGGATACCAGGTGTATTGGTTAGGGGCCTATCCTACTCTGGAATGACCTTATATTAACTAAGTACATTTGCAACAACTCTACTTCCAAATAAGGTCACATCGTGAGGTACTGAGGTGGAGACTTTTTAAAACACGAATTTTGTGGGGAACACAATTCAACACATTAAAAAAAATGTTTCTTTATAGTATATTTCAAGGAACAGACAGGAGCAACTGATTAACATTTCTCCCAAACACTACAGACACTGGAAAGGTATATATATTATCCTGATGAGAAAAATGGAAGAGCAAGTCTTGGGAGAGAAGCGATAGTGCCAAGCTTCATTGTATGCTTTCTATAGCCTAGACACTATTAGGTTCTTGTCCAAGTTATTTCATTTACCATAACTTAATCCTGATTAAAACTTATTTATAAGATCGTCTCCATGTTGCAGATGCAGAAACTGAGGCACAGAAACATGGAATAACCAGCCAGAGTTGGGAGCCATAAATGGGTAGTGCTGGGATTTAAGAGCTAATATATTGGGTGCCAGAAAACATATTCCTTCCCTTCTAGTCTGATGTCCTCCCAAGAAAAGCTGTGACAATAAATGTGAGATAGTGGAACCCAAAGATCCTAGAACACTTTTCATATAAAAAGTGTTTATCCCCAGGTGAGGTAACTTTATCAGTTATGTTCTTGGTCATATTTTAGAACTTTATAATGAGAGCAGATACCTCCGTGTTCTCTAATTCTTGCAAAGATCGTTCTATAGGCTGGTATTAGAAGCTCTTAAATTTAAACTTCAACTAAAAAAATTTTATAACTGTCTACATTTTCTTATCCCACTCGTCAGCTTGTTGACCCCTGGGGGAAAGTGCTGAATTCACAAGAGAATCGTAAGAACAGACTCTTGGGGTTAGTTCACATGTTAACTCTAGGCACTTAAAATTTGACTTTCTTCTGTTTGGCATTGAACACCATCAATTTTCCCCCCCGCCCCATTCCCCTTTCTTCGCTATTCTTGTCCTACCACATCCGTGTCATGAAAATGGCTACTGAAATAAATTAGTTTAATTTGTGAAATTACATTATGGTTCTCTCTGCTCATGCCAGTTTACCCAGATTAGCCTGGGCAGATGGCTGTGGGGTTTCATTGCTGGTGAGAAAAGGGGCCCTTTCCAGAGATGAAGTACAAATGTGGGAGAAAAGTTGTGGTTGCCAAAAAGCTGTGTGCTTGGGTTTCTGGGCAAGCAAAAGCAGTGCTGTGCATCAGGGCGATTCTGCCTTCCGAACAGAGGGCTTTCTGAGAGCTAGAAGCAGCTGGTTCTGGAGAAAAGATGGCTTGAAAAGAATCAGAGGCATTATGAGTCTTAAATTATTTAAGTTCCTCCTGTGGCAGCGAACTGTAATTGCTTCCTATTTCTGTAAATATTAGCAGCTGTGAGCCTTTCAAGTTAGGAGCTAAAACAGCGCTCAGTGTATCATACTTAAACTCTGGAATATTGTTAAATATCTGACCTTGGGCTGTCAAATCACACTCATTACCCACACTAGTCCTTCTGCTGGGGAGCTGTTGACACTCTGAACTGGTCCATTATTTTCAAGCCTGGTCTGTAATAGCCTCAATAGATGGAGAGTGGGCAAAGGGAATTGCGAGTCACCATGTAGCAGTGTCGTGATCCATTTCCTCTGGGGAGGACGCCTGTGTGCTTGCTGCCTTTTCGTTGTTTTCATACCTGTGACTCCACCTACGGCTGTCATGGCGAATCCTTTATCAAACTGGCAAAAACTTGAAATAGGCTAATTCGAATACCAGCTCTTACCTCTTTAGTCTCAGTTGATCTCCCTGCCTTATGTTCAGCGGTTTAGTCATACTGAATTGTTTTTTTCCTCCAGCCTTCAGATTCATCATATTCTCACTTGTCTCTTGCACTTGGCTTATGCTGAAACTTCTATCTGGAACACACTCTGCTTGTCCCATAACATCTCCATGCTAGCTTCTACTTATTCTGTTGATGACACCTGCTCTTGGAAGTCTTCCCTGACCATCCGTATGTGGGCTTGTTATGGCTTCCTTATTATCCCATGTGTGTGGGCACTCTCCCCATAAGAACACACATCATATTTTGGATTGTAATAGCCTACTTAGTGGTCTTCATCTACCATTGTTCAGTGGGCTCTCTGAGGGTAAGAAAAGTATCAGTTCCACTTGTTGTTTTAATGGCAGGGTCTGTGTGGAAACTGGTAAATAGAAAATGATTGACAAATGTTTGTTGAGTTGAATTCATACTCCTATATCTAACATTGGTGAGATATAATACTTTCAGGCTTAGGTTTGAGTAGACCTGTTAAGGCAACCTGTGGATGCAGCAGAATCTCATAGACGTCTTCGGAGAGCCTCCTCCTCTTCTTCCTTGTGAATACATTTGTTTGGCATAGAATGTGCCCAGCTCCCATAGGTGAATCATGATCGGCCTAAGCCAGTTATCTCTACCTCACTTTTTTATGCCAATGATTGGTGAGCATGTGACACATTTCTGGTAGTGAGTTGTAAAGGGAAGTATGTTGAAGATTTGGGGAATAATTTTCTGTCTTTCTTTCTTTCTTTCTTTTTTTTTTTTTAGAGATTTTATTTATTTATTTGACACACACACACACAGAGAGAGAGAGAGAGAGAGAGAACACCAAGGCAGGGCAAGCAACAGAGGGAGTGGGAGAAGCAAGTTCTTCACTGAACAGGGAGCCTGATGTGGGGCTTGATCCCAGGTCCCTGGGATCATGACTGAGCCGAAGGCAGATGCTTAATCAACTGAACCACCCAGGTGCCCCAGAAACAATTTTCCTTTTTATTAATAGAGTGGTGTGAAAAGGAAGACATTTTTTACCTGTGTCCCTTGTTTTTTGCTTGGATGCTTTCATAGAGATAAAAAGAAATGCTACAACTATTTGACAACCATGAGAAAATAGGACCCCAAATAAGGGCAACACATGAGCATGGGAAAGTGGAAATATGAAAAATTCTTAGGTCCTTGATGATGCTGAGCCATCAAAATCAACCCTGGGACAACTCACCTCTAGGTTTCTGTAAAGCAAAATACTCTTCTAACTTCAGCTACTTTTGCTAAGTTTTCTGTTACCTGCAGCTAAAACCATCCTAATTGACAGAGACATCAGGAAAAGGAAAGTGTGTGCATGAAATTTGAGGTTCATTTAAAAAATGAGAAGGACTATGTTACATGATTAGAGAAAGCAGCATAGAAAACGTGTTGAGCTTGGAGTTGAGACATCTTAGTTTACCTGAATATTTCTTGTGTAATTTTGGAGGAATCACTCTTTTCTCTTATTTTCTAGTCAGGCAATCATTCACTCAACAGCTAGAAAAAAATATATTTGATTGCCAACTGTGTGTTATATACTATGTCAAGTGTTTATTTGGAAAAACAGAGTTGAACTAAGTGATCTCTAAGGTCCTTTATTTGTAAAACTCTGATTCGCCTTTTATTTTTATGTCTTTGAACATAGTTTCAGGAACTGTGAGTCTATAAAAATTTTGCATGTCTTACCCCCAAATCTGCTTTGATTCAAATCATATTTATCATTGGCCTTTCTCTTCATCCAAATTTCTTGCAGATCCCTGTCTGATAGAATTTTAAAAAACAAAAAACAAAAAACAACAAAACCCACAAGCATCTGTCTCTGGCAAGCATGCTCATGAGTCACATCTCCTCTGCAAAGCAAAGTCTCATGAAATCAGCTGATTAAAAGGAGCACTTAAAGAGGAGACAATCTGTTAAATTTATTTTAGGTCTAGCCCCCTAATTTCCATTCCACATGCACTCATTTATTCCATCACCCGGTCTTGGCAGATGCAATCTATTTAGGTGACCCTGCTCAGACTCACCCCTCAAATTTCCTGGCTGGAGAAAAAAGGCTATTGAGCTGTCATCAGAGATATTATAGCCACTGCTGATTGGAAACTGGTTCATCGTGGCCCCACTTTGATTAGGACAGGGCTCTTGATTCAAACTACCATGACCTTGCAAGTTGTCCGTTTGTGCTAACCCAACATTCTTGGTAGTAATGATGGGGTGGGATTGCCATTGTGCCAGGTTGTAAAGTGGGGGATCATCCATGCTTGATGGGGGCACTGGGCAACCTCTGGAAAGCAGAGATAATCATCACTCTGATGGGACAGAAGGTGGTGAAGAACTGATCAATAGCAATTGGTGGTTGTGAATTTTAGGACATTGGTATGGCTGCTGAGTGAGTGTAAGAACTTATACAGTGGATCCATGGTGTGGGGACCCAGCAGCTTCTGAGCACCTTCTGCAGATCTTCCATTTTTCACACGTGCCTCTACTATGTCTGATTTCCAGCAAACAGGAAGAAAGAAAGAATAGTAGAACTTCATGTGTCTTCTTTGTAAAGGATGTGACCAGAAAGTTGCACAAGTCACTTGTATTTGTATTTCCCATTGGCTGGTACCTGGTTATGTTCCACCTCTAACTTTAAGGAGAATGGAGAAATGTGGTCTTTAACGTGGCATTCATATATGCTGAAAAGACTTGTATTTTTACAGCAAAATAGATGTGGGTTGGGAGACTAGAAATCTCAGGCACAGTAGTCCTCAGGGATGGCTGCAGGGGTGGCTTCTTGGTGAGCCCCAGCATCTGGGCAGCTCTGAATTTGTTAGGGAATGATTCTGGCCGTGGTCACAGCTCTAGTTCTGCTTTCATACTTCCTTCTTTGTGTTCTCGTCTCTTCTCCCAACCTGCCCCTTCCTTGTAGTGGTGGAAAAGCCATTTTACTGCAGCATCTTTGTATACTGGGCTGAGGTCAGTGGATTGTTGTTGTCGTTGTTTTTACAAATGAAGTAGTATTTGCACAGTTGCTTATGTTTTTACAGTTTGGAGAAGCAGACTGACACCTAAACTACCGCCTTCAAAATATAATTCTGCCCTATCTTTTTCCCAGTTGTGTAGCAGAGCCCTTTGCCTCTAAAGGAGAGAGCAAAACCCTGGTCCCAGCTGGGAAGGCATGAAAAGACATTTAGAGGCAGCTTTTGCTTAGTGAGGATGTGTTCTCTGGAGATGCATGTGCCTTATTAAGAAAAACCAACCAAACTGCTTTTGGTCTCTGTTTAAAATTTGTAAAAGACAGCAGCAGGTAACTTGCTCATTGCATATTCTCTAGACACTTCTATTCTCCCTGAGAGCTAAGGAGAAATGACATATTATCTGTTTCCTGACAACATGATCTAGGAGTATTCCTCCAAGAACAATTCTTGATTTGTATTTTATTTTGTCCTTTTAAGAGATACACTACTAGGGAATTTAAGAGTTGTAATATTTCATACATGAGAGGTTAAGTTTTTTTTTCTGCCCATTATTTTGGTTGTGAATTGGTGACGTTTGCTCATTCCCCAATGAATCTCCAGTATTTCCTTATAGAGCTCCATAAGCAGAGAGATCTATGCTTTGGTTTCTACAGTGAGTGGAGGGCAGTTTTGAGCAGTCCGCCTATAGATTTCTATATATAACTAATAGTTTACAAAGTAAACAGTTCATCTGGTTGTCTTATGGTCGTTTAGGGAAAGGAGGCCATTCATGGAATTTTATTTTCTTATTATGTGGTGAAATTCACAAAGGTGTGTGTGTGTGTGTGTGTGTGTGTGTGTTTGTGTAGAAACATGAGGAGAATCAGAAATAAGTTGGTGTTAGTTGGAAAATGAGTAGTGGGAGGATACCTGACTCCCATTCCCTTACAATGTTTTCTTGATTTTTGGTTCTGGGCTGGTCATTTTGTCATCAGGTGCCATCTTGGTACCAAATGTCAGCCTCCTCTTCTAGAGATGCACTAGGCTTTGATCTCTACCATTCTCTTCCATGTGCACAAAGCTTATTTCCTATGCCTCATGTCTTCAAAAGCCAGTTCTCTGTAAGGTAAAGGGCTGATCAACCTAAGAAGATCCTCTAATGGTGGGAACATTGGGTGCTTAGGTAGTTGTGCTGAAGACATATTTTAGGGCAGTTTTATTTTGTTTTGTTTTGTTTACATTCCTATGAAGCCCATTCCTGTCTGATTTCAGAACCATAGATTCATTTGGGATAAAATAACTCAAAGATTAAATATTTCTTCATGAATGAGGATCTGAAAGAAACTCAAGGGGCAGGATTTTGAGAGTGAGATGGTTCCCTATCCCTCTTTTTTGTTTGGCTTTATTTTATTAAAAAAATTCTCTCTCTTCTACATATAGCTACCCAGTTTTCCCAGCACCATTTATTGAAGAGACTGTCTTTTTTCCACTGTATATTTTTTCCTGTTTTGTCGAAGATTAACTGACCATAGAGTTGAGGGTCCATATCTGGGCTCTCTACTCTGTTTCACTGGTCTATGTGTCTGTTTTTATGCCAGTACCATGCTGTCTTGGTGATCACAGCTTTGTAGTAAGGCTTGAAATCAGGTAACATGATGCCCCCAGTTTTATTTTTGTTTTTCAACATTTCCTTAGCAATTCGGGGTCTCTTCTGGTTCCATACAAATTTTTGGATTATTTGCTCCAGCTCTTTGAAGAATACCGGTGGAATTTTGATTGGAATGGCATGAAAAGTATAGATTGCTCTAGGCAGTATAGACATTTTAACAATGTTTATTCTTCCGATCCAAGAGCATGGAATGGTCTTCCATCTTTTTGTGTCTTCTTCAATTTCTTTCATGAATGTTCTGTAGTTCCTCGAGTACAGATCCTTTACCTCTTTGGTTAGGTTTATTCCCAGGTATCTTATGGTTCTTGGTGCTATAGTAAATGGAATCGATTCTCTAATTTCCCTTTCTGTATTTTCATTGTTAGTGTATAAGAAAGCCACTGATTTCTGTACATTGACTTTGTATCCTGCCACGTTACTGAATTGCTGTATGAGTTCTAGTAGTTTGGGGGTGGAGTCTTTTGGATTTTCCATATAAAGAATCATGTCATCTGCAAAGAGAGAGAGTTTGACTTCTTCATTGTCAATTTGGATACCTTTTATTTCTCTTTGTTGTCTGATTGCTGTTGCTAGGACTTCTAATACTATGTTGAACAAGAGTGGTGAGAGTGGGCATCCTTGTCGTGTTCCTGATCTCAATGGGAAGGCTGCAAGCTTTTTCCCATTGAGGATGATATTTGCTGTGGGTTTTTCATAGATAGATTTGATGAAGTTCAGGAATGTTCCCTCTATCCCTATACTTTGAAGCATTTTAATCAGGAACGGATGCTGGATTTTGTCAAATGCTTTTTCAGCATCAATTGAGAGGACCATGTGGTTCTTCTCTCTTTTCTTATTAATTTGTTCTATCACATTGATTGATTTGCGAATGTTGAACCATCCTTGTAGCCCAGGAATTAATCCCACCTGGTCATGGTGGATAATCTTTTTAATGTGCTGTTGGATCCTGTTTGCTAGAATCTTAGCATCCATATTCATCAGTGATATTGGTCTGAAATTCTCCTTTTTGGTAGGGTCTTTGCCTGGTTTGGGGATCAGGGTAATGATGGCTTCATAAAAAGAGTCTGGAAGTTTTCCTTCTGCTTCAATTTTTTGAAACAGCTTCAGGAGAATAGGTGTTATTTCTTCTTTGAAAGTTTGGTAGAATTCCCCAGGGAATCCATCAGGTCCTGGGCTCTTGTTTTTTGGGAGGTTTTTGATCACTGCTTCAATCTCGTTACTAGATATCGGTCCGTACACAAAGATAAACTCAAAATGGATAAAAGACCTCAATGTGAGACAGGAATCCATCAGAATCATAGAGGAGAACATAGGCAGTAATCTCTTTGATATCAGCCACAGCAACTTCTTTCAAGATATGTCTCCAAAGGCAAAGGAAACAAAAGCCAAAATAAACTTTTGGGACTTCATCAAAATCAAAAGCTTCTGCACAGCAAAGGAAACAGTCAAGAAAACAAAGAGGCAACCCACGGAATGGGAGAAGATATTTGCAAATGACAGTACAGACAAAAGATCGATATCCAGGATCTATAACGAACTCCTCAAACTCAACACACACAAAACAGATAATCATATCAAAAAATGGGCAGAAGATATGAACAGACACTTCTCCAATGAAGACATACAAATGGCTATCAGACACATGAAAAAATGTTCATCATCACTAGCCATCAGGGAGATTCAAATTAAAACCACATTAAGATATCACCTTACACCACTTAGAATGGCCAAAATGAGCAAGACAGGAAACAACATGTGTTGGAGGGGATGTGGAGAAAGGGGAACCCTCTTACACTGTTGGTGGGAATGCAAGTTGGTGCAGCCACTTTGGAGAACAGTGTGGCGATTCCTCAAGAAATTAAAAATAGAACTTCCCTATGACCCTGCAATTGCACTACTGGGTATTTACCCCAAAGATACAGATGTAGTGAAAAGAAGGGCCATCTGTACCCCAATGTTTATAGCAGCAATGGCCACGGTCGCCAAACTGTGGAAAGAACCAAGATGCCCTTCAACGGACGAATGGATAAGGAAGATGTGGTCCATATACACTATGGAGTATTATGCCTCCATCAGAAAGGATGAATACCCAACTTTTGTAGCAACATGGACGGGACTGGAAGAGATTATGCTGAGTGAAATAAGTCAAGCAGAGAGAGTCAATTATCATATGGTTTCACTTATTTGTGGATCATAACAAATAGCATGGAGGACATGGGGAGTTAGGAGAAGGGAGTTGGGGGAATTTGGAAGGGGAGGTGAACAATGAGAGACTATGGACTCTGAAAAACAATCTGAAGGGTTTGAAGAGGTGGGGGGGTGGGAGTTTGGGGGAACCAGGTGGTGGGTATTAGAGAGGGCACGGACTGCAAAGAGCACTGGGTGCGGTACAAAAACAATGAATACTATTATGCTGAAAATTAAAAAAAAATGATTAAAAAAATTTAAATTATTCCTATGTACCTCATGAAGTATCTAAATAAAAATACTTTAAAAATGTAAAAAAAAAAAAAGAGGGCGCCTGTGGTGATGAGCACCTGGTGCTATAGGGAACTAATGAATCATTGAAAAAAAAATTCTCTCTCATTATATATATATCAATCTACTTATCTGGAGGGAGGATTCTCTATGTACATATGCTACCAAAAAACTTGCTTTTTACTATTTAAGTAAGGATTGAAGAACTGGGTAAAGGGAGAGGGATATATTTGACCGCCAAAATGAGGTTGGTATCAGTATAGACTTATCTATCGATCCAGTTTGTCCTTGTGAGACAAGTGATTTTTTGTAGTATCAAAGCATTTTTGCAATCTAAAGAAATCTGAAGACTATCTTGTCCAACTGCTTATTTTACACATGACGGAAACTTGGAGTTTCAGAGATAAGTGACTTGCCTAAGGACATACAAATAAATTGCCCTGTTGCTTTACTTTACAAAAGTAAACTTTTTGTTGAAGAATAACATACATTAAGAAAAGTGCAAACATTTTCCCCAAGGGACTAGATTTCTGTAACTAGCTTGTAGATCGAGTATAGAAAGCACTCCAGAATTTTTCCTAATCACTCCCCCTTTCCCTACTGCAAAATATAACTATTATTCAACTTAAAACATAGCTTAATGTGCCTGTTTTTAAATTTTATGTAAATTTAATCATACAGACTCTGTTCCTCTTTTTTTTTTTTTTTGGTCTGGCTCCTTCATCAACATGATGTCTACAAAATTAATCCATTTTCTATGTTGCTATAGTCTGTCCATTTGCATTGCAATACTTTATACCAGTGTGTGAATATAACACAATTTATTTTTTCCCCATTGCTTTGTTTTTAATGACTAGAGGTTCCTAGTGCTGATTTTCATGTCTGTATTAATTATTTTGCTTCCGGACAGTAGTATTTTCTCAAAATCAACCTGTAGGGCGGTTGTCTGAAGTCAAATCCTTAATTACAGCAACCAGGAAGCAAAAATATATACCACTACTGATTATTTGCTACAGCAAGTCCTGTTTTTCTTTGGCTTGACTTTCTCTATTCAGAAGTTAGTTGAAAAGGAGTCAGATGACATTCCTCTCCTTCTTTCTTATTCTTTATGATGGCCTTTGCTATTAAGAATTGATTTACAGTTTGGGTTTTGAACAATTCATGTTAAAGTGGTTTGTTTAGAGGAATGACTTTCCTTGTTCATTTTCTCCAGATCCTCTGGGAGAATCCAGATGGTTCTTGCATTTTTAGTGAATGAACACTTGCCATCTTGCATAATCTAATTGTCTAAAACTGCCCACATGCTTACCATCTGAAGGAGTGCTGTCTGCCAAAGGTGTCAGGTTATCTTTCATACAGCTTTAAGAAAGAAGACATTTTAGCCTGAAAGCATGGCATCAAAAAGCATCTCTCCTGGGTGGCTAAAATTGACAGTTCTTCAACTCCTTTATTAAAAATACAATTCACCAGCCTGAAAAAGAAAATCTAATTATTTAACTGCTAGCCATTTTCCCCATGGTAAAATAACCCTTAAATGTTTACAATCAAGTTAGCTAGATTTTAACCAATTTACTTATTTAACCAAGTATTAAAAAAAAATCCATACCATACCTTGTAAGTTCTTCTAAGCTTTTTTCCCCATTGATTTTGATTAAATAGGTAATTGGCAGTTGATCAATAGGCATGATTCTGATGAGCTGGTTTGGCTGAGCCTTTGGTGTGACAAAGCTCTGGGAAAAGGGAACCCAGAGGTTTGCTGACACTCCAATCTATCTTCAATGAATGCAAGCTGGCTAATAAATATTTAATGGGCAGTTGTTTGCAGTTTAATAGAATTAGATAATTCTATTAGAATCCTGTTTGGAGACCTACAGGTATCATATATCACAGTTGAAGACATGGTTAATAATTTAAGCTAAGTGACTAGTAATTAGACAGTCAGATTAAGCAGGAAATTTTGGTTTTAAGCCATTTGGGAATTTGTGTGTGTGTGTGTGTGTGTGTGTGTGTGTGTCTGTGTCTGTGTCTGTGTCTGAGAGAGAGAGAAGGAGAGAGAGAAATTGTGTAGGATTTTAGATTGTGAACCATTATAAGGATTAGCTAATGCAGCAAGTCTGGGCCAAACCTTAAATGTGATAACAAAGCATGAGGCCCCTGGGGTTTATTTAATATCTCATCCTCTTAGTTAATGAGATGGAAAATAGTTCACTGTTTATCTACAGTAGATTGAGCAGATGTTGCCAATTCTGTTTTATGGAATGTAATCTTGGTAAGATCGTCTTCTGCCCATTACCTTTTCATTGGCTCAATCTCTCCTGTACTCTTCTTTTTTGGGAGGTACAGATACTTTCTTGGTCATGGACTAGATGAAAAACCCCCTAAGTTAGGAATTAGTGGCCTTTTCATGTTCCAAACACTCAGTAACCTCTATTATGGCAAAGCTGGTTGGTTGACACAGGTTTGTTAACAACAAAAGTCTGGTACAATGTGAAGACTATTGACTCTCCCACCAATTAATATTTATGAAATTCCTTAGGTTTGTGATTTTATTTCATTGCCTCTTTTGCATTTCTCTGTTCTACAAATGCATAATATATTAACTGGAGCATTGGATCTAAGAAGCCTAATATGATCCTTTTTTTTCCCCCATTAAATAATTTTAATTTCCCAGAACCATGAGGTGATTGGTATTTTCCTAAATTGTGGTATCAGGAGAAAGTGGCTAATTTAGGAACATAAGGTAGTAGAGATTTAGCTAAAGGCATTAAGTTACTTTAGGGAGTGGGCTACAGGCCCGTTAGGACTTGCCTTTTTCTGTAGCAGAAATAGACTCGTAATAGGCATAAATATATAAAGACTTCTTGGGACACCTGGGTGGCTCAGTGAGTTAAGCCTCTGCCTTCAGTTCGGGTCATGATTTCAGAGTCCTGGGATAGAGCCCCGTGGGCTCTTTGCTCAGCAGGGAGCCTGCTTCCCCCTCTGTCTCTGCCTGCCTCTCTGCCTACTTGTGATTTCTCTGTCGAATAAATAAAAAAAAAATTAAGAAAAATAAAGACTTCTTTCTGGAGGTATGTGATGTTTGGTATTAGATCAGTGGTATGAGGATGTGAGATCCAAAGGCTCTGTGATTCTTTTACTTTTTCTCTTAGGTTCCAAGATGGCTGCTGCCACTCCAACCATTGTTCGCATTCTAGACAGGAGCCAGCAGATAGCGGTAGTATCTCCAAGAAATTCCTAGGAGACATTCACTTACTTCTCATTGGTCATAAATGTGTCACAAGGGTACCTTAGTTGCAGGGGCCTCCAGAAAGGTGGGTTTGTATCTCTCTTGTCTCTCTAGCAGAAGGAAAAGAAAGGAAATTTGAATAAGTATTGCATGAGCCAACCTACAATATTTGCCATATTCTTTAAGGAAATTTCCTTATTTTGTAGTAAATACTGACATGAATTTTTCCTACCAGAATAAGAGCCCTTTAAGATTTCCTTAGGCCCAGTGTTCTACAAGCCTTGCATATGGCATATTGGAAACTCTTGATAAATTATGCTGCATTCTTGGGAGAAAGAAATAGAAAAGGGAAGAATTAGGAAGAGAGGTGGAAGGCAGGAACCGAAAGTGGTGTTTATTTACATATAACTAAGAAAAATATTATACTGTACCATTAGAATGTTCCAGTCCTTAATTATCACAATTATTCTGGTTAATTGAAGTTTTAGGCTCAACTTTATATATATTTACTAAGAGGCTATTATTATTGAGATGTTATCAAGTAACATTTCCAGTTGAGTTTTTCTTAGACGTTTTTTCCCTTAATATTTTAAAAATATTTACTTTCTTCTTACCTCAAAGTAATGTATGGCCATTATAAAAATTTTACAAAATATAGATTTAAAAAAGAGGAAATATTCAAATCCTTACATGCTTGAAATATTTTCTTGTATAATAAGACCCTATATTGTGCAAATTTAAGTAAATGGTGAAATGATACAGTGCAAATATTAATGTTGCACGATTTATTTATTTATTTTTTTAGAGGCGGGCAGTGGGGAAGGGCAGAGGGAGAGAGAGTCTTAAGCAGCCTCCATGCCCAGTGTGGAGCCTGATGTGGGGCTCAGTGTGGGGCTGGACCTCACAACACTGAGATTATGACCTGAGTTGAGATCAAGTCAGATGCTTAACCAACTGAGCCAACGAGGTGCCACCCTATTTATTAATTTATTTATTTTTAATTTTGAAACATTATTTATTTATTTATTTGAGAGAGAAAAAGAGAGAAAATATGAGCAGGGGGTAGGGGAGGAGCAGATGGAGAAGCAGACTCTCCGCTGATCAGGGAGCCCGGCACCAGGCTTGATCCAGAACCCTGAGATCATGACCTGAATGGGAGGCAGATGCCTAATGTACTGAGCCACCCAGATGCTCCCCAGGTGCCCCATTAATGTTTCATTTAATGTATGGATTTGAAATAAGAATTTCTCAAATTAGTGACTGGTTCAGTCAGTAGATCATACAACTCTTAATTACAGGGTCATGAGTTCAAGTCCCATGTTTTGCATGAAGCCTACTTAAAAAAAAAAGAATGAAAATATAATAAAGTAATGAAAAATAATTTCTCAAATTAAAAATTATTGTCTACAAGGGTATAATTTCAAAGCTGGATAGTCAATAGGAATTAAAAAAGGTTTAGGGATGAGGGTTGAGGTCACCGTGGTTGGTAATCCAAAATCTCCAGCGTGTTTCATCAGAATTAGACTTTGGTAGCTCCTCATTTGCATTGAAGTGGCCACCCTAGATATCTCCTTTTGTGTGAGTTGTGTGTTTTTTTTTTAAGGTGTTTATTTATTTATTTGACAGTTCACAAGTAGAAAGAGAGAGAGAGAAAGAGGAGGAAGCAGGCTCCCTGCTTAGCAGAGACCCTGATGCGGGGCTGGATCCTAGGACCCTGAGACCATGATCTGAGCTGAAGGCAGAAGCTTTAACCCACTGAGTCACCCAGGTGCCCCTGTGTGAGTTGTGTTTACCTAGGTAAATATAGAATTATGTTCTCCATGATTTTTTTGGGCAATATCGTATTTTAAATATTTGCCTGCATTGTTATCCTATCTCGTCTTAAGCAGATTTGCAGGGGTCAGTGAGAGAAATTTTCAGAGATCCTTGCTGTCATCATTAATAGTCAAGTTAGTAATGATACAGGGCCTGCTGTACAATTTATTCTCCTCAGGGTTTAAAAAAAATTTTTTTTTTTAAGATTTTATTTATTTATTTGAGAGAGAGACAGTGAGAGAGAGCATGAGCGAGGAGAAGGTCAGAGGGAGAAGCAGACTCCCCATGGAGCTGGGAGCCCGATGCGGGACTCGACCCTGGGACTCCGGGATCATGACCTGAGCTGAAGGCAGTTGTCCAACCAACTGAGCCACCCAGGCGTCCCTCCTCAAGGTTTTTTTTTTTTTTTTTAATTTAAGTAATCTAAACAAGGTTCAGATTTAACTAATGTTTATTGAGCTCCAGTTTTGTTCCATGCATCAAGCTAGGTATGATTACAAGCCTTCATTCAGTTAGTGCTCAGAATAACCCTGCGTGGAAGTGGTCATGTATCTACTGGGCATTGTCCTAAACTTCATTTTCTTTTCTTTTCTTGAAGACTTTACTTACTTATTTATTTTTAAAAAAGGCTTTATTCATTTATTTATTTGAGAGAGAGAGATCACATAAGAAGGGAGAGGCGCAGAGGGAGAGGGAATGAGAAAATCCCAAGCAGAATCTGCACTGAGCATGAAACCCACCACAGGGCTCCATTCCAGGACGCTGAGATCATGACCCGAGCCAAGACCAAGAGTGGGTCGCCCAACAGACTGAGCTACCCAGGCATCCCACTGGAGATTTTATTTTTAAGTAATCTCTCCAAACTATACGTGTGGCTCAGACTCACAACCCTGAGATCAAAAGTCACATTCTCCACTGACTGAGTTTGCCAGGTGCCCCTGACCTTCATTTTCTTGTCTCCCATATCAGAGTGGAAAATCATACTGGCTCTACTGTCAAAGTAAGTCTGAGTCTGATCATTTACAGTCTCTACCACCGCTGCCTCAGTCTAAATCACATCACCTACTGCATAGATGGTTTCAAGAGCCTCCATGCTGCTCTCTCTGCTTCCAGTCTGCACCTCTCCTCCCCTCCCCTCAGTCCATAATTTCCTGCAGGGAAGACACGGCCGGGGGGGGAATGTGATCTGGTTATTACAGAAACATACTGGATAGCTCCTAGCATCCAGTGTATGTGGGGAATGAAGAAGGAAGACTTGAAAGAATTTTGTACATTTTAGTGATCAGAAATAGAAAATTATAGAAGGAAGATTCAGTACTTACTGATGTTTAGTCAAAATGGAAATATGGAGGAACATGTTTGATTATGTAATTTAGACAATTTAAATGCACCATATATTTTTTTCCTTTTGTGAATCATGCAAACTATGATTTGTCAGAGTGTCTGTCTTAAAAGAGTCAGGACAGACAGGAGTACACCTGTGTGTGTTGTTGCATGTTTTCTGCATCCCCCCTTCAGTAATGAATTTTGATCACTATGCTAGAAGAAAAACTGAACTACCTTTTTAACTCCCTTGAAAGTTATAGTAAAAAATTATTGTCATATGGAGAGGTGATCAAAGAGCAAGCAGATGAAAGGAGTAGGACAAAGTTATTACAGAAGTGTTAAAAGCCGGTTAATTAACGAAAACATTAGGATATTCTTCTGGGTTTTGTTGTATTTGTGACATTTGTCAACATTTAAAAATTTGCAGTTTGCTATGATTTCTCTTTTTGATACTCACTTTCATGCCTAATTTTGCATTTTAAATTGAAAAGACACCCTTTCTCTACTATTAAATCTGTGGACCCCGGAAAACCTGGACCTTGCTTTATTTTTGTGAGCTAACTTAGTTCCATGATGTCTGGAAGTTCCTTTCCATTAGTTTGGAGTGAGTTTCTGTTTTCTACAGCCCAGAGAGCTTTGGCTAACATAAATACCTTTAAAGAATTAGAGGTAGAATGGGACCCAGAGGAAAGAAGAGGATATGTGTGCTAGGTGGGCAAAGAAAGGTCCCAATTATAGGACAGTTCTCAGGGAGAGCACAGCCATATGGGGATGGGTGGAGGTGGCGATTGGGTCTATGGTATTCCTAAAGATCCCAAAGGAACCTAATAGTCACCGGACAAAGAAAACGCCCTGGCTCCCAGCGTCACAGAGGGAAAAAAGCTCGGAGGGAGATTGAAAAGGCCTGGAGAATTTACCCAGCAGCCAGTCTGCTCCTTTGCAAGTTGTACACACTCCTCAATACAGTGTGTTGACTTTGTACGAGGAGGCTGAGGTGCTGCTATCCATTCAGACGACGCCGGTGCGTAATGAAAGCAGAACAGCGGGAGCTGTACATTGGAGAGGGCGCTTTTGATTTTATCTCCTTTTGTTGCTCTCCTTTTGAGTTTCCTTGGTTCTGTGGTTTGGACCTCCACAGACCTAGAAGAGTTCAGAAACTTGAAAGGGAAATAGCCCTTCCTCCCCAGGGCCGGCTCCTCCACTTTCATCCTGTGTCAGGTGTTCACGCCTCACAAAGATGGTGCTAAATGGAACTCTCTGCAACCTCTGGGTAGCTGGGAGTCCTTTTGAGGTGTTATGTTCTGGCAATAATGGAGTCTTGTTACTACAGGCTGTTAACATATACCCTTCCATTGTTGAAGACAGACATCCAGGCAACCACAAAGCACATGGCTTCCAGGAGAATCTCAGGCTCGAGGATCTCTCAGGGAGTTTGGCTCTTGAAAGGAACATAGAAATCTCGGGCCCTTACTTCTCAGAGCCCTTTTTCCCTGAGTAAGTTGTTGAATTTTATCCCCGTGTCTTGCAGCACAAGGAGTTTAAAGTAGATGGTTGTGGGGAACAACCAACAAGTATAAGCAGTTTCAGGGAATGTGCTTTGAAATGTGGTTGTTATTATCTTCCTCAAAGGATTCAGATTTTAATATCTGTTGCCTATACCTGTATCTGTACCTACACAATAGGCTAGGTATCTTGCTTTCTGGAAATTTTTTTTTTTTTTTAAAGATTTTATTTATTTATTTGACAGAGAGAGATCACAAGCAGGCAGAGAGGCAGGCAGAGAGAGAGGAGGAAGCAGGCTCCCCGCCGAGCAGAGAGCCCGATGCGGGGCTCGATCCCAGGACTCTGAGATCATGACCTGAGCCGAAGGCAGCGGCTTAACCCACTGAGCCACCCAGGCGCCCCTTATTTCTGGAAATTTTTGATGTATTAGTCTACTTTAACTCCTAAGGAGGATAAATGCATGGAATATAGTCTTACACGCCGCCGCACTCTGTGTAGGCATTGCTACTTGATCATGGCGTTCTCTCCTGCTAAGCTCTGATGCGGTTTCCAAACCGTTTTCTAGACGGTCACCTTCGGTCTACCAAAATTTGTGCCTTAAGACAAAGATTGTCAATGGGATGAAGTCCTCTCTACGTGATTCTACCAAAGAGCTTCTTAAAGGCCAGACGCTTATTTGCTTACCTCCAAGATAAAAGAGGAGAATGTACTCTCATAGAAAGTTTAAAAGAAACATGGGGTAGTAGGGCTGGTGAAATGAGAAAGAGAGAGAGAAATGTGTTTAATTTATATTAGGTATTTTTGTCTGCTAGCCTGATTATTAAAAAAAAAAAGCTACCTTAGCAAATCAATTATAGTTAGAATGACAGGGTACAATAGTAATAGTTGGGACAAGCTTCATTAAGCATTTGTGAGTGTGGCTTTTTTTCTTCTCAAAGGTCTGCCTGGGTCACTGGAATAACTGTGAATTTGGGTCAAGGACCCGAGTAAGCAGGGGAAGGCTCATTTATCATCAAAGAAGGGTGAGACAACTGTCATCACTCCATTTGACTCCAGCTGTGAAGTGAACAGCTTATTTTTGTTTTAGTGATGATTTGAGAGACCCATCAATAACATCACCAATACTCTTGGCAGTGCAGCCATCTATCTGTGTGTCAGTGTGTGTATTTGGGTGTGCACATGTGTACCCCCCCATGTGCTCACTGCAAGCAGGAAAGCAGAATGCAGAAAATAACTTCACCTTTGCACACGTATTTACGTAGGTAGGAGTCCCTTCTTTCTGTTCACTCATGTTAGGGGTTAATCTCAGAGCCTCCAGCTGGTTCCTTAGTGTCCCTGATGGTTAGCATATTGAGCTTGTTCCACAGCTTTATTGCTCAAATGTGCTTGGGTTGCCTACTGTGCTACTCATATGCCCAAGCCCAGAGGATTCTTTGGAGGAAGGAGTGATTAACTGGAAGAAATGGGCTGAGTAGACTGTCATCAATCACTTGCCTTTATTTTCAACAGCTCATCTCCTTAAACTTAATCATTTCGAAGACGAAAATCCTTGTCATAATTTCCTGGGTACTTACTAAGCTAATACACACACAGCACTTATGATGTGTGAGGCACTGGCTAAGTTTCTTGTTTTCATGATTTCATCTAAGCTCTACAACCACACTGTGGGGTAGATACTATTACTATTACTATTCCCTGTGTTGATTAGTGTAGCCTAACAAATAGACCCAAAATGGCTCAGATACTATAGAAGTTCATCCTTGCTCACATAAGAATACTGTGTGGCTGAAAAGTTTCAAGGAGGGGTCACCTGCATCCATACGGTTATTCAGAGACCTGGGCTATTGGGAGCTTTGCTCTCTTCAACAAATAGTTTTCAAGGTCACCCTGATGGATCACCTCCATTCCAGCCAGCTGAGAAGTGAAAAGAATATGGTTAGAGTACTGTGTGTGGGTCTCCATGTGTCGGGTCTGGAAGTTATGGTGATCAATTTTGTTCACATTTAATTGACTAGAGCTTAGTCACATGACTACCACTAAGGGTAAGAGGAACTGGGAAATGTAGTCCCTGGCTGACCAACCAGTTCTCTGAGATAACTCCACACTAGGGAGGAAGTGTAAAACGGTGGTCTGCTAGCCATTTTTGCCCTACTTCATCCACTGGCTACCAAACATTTCAGAGCACCCTTCTTCTCATACTGTTCCGTAAGAAAGACAATCCAGAGTTCCATTCACTTACTGAATCCAGGTCAAAGTCTAGGCTTTCAGGGTAAGGTGCTGTCCTATGTCAGGTGTGGATGGATGTGAATCCATCCGAAAGCTGGTTTGTCTTCCCCACCCCTTACCATACACCCAATAATGACAGTATAACCACATACACACGCAAACTTCATCTTGGAAACTGAAAACATGGGAAACTCACAACCATCACTAATCCGCAGCAAAGATGAAATTGTCTCTAGTCAAGTATGTGATGGACTTTTGAAAACAGGTTTTATAGGCGTTTGAATACATTACGTCTTCTCTGTTTGGCATGTACACACATACACATACATACATATATATAAAATGTGTATTATGCAATTCATATGTAACATATCTCTAATACTGTGTCTATGAATATAATATTCATACTTACATATAAAGAAATAACATACAAGTAATAGCAAACGAACCGTTTTGCCATTCTAATCCTCTATATCTTTACTTTGTTTTAAACCCTTCGATTATGTGAAATAGGGCATACATTGAGAGATATGTTTAAATACATGTACCATTTAACATAGTAATAACATGAACATCGGTGTCCTCTTCATGTAGATGGAGAAATAACATTACCAGCATGCCAGAAGCCCCTCTCCTCCATCACCTCCTTATCACAGGGAAGTTTTATTTTATTACTGCCTAAGGTAATTACTCTCCTGAATTAATAAGACTTGCTTCCCTGTTTTCCCACGTCTTTATCATCTAAGCATGCATTCCTGATATCCATACTTAAAATCTGTTTGTTCTTGAATGTTATATGAATGGACTCATTCTGTGTGCATTTTTGGTGTCTTATTCTTTTCACTAAACTTTGTAATATGTGTTGAATATTGCTGTGGTGGATTTATTTTTATTCATGAGTTAGAAGTGCTCATCTCTTATTCTAGCCTGTTATTTTTTTTTCATTTTATTTTATTTCTTTTCAGTGTTCCGGAATTCATTGATTATGCACCACACCCAGTGATCCATGCAATACGTGTCCTCCATAATACCCACCACCAGGCTCACCCAACCCCCCACCCTCTCCCCTCCAAAACCCTCAGTTTGTTTCTCAGAGTCCACAGTCTCTCATGGTTTGTCTCCCCCTCCAATTTCCCCCAACTCACTTCTCCTCTCCATCTCCCAATATCTTACGTGTAATTCCTTATGCTCCACAAGTAAGTGAAACATATGATACTTGACTCTCTCTGCTTGACTTATTTCACGCAGCATAATCTCTTCCAGTCCTGTCCCTGTTGATATAAAAGTTGGGTATTCTTCCTTTCTGATGGAGGCGTAATACTCCATTGTATATATGGACCATATCTTCTATATCAATCCATCTGTTGAAGGGCATTTTGGTTCTTTTCACAGTTTGGTGACTGGGCATTGCTGCTATGAACATTGAGGTACAGATGGCCCTTTTTTTTCACTACATCTGTGTCTTTGGGGGTAAATACCCGGTAGTGCAATTGCAGGGTCATAGGGTAGCTCTATTTTTAATTTCTTAACCCACTGAGCCACCCAGGTGCCCCTATTTTTAATTTCTTAAGGAATCTCCACACTGTTTTCCAAAGTGGCTGCACCAACTTGCATTCCCACCAACAGTGTAAGAGGGTTCCCCTTTCTCCACATCCTCTCCAACACTTGTTGTTTACTGTCTTGTTGATTTTGGCCATTCTAACTGGTGTAAGGTGGTATCTCAATGTGGTTTTGATTTGAATCTCCCTGATGGCTAATGATGATGAACATTTTTTCACGTTTCTGTTAGCCATTTGTATGTCTTCTTTGGAGAAGTGTCTATTCATGTCTTCTCATTTTTTGACATGATTATCTGTTTTGTGTGTGTTGAGTTTGAGGAGTTCTTTATAGATCTTGGATTTAAGCCCTTTGTCTGTAGTGTCATTTGTGAATATCTTCTCCCATTCCATGGGTTTCCTCTTTGTTTTGTTGACTGTTTCCTTTGCTGTGCGGAAGCTTTTGATCTTGATGAAGTCCCAAAAGTTCATTTTTACTTTTTTTCCTTTGTCTTTGGAGACATATCTTGAAAGTAGCTGTGACCTATTATATTTTTAAGTCTACATTTTCAGAAAATATATTCAATCTACTGCTTTGGTCTGTTGCTTTGAAAAAATTCATCAACAATAACTCTCTTGTATTAAGCAAAAGATACATTGATTCTTTCTTGTTTGTTTACCTCAGCTTTTTAAATTTTATTTTTATTCAGTTATAACATGTATGCAGTAAAGTACACAAATTTTAAATGCATAGCTTGCTGAATTTTTACAAATGTAGATGCTTGTAAGCGCCACCAGGCTCAAGTTATAGAGCTTCTTAACACCACAAAAGCTTCCTTGTGCCCTTTCCAGTCAATACACATGAACTGCGGATATTGACCATTCTGATTTCTAGCCTCATTAATTAATTTTTCCTTTTCTTGAACTTCATATAAGTGAAAGCAGGCAGTAAATTCTGTTTGGTGTCCATCCTCTACTCATCAGTATGTTTTAGGTTCCATTTGTGTCATTGGTGTAGCAGTAATTTCTTCCTTTTTATTGCTATGTAGTTTTTCATTGCATGAATATATCACAGTTTATTTATTCACTCTTGATTATAATGAATAAAACTGCTCTGAGCAGTCTTGAACATGTCTTTTGTGGATATATATATATATATATTTTTTTTTTTTTTCTCAGTTATCTTGAGAATATACAGATGTGTGGAATTGCTGTATAATAAGGTTGCTGTGGGCACATGGGTGCCTCAGTTGGTTGGGCAACTGCCTTTGGCTCAGGTCATGATCCTAGACTCTTGGTATCAAGTCCCACATCAGGCTCCCTGCTCAGTGGGAAGTCTGTTTCTCCCTCTGACCCTCTCCGCTCTCATGCTCTCTCTCTCACACACACTCTCTCTCTGAAATAAATAAATAAAATCTTAAAAAAAAAACCAAGGTGGGGTGCCTGGGTGGCTCAGAGGGTTAAAGCCTCTGCCTTCGGCTCAGGTCATGATCCCAGAGTCCTGGGATCGAGCCCCGCATCGGGCTCTCTCCTTGGTGGGGAGCCTACTTCCTCTTCTCTCTCTCTGCCTGCCTCTCTGCCTACTTGTGATCTCTCTCTGTCGAATAAATAAATAAAAAAATCTTAAAAAAAAAAAAAACAAGGTAGCTATATATTTAACTTTATTAACATTGTGTTTCAACAGTATTAGAAAGTTATGTAATACTTTACACTCCAACGGGCAATGCCTGAGCATTCTAGTTGTTTCTTGTCCTTTACCAACACATACGTTGTCAATCTTTGAATTTTAACCAGGTGTTGGCAAATTTTTTCTGTAACTGGACAGATAGTTAGTACTTTAGACTTAATTGCCCATAGGGCTTCTTTTGCAACCTTGCAGCTCTACCACTGAACTGGAAAATCAGCTGTTGACAATAAGTAAACAAATGGGCATGGCTATTTTTGGTGATCTTTGGTCTAAAACAACCATGTCCATTATATTTATATTTAAGCTAATAGATAGAGGGGTGGCAAAGTGGCATTCTTCTTTTCTTTAAGAGAATGCCTTATAATTGCATATTATCACTTTAATCCACATCTTATTGGTTAGAATTTTGTCACAAGACCAGTTTGCAAGAGAGGGTGAAAAATTATTTCACCAGGTCTTCCGTGATTAGCTAAAATTCTCAGGGGTTCTATTAAAAGAAGACAAGGAGAATGGGTATTGGTAGACAACTAGCTGTCTTTTCACAGTGGGCCATGTCCTGTGGAAAATTTCCTTAGGTCAAGGAATACGGACTTTTATTTCTTTCATTATATTCCCTCTCCATGTTTGTCATTCTTCTAGAATTCATGGTAGACAGATATTGTCTTTCTAAGGTCTATCTTGAAAGAAGTGAGATCTAAATTCTATTATGACTCTTGTTATTTGTCTCATAATTTCTGTCTCTTTGGTAGATTTTCAGTTGTTAATTCAGTTTTAGTTGATCTCCATTTTGGTATTTGGCTGATTTAGTTTAAAAAAATCTTAAAAATCATATTTTAAATTTTCAGACTGATGATTACTTTTCACAGAGCTCTTTTGATACATCAAATCTCTTAGTGATAACTATTATATATTTAAATTTCTATTCAGTATTGTTCATATGCTCTGTTTACAGGGATTGGCTATTTTGACTTTCAACCTAGTGTCTCATTTGTTAGTTTTCCTCATAAGTTTTGTTATTTGGTATTCTTGCTTATATTTATAATTTGGAGTTAACTTTTTAAAAATGATCTATTTGTTTTAGAGAGAGAGAGAGAGAGAGAGAGTGAGAAAGCACATGAGCAGATTAAGGGACAGAGGGAGAGAAGCAGACTCCTCACTCAGCAGGGAGTCTGACAGGAGCAGGGGGCTTGATCCAACGAACCTGAGATCATGATCTGAGCTGAAACCAAGAGTCAGAAGCCCAACCAACTGAACCACCCAAGCACCCCTAATTTGGAGTTTAGATTGAGAAACACTAGTAGTTGGAATGGATTTCTTCAACACAGTGAATATAATAACTCCTCTGGTAGATAATTGAGTTATGATTATGGGATGAGTGGCTCTACAGCTATGCAGGGCAGAAGAACAGAGCAACATTTGGCTGTGGAACATTTTCTTTAGTTGAATTAGTATTATTTTCATGCAACACTGCCATTGTTCCCATGCTCAGTTAAGTTGTCTTTGGAGGCATATCCTCCACTTTATTTAGAATGATATATTTGAGCCTTGTCATTCAAAATATATTGAAGTCACCTTGAAAGCAGGGACTGACGCAGTTGTTTTCCAGCGCTTAATTAATTTTCTCATGGACAATCACAAGATATGTTGTGTCTGCCAGAGATTGCCCACTTAAGCTGATTCTCTTCTTTGGGAATTATTATTAATTTATTACTTTGCTGCTGTGGTTTTGTTTGCATTTATTTACTGATTTTTGAATTCACTTTTGGAATTTTTTATAACATTTAGAGGAACAAAATTGGAATCTGACTGTTGTTTGGATTCATTGAGAATTACTCTATTAAAACTATTATTTCACTCAAGTTCTAATTTCCTTAGTTAACTTTACTATTATATAATGTTTGCTTTTTCTTGTTATAAAGATAATATATGTTCAATAATAAACATTTTTAGAAAATGCAGATACATAACACTTTTTTTAAAGATTTTATTTATTTATCTGACAGAGAAAGAGACAGTGAGAGAGGGAACACAAGCAGAGGGATTGGAAGAGGGAGAAGCAGGCTTCCCACCAAGCAGGGAGCCTGATGCGGGGTTCGATCCGAGGATCTTGGGATCATGACTTGAGCCGAAGACAGACCCTTAATGGACTGAGCCGCCCTGGTGCCCCTAAATAAAGCTAATTTAATGCTTAATCCCTCTATCCAGAGATAACTACTGTTAACTTAAAAAATATGTATATCTTGGGGTGCCTGGGTGGTTTAGTGGGTTAAAGCCTCTGCCTTTGGCTCAGGTCATAGTCTCAGGATCCCCCAGATCGAGCCCCATGTCAGGCTCTCTGCTCAGCGGGGAGCCTGCTTCCCTTCCTCTCTCTCTGCGTGCCTCTCTGCCTACTAGTGATCTCTGTCAAATAAATAAATAAAATCTTTAAAAAAATGTATATCTTCAGCTCTTTTTCTCCCATGTGTGAATTAGGCTTAATAGAAATTAGGTTACTGGGGCGCCTGGGTGGCTCAGTGGGTTAAGCCTCTGCCTTCAGCTCGGGTCGTGATCCTGGGGTCCTGGGATCGAGCCCCGCATCGGGCTCTCTGCTTGGTGGGGAGCCTGCTTCCCCCTCTCTCTCTGCCTGCCTCTCTGCCTACTTGTGATCGCTGTCTGTCAAATAAATAAATAAAATCTTAAAAAAAAAAAAAGAAAAAATAGAAATTAGGTTACTTATTGACAATCACACAGTAAGTGGTGAAGCCATGTTATGGAACAAGGCAAACTTATTCCAAAGCCTTTGCTCTTAAACATTACAGTTTATACTTTGCCTTATGGATCAAATCCTGGCCTTAGGAAGTCTTGGAAGATGTAGGATTGTGGCAGTTTGGAGCCAGCAACCAGGAGCTGAATGGAGGAGGTTGGCGACTATGAAACATTCTGTTGGGTCCCAAAGGGAGTGTTGTTCTTTAAGGGGTCTGCATCTCTTAGTTTTCCAAAGGTTCTACTCTGGTTGATGACTCATATCTTGTTGGCTCTGACATTCTACTGTTTTCCAAGTATCCTACAGAGTGGATTCATTGGGTTTAGTTTAGTTGTTGTTGCTCTGTTGAACTCTATAGAAAAACAAAACTCCCGTGGATTCTAATCTTGTAATTATCAACTTGGGTGTAGTTTTTTCCGTGAGGTTGAGCAAAGATAGAGGAGGTGCTGTGCATGCCATAGCCTTCTTCATTATCCTTCGGTTTGCTCATCTCCTTGGCATGCTCAGAGAAGTTTGCAAGGATCCAGAGAACTGAGTTACCATAACAGCTCTCTAAGATCAGCTTTAGGCAGTGCATTTCAGCAAAGAGCAAGCCGTGGAAGATCACAGGTATCTGAAGTCGCAGGTGATGGTCCAAATTCTTGGCTCCAACTATAAAATACTCATTTCCCCAACTCCTGTTCTCTGGGCTTTCTTGTTCTGAGGCCAGGCTGGTACTGTTTGCATAAAGTGCTGTTCCATTTGGAAACAGCTGTGCCTAGAAGCAGATGAGAGTCGGCGAAGTAGGGATCATAAGTCAGCAGAACTGTGCTAGAGAGGCATTTTCTGTTGCTGCTTTTGGTGGATGCTGACTAGAAAATCAGATTCTCTATAATCAACAGAACTTTACATTATGCATTTTAGAAGTTAAAATCTAAGCTCAGAGATCCTTAATGATTTACTACCCTGGACAAAAGCTGCAGCTCAGAGTCTGTCCTTTATGGCACAAATATTATGACCTCATCAAAACAAATGTTATCAGAATACTCCTTTTAAATAGTTTTTTTTTTTAATTGTAATGACTTATGATTGCAGGATCTGACTTTCTCCCTCTCTGCTGAATGTCACATGGTCTCATCTTCCCTGCTTCTTCCCTGCTTCCCTACGTCTTCCCTGCTTCCCTGCGACATAAGCTACTTCAGCATGCTGTTCACGAGACGCCTCTTGGTGGTGATCTTAGCTATACTCAGAGTCAAAAGGGACACTGCCATTACAATGTGTTAATAAACTGGGGTGTGGTGGTTCTTAGCACCTAGTCTGTGTACATTCTCTTGCTTCCTTCAGTGCTGTGCCTATGAATGACAAGTTTCAGGATTTTTTTTTATATATTTTTAAAGTTATTTTATTATATTTATTTGACATAGAGAGAGAGAGACAGAGAGAGAGAGAGAGAGACAGAGAGAGATCACAAGTAGGCAGAGAGGCAGGCAGAGGGGGAAGGGGAAGCAGGCTTCGCGCTGAGCAGAAAGCCTGATTCGGGGCTCGATCCCAGGACCCTGAGATCATGACCTGAGCTGAAGGCAGAGGCCCAACCCACTGAGACACCCAGGTGCCCCTGGGATTTGTTTTTACATTTATCAGTCTGTGGTCTTTTTCCCTTAAAGTCTAGCCATTGCTGGGTGCTCCATCACTCATCAAGGTGATACAAAAGATGGACTTTGAATAAGAAATGTAAGCCAAGCAGGTGTTTGACTTTTTTTTTTTTTTAGATTTTATTTATTTATTTGATTGAGAGAGAGATAGAGAAAGGGAGAAAGTGAGAGCACGAGGTGGAAGGTGAGGAGCAGAGGGAGAGGGACAAGGAGATTTTGTACCAAACTCAGAGCCTGACCTGGGACTTGATCTTAAGACCCTGAGATCATGACCTGAGCTGAAATCAAGAGTCAGATGCTCATCCCACTGAGTCACCCATGTACCCCAGGAGTTTGAGGTTTTAAGTGATATGCTGAGTAAGGCATTCTCAATCCATCTCTTTCTTCTTTCACATGCCATCTATCATCTTGGACCACAGTCTCTGAGTATCATCTACACTCCCCCCTCCCCCACAGTTAACATAGCCATGAGTCATAACCCTGAGTTTGGCACGAGAGTGAACCACCCCTTGATGTTGATGGCAGAGTTGGTCTGGACCCATATGATGATCTAAGTTCCTGAGGCAAAGTTAGACACTTTAACCAGTCTGTCACCATACTATGTAAAGCTAGGGTAACCAAAAAAGTGAAGACAAATCAGTAGTTTCTCTTTCCTCATGAGAAAGGCAACGGTACTGTATTCCTGCTCCTAATAGTAACACCTGGACCTAATGGTACACCTGTGAGGTATCTTTATTATCTGGTTGGATAAACTTCAATATCTTGAAAAAACACATTCAGGGGCGCCGGGGTGGCTAAGTGGGTTGGGCCGCTGCCTTCGGCTCAGGTCGGGATCTCACGGTCCTGGGATCGAGCCCCGCATCGGGCCTTCTGCTCAGCAGGGAGCTTGCTTTCCCCTCTCTCTCTGCCTGCCTCTCTGCCTACTTGTGATCTCTGTCTGTCAGGTAAATAAATAAAATCTTAAAAAAAAAAAAAGAAAAAACACATTCAGCACGATACTACATAAAATAAGGGATGATGATGAAGCAGGAAGATAATGATGTAACACTTCTAGTCAATGATAAAGTATAAGCTGAAATAATGGGGATCTAAAAACAGCCCTTAAATAGAACCATTTACATAAGAGAATTTGTGATTATAGGAGAGAAGAGCTCTCCACCAAAATTTAGTTCTGTGCTTTGCATGGTATAGGATCAACCTTGGGAGGAAATTTCCCGCCTAGGGGATTACATTTCCTGGTCCTCCTTGCATGAAGTTGTGGCCATGTTACTGTTTAGGCAAAGGAGCAGAAGTATTATTGCCTGAGCCAGAGTTTTAAGATATCAGTGTCTCTTTTAATCTCCTTGCCTCTGTCTGCCTGGATACAGGAGACTCCAGAGGCCTAGAAGTTGATAGAGTCACAAGATGAAAAGACCCTGGTTTTCTAATTCTCCACGTGGAGGAGAGTGTCTTACTCAGCAAGAACACTTTCACTGGATATAAGGGTTGTATTTTTTAAGAGCAAGTAGCATTGCCCTAACTAACACAGCTGGGGAGGCGAGTTGGAACAATGTATCAGTCAGGGTAAAGACCTTGCCTATATTTGTGTTTTGCCTTTGGTGGTCCAGATGATGTTGTATCCAGAAACTAATGTCCAGATGACCCGTCACTTGATATATAAGTGAAACTACATGATCCTCTTCCTTTGCCACTTTATTTACTAACAAGGATTTAAAAAAATGAAATGTTCTCCTTTGAACGTGCACCATCAAAGTTCTTCATCAATATCAATAGTAATCATAACTAGAAAATATAACTAAATAGAATAACGTATATAACTAATATAACTAAAATAGAGAATAGAAAAAAATACAACTAAAATAGAAAACATAACCAACAAGTCTGATTTCTTTTAGATTTATTTCTGTATGTGTCATATTCTCAATGTCATCGGTACTACCCTCTCACACCTAAGTGATCATCTGGCTTTCCCTAACACAGTTCTTTGATTTCATTGAGAACAGCCCTTTGTCAGATTTAGGTGGCATATGTGCTAATCATAGTTTAATTGGTCTCTCCTGTTCTGTGGTGGCACAGGTGTGATGCAAATAAAACATATATGTGCAATGGAGGTGATTGGAATTATGGTCAACTGACAGGAGGCATCAACCTTTCAGTGGTTGAATAGCTGGTTTATTGGATAAGACAGGACAATTACCACAACTGGCCTGTCAGGATGGTTAGAGCTCCCTATAGGCTTTGAGGCAGGTGTTTGTGCCTTCAGTTTAATCTCTTCCTTTCTAGTTCCAGGCTGCATGCAGCCCTTGGCACCGGCTGAAGCATTTATACAGAAACGTGGGTCACCTGGATGCCCAGCCCTGTGGATCTGGACGCTCATTACCAAACAAGGCATGAGCTCTCTGCAATGCAAGCTCGATTTCTCTGGGGAAAGGTAACCTGACTTGCAATCTTTTTTGGATCATCTGTGTGTTTAATTTAGTAGAATTGTGGAAATTGAGAATGTTTTTCATCAGCTCCAATGTACCTTCTAGAACCTATGCCATTCAATCTCTGATTTTGCAATTGAGGATTCAGGGTCTCAGGGAGGTTAAGTGGGTGCCCCAGGCACAGCCGATCATCAGGGAGCCAGGGCAAGGTTTTAGGTCTTCTCAGCCGGTGCTGATTACATGACCCGCAGCTGCTGCTTTGAGCCTGTTTTCATCACCTGTCAGCTCCTGTTTGTAGGAGTTGAAGCCTCAACAGCTTCTAGAGATTGGAGAAGTAAAACAGATCCAGAAGGAGTAGTTGTGAATAATTGTTTTCTTCTTTAATGCCTTTTTTTCTTCTGCAAGGATTTTTTTTTTATCTCGTCATAAAGTAGCTGTTATTCCACGCTGGTGGTCTTTCTGCTGGTCTTAAAGTTGTTTGAGACCTGTGACAATTCTGCCATATAGCTAAGTTCTAGTTCATATATTATGGTTGATCATTCCAGTTTTATTTCATGGAGAACATGTTTGGTAATATTATTCATACTTTTGGAGATAGCAAAAGTAGGCTTTAGGGCTATCTTACAACTTTCCCAAGGCCACCTGGGCAGTAACGGCAGAGCTGGGGTTGCATCTGAGACTGGCCTCTCCCAAACTGTGCTGTTGACTTCATGATACATAGTCCTGCAGAGTACTCAGCATTTCCGTAGTCGTTTAACTTACTCCCAGGAAGAAGATTCAGCCTTGGGAGAATCTGTTTTATCAGGATGAGAGATTTTCTCAAAACTCCTCTTTCAGGATTAAGATTCAGATGGAAATTTTCATATTCTTAGATCTTCTCAAAGAGCGTATATTCTGAACATTGTTTCAGTGACTGCTCTAGGCTCAAACTGGGAGTTAACAGAAATGGACCAGGGTAGTGGAAAGATCCAGAAGTCTAGGTGATGGTACCTCCTTCCTGAGAAATCTCTGTCAAGAAATCACTGTTAAGTTGTGTTAGATGTCAGTTCATTCTCTGGAAGTAACTTAGTTCCTTTGATTTTTTTTGGTAAAAATTCATCCTGGCTGACTTTTCCATATTTATCACTTTCCTTATAGAAATATAGTCCTTGCTACTTGGGTCATTTCTGTCAAAATTAAACAATTTCTAGGCTAGTAAAAAATATTGAGCATTACTGTCTTATGGACCAATTTATAAAACTGTCAGCTTTCTAGATGGTGTTTTTTTATTTGTGGATTTTTCTCAGAAAACCCCATGACTTGAGCAGTATTTTATTTTTTATTTTTTATACTTCATTACACACATTTTTACCCCCATGATATCCTGGTGATTGTGTACAATTCATCCATTTTCTCTTATTCTCATTGGAAAAAACAAAAGGGACAAAGGTGGGAGAATGGCTTGTTAAGAAAAGCCAAGTTCTGGGAGAAATTGGTAAGCACCATTCAATCACTGATTTAGGAAAAGTGCTTCTAAATCCTTGTTTGGATGGCAGAACTGAATGTGAAGGTTGGGAGGTATTCTGATCCAGATGGTTCTCTTGTTTCCTCGAAAATCTACATTTTCTTCTTTTCCTAAGGAAGAAGACAGAAAACAAGAGATAACAAAACTCGGGTTTGGGTTAGCTTCATGTTGAGCAATTACTCTATTCCACCGATGTTTCACATGTACTGCTGGTTAGCATATTTGAATATACAAATGAGCATTATCACTTAAATAAAAACGTGATCAGTTTCAAAGCTTGGGGTACATGTGCAAAAAACTATTGCCCTCGATAGGTGCTGAAGGCTGAAGATGACCTTGACAATGTTGTCCTTTCTGCCAGGAGCTCATTCAGTGCATAGGTGCATTCTTTCCATGTATCTATAAAGTCTGGACCATTTCTTTTTGTCCTTTTCTCCCCCTTTCTGCTTTCTTTTACAGTGTTATCCAACTCGTGTTCCATTTTCTTTTTCTTAATTTTTTTTTTTTTCAGTAGGTTCCACACCGAACGTGGTGCTTGAACTCATGACCCTGAGATCAAGAGTCACATGCTCTACTAGCTGAGCCAGCCAGGCACCCTCATTTTCAATGGTATAATTCTCTGCTCCTTGGTTGGCAGATATTTTTATGAACTAAATGGGTTTGTAATAGGACTATTAATAGGATGAATGGAGGTTTTAGATACTTGCCCAGAATCTGTCTTTACCCTTTGATTTAAGAACATTGGATTGTTAGTTTGATTGAAGGGAGGAGAGGCAAAATGATGAGGGTGTTGTTTTGCCTTTCTGCCTTATACAACAGAATGTGTTTGAGTTCACTGGTTAATGGGTCAATGGTCAGAAGTTGCTGTATTTTTTTTCCCCCCTAATGAGAGGCTTCAGGGATTCCATGCCCAGCAGTGGTACTTCATGCCTACATGTCAGAGTATGGCACAGAATAGAAGCGAGGGAAGTCTCTAAGCACTGTTGTGGCACCTTTGGAATTGGCATCTTGGAGAATTCTCTGGAGATGCCCTTGCATGGACATGGCCACTCACAGGGTGGATGTGGGCACCAGTCGAAGAAGGGAAGCCCAAAACACCTTGGCACAGAGAGGGAGAACATGGCAATTCTGTGTAAGCGCTGCAGTTGACGGATCAGCTCATGGACACGTGCGAGTCATTTCCTTGGTGGTGACAGTGCTTGGGGAGTATTTTAAGCACCTTAGACCCATTAAAATTTAGGAGTCAAGCAATTTGTTAATCTTGTGAGGGTAGAGTTGGTTATACTCAAGTGACATGTTAATTCACAAAGAACTGTGATGGTCTGAAGTTTTACCCTCTTGGCAAAGTAACAAGTCAGCCCATCACAGTTTCGTAGATGTTAGCTGAAAATGTGAGACTCCTGGGTGGAGACAAAAGACTTTATTATTTATAGCTCATCAGGCAGAGCACCAGGATCTTATTGGTTCCTGGAGACCCCACATCCAAGAGGATGATGCAGAGGACAGCTTAGGGAAATGTTATCCTTGCACTGGGCTTAGGTCACAGTTGAGGAATGCCAAGCTTAGGATAACCCCAATTGTTTAAAAGGGCTGTTGGGAAACCTGATTAACCTTTGCCTTAGAGGGAGACGTTCTTTCTTAAAGTGGTCAGGAAACAGATATGTTTTCTGACCCAGAGGAACACAGAGCTCACCTTCCAAGGCTGTTTGCTATTCAAACATCCATGACAAGATAGTCTAGGGAAAAAACTGTCAGTGCCTCTGCTCAGAAAACTTGCAGGAATGTGAGAGACTCATGAAGAGTTCTCCCCAAATAATATGTTTCAAAGATTCACATTTTTTATAATTTTTGAAGGTAGATAATGCCTGAAGTCAAAGGAATAAAACAAGAGGAATGTTTTGGGGGCATGCTAGTTTTTTGTCCCCCCCCCTTTTTAATAAGATTTTATTTATTTATTTGAGAGAGTGAGCAAGTGAAAGAGCATAAGCAGGGGGAGGAGCAGAGGGAGAAGGAGGCTCCCCACTGAGCAGGGAGCCGGACATGGGGCTCAATCCCAGGTTGGATCATGACCTGAGTCAAAGGCAGACGCCTAATGGGCTGAGCCACCCAGCACCCTGTTTTTGTTTCCTAAGTTATATCTACTGATGCTTTTCCTCCTGTGACCTGTAACTCGGACACATTTTCCAGGGAGATATCTCTTTTCTTGTTACCTAAACTCACCTGGCACAAGTGCTCAGGATCTGCCCACAGCACTAACAGGTTTCAGCATTGGAATGCAAAGGAGAGTCTTCAGATTAAATATACCAGTGTCCATTAAAGAGTAGCGACAGGGACCAGAAGATATTTTACCTGTCACTGTATAATATGCTAGATCGTTTCAGCCGACTAACTGGAGAATAAGGAAAAGTCTGCATGTCAGTGAGTGACTGTATGTGATGTGTGTGTGAGGAGGAGATGGAAGAAAGGAGAGGTGGAGAGGGGGAGAGGAGAAAAGAGATGGAGAGGGAGACGGGTATAGATTGCAGCCTGTATGCAGAAAGAGTTTGTGCACTTGTGTGTTCCGACACCACTGGGCTAGTGTAGTTCACGAGAAAGGCTCGTAAAGCTCTTAAACTTATTCTTTCATACTTTCAAGACCTGCAAATGCTAACCCATGCATTTTGTATGGTGATTTTCTTTGGTAAACATGAAATTAGCCTTAGAAACACCTCCTCTTAATTCAGATATCGTTTAAGTCAAGGGCTTAGAATTACAAAGTCTGAAAGATTTTGTAAGTAGGAGGGGAAAAGAAGTCAGTGTTTAAATTAAGTATTTGAAAACAAAGTGAAAAAGGGAACATGATATATAGTTTATAGGAAAAGCCGTTTGGAAAGCTTTTTCATAGCGAATTTGTTGGGAATTCTTTGGCTAAGGTGGAATAAATGTATTCTAGGAGAAGCTCTACTGAGCCCAGTGTGATAGTAGCTTAATCTGACCGTGGCCATGTCTCACAGATCACTGTACCTAGTCAATACTCTATTATTGCAAGTTAAGTGGTTTGCTACAGTATTCCACGCTCAGGGTATTAGAACTCTGTTCCCTAATTTCCCAAGCAATAATGGTATAAGCAGTATGCATTTTTTATTATAAAAACTAACAATTGCCTCCACAGAATTAACAGTGTTTTACATACCATTGGTACCCAGGAGATTCAGTCTTAAATCAGAGCAAAATTAAATGTAAAATGTATGAAATTTTGGCAGAATTAGGTTTTCTTTGTAGAGGCTGAAGTCTTCAGTTTTGCTTGGAATCAAACTTTGGTTTTCTTCCTGGTGCTTTTATTTTCATTTTATTTAAATGGGTGTGTTGTTTCCTGATTAAAATTGATTCTGAATAATTATAACAACAGTAATTCACAGCAGGAGCCTGGGCAGCCTTCTTTCTAGCTCCTGGAGGCTGTCATCATCCAGCCTCTCTGTGCTTGCCAGTTTTTCAGCGTTAACTATATTCACTGTGCAACAGGGTTATGAACTGCACAACAAAGACTTGGAGTGGAGAATCATTCCTCCTCCCAAATGGCTGCTGTTTTTACAGGTTGGGGACTCTGTGCAGGTCAGAATTTGCTTGGTGAATTGGTTATTTACTCATTTCAGAGTAAATATATGGTAGGTAAGAAAGGAAAATGCTTTCTCCTCATTAGGAGACTTGATTTGGATTGGTAGCTCCCACAAGCCAGGAGCCATCATGAAGGAAGGAGGCGGGAGTGGTGGGGGACTGAGAGGGGATGTGGATTTTTGGTTCAGACTAAAGGTAGAATTAGAGCTGCCCGTGGGTGATGGGAGTAGGAAGTTCAAAGTCAGCACAGTCAAGCTTACGCTCCAATCTCTCTTAAAAGGTCTCTTTTTTGCTCCTCTCTGCACATCTGCTTCATTTTTCTTTCTATAGTTGGCTTTTTTCCCTGCCTCTTTGCCCTTGTGCAGAATACGGTGGCATCCGTGGGTCCCAGACTGCACATTCTCGATCCCAGTGACCATTCCCACTCACTAGCCAGAGTGAGGCCCAAAGGCCTTCAGGAGCTGGGCCTCCTTTTGATTAACAGTGAGTGAGGGAGTGCCAACATGCAGAATGCATTTCTGGCTTAAAAACATTTAAATTAAACATGATTAATGGCAAAACTAAACATACCCATACAGTGCTATGGTCAAATGTAGTTTTAAGGCTGCCAGTTTAAGATCCCTTGTCAGTCTTTCTTAGACCATTTCCCAAATTCTGGGGTCACCTAGCTTTTCAGCAGGGATGAGACTAAGGTGAGGTGATAAAGCCGCAGGTGCAAAATTTAAGGCAATGCCTAAAAAGATCAATAATCCAGATAATACTATTTCAGTGCAAATGTTCTAACAAAATAAAAATTAATGCAAAAATTCCATGGTAAACAAATTCTGTAATTGTAAGTGTAGACAGGATCACTGTTACTGATTTTTCCTTTTGCCTCAAGCTCCAGTATGGCTCAGAGCAGCGTGGTTCACGAGGTGTCTACCTGTAGGCCAGTCAGTTATGAACAGGGAAGTGTGTCCCATCAATACTCTGTGGGTGGAGGAGTCACTTGTCAGCAGTAGGGATGTGGGCCAGGCACGCATATCACAAAAGATGTCTCTAAAGGATGTTAGAGCATGATACTTTCTTCTGGGACTCTGTGTTAGGAATTTGCCATAGCAAAATACCATAGGCTAGTTAGAATTCTGAGATCAGGGTGCCAACATGATCAGATTCTGGGAGAGACTGTCTTCCTGGCCTACAGAGGACTGCCTTCTCACTGTGTGCTCACATCGTTTTCCTTCTGTGTGAAAATGCACACAGAGGAGGGGTGGGGGTGCGAGACAGAGAAGGCATGCTTTCTTTCTTTTTTTTTTTTTTTAAGATTTTTTTTTTTTTTTAATTTATTTGACAGACAGAGATCACAAGTAGGCAGAGAGGCAGGCAGAGAGAGAGAAAGAGAAGCAGGCTTCCTGCTGAGCAGAGAGCCCAATGCAGGGCTCTATCCCAGGACCTGGGATCATGACCTGAGCCAAAGGCAGAGGCTTTAACCCCCTGAGCCACCCAGGTGTCCCGAAGGCTTGCTTTCTGATGTCTCCTCCTTAAAATCCTATCATGAGGGCCCTACCCTCATGACCTCATCCGATTCTGATTACCTCCCCATCTTCAAATACCATTAGGGGTTAGGGCTTCAACATATGAATTTAGAAGGGACAAAAGCATTCAGTCCATAACAGCCCCAAATATTAGGGATATGCACCAAACATTCTTTTTTTTTTTTTTTTTTTGAGGCTTTTTTTTTTTTTTAAGATTTTTATTTATTTATTTGACAGAGAGAGAGAGAGCCCAAGTAGGCAGAGAGGCAGGCAGAGAGAGAGAGGGGAAGCAGGCGCTCTGGCTCCCTGCTGAGCAGAGAGCCCAATGTGGGGCTCGATCCTAGGACCCTGAGACCATGACCTGAGCCAAAGGCAAAGGCTTAACTCACTGAGCCACCCAGGTACCCCTGCACCAAATGTTCTTTTTTTTTTTTTTTTTTAGATTTTATTTATTTATTTGACAGAGAGAGAGATATCACAAGTAGGCAGAGAGGCCACAGAGAGAGAGGGAAGCCAGTTCATTGCTGAGCAGAGAACCCGATGTGGGGCTCGATCCCAGGACCCTGAGATCATGACCTGAGCCAAAGGCAGAAGCTTAACTCACTGAGCCACCCAGGTACCCCTGCACCAAATGTTCTTAATTCTCCCTCCCCCCATATATATTCAGATCTAAAGTACAGTCTTCTAAATGTTATCTTTTGACAGTCATGCCAAAATATAAACCCAATAAAGTTAAAATTTTGTTATTGGCTTCTTATTCTAAGTTAGTTGTCCCCAGAATATCATTTTACAGAACTGAATTAATCATCAGACAAATAACTCAAAGATTTAACTAGAAAATGAAGCTTGGGTGCTTAACCATTTCTGAAAGTCCTAGGTCCTGACCAATAACTACTCTTTCCATCCATAAGAAGACAGAAACATTTAGCATATGGTTTTTCTTTTCTGTTTAAAATCAATCAGAATATGTCACTTTGTGGCTTACTATAGTCAATCAAAATGTTGTGTATCATTCTTCTAAATGTAAATCTTCTAAAGACATTTTTCAGAAAGTTCTGTCAAGTTATTAAGTGATAGGAATGTTGGTAGAGAAAATCAATTCCTTTAGACATCTTATAGGAACTAAAGAATTAAGGAATGCTCCCCCCCCCATTTTGGTTTTGATGTTCAAACACCATATTGGAAAACATTTAAACTGTGAATATAATTCTGAAAACACTTTGAGCCATGGCAATATCTGTCCTGGGCAGCCTCATATCAAGCTGGCAAAACAGATCTTGGAAAAATAGGAAAGTATTTTTGTTTTCAGAATGCTTTATATGCAATTCCCCAGAAACAGCTCAAAAAGATAGATACTCTTTTCTAAAAGGTTGCTGTTTTAGCACTTCCCAACTTATAAAGGTTGGAATTTCCCACTGGCTCAGTGGAGAGATTTGTATCAGTTATTTTAGATTCACTTAATAGCACATTTGTGTTTGAGATGAAGTGTGAGTCCCATCAGACAAGTAAGATTGTTCTTAAAAATTGGCCTCCTTCTTCTTCCCCCCATGTATACTCAGATCTAAAGTAGAGTCTTCTAAATGTTATTCCACAGCTAGGTATGCCATCCTATCTTAAAACAGCAGCAATAGCTGCTGTTTCTCTTTGTAGAGAACATGGCTGGATATATAGTGAGTGAATCTGTGAAGACTGGTGATTTTTCAGTTTTTTAAGCGAAGCCTTGACTTTATTCTCCACCCCCTCTCTGCACTGTACTGGCAGAGATGGAAGTAAGGGTGAGGAAGGTGGTAACACAAGGAAAGGTACCACCAAGGTTTGTACAAAATACAGTAACACTTGTTTAATCACATGTGATCTCAGTACAGTCATTTCATTTTGTTTTTACTTCTGCATTCATCATGTTCTATCCTTTTATTTTCCCTCCTGCTTGTCACCTTTATTGTTTTTTTTTAATTGACTTTTTTTTTCTTTCTTTCTTTTTTTTTTTTTTTTTTTTTAGAGCAGTTAAGGTTCACTGCGAAACAGAGGGGGAAGATACAGAAGTTTCCCATATACTTCCTTCCCCAAACCTGCATAGCCTCCTAATTATCAGCATCTCCTGTGAGTTGCTACATTTGTTATAATTGATGAACCTAACTGATTGACTGCCCAAAGCCCATAGTTTACCTTGGGGTTCATTCTATGGGTTTGGATGTGTATGGTGACATGTTCATTATGGTATCATGCAGAATATTTTCACTGCCCTAAGAATCTGTGTTCTATCTATTCATTCCTCCATGCCCACCTTAAGCCTGACAACTGCTGATCTTTTTACTGTGTATGTAGTTTTGCCTTTTCCAGAATGTCATACAGTTAGAATTACAGAGTATGTAGCATTTTCAGATTGGCTTCTTTCACTTAGTAATAGGTACTTAAGGTATCTCTGTGTTTTTTCATGGCTTGATAGCTCATTTCTTTTTGTCACTGTGTAATACCCCATTGCCTCAGTATATGAGCCAGTATATGAGGCAGCCAGTATATGCCACTGAGGGACATCTTGGTTGCTTGCAAGTCTTGGCAATTATGAATAAAGTTTCTATAACCATTCATGTGTAGGTGTTTGTGTGGACATAAGTTTCAATTCCTTTGGGTAAGTACCAAGGAGAGCAATTGCTGAATGGTGTTTAGTTTTGTAAGAAACCACCAGCTATCTTCCAAAGTGTCTGTACCATTTTATATTCCCACCAGCAACAAATGAGAGTTCCTATTGATTCACAACCTTGTCAGCACTTGGTGTTGCCAGTGTTCTAGATTTTGGCCATTGTTAAATAGGTGTATGGTGGTATCATGTTCCACCTCATTTTGCTCTTAGGTTTTACCTTCTCTTCTAGCTTACATGCTTCTTGAAGGCAAGGGTCATGCACAGCTTTTTACCCTCAACCACTCCTTGTGTATTCACTTGCATGTAAAGTCACTCAGAAGTGTGCCAAAACATTGAAGATGATGAATGTCTTTGAATTGGTTAAGAGTTCAGTTAGAGGGGAAGAACTATCACTTACTGAATAAATTTGTCAACCATTTGAAATACTTGCAATTTTCCTGTTAATCCTCACAATAGTCCTATGATAAAGACAAAATTATTCCCATTTTGCCAAAAATGGACTAACTGAGGCTTAAAATAGTAAGTGAATTGCCCATCATCAGTAGAGTCAGCTAGACCTGTGGTTCTAAACAAGGTCCGTCTGGCCTAAAGCTGATTTCATGAGAATGGGCTGTACCTGCAGTTAGAGCCAAGCTCCCAATCTTAGATGCCCATGGGCCAGGTAGACAAGGGAGGATGCTGGGGATGGGGGTAGAGTAAAGAAGGGGGCAGCCTCTACTTACCTCTAGCTAACTATTAAACAACATTTTTAGAATCAGAGAATCCATAAATTTGGATTTTTTTGGAGGGGATTGCAAAATCTTCCAAGTTTTATATTTTGGCACCCAATTTAATAATAACACTTAAAAAGTAAATATAGGTCTGTGGGCCAAATTTAGGCTACAAAGGGAAGGTTTCTAGCTATTGTATTAAAGAATAGTTTAAAAGAGTAGCAGCTCTTTTTCCCCAAGTATGTATTATAATCCCAAATGAAGTAAAATACTGCCTGTCAAGAAAAATTTAGAGAGCTATCATTAATAGTTCACTCTTTTGTTGGTATGTAAAATGTTTATGGATAATACTTGTTAAGAAGTAGTTACCAATTTACTATTCAGTGTGGAGCCCAGCTAGTGAATGAATACGGTTACTATTTTATTCCAGTTGATAAGAAGTTCTAATCTAGAACTTCATGAAAATAGCAAAAGCATTTATTGAGTTGTGAACTAATGCTGCATACTCAACTATCCACAATTTCTAAGTATCTTATGTAAATATATGCACTCTCCCACAAGAAATTACAAATAACATACATATGTAACCACATATAGCTTTGCTGTTAATTGCTAGTTGCCCATTATTAGTATGTAGATCATGCCCTTTGTCAGAAGCAGCTAGAGTAGTCTCTTATTCTTCCTCTTGGCCCTATCTATTGTTATCCTGATCCAGGTCACCAGCCTGTGTTGTCTTTTTCAGTGGCCAAGGTAGTCTAGTCTCTCTTTTGACATAAGTGTTATGATAACTACAGAAAACTCTATCTTTCTGCTGCATCTCTTGAAGTTTGCATCTGCACAGAGCTTAGCTGAATTTTTATTGTTTTAACAAATTTTGTTCCTAGCAGCTATTTGAGGATGTGATGTAGGGAGGTAAAGCCCCCTCACTGTCAATGTTTGAATGTCTCTAAATGTCCTCATTTGGCATTCCCTTGAAGAGATAGATTTAATGAGCCTCCATGATTTCTATGTAGAAAAAAAGAATGTCTTCTAGGATATTGCTAAGGCTTAAATGTCTGTTCTTCAATGATCATGCCTCACCTTTCATTGTAGATATGTTGACTTTACCACTGCAAGGATATTTCTTGTCCCTGGATTTTTCAAAATGTCCTGCCCTTTTAAAGTGGGGCGTGTTCTTTTACTCTGTCCTGCTTCCCTCTTTTCTTCTCTCCTTGTTTTGCTCTGCCAGAAAAACCACTTTAATTATTTGAACTTATTTTAGAATTTAACAGCATGCTTCTACATAGCATGCTTTCACTGCACTTTGTTGATTTTTAAATTTTAAGTGTTATCTATGCAATTTCAAATAAGAAAGGATTTAGCTCTATTTCATGCTTGATCCCTACCACAAAACAAAATCTTCCCATTTCCCTATTTTTTCAGTAGAATTAATTGAAATTTGTTATATTGGTATTCCTATGGTCAATGACTATATTATTATGGCTCTATAATCACTATTCACAATCAAGTCATGAATTATGCTATGATGTATTTTTTCTACTGTTCTGAAATTTCACATTGATGTGTCTTGGTGTACATTTATTTTCATCCACTTTGCTGGTAGCTTAATGTGCCTTTTAAATTTGGAGCTTATGGGGCAACTGGGTGGCTCAGTCAGTTAAACGTCTGCCTTTGGCTCAGGTCATGATCTCAGGGTACTGGGATTGGGCACCCTGCTCAGGGGGGGATGTCTGCTTCTCCCTCTTCCTCTTCCCCTCCCCCGCCCATGTTCTCTGTCTCTTACTTGCTCTGTCTAGGTAAATAAATACAATATTAAAAAAAAAAAATTCACATACCTCTTTAAAAAAATAAATTTGGAGCCTATATCCTTCCATTATGGGGATTTTCTTGAATAATAATACTACTACTACTAATAATAATATAGGTTCTTGTTTGGATGGTTCATTTATACCTATTTCCTTCACTCTCTAATTCATTTTATGATGTTGGATCTCCTGGACTATATCTTTAATGTTATTATCTTTAATTTCCTCTTTTCAGTTTTTGCATCTTTATGTTCTGATTTTCTGAGAAGTCTCTTCTTTACTCTTTCCTTCCCTTCTCTTCTCTCATGACTACTTTGGGTTTAGTTTGCTCTTTTATTTTCCAGTTTCTTAAAGTGGAAAGTTAGGTTGCTGACTTAAGATCTTTCTTCCATTTTAGTCTAGATTTTTATAGTTATAAATTTCCTTCTTAAGAATATTTTAGCTTCATCCCATAAATTTTAGTATGTTGTGTTTTTGTTTTCATTCATTTTAATATATTTTCTAATTTTTCTTGTGATTTCTCTTGACCCATTTGTTATTTAGGACTTTATTGTGTGATTTCCACATATTTGTGAATTTCTTTAATGTCCTTCTGTTATTGATTTCTAATTACATTTCATTGTTCCTGGAGAACATATTTTGTATGATATAAATCCTTATACACATACTGAAACTTGTTTTATGGCCTAACACCTGGAATATCCTGGAGAATGTTCCATGTGCCCCCAATAATTATATTTTTCTCTCATTGGTGGAGAGTTCTATAGATCTCCAGGAGGTCTAGCTGGTTTGTAGTGTTGTTCACCTCTTCTGTTTTCTTGTTGATATTTTGTTTAGTTATCCTATCCAATATTAAAAGTGGGGTTTTCAAGTCGCAAGCATTTTTGTTGAATTGTGTATTTCTCACTTTAATTATGTCAGTTTTGATTACATTTATTTGGGGGTTTGTTAGTTGATATGTTTATAATCAGGGCTTCTTGATAGATTTACTTTTTATCATTATAAAATGTCTTTGTCTTTAGTAACAATTTTGTCCTAAGTTTTATTTTATTTGATATGAGTATCACTCTAACTTCTTTTGGTTACTCTTTGCCTGGTATATCTTTTACTGTCCTATTACTTTCCACCTATTTGTGTCTTTGACTCTGAAGTGTATCTCTTGTATCTCTTCATCTGTCACTCTCTAACTTTTGATTGGAGTGTTTAATACATTTACATTTAATGCAATCCCTGCCAAGTGATTTATGTCTACAAGTTTGCTATTTATATCTCTTATGCTTTTTGTCTTTTTGTTTCCCTATTCCTCCACTGCTGTTTTGCTTTGTGTTAATTAGGTATTTCCTACTATACCATTATGAACTCCCTAGGTTACTATCTTTGTTAGACTACTGGTTTTCAAAGCTATTCCAGAACTAGGTAGAATGTTGGGAATAGGCCAAGTTAGAATACCACAAACCTCATTATCCAATTAAACTCAGTGTTTTTCCTGAATAAACACCGCTCAAATAGTTTTATGTCATTGGTTAATTTCCAAAGTTCAGAATAAGTTCATTTTGACAATTTTTGCTAGTATTCCATTAATCTTTATGGGGGAGAAGATTATCAGGTATCCTTTTGCCACTATTACAGAAGTGCCTTCAGAGATTTCTTGAAGTCTATTTTCCATTCTTTCTTTTGGCAAAATTTATTCTGTATTATTATTATTATTATTAAGTAAGTGTCTGCTCTTGTTTCTTGGACATAATAGCTGGGATATTTTCTCTCTCTGAAGATATTATTAAAAGTTAAAAAAATTTTTGCCCTATATTATCTCTGTTTCTTCCAATTTGGTTTAACTTCTTCGTTTTGTCCTCTCTTCTATGTTAGAACTCTCTTCAGACAATAATGGCAACTCTAGTAGCAAACATTTATTGAGCATCTACTATGTGGTCATCACTCTTCTAGTGGATTATACATATTAACGTATTTAATATATATTAACTTATTTCATTCTTCTCACATTAAATATCACAGGTGACTGCTGTCATTTCTTCCATTTTACAGATGAGAAGCTGGGCGATAAAGAAGTAAGTAACTTGCCTTAAAGTTACATAGTATAAAATTGCAGAGTTGGAATTCAGGTATAGTTTGACTTCTACATCCTCTTTCTCAAATAGCTCATCCCTGGGTTATCTGCTTCTATGTACCAGTGGGGTTGTGAATATTCTGATCATATGGGTGGGACTTGTTGACTGTGTGGCTGTCATCTGTGGGGTAAATTGGGTACTTCTTGGCTTTTCTCATTGTTAATTTCTCTTGCTAGCTTTCTTTTGTCTGCTAATCAGTTATCACTAGTCCATTAGCTTTTTATCATCCACATTTTTTTCTGTTTTTGTTCTCATTTTTTTTCCCTTTTTACACCTGTGAGTTTATGCCTTAGGGAGGTAAAAGGTTTACTATCATTTTAGTAGGGGTTTGGGAAGAATCAGAACTAAATGCATGCTTTCGATACACTGCCTGTTTAATCATTTTAAGCATATCTATCTATCTATCTATCTATCATCTATCTATCATCTGTTATGAGAAGTTCTTGGAGGTCTTCCTTCCATCTATCTGCTGGTTTAACATGAATACTAAAATTTTCCTATTCAGCTCTATAATTTTGTCTTGCATGTATATCCTCAGTGGAAGCTTTATCTAAGGGGTTTCTGTGTGGTTTGGGCTGAGTTTTTCTCCATCTAGATGTTTCTCATTTTCTCCTGCCAGGTGCTCCAGGATGTCTTTTTATGTTAATTTCATGCCTTAGGAATACAGGACTCTGCAAAGAGAGTGTGAAATAAAACTGAAGCTCAAGGGAAGATGAGCTTTGGTTAAGAATTTTTAGGGGAGGTTCCTCCCACTCCTCGTGCCTGAAATTTAGAACTGCACCAGCCTCCATGTTCCTTTTCTGTGCCAGTGAGCATATAGAACACCATTTCACTGAAAAAACAGTACTCCAAAGATTCTGGATTAAGGATGAGGGTCTCATTTCCAACTCTCCTCATCTCATAGTTTCCAGGTCTTATGTACTATGTGTGTAGCTATTAAAATCAAAGCTCTTGGGCTAACTGAAACCAGACCAATCCCTTCCCCAATCATCAAACCAGGACAACATGATAATATATCACTGAGTTTCCTTTATCTTCATTTTTTACCCCTGGGGATTTCTCTTACTTTTATTTGAGTGCAGATATGTATTTAAAAGGATACTTGTGATATTTTAACCAGAATATCTATATGTTTTATAGAAAAAGGTTTTGTGTTATTTGATTTGCTATTGTTGTCTGCAGTTCCTAAAATTAACTTTTCTTGTTGAATTATTTCATGTATACCCCATGAATGTTATCCTCACTTTGAAAGTATGTGTGATTTTTTTCCATGACATCGCTGCTAAGTCAAGGAAAGTATTTTTCCCCAGCTTTATTGGGATATAACTGACATATAACATTGTGTAAATTTAAGGTACATACGTGTCAAATTGATGCATTTATATGCATTTATGTGATCACCAACCACCATAAGTGTTAGCTAACACACCCATCACATCACATAATTACCGTGTCTTTTTGTGGTGAGAACATTTAAGATCTACTCTCTTGGCAAATTTCAAGTATATAATATAGTATTATTAACTATAATCACTATGATAGACATTAGATCCTCAGAACTTACTTACCTTATAACGTGAAGTGTTTTTTTTTTTTTAAGATTTAATTTATTTGGCAATAAGAGACACAGCAAGAGAGGGAACACAAGCAGGGGAAGTGGAAGAAGTAGAAGCTGAACAGGGAGCCTGATGAAGGGCTCAATCCTGGGATCATGACCTGATCTGAAGTCAGATGCTTAATGACTGAGCCACCCAGGTGCCCCTTATAACTTGAAGTTTATGCTTTTTACCAACATCTCCCCATTGCCTACCACCCAGCCTCTGGTAACCACCATTATAGTCTCTGTTTCTGTGAGTTTACCTTTTTTAGACTCCACATATAAGTAATATATAATATTTATATTTTTATGTGTGATTTATTACACTTAGCATAAATTGTTACAAAAGGCAGCATTTCCTTCTTTCTCATGGGTGAATAATACTCCATTGTATATGTACCATATCTTTTTATCCATTCATTCATTGATAGATATTTAGGATGTTTCCATATCTTGCCTATTGTGAATAATGCTGCATTGATCATGGGAGGGCAGATATCTCTTCAATTCTTTTGGAGAAATACTTAGAATGAGATTGCTTGATCACATCGTAGTTACATTTTCAAATATTTCCGAGGAATCTTCATATTGTTTTCTATAGTGGTTGCACCAATTTACATTTCCACCAACAGTGTTCAGAAATTCCCTTTTCTCCACATCCTTGCCAACACTTGTTCTGTCTTGTTTTGAGGATAGCCATTCTAACAGGTGTGAGATGGTATTTCATTTGTATTTCTGTGATGATTAGTGATATTGAGCGCCTTTTCTTGTTTAAGAATGTATTTTTAAAGTGGCCTAAAGGAGTTTGAGACTGAACTAGCAGAGGTAATAGTTTCTATTCTGTGAGGATAAGACCTAACTAGAACATGGCATTGTGTTCTAGATACTTCACTTTCCAGAATAATAGACTTGTGGTGTGTTATGACAGGGACAGTTAGCATGGCAAAACATCCTCTTATAAGGATACTTGTGATTGCATTTAGGACCCACCTGGATAATCCAGGACAATCTCACTATCTCAAGATCCTTATCCTGTAAGGATGTAATCATATCCTGCAAAGTTATTTTTTTCCCATATAAGGTAATATTCACAGATTCCAGGGATTAAGACATGGTTATCTTTGGAGGTCTGTTATTCAGCCTATAACAGCAAGCTTTGTGAATATCAAACTATCTTCTTTGCTCTAAGAACACTTTCTACAATATCTTGGGCAAGTGTCCTCTAGCCTCTCTTGAGTAATGTCAGTGTTAGAGAACTAATATCAACAGTCATTAGATTGTACTTAAATATCTTTTAACCCTTTCCTATTTCCAAGAATCTATGGTTTTGAAGTTTTTGTTTTTAAGTTCCTTTTGCAATCTCATTTATATTGACTTACTTTCCATTTGTGCAATCTATATAAAAAAAATAATGTGCTAAGTTCAGGTGAATTTACCCAATCCATGTCTGAGAAGTTATTGAGGTTTCATAGTGACCTATTACATTTAAAATAAGGAAAGTATATTAATAAAAATTTTATGTTTGCAAGTGTTAAAAAAAATAACTCTGTGATTAAATCAGTGATAGGAATTTATTGGCTTATATACCAGAGAAATCCCAGAATAAGTGTAGCTTCAGCTGGATCCGGGTACTCAGATGGTGTCTTGGTTGCTTAGAAGTTGGTCACTCCATATATTAGTTTCAGTTTTGTTGAATTGATTTTATTTAGTAAGCTAATTCTAGGATGACAGGATGATCACCAGTGACCCGGGCAACCTTGCTATCTTAGACATCCGTGGAAAGAGCTCTATTAAAAAAATTTCTAGAATTTGCATTCAGTGGGCTGGCCTAAACTTGAATCAAGCCAGCCCCAATGATACTGCAGGGACGTAGAGTAAGGAGTCTCCCATGAAATATTAAAAAAGCCACTATCAGCAAACAGGAAATACTTGTTGGTCAGGCTACAAAAACAGATGTGCTATGTAAAACATCACATGTAATATGCAAAACATTGCATATGATATATGTAATCATAGTTTCAGCTGTATGTTTTGCTGGAGGCTATGGAATCAATCCCAGTGCTCTATAGCTGTGTGTCAGGCTCTGTGTACATTTGTGTTTGTTTGTATTTTAGATAAAATTTACCAGATGGGAGAAATCCATTGGTGTTGCCTAGCTGGCCTGGTGGAAGAGATCAGAGGATGTGGGTAAATTCATCTTTGAACAAATGAATTAAATATGCACAGTAAATGGTTTATTGCACAGCAGGAAATTGGTGCCTAAGCATTGGGGAAGAAAGCAAAGCTAGCAGAGCAGCAAGCCTCATGCAGTCACTCCTATGGTCAGGTCTGAGAGGTGGCGATAGCCAGGAGGCTAGCAGAGTGCTTTGTAGCACAGAGCTCGTCTGAGTGTGCAATATGTTACCTACAGCTGGGTCTGGCATAATCAGTCCTGACTAATGGGAGGTGAGAGGAAGGGGTTCAAGTGCTGAATAAATAAATTACTTAATTACATATTATCAGAGAGAAGAGCAGATGGTCAGCTTAGCCCATCTCCTGGTGCTTTTGGCTTCAGAATGGAGAGTAGATCTCATGAGACCAGAGCAGGTTAGGCTCTTGATTCTATTTATCTGCCGGTCCTACCAGAGGATCATGGTGTTCAGGAATAAACAGGCCCCATTTCCCCAAAGCTGAAGGGCACTAGGTGCTCCAGTGTCCACTCTAAACTAAAGTTGGGCAGGCCTAAACTAGTTGGCATTTTCCACTTTGTTCACTTTGGCACCGGATGGAAGTGTAAATGCATTTCATTTCCTGTAAAATGGTTGAAAAGTGATTTTCAATTGAGAATCTAATAAAATGTGAAGGGGGTAGTTGAGCATTTACTGAATGTGCTCATGAGTATCTCCTTTCACTTTAGACCATATACTTGTTTTCCTTGGCTTTTGATGTCCCCACAGAAAATCCACTTTTTCTGTGTAATGATTGCTCTGGTGTGAGAAGGAAGTGTGGCTAAGGTTGTATTCTGGAAGCATCACATTTGTTTTCAAATGCCTCAGTTTGGCATGGAAGGGTCCTCAGAGCAGGGTTTCCCACATGCTGGTCTGGTGATGGTTGCCAAGTTGGCTGCATCAAAATCACCTACGTTGTTTATTGAAGCTATTTGCTCTTTAGCTCCAAGCATAGAGATTCTGATTCATTAGGTCTTGGATAGGCTCTGGGAATCTGTGTTTCTTCCTAGCTCTACAAATAATTGTGAATTAAGTTTAGAGATCAGTATGTCAGTTGGGTAGCAGGGGAACAGCAAACTCAAAGGGATTATTAAAGAAATGTTAATACAAGTGTGTGGCCAAGTTTAAGAGGAACTTTTAAGGGATAACGAGGCATCCATAGCCAGTAGTCATGGGAAATAGGCGCAAGGGGGAGAAGTAGTTATCAGACCCTGGTGAAATTTGTAGGTGTAAAAGAGGACTGGTGGAGGGGAACAATGGACAGCCATTGTCAATCCATGGTCCAGCAGGGAGAAAAAACCTCTCCACCTTTTGCCCCTTGATCTCTTCCTGGTGCTTTTGGCCAAACCAAAAGGACCAGACAGTCCTGGCAATGCGGTCTATAGAAGTCAGACTCTTGAGACACCAAACAAGATGGAGAAACTAGAGAGTGGACCTGGAGGGGTAAATAAAGAATAACTAGCTCATGTTGGTATAGATGACATTTTCTAGTCACACATTTGTGTCAATATGTGAATGACAAATAGGCAGGTATGTTTTGTTTTACAGACATGCTTTTTTTCTTGGTATAAAATTGCCTCCTCCACAATTTCATCATAGAGACTGGAAACTTTTAAAGAACAGAGGTGACATCTTTAGAATTGGCTTCCTGTACTCTGCCCATGGTTCAGCCAGTTCATATTCCTTCTTTTGAAAGGGCTTTAAGGAGAATCTTTTGGAAGATCATAACTGTCTACCTGGTTGTCAACTTTACATTTAGTAATATATTTTTAGGATGTTCTATTCTCTCTTATTAAGTAATTGTGAATCTGTATCATTCCATATTCTTTTTTTTTTAAAGATTATATTTCTTTATTTGACAGAGAGATCACAAGTAGGCAGAGAGGCAGGCAGAGAGAGGGGGAAGCAGGCTCCCCGCTGGGCGGAGAGCCCCATGTGGGGCTTGATCCCAGGACCCTGAGATCATGACCAGAGCTGAAGGCAGGGGCTTTAACCCACTGAGCCACCCAGGTGCCCCTCTTTTTTTTTTTTTTAAGATTTTATTTATTTATTTGACAGAGAGAGAGAGATCACAAGTAGGCAGAGAGACAGGCAGAGAGAGAGAGGAAGCAGGCTCCCTGCTGAGCAGAGAGCCCGATGTGGGACTCAATCCCAGAACCCTGAGATCATGACCTGAGCCGAAGGCAGAGGCTTAACCCACTGAGCCACCCAGGCACCCCTGTATCATTCTATATTCTTTTTTTTTTTTTTTTTTTTTAAGATTTTATTTATTTGACAGAGAGAGATCACAAGCAGGCAGAGAGGCAGGAAGAGAGAGAAGAGGAAGCAGGCTCCCTGCTGAGCAGAGAGCCCGATGCGGGGCTCGATCCCAGGACCCCGAGATCATGACCCGAGGCGAAGGCAGCGGCTTAACCCACTGAGCCACCCAGGTGCCCCATCATTCTATATTCTTGAGGTGACTTTTACTCTGGAGGAAACTGTTTGTATTTGTAACCAACAGGATCTTCATGCTGAATGTCTCCTTAAAGAAACCACGTTATTATACTTCTTAAAAGATTGCATTCAGTGGTATTGCTTTCTTTTGGTTTTATGTTAAACATTCATTTCACTGTGTTTGAAGCATACATTTAATGCTCATTAGTAATTATAACTCCACATCAGAAGGATTGGGTTGATTTTGATTTTAGTATGTTGTCTATGAAGATTTGAGCACATTCTAAAATACAGCAGTGAAAGAAACTTTATAGAAACTCTCCATGGAATCTCCTGGAGATTTTTTCTGTAGCTTCTGTTTTAAGACTCCAGCCCCTTCCCCCAATGAGGAAGTTTTGGGCATTTAGAGTCCCCTTTCCTGATGGGAACTAACCACCACTCAAAAACAAAAACTTGTATTACAGCAATTCATTAGGCCACCTGGGCATGTCCTGGTCTCCCACCAAGGGAATAATATGCATACCAGTTGTCAACATCTTCTAAGTACCTACTGCATCCTAGGCACTTTACATGCCATTTAGTCCTTCCAGTTGCTTAGGCAGAAAGCTTGGAATAAACTTTGGGTCCTTTCCCACCACATATCTATCTACATAAATCTGTCAACAATTCCAGAAGCCACTACTTTCAAAATATGTCCAGAATCTGGTCATTTCTCACCACATGCAGTGCAGGGCATTTGTTCAAATCACCATCATCTCTCCCCTGGATTAGTTAGTCACATCCTAAATGTTTTGTCTGTCTCTTCCTTCTCCCTTCCATCTTTTTCCTAGAGAGCAAGCAGAGGAAGCCCTGTAAAGATTATCATGTAGTTCCTCTATTTATACCCTCCAGTGGCTCCTATCTCGCTCAGAAGAAAAGCCAAAGGCGTTACCAAAGCTTTATAAGGCTGAACCCTCATTTTTCCTCAGCTGTCTCTCTGACCTCATCTGCTTTCACTCTCGCCTTCCCTCACTATATTCCAGCGACAGCATGCTCCTGCTTCCCAGTCTTTACATATGCCATTCCTTCTTCTTACTGTGTTCTCCCTCCAGTTTTTTGCCTGGCTTACTCTCTCATTTCATCTAGATCTCTTAAAATATGACCCTGTAAGAGAAGACTACACTGACTACCATATATAGAGCGCCCACCTGAATCACTCTTCACTGCGTTATTTTTCCTCTTAGTGCGTATCACAATCAGACATATTTACCTGCTTGTGTCATCCCCACAAGAATGAAAACTTCTTAAAGACCAAGACTGTGGAGTTCACTGCTCTATCTCTGGCCTGTGTTTTAGTACATGGCACATAGATGGTGCTCATCAAATATTGGTGAAGTGAATGCATGGATTTATGAGTATATCAGTTATTCTCAAGAAGAATATGATCTAGCATTTAGCAAAAATAACTCAGAAAAGTTTCATCTTAAGTAACATTGTATTGAGTACTCATCTGATAAGCATCTTATCAACCTTATTGCCAATGAGGGATGTTTTGGTTTACTGCAAAGGAAGGAAATACGCATATTATACATACACACTCCCCTACATATATATATACACATGTGTATATGTTCTATACGAATGTGTATGTCCATATATGTATGAATGTATGAGTGTGTGGAAGAATGTGTGTATGTGTGTGTGTACGAGTATGAGTGTGTTTGTACATAAATTTTTTTTGGCCCAGGAAGGAGATGTCTTCCTACTCATTATCTCACTGGAGAATCTCCGTCTTCTACCCTAGGAGTCAGTGCCAGAGGTGGACCTGGAAAAAGGAGACAGTGAGGCCATGCACATGAATGAAGAGACCTGACTGTGGACTGTTAGAGAAATTTATTAAAGGGTTGGACAGTATTCCTCATGGTCTTTGTGAAGCCTTGGACTTCCTAACTGCCAGTGCAATGCGGTATGACAAAGATAATAGCTTTTTTTCAGAAGTTCAGTTTTCTATTCCTACCTTGGAAAGCAGTAGCTTAATGAACCTGAGTGGTCAACATTTGTGGTACTCCTCTCTCTCTTCCAGGACCTTTTGAAATATATGTTTTTTGAATTTAGTTTTGCCGGAAAAATCTGCATCCAATTTGAATGAAATTGAATACGTTTCAGGGCTCAAGCAGCATGTCTTCCATCTGAAGCAAAATGGAGATGAATTTCAATTAGATGTTCCCATTATAATCTGTCTCCACCTGTAGTTTTCATCAAAAATTGCTAAGAAGTGTGGTATAATATATGATCAGGATTTGCCCACTGGCCGTAGTGTCCCATTATCTTAGTAAAAAAGCACAAAATAATTAGTCTGATGCATATAGATAGCAGCTTCTTACAGCGAGTGACTTTAATTGTGGTGAGTAATATATACAAAGTTTGAAGTATTATATATTTCCCTCCCAAGAAGACACCAATTACCAATTCAGTTGACAAAGTAACAATGTTTCAGAAGATTTAATGAAAACAGAACATCGTAGTCAATAGCCACTGCAAAATGTCCATTTTATGGCCTTATTTTTTGCCTGAGCTTAATTTATGGTAATTTGGTAGTTACATATAGCCTGGAAGTATGCTGTTGGCTTGAGTTAGTGCTTGGGTATTACATAAATCATAGCTGAATGTGTTGGCTTCATCTAATGCTCTTCTTTCTCCTACAATTGGAATCCTTCTTATCTTGTCATTTCTCTCTCCTCATTCTTACCTGCAAATTCATGGGGCTCTGAGAGCTCAGTATTTAGGAGATCACTTCTTCATAGAGTGGCATCTTCCAAATGCCAGATAGAGTGTTTCTGGACTTCACAGTGTGGGGAATTTAGCAAATCTTTTTTGGGGATAGAGTATTTGTACCATCTCACCTTAAATGCTTTAAAGGAAGGTATAATTCCTCTCGCTCTACCCTCCTATTTGCCTCTAAAATCTATACTAATATAAAAGGTGAGGTTTAGAAGTATTATATTATTTGAACTAGTTTTTTTTTTTTTCAGGGCAGGATTGTATTAGTTTTATTTTATTTTATTTTTTAATCTGAAACATAGGATGAATAAGCCAGCATGCTCTAGGCCCACAGGTAATCTACCTGGGGACCTAAATAATATAAATAATTTAACTACGTAGTAGGGTTTAGTTTAGGTGACTGGTCTTCAAAGAAATACATTGGCTATTTCAGAATTAATGAGACAATTGGCTATCTTCTACTGTTCTTTTATACTTATTTACAAAGATTTTTGAATTTTTAGTTGTGACTAGTCACTTTCAAAAGTGATTAAGAATTTCAAGTAAATAAATGTCATGCATATAATTGTGAACAACCTTATTCGAAATGTTGTGGGAAACCATGTTTGAAAATGTAGGTTTTTCTCTTAAACCCATAAAGTCATAATATAAATATTGCCATCTATTCCTAAGTTGGATAATAATATTCTTCTAATTTAGTTATTCAACTCTCTTCCTTTACTTATAATCAGAAGAGCATCTGTCTATAAATTGCGCAGAACTTTTATATGCATTACCACTTTTAACTCATGTATCTACCCCATGTTGTAAATGTTATCTGCAATTTAAATGAAGAAACAAGCAATTTTTAAATGGTATGTTTTCTAATTATAAAATGACAAATGTTTATTGTAGGAAATCTCTGAAGTGTCAAAAGTATACAGATATTGTTAGTAAGACTGACCAAACAAAAATATGGAAAAGACACCAATTACCAATATTAGGAATAAAATAAGTGGGTATCACAGATGGACATAGGGGAAGGGAAGGAAAAATAAAGATGAAAACAGAGAGGGAGGCAAATCATAAGAGACTTAACTATAGGAAACAAACAGGGTAGCTGGAGGGGAGACTGATGGGGAGATGGACATTAAGGAGGGCCTGTGAAGTAATGAGCACTGGGTGTTGTAGGCAACTAATGAATCACTAAGTTCTACCTCTGGAACTAAAAAAAAGTAGGTATCACTACAGACCCTCAGACATTAAAAGGACATTAAAGAAATCCCACATACAACTCTATGCACACAAATTCAATATTCAAAAAGAGGTAAAATGTACTAATTCCTTAAAAAATACAAATTACCTAAACTCATTGAAGATGAAATGGGTAACTTGAATAGTCCTTTCACTATTAAAAAGCTGAATACAGGGGCACCTGGGTGGCTCAGTGGGTTAAAGCCTCTGCCTTCGGCTCAGCTCATGATCCCAGGGTCCTGGGATCAAGCCCCTCATCAGACTCTCTGCTCAGCGGGGAGACTGCTTCCTCCTCCCTCTCTGCCTACTTCTGATTTCTGTCTGTCAAATAAATAATCTAAAAAAAAAAAAAAAAGCTGAATACATTGTTAAAAAGCTGTAAAAGTGGGGCGCGTGGGTGGCTTAATGGGTTGAAGCCTCTGCCTTCAGCTCAGGTCATGATCCCAGGGTCCTGGGATTGAGCCCCTGCATTGGGCTCTCTGCTCCAGGGAGCCTGCTTCCTTGTCTCTCTCTGCCTGCCTGCCTCTCTGCCTACTTATAATCTCTGTCTGTCAAATAAATAAATAAAATCTTAAAAAAAAAAAAAAGCTGTAAAAGAAATCTATAGCCCAGGTAGTTTCACTAGTAAACATGTAAAGAAGAATTAACATAAATTTTATATAGTTTCTTTTTCCTTTGCCAAATGTATAAATACATAGATCAATGGACTGGAAGAGAGTCCGGAAATAGATCAACACAAGTATGACCAATTGATTTTATTTGCACTTGGGCATCTTATTTATTTTAATGATAAATTATTTTCAGAACAATTTTAGACCTACAGAAAAACTGAGAAGATAAAAGAGTTCCTATACACCCCATACCCACAGTTTCTCCTATTATTAACATTTCACATTAATATGGTACATTTGTTACAATTAATGATCCAATATCGATACATCATTATTAACTAAAGTTCATGCATTTAAAAAAAAAGATTTTATTTATTTGGGAGAGAGAGAGATCATGAGCAGGGATGGGGGTAGAGGGAGAAGTAAACTCCTCACTAAACAGAAAGCCCAATGCAGAACTTGATTCCCAGGACCCCGGGATCATGACCTGGGCCCAAGGCAGATGCTTAACTGACTGAGCCACCCAGATGTCCACCCCCCGCAACTTTTAAAAAAGATTTTCTTCAGTTCTTTTTCTCTTCCTGGGTTCCATATAGGATACACATTATCCTATATACACATTACATTTATTTGTCATGTGTACTTTGGGTTCTCTTGGTTGTGGCAGTTTCTCAGACTTACCTTGTTTTCATTGAACTTGACAGTCTTGAAGAGTACTATTAGATCTTTCGTAGATTCCCCCCAACTGGGATTTTCCTGATGCTTCTATCGTAGACTGGAGTTAGGTTTTTTGGGGAGGAAGACCATAGAGGTAATGTGCCTTTTTCATCATGTTCATCACCAAGAGAACATACTCCTAATTGGCTTATCATTGTTGTTGTTGACTTCGATCCTCTGGCTGAAATTGTGTTTTGTCATTTCTCAACTGAGAAGTAGCTCATTTCCCTTCTTTTCCATACCTTACTATTTAGAAGCAACTCACTATACTAGTCTACACTTAAGGAGTAGGGAGTTATGTTCCCCCTCCTTGAAGGAAGAGTATGCAAATCATTTGGATCTATTCTGTGTGGAAGACTTAGCTCTTCTCCCTATTTATTTATTAATTAATTTATTTCGATCAGTATGGGCCTATGGATATTTATTTTATGGGTTATAATCTAATACTATTTTATTTTGTTGCTCAAATTCTTTCAAGTTGGAACATTGGGCTCTCTTTCAGTTGGCTCCTGTTTCACTTTCATGTGCCCTGATGGTGTTTTTTGTTTTTAAAAGTATTTCCTTAATTTTTGGCACTACAAGATGCTCCTGGCATATCTCGTGTATTTCCTGTTAGGCACCTCTTCTGTATATTCTATCCCAGTCCTAAAATCCCCTATTTCCCCATTTTCCAAAAAGACCTGGTTCTTTTTCTTGGATAATAGTATTAGAAACCAAGACATGGGCATTAGGTTTGTTCACGGCTACTGAGATGTCACGGACTCTAGGCCTTCTCAGTTGATGGATCATAGAAATATGTGTGTCTACAGTGTCTACATCTGTCTATAGATATTTCAGCATTATTTCAGCAAATTAAATCACTTTAATTTATTTTAAGCTAAACATGAGTTAATAATGATGTCTCCAACTCTATTTCCATTACCATATGGATCATTCTAGCTCTGTCTCTTGCTTATCTGTAAACTCCCACTCCAACAATGGGAACTCTGGCTCCCATCATTCACCATTTATATACTTAATTGTTTAATTCCAAGATACATGTATAGCTGAGTTGGATTTGTTAATCTTTCCTGGCATGGGAAAAACTTTATCAACCAGAGCATAGTGTTTACACACCATCTTAGCCAAAATCACTTAGAAGTGATTGAGCATAGCATTTCAATAAAGTTTCTTTTACATTTAATTTTACAAACTCCACTAATTTCCAAAGCCTCTTAGGTCAGCATCTCCTCTTCCAGTGAGGTGTTTTATATATTTGTAATACAGTCACATTCTATATTCTCTCCTGGGATCCCCTGTCATCCTAAGTAATTTTTAAAATTTTGTATAAATTAAGGTCCATTGTAAAGTTTTCTATATTGAATGGCTTTGACAGATGCATAGTGTCATATGTCAGGAATTATGTATCATACAGCATAGTTATACTTCTCCCTAAAAATCACCCATGCATCAACTCTCCCTTCTGAACCCCTGGCAACCCCTGAACTTTTTACTGTGTCTATAGTTTTGCCTTTTCCAGACTGCCATATAATTGGAGAGTATGTAGTCTTTTCAGACTGGTTTCTTTCACTTAGAGATATGTATTTATGATCCATCCATGTCTTTTCATGACTTCATAGCTCATTTCTTTTTTCCTCCTAAATAATATTCCATCGTATAATTGCCATTTGGTTTTTACAAAGGCACCTGAGTGGTTCAATAGGAAAAGTATAGTTATTTTGACAAAGTTGGAACTATTTGAACCCATTTACAAAACATGACACTCAATCTTATACTTATACCTTATATAAAAATCAACTCAAAATGAATTGCCAATCTAATTTTAAAATGATTAGACTGCTAGAAGAAAGTATTTATGACCTGGGATTAAGCAAAGTATTTTCAGATGGAACTCCAAAAGCAAGATCCATAAAAGAAGTTGATAAATTGGAATTCATCAAAATTGAATACCTTTGCCTTGCAACAGACTATTTAGAGAATAAAAAGACAAACTACAGACTGGGAGAAAACATTTGCAAACCACATGTCCAACAAACGACTTGTATCCAAAAAATATAAAAACTCTTAAAACTCCATAGTGAAGAAACAAGCAAACTAATTCCAAAATTGGGAAATACTTAGACAGGTACTTCACAAAGAATATATACAAATGGCACATGAAAAGATGTTTGACACCATTAACCAGCAGGGAAATGAAAATATGTGGTCTGGACCCTTAATATTTCTCTGAGTTCCTCTCCCATGTTTTCCTGCCTCACTTGGTCCACATCAAACCACACACATATCTTTGCTGTTTCTAGAATGTCCCAGACAGTCCCGACTTCTACTCAAAATGTACTTCCCCAAATATTCACGCTAGCTTTCTCCACTTTTTCAAACTTTGCTAAATGTCACCACCCTAATGAGGGTTGCTATCTCCATCATGTTTAAATTGCAATTGTCTGTCCCTGCATTCTTAACTCCTTTCTGTTTTACTTTTTCAAGCATTTGTCATCTTCCAACAGATTATATAATGTACTGATTATATTTGTTAGTTGTTGATTGCCTTTCTCTGCTAATATCGAAATTTTATGGAGACAGGGATTCCAGTGGCTTACATACAGTGGATTAAAAATATGTATTACTTTTATTAAAGAAATAAAGTTGCTGCCCACCATTTGATAGAATTTTTCTACTGTGATCCGAATATCAAACATCACTTTTATGTGTTTTAAATCCTTACTAATTTAGAGGTTAGTTGTAGGGGCTAATACTATTACATTTTCCTGAATCTGCATTAGAATGATGTGATGATTTCACACAGAATCCCTACTTGTAAGTCTAAGACTTATGACTGAGTACTCTGCTTTCTCAATGGTGCCTTATCTTTCTATGTCTTTTCTACTTCTCTTTTTATTTCCCTTTTTGCTTTCTATATCTTTCTGTCTTTCCTTCTTTCTTGTTATTTTTTCATGGGAATTTATAATTTGGGTAGATTAGTGATATTCTTTTATTCTTTTTCCTCAAGTATGAAGTAATGCTTTTTAAAAAAGTCATGAATTTATGGTAGTGTTATTAAGTGCATTTATAAAAATAGTTTTTTTTTTTTTTGTAGGAAGGGATGATGTTGCAATAGAGAAAGGTTTTGTCTTTTTATTCACTTAAAATTTGGAACTGGTACCAAGGAACTCAAGTAGAACCTATCATAAGTAAACAAGTAGATATTCATTTTCACTGAACAAATTAGGTAGGCTCATAGAAGCAGTAGATCGACTAGGTCCATTTTTACCTTTTGTTTATGTCCACAGTCAAGCTTTTTGGATATACCTTCAATGAGAAGAAAAGATCAAAGTTTTTGGTTTTGCAAAGTGTTGTGCAAAACATGTATAATGGGTGTCTCAGCCCTTCTTTCTGTTCTTAGCTCAAACTCATGCTTGAAAGAACTGATGTTACTACTTCTCCTATATAAAAAGAAGCAAATGGCATAGGTTTAAAAAACCCATATAGGCGTCTTTATATTAAGAGAGTTTAGGTTTAAATGGTTATCTTCTCTTTGACAAGTTGGTCCAGAAAGCAGTAGAATAAGCATTAGCTTTGGAATAGAAAGTGCTAGGATTCAAGAAATAAGGAAAACAGATTCCCTTGCTTCCTAGTTAGTACAGCTTAGTGGAGGGAGATAGGTATTTAATAAAATAACCAATCTCAGTGACATGTAACTACGAATTAGAAGAGCTTCAAAAGTAGAGTAAAAGGAGCTATAGCAAGGATTAGAGAGTGGTGCACCTGAGAAGCACAAGGAGTTGGAGAGGGACAAATGGGTTCTCCATAGCTGTTTTGTTTCTTCAGTCTCATATGGACCAGTATAGGTCATCCATGTAATTGATGCAATGGATTAAGCCTGATGTCCGCTGATAGGACATTTGCAGGTGTGGCTATGCCTTAATGGATCTGTTTTGGAGATCAAATAGTGTAGTTTTTTTAAAGCACAGATTTCCATCAGGATCTTCCTATAGTTTTAAGAAAGATAGCGTGATGCTGTTGGAAATAACAGTACAGAATAATCTGACAAAGCTCTAAGAAAGCACCAGAAGAGGAGGGTCCCCTGATTCAGGAACTGCTGCAATGGCTGGCAGCTAACACAGCAGCAGAAGGTAGGGAGGTGACAGACACGCAAGGCAGATGTTCTACTGAGCTCCTCCATCTGGATGGGGCCTTTTGGTTCTACTGCTCTTTCCCAGCCCTGCAGAAAGCAAGTGCCAATGATGCATCTTCATTAGGATGAACATGACTTTGGATAGAGGAAAAGAAATTATCATTTGCTGAAAGCCCAGGGTCAGTGAGAACCCAAATGCGGTACTGATAGTATTGGGGGAAAGTGACAGGACCATCGCCTCTTCTTTTGAAAGAGGACTCATTGACAATATGAAGGGAAATCATCTAATCCCAACCTTCATCAATAATACAGGGACGCAATGTGTCAGGAATAGCTATGCTTTGATTATTCACTCTGTGCCAGACTCTCTATGATCTGTCTCGATTCCTTTCCCCTTATTTCACAGATCTCATTTTCCCCTTGTCTCCCCACTGACCACTGTACATGAGCCATAATGACCTCCTCATTAATTCCTCGAAGACCCCAAGAAGTTGCCATCTCTCTGGAATTTGCTCTTCCTATTCTCTGTCTAGAAATCGCTTCATGTCTGTGCATGGCTTATTCTGTCATTTTAAGGTCTCTACTCAAATTCCTCTCCAAAAAGAGGTCTTGCCTGACCACCCTATCCCTAATAGTACATTTTGTCACTCTCTAGCTTTCCACACTGCTTTTGTTTCTCTACAAAATTTCTGCACTGCCTAACTGTGAAGTGCACGTATTTGTTTATCACACCAATTAGAATGGAAGCTCAGTGATGTGGAGATTTTGACAGTCTTCTTCACTGTGCTATCCTGAGTGTGTATTACGGTATTTGCACAGAGTAGGCACTCAAGAAGTACTGGGAGGAATCACCAAATGGATCTTATTTAATATCCAAAGCACAGTTTGAGAAGTAGGTGTTATTGTTACTTCATTTGACAGAGGAGGAAACAAGATTAAGCAATTTACACAAAATAAAGAAGATACTGATTTCAAAATCTGATCTTTTTACTTAAATCATTTTGTCCCATTTTAATCTTTGATTTTCTCTGAATCATATATGCTAAAGAGAAAGATCAGAAACTACTACTTACCTGTGTTATCAAAACTGTCCCTTTGCCAGGCCAGAGAGTATAATATAAAAAGAAGAGTGATAGTATGGATAGCATCTAGTGATACTGGAAGTAGGAACAGATAGAAAAATTGTTATGGACTAAATTTGTGTCCTGTCAAAATAACTATGTTGAAACCCTAACTCTGATATGACAATAGTAGGAGGTAGGGCTTTTGGGAGGTGCTTAGGTTTAGATGAGATCAGGAGGGTAGAGTTCTTACATGAGATTAAGACCTCCTATAAGAAGAAACCAAAGAGAGTAATTTCTCTCTCTCTCTCTTTCTCTCTCCAATGTGAAGACAAAGCAAGAAGATAGCAATCTGCAAGAGGGCTTTCACCAGGAACTAAACCTGCCTGTACCATGATCTTGGATTTTCCAGCCTCCAGAACAGCTTCCAGTACTGTTTGTTGTTGAAGCCACCTGGTTTATTGTATTCTGTTGTAGAAACCAACCTAAGACAAGAATATTCTCCAAGCATTTATGCTCAAGGTTGCCTCCTTTGCGGGTTTCACAAGAGAATTTATATGTGTATGTCTCAAAGAAGAGACTTAGCATGATGCTTCTGAGGAGCAGATGACCTTTCCGGACAAAGGACAAACAAGAGAAACTGAAGACAAATTTCCAGGAGATTCTCAGCCTCTAGCCAGGGTTCCCTAGGAAGGAAAATTATAACTTTTCAGTCTCCTGAAGATGAAGCTCTGAAACACCATTTCCGTATTTAGCATTCTGGGTGGCCAGAGGCAGAGAGTAGCAGCACTGATGAGGATATAATGATGTAAGGCCCTGTTTGTATAAATAACTGTGGGAAATCCCAAAGTTTACAAGTGGTGATGACCACAGACTCCAGGTCCCTCAAGCCAGGTGTGCAGATGTCGTGATATCTTTTCGCACATGTCCTGATCTACCTCATTTTGAATGCTTTTGGTGAAGGCCGTTATATTCTCATTTCTCAATTCTGGGTTAGTTTGTATGGAAAACCACACTCTCCTCACAGAAAGAACTAAGCTATTGAACTTCTTTGTGAACTTTTATTATGAGTATGCCCTTGGGTGGTTATTTTTTGTGTTACCAGTAGCTGAAATGTGTCTTGTTTTTGTTAACAAGCACATTACTGAATTACACTCATTTTCACTGATTTTGCCAGCATAAAAATTAGAATGGAGGACATGATAAGCAATATGGCAAAAGCAAAATCAGGACATAGTAATAAAACGTGGATAAACTTGAATGCTGGGGTATCCTGCATAATTAAATTTTTTTAAAGTTTTGGTTAGCTGAGAGGCAACTTCTACGGCCCTCCCAACTCTGGAAGTCTTGAATAATGTTTGAGTTCACTCCCCTGTCATTAAAAACAGTATATTAAACCTAATGATACCCACTTTTAATTAAAAACCCAATAGTGTACTAGGTAAACCCTTCCAATTTATCAATTTTCATTGATTATTGTAGATAGAAGATTGACCAAACCTTGGATCACAAACCATATCTAGAATTAAGAAAAAAAATCACCTTTATAAATAGGATTTTTCAAAGCATGTGATAAATGCTCCTTAACAAGTAAGGTGCCCAAATAAAAAAGCCTATTTAAAGGAGAGGAATCTTTCAGTCAAATGGGAAAACACTAGTGATTGGAAAGTTTGGTAGTTTGAATTTCAAAACTCCACTATATTTTTATATTTTCTCTATGAAAGACTGACATTTCTCAGTTCCCTTATTTTCTTTTTAAATATCAATTTAATATCTCCACAATCTTACAATACCTTGATGTTAGTGTTGTTCCCAAACTTCTAAAAGAGTACTGGACCCTCAACTTTAATTATAGTTGTGACATTTTATTTAAGCAACTTTAAAATGGAGATTCCTCCCCCCCCTTTTTGAATGTGATAAAGAAAAAAGATTGGTTTAGAAGAGCAAAAGCAGGGGCGCCTGAGTGGCTCAGTGGGTTAAGCCGCTGCCTTTGGCTCAGGTCATGATCTCAGGGTCCTGGGATCGAGTCCCACATCGGGCTCTCTGCTCAGCAGGGAGCCTGCTTCCCTCTCTCTCTCTCTCTGCCTGCCTCTCTGTCTGCTTGTGATCTCTCTCTGTCAAATAAATAAATAAAATCTTTAAAGAAGAGCAAAAGCAAGTGAAATATCAAAATAAAACAAAAAACACAATTTACACAATTTTTATTATGATCTTTATATGTGTGACCATCCTAGTTTTATTTAGCAAATCTTTATGTAGAGCTCACTATATTCCAGGCACTATTTTAAGGCTGCCTATGGATATTATGTCTTCATTAATCCTTGTAACACCCCTATGAAGTAGTTACTGTTATTCCTCTTTTACCCATCAGGAAATGAGACTTAGAGAAGTTATGTAGCTTTCCCAAGGTCACAATACTATTAAATGAAAGAATTGTGATTTGAAACACCCAGATTATGTGCTTTCAACTATTATACTACGCTGTCAGTCTTGGTTGCATGAAAGACAGAAGCGTTCAAAATGTCAACTTCCAGGACCCATCACTGTTTGGGGCTATTAATATCTGGAAATAAATGAATTTTATGACCTATCTCTCTTACCTCAGGAATATATAATGAATATTTTATAAGTATGCATTTATGCATGTCACACACACACACACACACACACTACAATAAAAATGCAGTTCTAACTATGTTATTGTTCCAGGATTTCCTTAAAATTTGTCCTCTCCAAAGATTTGGGCATTTCCAGGTAATCCAAGAATAAGTTAATGGAAATGCCTGAGTCCTCATCATTTTGTAGTTATTATTTTCTGTCCTGCTTCACCTTTGGGTGCTGATTATCTTTGTGTTCCATGCTTTTCCACATTCTATGCGAATTCATGATACACTCATGCATAACTTATATCGTGGTTGTTTTATGACAGTCAAAACTATCAAGTAGCCTGCAGTTACTCAACCTTCCCTCTGAAATAAAATCAGAAAAGCCAAAATTCTAATTATGACTCAGATGTGAATAAACATATAGCTTTTTTTGTTTTCCAAAACCAATTTCATATTGCTCTCATGTTTTTCTTTTAGTTATTCCCTTTAGTAGAAGAAAAAAACCCTCACAAACTGTCACTCACACTTCAACTGGGACTCTTCTAGTTTGAAACCATCTCTTGTAGCTACAAAGCAGTCAGTTCAGGGTTGGCACTAACCTCTCAGGGCTGTTTGTCCCGGGTTGATACCCATGTTGTTGAATTGCTGCTTTGGTCCCCCAAATGCTAACATCGGCCTCGGATCGCCATGGATCCTATCCTTGTCTCTGGTTGTGAGGTCCCTCCTCTGTGAAGTCTCCTTGTCCTGAGCACAGCTCTTCTTCTGTTCTGCTAGACCTATTAATACCTATAAGAGAACTCTGCAATAGGATTTTTCGAAGGCACAAGGATGTTATAGATGCTCCTTAACTAAGTAAGGTGCCAGATTAAAACAGCTATTTAAAGGACAGGAATTACTCAGTCAAATAGAAATTGTAGAAAGGGGTCAAAATCCTGACAGGAGAGGATTTGGTGAGGAGATTTACTTTAGAGAATGTTATGCTAAACCCTGTTTTAGTCAGGTTTCTCCAGGGAAACAAAACCAATAGGATGTGTGTGTGTGTGTGTGTGTGTGTGTGTGAAGGGATTTATTTTAAGAAATTGGCTCATGCAGGTGGGAGGGTTGCTAGGAGAGCCTCGGGTGGGGACCTCTGTGGACTTTGGGAACTCACTCATGTCAGAAAGAGCTATAGAAGCCTAAGTAAAAGCTAGAAGCCTGCGTTTAGGGAAAACTACATGTCCACTAATAACCAAACAGATAATGCATCTTTCCCATGGAGGAAATGTGGGCCACATCCAGATCAGACCTATCTCTGAACTGCTTTCATTTCTACCCAGGAGGAGGGCAAAGGGCTTCCAGCTGTGAAAGTCTATGTATAGAGTGGCCACTGGAGAACCACACTGAATGAGAAATCTCATCCGTGTCATTGGAACTGCCCAGAAGGGAAGGAGGCTCTGAAATGCCCACAGAAGTACCCTGTTTAAATGTCTGCCAGGCTCAGAGGGCGTGATGTCGCTCTGTGACTTTCATGCCACCTGGAATGTAGTGCTGTGATGTGCACTTACTTGGGCTTCTCTGAGATGCTTCTGGCTTCCTCAGCGATACCTGTGGAAATGGGGCACCCACTCCCAGTGTTCTTAAACTTCAACAACACTAGGTGGATATTTCTGTGCCTTTTTCACTCTGAAGACTGTAGGAAGCTGGGAAGCTCCCATCTTTCTCTTTTGTTCCTTTATTTCTTCCTCTCTTCTCAGCACTGAAAAGGTTCTTTCTTCATCCTTCTGTCTGGCAGGAATTTTTGCCTTATGTTGTAGTGTATTCTTTTTCTATTTCTTATTAGGGACTCAATTTTAGTGCAAGAAAAGGATGCAGGAAACCAAGTGTATTTTAGCAAAACCAAAAAAATATTTAGGGAGGTAATCTTATGGCTGTTTCTTATTCTACTGCTGCCAGTGGCATTTTATGGACTTGCCTTGCTTATGGATGTTTGGGTAGAATCGTCACTGCACTAAGAATATTAACTCATGGTTGCCTCCTATATTACACAACCAATTTCTCCCTTTATCTAGCAACAGATCCCTTTTGTTCTTCTCTTCCTTTTTTTGTATTTAATAATCATAAGGTAATTTTTCCAGCCTGAATTAGAGAAGAATTATAGATGCATATATATATATATATATATATATATATATATATATATATATGACACTATTTCAGTGTTTTACTCTCTTTCTCATAGGTTGTGTGTACAAACCAGGATCAATCCTTGGATTCAAAGGAATGGATAATTGGAAAATAACTTTATTAAACTTTGTTTAAATGTGCATGCAGGAAATAAAATCTTAGATTTTCTTTAGACAAAAAAATACATGAATATTCAATCACGGTGATTTCTAATAATTTCAGCATTTTGTCTCAATAGATGGTGGAGTGATTTTCTTTTTTCCAGAGGGGGAGGTAGAGGCATATTTTCAGTAAAGATTTTAATTGTGTAATTTGACTTTTTAAAAATAGGATGCTAGATGTAATGTCTGTATATGCATTTTCATTAAACATTCTTTTCAATCAGATATACTAAAGATTCTTGTTTGGGTTAAGTCAGATTTGTCAGCTCTTCAATCAGTTTGTAGTACATTGTAAAAGAATATACTCAAAACAGAGCTGAGCTGTCAAGCTGTGACAACTTTGAATGAGGAAGATTTTCAAAAATTATGAGTGAGATATTTTAAATGTCTCCTTGACATCCACAGAACTATTCAAAATACTTCATCAGAGGCATGTGCTTTAAAAATGTACTTGAAAATTAATGTGAGGAGTGCAATTTGTCAGTCTTTGTCTTAGCAAACGCATCACTGACAGTCACAGAACACTGACAGTAATACAGCCCTGAGTCTCTCTACCCATGTACTGCTGGGATGGAGGAGAGATGGACTGACCCATTCAAGGGGCAGTTAGAAGGGCCTCAAGCAAAGCAGCAACATAAGAGACCTGGTTCCAAGTCCTGTTGATACCTGTTTGAGCTGGTGGCGAATGGCAAACTTCATTTGTCCTTTGCCAGGAGGATTGTGTGATTTAGTGATTCCTCAAAGGAGCCATCTCATCCTCAGCTGTGAGTCAGGGACATGAGCTATTTGTCCTGACCTCAGCTCATAACAAGGAAGGCTATGGCAAAGAGACAAAGCCTTGGCTATTTATTTTAAATAAGTCTCTTAAGGGGTAAAGAAAAATCACAGACCTGGGGCCGTCCTACCTTAGCTTCTTCTAAATTCAAGGAAACCTTTCCAACACCTGACCTGGAAGAGCCCTCCAGGGACACCACTTAATTGGTGAAGGGGCTTAAGAATGGATCACATTGAGCCATGGACTTTCATGTTTCTTTTCACTGCTCCTCAGTACCTGTCAAATGCGTGTGTTGTATGCTTATCTGTTGCCAGAAATCAAGGTGGGGAAGGCACACAGTGCTGGATATTGAAGAGAATAACTTAAAATAGATTTAAAGGTGATCCTGTCTTCCATTTGCATAGTGTCCTTGGTCTTTTAAGGTGCCCCGAAAGGAAATTCATAGTGGAAATTCATGGCAGTGTCACAGAACTCAAACTTAGGAAGGTCAGGTTCCAAGAGCCACAAGAAGCACAGGTTGCTTCTGTCTCTCTGATCACGGTGGCTTCTCTTCTGTGTGTCTGCCTGTCTCTCTCTCCCCACAGAGAGAAGGGGGTGTTTCAAGAATGGAGAATGCTTCTGAGGCATCGTAGAACAACAATAGGGAATGTGTAAATGGCCTTTGGGCTTAGTGATAAGGGATGTGTACCTGGCCTTTGGGCTCGGTGACCTTAAGGAGAGCTGTTTCAGTGGAATGGGGAGGCAATAAGCCATGATGGAGTGGGTCGATAAGTGTGTGAGGGGCAAGAATACGGTGGTGAGATGACTATTTGATACTTTACATATTATTTTTTTTTTTAAAGATTTATTTATTTATTTATTTATTTGACAGAGATCACAAGTAGGCAGAGAGGCAGGCAGAGAGAGGGAGGAAGCAGGCTGAGCAGAGAGCCCGATACGGGGTTCAATCCCAGGACCCTGAGATCATGTCCCCAGCCAAAGGCAGAGGCTTTAACCCACTGAGCCACCCAGGCACCCCTGCTTTACATATTCTTATTATCCCATAGCTAACCAACTAGGTTAAAAGAGCTTCAGAAAAGCTCAGCACTTTATTTATTTATTTATTTATTTAAGAAAGAGAGAGAGAGAGAGAGAGAGAGAGAGAGCGTATAAGCAGAGGTAGGGGCAGAGGGAGAGGGAGAGGGAGAAGCAGGTTCCCCGCTGAACAAGGAGCCCAGTGCGGGACTGGATCCCAGGACCCTGGGATCATGACCTGAGCTGAAGGCAGACATTTAACTAACTGAGCCACCCAGGCTCCCCAAGGTTCAGTACTTTAAATGGGATTATACATCCAATAAGTGGCAGACACAGGATTCAAACATATAAATGTCTTCCCTGCAGTACTGAACTCTTAACTGCAGTTAATTTTTCTACCACGTTCCTCAGGGCCATGGGTATGTGGTTACCCTGGAATAGAGAGTCTTTTTGGTCCCAGGGCATGTTGAGCACATTTGTGGCCACAGATGCTGTACAGAAGAGATAGCTGCCATGTTTTACTTGCTTCACAAAAATATGTGACAACACAGGGAAGGAGTTTATGTTCTTAATCCACTCATTAAGCTAGACTTATTATCACAGAATTGTCTAATTTGTTCCAACCTTCCAATATCACTTGCAATAAGTATACTATTTTGGTGGCCTATGGTCCCTTATCAGGGCACCTATAATGATGCAGTATTTTGTATTTGACTTGTACATTCTATCTGTAGCATTTAAAATAAAGGAATAATAGAGACAATTAGTTCTGCTAAATGCATCTCGGAGCCATGTGTTAGCTTATCTATGGATTTTCTCCTTAGATGTTTAAATATTCCCCCTGTAATTTAGGTTTCATCAAACAAAGGAGATCTGATTTAAGATAATTCTCCTGGTAAGAAAGCAATTGCTACTGCAATCTGCCATTCACCCAGAGCCATTGATCCCAGGATAAACCTTCATTTATCAGAGAATTCAAAATAAAACACAACATATGCTGTCGTTTATAACAAATTGATGGGTAGGAGTCTGCATTCTTCCTAGATTCTCCTATCCAAGCATTGTTTCATTCATCTGATGAAAATTACTGTAAAATATCAGTTTTTATCTCCTTTTGCCATTACTCTTAATTCAAACGACAAGCTGGTTATTTTTTAAATAAAGCCAGCCCATTATCTTAACCTTGTTGTACTAAAAAGTTTATTTAAAATTGTCTTTTCAAAGCATTTTTATTAGTATATTTTAAAATGGTCTCTTTTATAAGCCACTCCATCAGTTGGAGCCGTTCAGTCAGCAGTGTGTTAGTAAGGTTGGGAGGAGTTCAGGCATCTGGATTGTTCCTCTGGCCTTGTGCGGTGATTTTCTTGCAGCAACCATATAATCATCTACTGAAAGCTTCAGTCCAGGTATAAAGAGGTTGTGGCCATGAAGACATGCTTTTCATTAGACTTGTTATTGAGTTTTGCAATCTGCACATAGCAGGCAAAATGACCATGAGATGATAATTAAGTGGTATCTTTATTATTTCAGAGAGGAAAAAAAGGTCACAATTCTGGTGATTGCAAAGCCTCCGAATTGGAGATTAAAGAAAAAAAAAACAAAACACAAACCCAAAACATAAAACACTTGTGTGAACACAGATTCCCTCCTTTCACTTTTTAAATGTAGAAGATATTTTTTTCCTTGAATAATGAGTGTCTTGTAGGACAAGAGGCTCTTGACTGAAGGTTGGCATTAAAATACTTGCTATCTAACAGCAGTATAAACAGATTGTACAAAGGAGACCACTGTTTAATCACTGAAGTTCAAAACCAAGGTTTCTCTCTGCGAAGGGTGTTTGGAGCCTCGAAAAAATGCAACAGATGGGTACCTCAGATTTAAATTCTTTTGATAATGATTAAGGATTTTTGCTTAAAAATGATGAAAATAAAACTTTCACTGACAGTCTTTGAAGATGACGGGAGAAGATCTATCAGGAAATTATAAATTTTTTGTGGGATTCATTTTAAAGTAAATGTTTTTTGCTTCTCTGTACTATATGAATGGACTTTTCTGCATTTTAATAAAAGTTTTCACTTGAGCTCACATAAAACTCAGAAAGAAGCTATAGTTATAAATAACAGTGTGTGCATTATTTCTTGTACTTTTACTAAATTGAAAAACTTGAAAAAAATTTTAATCTCTGGTGCAAAAAAATAGAGATGGTCGATGTTCTCAACTGAACTGTAACTGTTAAATTATTTATCTTTCTTCTCTTGGTCGTTGTATAGAATATCACCACCTCAAGCAAACAAAACCTACCCATGACATATGTGACACAGGGGTGCTGTTCATATAGTTGTCTGCCAGTTTTCTCATCTGTAATCTCGATGGGATTATGTAAAATTCCATAAACATCAACAACGAATATATTTTGCTAATTCTAATAGATTCTTTTTTTTTTAAAGATTTTATTTATTTATTTGTTAGAGAGAGAGAGAGAGAGCATGACCACAGGCAGACAGAGTGGTAGGCAGAGGCAGAGGGAGAAGCAGGCTCCCTGCCGAGCAAGGAGCCCGATGCAGGACTCGATCCCAGGACGCTGGGATCATGACCTGAGCCGAAGGCAGCCGCTTAACCAACTGAGCCACCCAGGCGTCCCTCCTAATAGATTCTTAAGTTGCTTTCCCAAATCATTCAGAAGGAGTTGTTATGAAAACTTTCCACTGTAGTAGGTCCTTCAGGCATTTCTAGAGAATTGTCATTCCATGGTTTTAATGTGAAGAGGAAGGCTGTCTTGAACATATTCATCTTTAATTAAGCTTAGTGTATAGGCTAACATGATGTTTATTGTGTCTCCTCGTAAAAATTGCTGTTTTGGTAGTATACCAGTGCTTTGTTAATTTAATAGCCTCATATCTAATAAATTACTTCTATATCTTTATAGAATCTCTAAAAGCACATTCCGTACTATAATTCGCTAGTATGTGAAGGAAAACTTTTCACATTATAAACTATCAATAGTTACTGATTGAACTAGAGAAGGTTGAGGAATTCTGGAGTGGCAAATTTGTATAAATGAAACATCATACAGAATCATAGAATCATAGAAGATTTCTTAAGCTCCGGAAGGGACTTTTTATATTTATATTTTGTAGTGTGGATAGCATACTGAATATGGATGAAAAAATCAATATTAAATGTATTTTATTTAAATTAAAAAATATACATCATATTCAAATGCAACAGCTCAATGGTTACACTATAACAATCTAAAAGTTGTTAATTCCACAGCATGAGGCCCTATATATGCAAAATGAGATGAAATCTATGTGCCAGAGCTCCAGATTGCTGGCTGCCTTTGCCTTCTGATATATGCGAAAGCTCAGTAAAATATGCAATGTGAGAAAAGAAATCAGTGGGTTTATATTATTATATCTAGTAGAAGAGGCTACATTTCTTTGTTTATTAAAAACTCGAGAGGTCCATTTTTCGTTTTTCTTTTATTTTTATTTTATATTATAAATTCCTTCTAGAATTTAGTGGCGTTTAAAAAAATTTTTTTTAGATCATTACCTTTAAGGAACTAGTCATAAATCTACATATATTAGGCTTCTTAAAGCTGCATTTGCATAACTGATTTGAAAGTAACATTTGTTATAAGCTTAAGTCTTGATGCTATTATCCCCTGGCAATTAATTCCAACCACTGTGAAATGTCAAGGATGATTTGTTTATAGTGTGACCCTGGTTCTTTTCCCTTGCAAAAGTAGAAGACATTGGATAAAGACTTAGATTCTAAGAAGTTTAGGAATATGCATTTAATATGCCTGATGGCTGACTATTCTTTACCCCAGTCCCGAAAGGAATTAAAGGCATGCCCCAGCTACTGGGTGTCTCCACTCTTTTCTCCTTTTGGTACTTCCTATTGGCTGCTACTAAGGTTAAATCCCAAAGTGCACATCCGTTTGTAGATCTTCATTGCCCTCAAATTTATGTATCTAGAGCGGCCTTCCTCAACCACGCTACAGTGGCAGCTTTCCTGATGTAGTTCTCAAATGGTATACTTTGTTTCATACTTTTTCATTTATCCTATCTGACATTATATTATTTGTTTGTTTTTACACAGAACAATTTTCACAGTTCCCCTACTAGAATGTAATGTCCATGAGGGCAGGAGCATTGTTTCCTGTCCTGAGGAGTGTACCTGGCACATAGCAGGTGCTCAGTAAACATTTTTTTGGACAAATGAATATATTTTCTTTAAAGGCAAATTATATCTCAACGTTCCCTCCTGCAGTCTTGTGGTTCTATTGTTTGACCATAGCAGTATATGTAATTCCCCATTTATTATCCCAAATAAAATGTTGTTCTGACTGGAGATGATGTGTGATATATTTATTCTATACTTGGAGATTTCCTGTTTAAAGATGTATTTATGAGAAATGATCAATACAAATGACAATATTTGTGTTAAGCTCTTTTTTTTCCCCTGTGAAATAATTTCTTTAGAAATTTTGCTTCCTCTAATCTTTCCAATCTGATGTAAGATTATCTGTGAAATTGCTACAAGATTTGCTTGTGGTCTCAGGGTGTAGGAACTGCAGCATGAAAATTACATCAGAATATTTTAGAAAAGTACATCGGGATTAATTTGTTGTTGTTTTTGTTCTGATCTATAAGCAGTTTAAATTCACACTAGCCTCTGCTATGTGTGGTAGAGATCCATAGATAATTTGTGCTTTTAACGATAAAGGTTCTCACAATTCTTTATATGAATGTACTGACAGAAAAGACATTGTCTTTTTGTTTTTTTGTCTTTTTGCCACTTAGAAATGCAGGACAAAACAGCTGACAAATGTCATTTGGAATTTTAGGATCATATACACATATACTCTGTGTTTCTGCAAGGGTATGCCTATATGATTTCAAGTTTCCTTCCAGTTTCTCCAGAAATAATGGGTTAGTTCATATAAAACAGTTTCAAGATTATTGATATAATCACAAATTGAAATGGGACCCTGAGCTCTCTGTTCACAGAAAAGCTTGCCTGACTCTCTCTGTATTTGAAGTGATTAACGATGCTGCAGCATTATGGGAAAATGATATGTCTATAATTATATGAAGCCACAGGAGGGAGAAACCCTTTCTGATACTGGTCTTTGAAGCCACCCAAGTTATCTCAGTTCAAGCCATTAGGGGGGAAAAAAGTTAAAAAATGTAAGACAAATATAAGAAAAGAAGAGTAAAATCAGAATATGTAGTAGCAATAAAGGTGTAGGGGAAGACTGTGTATGAGAAAGGAAAAAAAATTGGTTTTGGCCATCAGAAGCTAGTTACAGGAGGAGATACTATCTTAGCAGTTAAATAAGCCACTATAAAGTCATGGAACACTTATGTGTTCTCTGAGTGATTATCGTCCCATTGTTCTTGTTATGTCACCTTCCTTTTAAATCTGTAATACGAGACAGTATTTCTCACCATCTTTGTGGGGCACAATGACACAAACACACTTCACTAAAAATATAATGCTATGTAAATATTATAAACAATGATAAGGAATAGGTCCTCATTGCTGTTCCCTATCCCCAACCCCATCCCTGGCCTATGTGTTCATGAAAACATAAGCCTTCTTAAAATTAGGATAATTCAAGGCTTATGTGAATTTCAGAATCACCTTTGAAATGTCAGAGGTATGTGGGGCTCCATTTTTCTCCCCAGCCTCGTTCACCTCTCTGAGAAGATGGACTGCAACCTCTGGCTGCCTGGAAACAGTGTTGGACTGGCATGCATGCAGCCTGGCCAGAGGACGTGAATACAAACTGGCAGCCAATTCCCTTCCTGACCACTTGGTGCCACTCTAGCTTTAAGAACTGCTCAGCCGCAGCCAAATCCTGGGAAACTGCTTTCTCCTAGGTTGGCTGCTGTGGTTTCAAAGACAGTCATTGTTTTGAAGAAGGTCATTTGGAGAGTTCGATGGCTGATGTGATTAGAATGTGTACAGCGAGGCGCATTCCAGGTGCTTTGTGTGCTAACACTTAGGTGTTATTACCAGCATTAATTATCCAAGGGACATGTAGCAAACACAGGTGGGCCCTTGTTGGTTCATTAAAAAGGCAAGGCTCTGCAGAATGCAAACCACTAGGTAGCCACCCAGGCCTTTAACTTGGAGTTTAATTTGGGAATAGGCTGGCACCCATCAGACCTGGTCTATTCATAGATTGGACGTTATAAAAAGAAAACGTGTTCAATATTAATTCCTCCTGATACATGTTAAACACACACACACACACACACACACACACACACACACACATCCCTATAGCGAAAATACAAAGGACTTAAAAATGCTGTTAAGTATGCTTCCTGACATAATGACAGTTCAGGTGTTTTTTTGTTTTGGTTTTTTTCCCCCCTATCTCCACCCTTTTTATGTCCACAACTTTTTATTTATCAATAAAAAGGACATTTTCCTTTATAGAAAGAACCATCTTTCAGCATAAGTTAACTACCTCTAGTGTTGTCCAAAATCTTACACAAATGACATGTTATCCAAGTTATGCATCTTCATCCATTTCCCCACCTCTTTTTTCTTCTGGGACCAAAAAGAATTCGAGGAAGAATCTGTGTGAAGGCATTTACAGCTTTGAGATGACTTTCTGAATTGGAGGACATTGCAGCATTTAGCTGAAGGTCCTGTGTTCTGTTTTAATGGGAGCCCAGGAGGGGGGCTTGCCCACTTCTAAAGATGCTATTGAGAGCAGAACTTTTCTGACTCATTAATTTGGAAAGGCAAGAGAAGGCTGCCATCAAGAAATGTCTTTGCAATTAATTGCATGTAAAATCTCAAGGCTTTTTTTCTGACACATTTATAGAAGTTGCTTTGCCTTGTTTATGTCAGGGTACTACTGTGGCCTTAGCATGAGTGCAGCTGGCACTAGGCAAAATTGAGTGGTGGGCAAAATCTGTTTCTGAGCCCTTTTTGATTTCATTGCTTATTTTTCCCTTCTCTGAACCTAAAACTGCTTTCCACTTCCCCTTAAACTTTATTGGTTTTTAATTTAATTGCCTCTGGCATTTGGCTTACCAACTTTGGGCAATCCTTGGGTGTGGGGGTCTGGGAGCTCTGTTAGGATCTCGATTCTGCCACTTCCTTGTTGTGTAAATTTGGGCAAATTATTTAACTTTCTTGCATTTCATGTCCCCATCTGTAAGTAGGGCTATTTTGAGCAATAAATGAAACACCACTTATAAAGCTCTGAGTCTGGCATGGGAATAGTCAAGCATTTAAGGTGTTTGTTAAAAATGAAGTTTTCTGAATATTATTCTAGACAACTGATTCAGAATCTTGAGGGAAAGACCCAGGAATATGTACTTTTAAGAGGCCTCTTACACTCATCAAAGTCTGAGAATTCGTGGCTTAAGGAATAAATCTCTGAAGAGTAACTGTCATTATGAAAGTAGCAAGGGAAATAACATAACCGAAAGAAGCGGATGAGTAACTGAAGGACCCTGGGTTGTTTCGGACGGACATAGTTAATATTTCCCGGAGGCATTCACAGCTGTCTAATTTTTCTCAAAATTCAGTATAATAGGAGAAATGCAGATTTCTGGGTCCTACTCCAGATCAAATCTACATATTGCAGATGGCAGGTGTGAGGCAGGGTGTAAGAGGAACTCAGGTGATTCAGTTGAATTTTGTCTGGAAGAAGCTGTTCATGAGGTCTAGGCTATCCTAAGTTTTCCCCCCTCTGCCATTCTGGGCACTAAAGGGAGCCATAGCTGATAACTGTAATGTATTTACTGCTCTCCATGTGCAAAACTCTGGCATGGGAGTAAGCACATTCTTTGGTCTATATATCTTAAAGCCTTCGACTTCAGGCCTCAGCCTTGTCACTTTTTGCATAATCAAGGACCACATAAATTTTGTTGTTGTTGTTGTTAGAGCAGTTTTAGGTTCACAGCAAAATTGAGGGGAAGGTTCAGAGATTTCTCACATACGACTTGCTGGACACATGCACAGCCTTTCCCATTACCAACATCTACCACCAAAGTAGTACATTTATTACAATGGATGAACCTGCACCGACATTTAATTATCACTGAAAGTCCATAGTTTACCTTGGAATTCACATAACTCTTTTTTTAAAGATTTTTAAAAAATGTACTCATTTGAGAGAGAAAGAGAGAGAGCATGAGCAGGGGGAGAGGCAAAGGGAGAGGGAGAAGCAGACTCCGGGTTGAGCAGGGAGCCTGATGAGAGGCTCAATCCCAGGACCCGGGATCATGACCTGTACCAAAGGCAGATGCTTAACTGACTGAGCCAGCCACCTAGGCGCCCCCACCTAACTCTTTTGAACCTCATTTGCTTCACCTGTAAAATGGTTTAAGTGAGAAAACTTCTCCCATGTGCTTGGATTCTCCTGTCTCCATGTTTTAAGTAGTTAACAAGATAAGTTTTGTCGATTATTCTTGTTGTTAACCTTGAACTCTTTAGACTATATGGGCTAGAAGCCCTACTTGTTCTTTTAGAGTAGAGATTCTCAAAATGTCCCTAAGCCAGAAGTATCAGCATCCCTGGAGGAATCTGGTAGAAATGTCAATTCTTGGGCCTTACCCTAGACCTACTAAATCAAATGCTGGGGTGGAGCCCAGTGAGCTGTGTTTTAATCAGCCACTCAAACAGTTTTAGTGCTGCAGTATGAGAGTCACTGGACTTGAGGGAAATGTTGCTCACTGGCTTAAAATTTTAATGAGCACTAATCTGGCTGAGTGGATAATCCTTCATACAGTGGCATTTAAGGAAGATAGAAAAAGGCCAGTCAGAGGCTCTTTGTGGTGAGGTGAGGGCAAGGCAGTACCATGGATCAGCTATATCACAGTCACCTTTATTTTTTTGCCTAGGGCTCACCCTATGCATACATTGAAAAAAATTGCCTAACCTCCGGCTTCACGGTCCTTGTTCATATCTTTGGGCAATGATGAGAATCCTATCTCATCTGGTTGTTGTGGGGTCTAATGAGGGTGCAGGTTAAGTGCCTCCTGCAGTCTGGTGCATGGTAGGTGTTCAGTGATGGTCCCTTCGCTGCCCTCCCTGAAGACAGAGCACTATGTGTCATTCCACTACACTGTAAGGCCAGGAGGGGCAGGACCTGCGTCTCCAGTGGTCCTTGTTGCAGTCCTAGCAACTGGCCCAGATTCTGGCTCAGAACTTGCTCAAAAATATTAGGTGTATAAACAAATATGAACGGGTCAATGCGAAATAGTGAATGAATAAGGACAGTTTTATTTGATATGTTGGCTGATACAATATAAATGTGAGGAAAGCTTTACTTTCTGACACAAAGGTTAGACCTCTTCATATGAAAATTAAGGGTCAACTCTGAGGTCCGGATCAGAAGCACTCACACCTGGAGTCAGGTGGGGGTAAGAGGAAGGTAAGGGTGGGAATTTAGAATCCCCACTCCCAGAACAGCCAGGCTCTGCGTGCGCACAACCGCTCCGTGGCCCAATTTCCTCCTCCCAGCACTGGGCTTAGTTCTCTGGAACACCAAACTCCCGAGTCAGCTCCGCCCAGCCCCCCAGGAAGGGGCGGGCATGTGGGCGTGGCCTGTCCGCTTCCTTGTCCTCGCCCAGTAAGCGGCCGCCTTACGTGGCCTTGGCTCAGTGACGCCGTGTGTCTGCAGCATCTCTGCTGCTGCGGAGGCCGACGAGACGATGGTCTCTTCAGGAGTTCTCTGGAGATCCTAAGATGATCCTGAGTTTGCTGCGTCAGCAGGGGGAGCAGGACCCGTTTACCGTAGCATTGTGATTGTCAACGGACACCATTTTAAGGCCCATCAGGCTGTTTGGGCTTCTTGCAGTAACTTCTAAAATTCTTTCAGGAGTTTACTCAGGAAACTTTGGCAGAGTTAGAAGGTGTTAGTCAAATGGGCTTTCGTCGTTTCATTGAGTTCACGTATGCAGCAAAGTCAATGGTACTAGGAGAAGAAGAAACCAGTGTATGGAAAGCAGCAGAGCTTATACAAATCCTGGAAACTCTAAAAGCTCTTAAAGTCAGACACAGGTGAATTGGGTGTTTTTCTCACATTTGCGGTATGCAAGTATTTTTTTTTTTGGAATAGAGTGTAAACTTTTGGAATGACTGAAAAAAAAAAAAAGTACCAGGGCCTTATTTTGTTTCGCTGGAATTGCATCATTGCTTATTAAAACTGTATATGAGAAGGTTCTTTTTACTTGTTAGAAAGCAGTAGTTTACCTTACAGATTTTTTTTTTTCCCAGACTATCGAGTTATAATTTCATATAATATAGAGGCGCCTGGGTGACTCAGTCGGTTAAGTGGCTGTCTTAGCTCAGGTCCTGATCCCCGGGAATGAGCCCCGCTGAGCCCCGCCTTGGGCTCCCTGCTCAGCAGGGAGTCTGCTTCTCTCTCCCTCTGCCTGCCGCTCCCCCTGTTTGTGCTCTCTCTCTTGAATGAATAAATAAATCTTTAAAAAAAATTTTCATATAATGCAATTCACCCATTTTAATGTAGAGTTTGAATTTCGGTTACTGTATACTATGGTGTAACTACAACCACAATCAAGATACAGGAACATTTCATCACCCTTAGTTTTCTTAGGACTCTGCAGTTGACCCTGACCTGGAACTCCAAGTAACCACTGATCAGATTATTATCCCTGTAATTTTATTTAGAATGAGAGCACTAAGTGGACACCAGCTGTATGTAGTCTTTTGTTCGACTTTTTTCACTTAACATTACGTTATAGAGATTTGTCTGTGTTGAGTATTACTGTTTTGTTCTTTTTATTGGTGAGTAGTATTCCACTGTATGAACATACCACCGGTTCATGGATATTTAGGTTGTTTCTAGTTTTTGCTTTCACAGATAAAGGTGCTATGAACATTTGTATACAGGAAAAAAATGTAAGGGTTGTACAAGCACTTTTCATATCATTAGGTATAAGGAGAATAGGAGCCTCTCACTAAAATATAAGGGCAATTAAATTAGTATAGGTGTTAACAGATTCTGTATTTCAAGCTGTGATATATAATGTAGGCATCTACTGCCAAAAATGTTTAGGTAGACCAGAAACCAGGATATATCAATTGTGAAACACTTTTTGTCTCCTTTAGTTTCCTAGTGATCCATTTGTTTTTGACTTTCTTCAAACCAAGGGTTGCCAGAAAAAAAAAAAAATCTGTAATGAAATTCTACCTTACATTTACTTATTCTTTTCTTCTTTGTCTTTTATTTTTGTAACCATCCCATCTCTTATTTGACTTCTTTTTTTTTTTCTTATTGACTTCTAATTGTATGCCAGCTCTACTAAGCACCTTACCAACTTTTATCAAATTAATATTCTTAACAACCATGTTGTTATCACCCCATTTTGCAGATGGAAGGACCCAGGACTGCAATTTAAGTAACATAAGCAAAGCCAGGACTAGAACTTAAGGCTGATTTTTCAACCTATGATCTTTCTACTGTAGCACCTGGTACAGAGAAACTTCTTTATATTTGTTTCTGGCTGGATGTGATTACCTATTGCTCCTACACTTAGTGATATGGGTGAGCTTACTGGTGCTTAGAAGACTTGAAGCTAGTAAAAGAATGAAGAGAGCATGAGCCATTAGAGAAGGGAGGATAGCTTTTCTCTTCAACTAAAAAGTGAATGTTCCATTATCAGGATGGAAAAAACTTAGAAGGGAAAGGCTTTGGTGATCTTAGATTTGGATGAACAAATGGCCTCTGTGCTCTTTGTTGTTTCCTTATTAACATTTGGTTGCTTCTATTCCAGTTTCCATGATTTGAACTTCAATGTTTTCCTGGCTTCTGATGTTGGTTGTCTGTGTTCTGTCCTGCTTTCTCTTCGTTTATAGAAACTTGAATTGTCTTTCAAGTTATTTCTGACCAGTCTAGGCAAAAGTGATCTCTCCTCTCAGTTTATGGTTCTGTTTGTCATTTATTAGGTACTTAATTACAGTTGCTTTGTGATAGCAATAAATTACATAAATAAGACACATTTAGAATTGGATAAGTATTATAGTCTTCCTCAACCACAGTTGGATTGTGGAGGTCCCATTAAAAAATAGTAAGCATTTAAAATAACAATAAAAATGAAATAATAGCTAATATTTATTGAAAACATTTACTATGTATCATTATTTCATCTGTTTTTCATATGAACTTTATGAGATGGATGCTGCTATTATTATTCATGCTTTATAGATGAGGAAATGGAGCCATAGAGAGATTAATTTGCCTATGTTGATATAGCTGGAAAATATAGTCCAAAAGGGAAAATAAAAACATAATCCTATCATGCAACCATAATTATATACTCTTAAATTTTAAATAGACTTGAGGCCAGAGACCACTTTTTTATAAACTTAAAGTGCTAGTCAAGTAGTAAATACTCAAGGTACCTTTATTGAATAGTCAAGTGCATTCCACAAAAATACCGTTGAATAAACTTACAAAGGAGTTGAATCATATTTTCTTGACTTGCCTGTTTAATTCAGCTTCCTCTTTTCTTCTTACACAGCTGACTGTCCAATATGAAGTTTTCTGCCTACTGATGTCAAAGACTGTTGTTATGGAGCAACTCTAGTCATAGGAAAAACCACACTTCCCTAGCCCTGCCCTTTATCTTTTTAAAAGAAACCAGAAAGAATAAATTCCCATACTTACATAAAGCTTCCAGGCTCTAACAAATTGCACTTTTAGGAAAATTTCACTCAAATTTAATCCCTTGTGGTTCTGTAATGTCCTCTGGAGAAAAATATCTTGAAACAGTTGTGGGTCTTTATCTCTGAAAAGTTGTTCTCTCTTTGGTCCATGAAGGATTAATTTTTAAGTTAATTTTTAAAAATCATAGCTTTGACCAGATTTTCCTTTCCTGTTGAATTCTTGGTCTTTTATAATTAAAAGATTCATGCTTTTCTCTGGCTCTTTCACTTTCAGGTTTCTTAGCCTTTCTTCAAAATGTTTGTTATGCCAGTAATCTTGACTGGGAGTGCCACACAAAGTAGTGGCTGAGAGCTCGAGATTTGGAATTTCAAATACCCATCACTTTTTAGACCTGTGAGCTTGGGCAAGTTATGTAACTGCCTTGGGCAAGTTATGTAATTGCCTCAATTTTCTTACCTGGAAAATGGCAACAAAAATGTTATCTACCCTACAGGGTTATTCTGAGGATTTTACAAAAAAGACACTGCATATAAGATTCTTTGCATACTGTCTGATTGATGTTTAAACACAAGAAAGGCTTTCTTTTCCCCAAAATATTATTCTCTAGAAGATTGAATGGCATTTAATAAAAAGTTCTTATGAAGCCTCTCATAAGGAATGCATTCTAAAGCGGTGTCAAAGTTTGTGGAAAACACGAAAGTCCTGACGACCTCAGTGAATGCTAGTTACTTAGAAAGATCATCTGCCATGATAGCTTTAAAAAAGAAGTGGAAAAATTTAACACAGCCATAGGAATTGTTCCCAGAGGTTTGGCCTCAGAACTTGACTGTATATCACTGTAAACAAAACTTTTGAAGAGTCTTGAAGGAAGGAAAATTCTGTATTTGGGTTTGTGGACATTAGGAATATATTTCTACAGGATGGTGAGAAGTGCCCTAGTGTAATTCTGATGAATACTGCAGGCATAGAGTATTGTTACTGATTGCATATATACAGATTCAGACAATTTAGGCATAAGTGAACATGATGAACTCGGGAAGACTGTTAAGGCATCTCAGAGTGAATTCATGGTTAATAAAGATGTGATGACAAAGATGCATTTGAAGAACTTGAATAAAATTATTTCAAGTAACATCAAGGTAGTAAGGTGGAGTAATTCTGAATTAATATATTTCATATAAGATGTGATTTTTAAGCCTGAGTATAAAAACTTGGAAAACCAGTTATTAGAAGTAAATATTTAAGTCTTCTGTCTTAATGTAAAACTTTATATACTCAAATTGGCTAAAAACATTTTATGAATCTTTTTCCTGAGAAAATGGGGAAAATTCTATGTGGTGTCACCATCTGTTTTGATAGACATGGTAATAAGTTTTAAGAAATAAGTCATAATATCTCGAACAATATATTTTTTTAAAGACCAGATCTTTTTAAAGTAATCAACTTGATAATTTGAAATAGTTCTTTCAGTTTTTTTTTTCTTTTTGTCCCTACAAGGACTTTTTTTTTCCTTTTAATTTACCATTACCCATTCTCTTGACCTTTTAAGTTATTAAATCACATCTTCCTTGGGCACTAGAGTCTACAATGATGTCTTCCTCAAAACACAGACTGTGACTGAAATTAAAACTCTTAGTGTTCCTTTTCTTCCCATCTTAACCCACCAATGTTAAGTACAAACATAATGATACACACACATCCCCCTTCATAGTGTTAAAAAAAAAAAAAAAAGAAAAACAAAAAAAACCCCTCAGTAAATTCATGATGATTTATCTCAGAGTAGAGTCTTATTCATAATTCTGTTTAGCACGTGCCAAGTACTTTTTTAAAAACAATATAAAAAAATACAATCATTATCCCATTTAATCCTTATAACTGCTTTCTCAGATAGGTATTAGTGTAACGCCTTTTTAAAGATGAACAAACCAGGCACAGAGAGGTTGAACAGTTTTCTCTAAGTCACATAGCTAATAAGCTGCAGAGTCAGAATTTGAATTCTGAGTGTGACTTCAGAATCCATTATAATGACTTTGATATAGCCCTGCACTGGCTAGGTGCTCTTCTTTATGCTTACCTAAAAAAAATAATTTTTTTTTAATTATAAAAAAGTAATACCTGCTAGTCATTAATGACAACAAAGATATATTAAGTTGTTAGAACCTCAAACAATGGTAAGATTGATAAAATTGATAATGATAGTCTCCCCTCATCTACCAGTTTCCATAGAGACAGCTATCATTAAAGTTTGTTGTATATTATTTCAGATAACATTATGTATATATAGTGACATCACAGTAAAAAACACATTTTGTAACTTGTGACTAGCCTAACTATGTGTTATGGATGTCTTTTTATACTAGGATATGTGTCTATCTTAATTTATTTTACTGGCTATGTAATATGAATATACCATAATTTACTTGATAATTTTAAATCATTGATACTTAAATTATTTGTAATTGTGGGAAAATAGGAAACTATATGGAATTGAGTATCCCAGTCTTTTTCATCGCATTTTTCATTTTTCAGTTGAGGCACCAAACCTAAGTGTTATCCTTGATGCCTGTCTTTTATAATACCCCATGTTCAATGCATCAGCAAATCATATTGATTTTATTTTTTAAGTATATGCAGATAGTAGTCATTTCACTGCACCTCTCAACCACCACTAATCAGTCCAAACCATCATTGCCTTTTATCTGGATTAATGTCATCATCTTCTAGCAGTCTCTCTACTTGTAAGAGTAATGTTTTAAAACGCAGGTAAAAATCCCTCTGTTCAAAGTTCTTCAGTGACTCCCCTTCTAACTCACTATAATCCAGAGTATTTGCTATGGTCTTTAAGAGCACTCCCTGCCTTATGACTCAGCATCTTACTACTTTTCTGACACTGACCTCTACTACTCTCCTTATTCACTACACATGAACAATGTTAAAATATTTGCTATCTCTTGAGTGTAATAAGTACAATTTCTCCTTAGGGTTTTTTGCATTTGTTTTCACTACCATGAAAACTTCAGGCCTTTCCCCACCCGCCCCATATTTATCTAATTCACACCTTCATTTCTCCTTTAGGTGTCTGTTCAAATGTTTTCTTACCATATTTGTCAAATGAGTGTTATATGAACATATCTTTATCCACTTGAATAAGTGCTTGTGTATAATAAATTTCTAGAACTGAGATTGCTTACTTTTGCACTGAGCACATTTTCTTTTTAAAAAATCCTTTGTTATTAGACTCCCCCCTCCACACCCATGCCTATTGGTTTTAGTATTCTCATGCCTCTCTTCAAAGTGGTTCTGTGGGTCTGTTGCTGCTATCTCTACTGTGGAAGGCTGGCCTGCTTTCTCTCCCTCCTGGGAGCTCTGGAGGAAAAGCAGGCACTAGGCAGCTGGTCTGATCCCCATGGGCCTCTTCACAAGGCTGTGATTTCAGGAGTGACCTTGGGGTATGACTGAGTTGTCATTAAACAATTTAATAGATGAAAGAATTTCCTCTTCATCCTTCAGCCACATTTATTTTTCCCCAAATGTCTGGCACTAAGTTGTAAATACTCAATACCACAAAGGAAAGTCACAAAAAAGATCAATTTATTGTATGGCTTCAAAATTTCTTTTACATTGAAATTGGGATAATCAGAGAGATATCCTAGAATTTTAATAGTAAAATAAAATAAAATCCATGTCCACATGTATCTTTAAAAATTAAAGTATTTTGCATATCTTTACTATTTTCCTTTTAAGAAAATAGTATGAATACTGTTAATTGTCAGATAATTTGTGATTTGCATTGTCTCCTGTGTCACTAGGATAACAAGGATAACGTGAGTAATTGGAATTGTAAAATTATGGAATTTTTGAATTAGAAGATCTCATTTGTTTAATCCCCTAATTTTACAAAAAGGAAAACAGAAGTCTGTAGAGATTAGGTGACTTACTCAAGGTCACACAGCTAGTTAATGGTACAGGTGGGTCTTCTGACTCCCCAAATAGTGCTCAGTAGCATCCATTGGACAGTGTCTCTGAACCAGGCTCTGTGCTAAATCAAGTTCTACCTGCTAGATAATTCCTGTTCCTTCCAATTGTCCCAACACCCTGCAGTTTATTTAGATTACGTGATTTGGCCTCATATTTCTTCTGGAGTTAGTGGGATAAGGATCACCCTATTAAGGTGCTTAATTTTGAGCTAATGATCCTTCTTTCTGTCTGAAGTCTTCAGGTTACAGTTTTTTCAAAGGAACTCTGTGCTGCTTGTCCTTTTCTGCTTGCTGCATGATGTGCACATCAGTGCCTCCTGCAGCCTTCCACTTTTTAATTGCCTCTCCTTCCTAATGAAGCCTGTATCAGCTCCAGTGCTAATTGAACTTCGTCCTTCATTCAGACTGTGTTATTAAACAAATAGTCACAGTGTTTGGTCTCACTTTAATAGGAGCATTGATGTTTGCTTAACATCAAAAACTTATTAGTAATCCATTGAAAAGGCAATTAATGGAGGACATGTGGGTAAGGAAATTGAACTAGACTGCGGCACAGGACAAAGAATGGCAAAGACACTCTGGCATTCTGAGGTTTAACTGTGTGTATCCTGGTGGTTGCAAACTGATTGTTCAATTCTGGACTCATAACAAAAATCTGTGAAGTTATCATTTATATGAAGTAGCATTTACATGTCTGATATTAGACTGAAGGGCAAACTGATTGCCTATTGGTCCCATCCATCTCCCCTCTTTAAAGCACTTTTTCCAAGGCTTTTAGCATATAGAATTATATTTATCATTATAGAAAATACTGAGAGGTAAAAGGAAGTAAACATCTCATCTACAGTCTGACCACCCAGAAATAACCACTGATAAGATTTTAGTGTATACTCTCCTGTGATTCATTTTAACACATGTGTAAAGATATAAGATTGGATCACATACCATAATGACCTGTTATTTATTTTTTCATTGGTATTATGTCCTGGACAATAGAGATCTATATGTCATATTTGATAGCTTTGACATATCCTGGTGGATAGGTAGACTGTACTTTATTTTATCGTATTGTTGAAGGCTTAGAAACTTAAAAAGTTTCATTTATCTAATTGTTTGTATGCCCTAAATGAACATTATTACTTGGGTAGGTAAATATTAACATTAGGAAATCAAATTGATATCTTTCTTTGTTATAAAACAGTCATCCTCTTTTGTGTGAGTATATACAGTATTTCCTGTTACTAGGCTACATATGTAATCCTATATAATAATTCCTGTATCAAATGTCCTATACTTGTAATTATGCTGATAAGATAATTAAAAAACAACAGGAAGCTGATCAAGAAATATTCTTAAGATAATGGCTTTAGGTGTAAATTTCCTTCCACCTGTGGACTCATAAATGAAACGTGGGTTCAAAGAGAAAACAGACTCTAAAAATGTGAACTTAGTGGTATTTGGTATTTGAATAAGGCATAGCAGACCAAATTCTTTTTATTATCCATGTTAAATAGATATGAGGGGAGAAGAACCAATAATGGGTTACTCCATTTGTTCCACAGACCTTGGATATGACTGAAACTCCCATCTGCATTATAAGAGTCACGCATGGCTAGGTCCCTAGGCAATAGTTAGTAAATGAATGGTGTTACTGCCTGGCAGGGACCCTTTTAGAAAGTGGCGTTGTTGAGAGAACCTAAATAGATACATATACTCTGGTTTAGTGAGGATTATGATGCATAAAATGTTGGTAATAGGTTTAAAAGATTTAGCATAGACTGGTTTCCATGAGATCTTTCCTTATATATAAAAAATTAAATGTTATTTCTAATGTCCTCATAAAAGTAAGGCTGGAGGATTATCGATTTTTGGAGGCTTTTACTAGATGGCTTGATAATTGACTCTCTCAAGTTTTTAGCACTTGGCCCTGAGTTTGCTGTTTACCTTGCTCAAGCAATTTGGTGTAATTAATTTTAATAGCTGTATTTACTTTTAGGGTTTATACTTTGGTGGGAAGATCTCTCTAGTCAAATCTATCTCTAGTCAAAATCTCATAGAATTATTTTCTCTTTGAATTAAAAACATACAGTAGTTTAAAGTAAGAATCTCCTCTATAAATTTAAATGAGGTGAACAGAATGCACAATCTCTTAACATATTTACAACCCCATGGGATGGAAATGTCGGTTGATGAAGATCGAAAAAAACAAAATTGAAAGCAGTTGATTTGTTAGATGGTAAAATTGATGCATGTTTCTAGTAAAGAATAAATAAAAATGGAGGAAAAGAGGGCTTTAGGTAAGATCTTTTTTTGAATGCTTCCAAAAAGCTGTGATTTGGTGCTTATCTATCAAAAAATTTGGCTGCAAAGTAATCATTTATCATATTGACTGTTAAAATGTAATCAGAAATCTCAGGTTGTTCCATAGGGTTATTAAGACAAAAGGAAAGAAAAAATGAGTGAAGGTTATAAAATGCTTTGTTCTCTAGCTTTCCTCCTCTTCCTTCTGTTTGTATCCACAAGTTTGTGGTAGTTGGCCTTTGGGGGTATGTTTTCATATGGTATGGGATCTCTCACTCTCTCTTAGGCCAAAGCCCTGTTCCTTTTAATCTGATCATTTTAAGGCAGATACAAAAGCACGCTACAGTTTTGGTCAGAGGACTTTAAGATTTTTCTTAAACATTTCCACCCCCCTCCCCCATCTCAATTTTATTTGTAATTTGTGCAGTCTGTTTCCTTATTTTTGAAATTTTTAAAAAATGATTTCTAAACTCTGAATTTTGTATGCAGTACATGTTGATTGAAAAAAAATTAGAAATACAAATAAAGTAAAAGCAAGAGTGATCGATAGTTCCCCAATTAAGAGATATGTCAATGTTAAATAGATTTATTTAATTCCAGTCTTTTTTTTTTCTTTCCATCATGGGTACTTGTGTGTATATTTTTACTACTATAATAGAATAATGCTGTGATAAACCCTTCTGTACGTACATTTTCTATACAGCTCTTACTGTTTCCTTAGGAAGAGTTAAGAGTATGTTAACTTTCTCTGAAGTTTTAAAGTTACCATGGGGATGGGGCTGGAGATTAGGATTGGGGACATTGAAGCTGTTGGTTGGAGGAGGGCAGAAGTCATGGCTCTTGAAGTATTTTCTTCCCTTCTAATAATCTCTCCCAGCTGTGTGGGGATAGCAGGGAATCATTTCTGGCTAGATTACAATTCAGAGGACCCCTAATTGATATTTTGGGTATATGGGACAAAAAAGTTAAGGAAGATTCTTACGCATATAGGTCACTCCTTAAAAATAATGCAGAAAAAATGAAAGGTTATTTGAGATTATTATATGCTATAAATATTTTGATCTATAAATTTGATTTTTTTTTCATTGGGGAAGATATGAATCACAGAGTATCTTGAGTATTCTTTCTTTAAAAGAGAACATGGTTAAATAATGGAGACTCACAAATGGAGGGATAAGAGAAATATGAAGTTTTGCTTTTGTGAAAATACTGAAGTGGAAAATAGAAAAGCTGAAATCAACAACAATAACAACAACAACAAAAAGCCACATCCATTTGGACTAAACTGCATGTATATATAACACAACTTTCCAAGCATAAAAAGAAAACTCTAGCCAAGGGAATGAAAGAAATGCCTTTGAAAAACTGCTGAAATAGGCCTGTTGTTGAAATAGTTTTATTTCCCCTTTAGAAGATCTATTTACTACAATTCTGGGAATGAGAAGGATGATTTTGAATAAAGAATAGAGCCATTTAAGATGTTGTGCACAGTACCAGAATTTATGAAGACTAGTTCAAATTAAAACTAAATGTTACCAGCGAATAGAGGCTAACGGAAATGTACATTTCATTTATTGTATTGGGAATTAGGGAGGGGAGATGGGATGGGCTTCTTCTTATGGGCCTTTTTTATATGGCACTAATTTTATGGGGAGGACCTAGACCTTATAAAAGAATGTATTTCTCTCAAATCTTAGCTGTTGAGATTAATTCATTAACTGGCAAGAGTTGGAATCATACCTCCTACTTGGATCTAGCACGAGGGAGAAAATTCAGATGTTTAATGTAATCATTCATGTGGCAAATTTGTATTATGCACCTAATCTTTGGCAGGTGTCACTTCTGCCACTGTTGAGTACTTTAGTAAAGCAGACAGGTCCTTATCTTTGGGAGCTTCTAAAACTGGGGGAAGGGTAATACATAGCAGGAAAGAGATGAGTGCCCTGCCAACAATTAAAATTGGGTGATTGGTAGATGGTGGGAGGCACATTTCAGGTTGAGTGGTCAGGAAAGTCCTCTGTCACATGTGAGAGGGCCTTCCAAGATAATTCTGGAAGTCTCCTTTTTTGCAGTTCAGAGTATCTGTCTTTCCTCTTTCTGTGGCCTTTACCTTCTTGTAGAGGGCTTTACTATTATGATTTGCTTTGAAGAACTGTAAAACTGGAATAAAGATGCAGTTTTAAAAAAGAGCTGGAAATGCATTTTTTATAAATCAGAGGCTCAGGTGTGCCATCATTTTCCCAGCTCCAAGAATATCATAAATTATTTTTTATTAGAGGGAATTACTGCAGCTCCAGATCTTAATGATTACTGAACAGGAACTCTTTTTTTTTTTTCCCCTCCTAAATATCAAGTAGCTGCCAGTTTTAATTTTCTTTTAGAATTTACACATTCAAAACATTGTTTTAGTTGTTGAACAAAACTGTCTCTTATATCCAAGGGACGGTGCCAGAGTATGAAATGCACATCTTGGTTTGATTTCTTCCCCTCTGGCCTGATGCATGAGTAAAAACCAGCCTTGTGTTTTATGATTAGAGGGCTAGTGTTCAATATTAATATCTATGGAAAGAAATTCCAGCATTAGTATTTCCATGCCCAGAAATTGTATAATTAGGAGTTTGAGAGAAAGTTGACCATGTTCCTGGGATCTTTACTTGATAGTACCGTTTCTTTCTTCTTTTTTTTTTTTTTTAATTTTATTTATTTATTTGACAGAGATCACAAGTAGTCAGAGAGGCAGGCAGAGAGAGAGGAGGAAGCAGGCTCCCTGCAAGCAGAGAGCCCAATGACCCTGGGATCACGACCTGAGCCGAAGGCAGAGGCTTTAACTCACTGAGCCATCCAGGTGCCCCGACAGTACCATTTCTTTAGCACAGATTATTAGTGCGGTAAATATAACATCTGGGATTCAAGGACAAGTAAAAGGGGAAAAAATTAACAGATACGTATTCAGCATCGTTATATGTCAGAGATGTTTGAGGGGATGGAGAAACAGTAGTAAATAAAAAGAGAAAAGAAATAGGCAGAAATTACTGCCATCATGTAGAGTACATTCAGATGGGGAGAGATGTTAGAAAATCCATAAACAAATAATGCCAGATGGTGATAGATAACTAAGAAGAATTGCAGAGAAGGGATAAAGAGACCGTCAGGGGGAGGTGAGGCTTATAATTTTAGAAATTAAAAATATTGGCTTGGGAAAAATCTCACTGAGTTGGTAACTTTTTAATATAGAGGGAAGGAGGTGAGGTAGCAAGCCAATGTGAATATCTGAGTAGTTGGGAGCAGCGAGTACAAAGGCCCTGAGGCTCATGCATGCTTAGCATGGTCGAGGAGCAGTAGGGAAACTGTCATAGCTAGAGTAAGGGGAGAGAAAGGAAGAGTTATAGGTCATATGCTGAGAGAAGATTAGAGATCCAGATTATGTAGATTGTTAAAATCCATTATAAAGACTCTGGCTTTTAGTCGGAATCAAGGGAGGAGTTTTTTTCAGAATTGTGACCACAGGAATATTGTGATTTGACTTCATAAGAACACACTAAGGACAGCAAGGGAGGAAGTAAAGTTTAGACCAATTAGGGGACTGCTTCAGTAATTCAGGCAAGAGGAGATGGTAGTTTGGACTAGAGCAGTAGCTGTAAAGGCGGTGAGAAGTTGTCTGAATCTTGATATTTTGAAATTAGAGCCAACAGGTTTTACTGTTGGGGCGAATGAAAGATGTAAGATAATATAAAGAGTTGTGGATGAGTCCAAGGTTTTTCCTGGAACAACTGGAATGATAAAGTTGTTATTTGCAGAGAGTAGGAGGATGGTGTCTGTCAAGGGTGCAGGTTTTGGGGGAGGATCAGGAGCTTGGTTTTGAATGTATTGGGTTTGAGGTGCTTGCCCATTAGATATCCAATAGAGATGATAATCAAGATACTGGGAATGGGTGGCCCAGGTTGGAGGCATAAGTTTAGGAGCAATCAGAGCCAAATTGCGTGTTCTGTCCACTTTTGTGAACACTGTCTTCTATGAAGTGCAGTTTGTGACTTGAATAAAAATTGTGTTTGCAGGGGCGCCTGGGTGGCTCAGTGGGTTAAGCCGCTGCCTTCGGCTCAGGTCATGATCTCAGGGTCCTGGGATCAAGGCCCACTTCGGGCTCTCTGCTCAGCAGGGAGCCTGCTTCCCTCTCTCTCTCTCTCTGCCTACCTCTCTGCCTACTTGTGATCTCTCTCTGTCAAATAAATAAATAAAATCTTTAAAAAAAAAATTGTGTTTGCAGTACCCTAGAATTGTAACCCAGGTTAAAGCCAGGTCTCTCAAATTTTATCTCTTGCTTAATTCTGAATTGGAAGTGATTTGTGTTTAGTTTTGGTTTTATTAATCACCCCCCACCCCCAGCCAAGCCCAGTCATAACCAAGTAGTTTCTTATCATTCTTCTGTAAAGGATGTGGGTGAGGGGCAAAGGGTCAGAAGGTGATTTCTCAGCCACAGGAAGGTGATACCTTTTTGAAATTCTTTTGAAAGGAGGCTCAAGAGACTTTTTTGTTACCTTTCCAATTAACCCATCTTAGAGTTGATTATGATTTTAAGCTCCATGATGCAATAATCTATAACATTTATATGGTGCTATTATCTTTTTCCAAGTACTTTGTGAACATTTGTTAATTGCTTTCCCTATTGCTCCAGGAGGCGGGTAGAGACATATTTGCATTCATTGTAGGAGTTTCCAGGCAGTGGGGTTTTGAGCAGTGAAGTGACTGCCCATCAAACACCTGGCCAGTCAGGGATAGAGGGATTCATAACTCAAGTAATGATGATGACTTATCTCCATTAATTATTATTATCTTAGTACCTGCAGCATTCTCCTCATAAAAGAGCCCCAAATGAAAGAGGTATTTTCTTTCCCTAGAGATCACAGCTGATATGATGAACTTGATGAACAGATGGGAGGTATTAAGTACCAAGAGGATAAATGAGGAGGAGGGCTGAAGTTGCCGAAAACACTTCTAATTATGAAACAGAGGACTGTTACCCCAGAGGACTTTAAAGCAGTACTCAGTAATCTGGTAGAGCAATAGTAGGGTTACTTGACTGACTTGTTCATTCAACTTTCACTTTTCTTTATTATTTTTAAAGTTCACTCATGGACAAATTTATTGATATGTTCCCTATGACAGACATTTTACAGGCTTGAAGGCACATAGCAGTGTATAAGAGACTAACATGGGGTACCTGGGTGACTCAGTTGGTTAAGTGTCTAACTCTTGGTTTTTGTCGTAGGTCATGATCTCAGGGTTGTGAGATCAAGCCCCATGTTGGGATCCACATGGGCCACTGAGCCTGGTTAAGATTCTCTCTCTCCCTGTGTCACCTCTTCCCTAAAACAAAACAAAGCAAAACAAAAAAGGAGACTAATCTTTGCAGGGGTGGGGATAATGAAAATAATATTTATTGAATGCTTACCATATGCTAAACCCTCTTCTTTTACTACAGTTAACAAATCATTCAGTAATAGTAATCCTATAATTATCCACATTTTACAGAGAATAAAATTAAGATATAGAGAGAATAAGTTACTTGCTAGAATGTAGTTAAGACATGGTGAGGCTTTTAGTCCAAAGAGAACCACTGTGCTTTAGTGTTGTTTTCTACATGAAGTATTGGAGACGAAGGGGGTAGCTGGTATAAGTAATTCACCATAACTACTTAAAATGGTAAGATTCAACATATTGATCTTAAATTTTTTGGAGCTAAAATACATGCATCTGGAATTATGTTAACAGGTCAGAGAAAAAAAAGGTCTCATATTGTTTTTCTCCCAGGTTTTTGCCTTGGGCAAGTAGAACTTGGGTTAGTCCTTTCTCACATACTCTCTTTTCCTATTCATCTATATTTAATGAAGGCTGCTGGTTCTTTGAGTTAGGTCTTATTTCTAGGATATGTGAGATGATAATTGAGGGCCAGCCTTAGGCAAAATTGTAAAGTATGTTGAGGTAGGAATCTTAGATAGTCTCGGTCTTGCTCTATCTTCTCACCTTCTTTTTACTTACTCATATAACCCTTTCTCTGTTTTTTTCCCCCCTACAAATAAAAGGAATAAAAATGACTTAAATTTAACATTTCTTTCACACAATAACTTTACTTTTATGTATTTCTTTAAAAAAATTTTTTTTTAAAGATTTTTTTTGTTTATTTGACAGAGTGAGATCACAAGTAGGCAGAGAGGCAGGCAGAGAGAGAGATTGGAGGAAGCAGGCTCCCTGCCAAGCAGAGAGCCTGACACAGGACTCGATACCAGGACCCTGAGATCACGACCTGAGCCGAAGGCAGAGGCTTAACCCACTGAGTGACCCAGGTGCCCAATCTTTTTTTTTTTTTTTTAAGATTTTATTTATTTATTTATTTATTTGACAGACAGAGATCACAAGCAGGCGGAGAGGCAGGCAGAGAGAAGGGGGAAGCAGGCTCCCTGCTGAGCAGAGAGCCCGATGTGGGGCTCAATCCCAGACCCTGGGATCATGACCTGAGCTGAAGGCAGAGGCTTTAACCCACCGAGCCACCCATGTGCCCCACTTTTATGTATTTCAAGAGGAATTCTATTTTTTATGATGAAGTGTCATGCAAACATTAAATCATGGTCAAAGCCCTCCTCTAGGGGCTATACTTAATACAAAGTATTAAGTACTTTGAAGTACTTAATACTTCAAAGAATTAAGTATGATACAGTGGAAAGAAAACAACTTTCGTGTTGAATAGAATTGGGTTTTAATTCTCACTCATTTACAAAATATGGGATGCTGGGCAAAATATTTTAGTTACTGGAATCTCATTTTTATAATCTAAGTAGCATGACATAATTTCCAGTATATATGAAGTGACTTTTTCTGACTAGTGTTTGATAACTAGTGCTTAATAAATTTGATAGTGCTTAATAGATGCTTGCTGTTTGCTAATTTTCACTCAACTGATGTTTGAATACCTATTATATATGGGCTAGGTACTGGGAAGAGAAATTATGGTAGAAGGCAAGTATTGTGCATGCTAATAAAAAAGTTGATGAAAATAGTATCACTCTGAGCCTCAGTCACTGGAGTAGGTGCCCTCCCTTCTATCTCTTTCTCTCCTACTCCCTGCCTTTTCACTGGTGAGTACACTGATAACTGAAACACTCTTATGAGGCGCCTGAGCGGCTCAGTCTTTAGGCATCTGCCTTTGGCTCAGGTCGTGATTCCAGGATTCTGGGATCTAGCCCGAGTTGGGCTCCCTGTTCAGTGGGAAGCCTGCTTCTCCCTCTCACACTGCCCCTGTTTGTGTTCGCTCTCTCACTGTCTCTCTTTCTGTCAGATAAATAAATAAAATCTTGGAAAAAAAAAAAAAAAAAAACAACAACCCAAACATCTTCCTAGTGCCCATCAGAGCCCTTATTCTGTTAAGAATGATCTCCACCTATCATTTTTCTCTTTGTCCTAAGCTTCAAGAGACTGGCCATGAATGTTGCTCCTTCTCTTTTTGTGGGTTCCTCATTACTGTTGCTTTCCAGCTTTGTTCCACTGTAAGGTGAGGAATTTGGGCATTTTGATTGCAGTACCTAGACTTTTAAAGTCTGTCCTTCACTGCCTCCCTGAAATAGTGATCACCTGAATCAGGCTCTAGTGGGAGTAGAGTGGAGGAGTGGATTCCAAAACTAAGTATTAGTAGGAAGCAGAGGAGAGGAAATTGTTTCACATAGTCTAAACTAGCAAGAAGAGCAGTGTCATTAACCAAAGTGATGAGCCCAGAAGGAGGGAGAAGAGAAAGGTGACAGGTCTGGGCAATAGGAAGATGGTTTCATCTTTAGACTTAACCAAGTTGACATGTTCGGTATTTATCAAAATAAGATATTCAGTAGTTATGTTAATAAAGATTTTTGAAAGCAGAAACATGATTGTATATATTTCTCAAAGTAGAGTTTTATTTACTATAGTATATAGTGACTGAAGTGTTTAAAACTTGAATAGATCAGGAAAGAGACTAGAATTTGATAGAAGAGTCTGGGCTGGAAAGAGACAGATGAGATATGGATCAAAGAGTTTTCTGCATGTGATGGTATTTAAAGCTATGACACTGTATTAAAATATCAAGAAATGGAAAAAGGTAGTTGAAGAAGAGGAGAGAACAGAGAAGAGCATCAAGGTATTTCTGTGGGAACTCACATTTAGTGAAGGAGCTGCTGGAGGACCTGCATTGAATTAGACACACAGAAAAATAATGGTCTCATGAGATAAGAGAGTTATCAAGACTATGAATGGCTGCATAGGGATCAAAGAGCAGGAGGATTGAGAAATAGATTTAGGATTCTTTGTGATGAAGTGGTCATTAGAAACCTTCAGGGGAGTGATTTGGGGATGATAGTTGCCATCCATTGCTGGGATTAAGTGGTAGGGGCAAGTATGAGCTGTTCTTTAAGCTTTTGGTTGGTGAAGAGAGGAAGGGAGGCAAAAGAAAAGTAGACTTGAGTGAGAGGAGAATATGCAAGTGGGAAGAGAGGGGGAAAAAAAAGCTTAAGTCTCTTTTTAGAAAATAATGGTAGTTCTTCTAAGACTAGTGGGAAGAACATAGATTAGATCTGGATGAAATGTTTAGGATTTAAGGAGAAATTAAGATTTGAGATAGGCATTTTGGGGGCTGTTACTTTTATTTTTGAACAGTAATTATTCCAGATGAGGAGGATAGCAGATATTTGTACTAGAACACATCACCTACATTTCAGTTTTCTTCAGTAATGCTGATGGGCATGTATGTCCTATAACATTAAAATTTTAACAGTTTGATTGTTAATAGGACCTCCAGTGTAGAAATTTGCGGCTTTATTTCTGAATGTATCATTGTTTTTACTGTAAATATATAGAATTGATTTTCTCTTTTCTATTTCTATTCACACATTACTTTAATCATATTTTGTCATTGAAAAATGGGTTTTTAAGAACTGGAAGTTTTTAAGGGACATGCTATCTAACTCATTAGGTTGATTACAACTTATTAGCACCTAGTAGTTTTGTATCCCTTGTGTTTTATTGAGAATATAACCCTTTTTAGGATGATGAGAGAATCCTATTTCTATAGCTCTGTCTCTAGAGAGATAGGTAGAGAGCTGAGATTTAGGAAAGCCCAGTTATTATTCATATAGCTTCAGTATCTTCTCATGTCATAGGGCTTAATAATCTCTATCTCATGTGTCTCTCAAAGCATATGTGAGAAATCAGAATTAAAAAAAATCTTTGAATACTTAAAATGCATAAAGGTCTCTTTTTAATATGTTAGTCATAGGCCTTGGAGAAACCCATTGGTTTATTTGGAAGATCAATATTTTACAAGTTTTAAACTGTGTTATTTCTAAGATTTGATATTTTAATTTAAAAAGAAAGATTTTAAAGGAGGAGTTAATTTATTATTTGGTATATTTATTTAAGTACTAAATATAAATTTAATAGTCTGTGTTTACCATGCTATCCATTATCTAGATAGATGATAGACTGATAGTTTCAAGTATTTACCAAGAATCTACTATATGTCAAGTGTTTCATGCTATATTTGGAAATGAGATTGGGAAATAAAATTAATTGTGAAATGATCAAAATACTGATATGCATAGCTCAGATATATATGTAGAGTTTAAGATAAGGGAAAATCATATGGTTTGTCAATTCCCTTAAAAAGGAGGCTCAAGCTACATCCTGAATGATGGGAAGAATTTGAGTTAAGTAGAAATGTAAATATGAAGTTTGCACTAGGAATTGTCCATGGTATTATTTATTTTAACTTGAAATTACACATTGTTTACAACAAGTTATGTCGCAGACTTTAATCATTAGCTGTCATGCCAGTATCAGCATTCAGACCGACTTTCTCACACATATACAGCTCTGCACACATAGTTCATAGGTAGTAAAATGCTGAAAAGTTCAGGGGGAGGCAGCTTTAGTTAGACTTGTATGGTGGGGGACCTGCTTCAGCTATAGTTAGGAGGAAATGACCCAAGGAAGTTCCTTTTGTTTCTCCAGGTTAAAAAAAAAAAATGCTATTTATCTTTGAGGGATTAAGATAAACTATTAACTTAAAGTACAGTAAAAACAATACAAAAACTTTGTTGAATGGTTAATTTACACAGTGGTGAGGGCGCTGGTCCAGTGGAAGAGGACCAAGTCTGCAAAGACATGTTGTTTCTGGAAGAAGGAAAGGTACTAGAAAGAAACAACAGTAAATTCCCACTACTCTGTATTTGAAGACTATGTTCATTGCAACACCTGATATTCCCTACGTAATTTTTCTTTCTGAGTTTGGAATGCTTTGTTCTGCAAGTCACAGAATATTCAGATTTTAACATCATTGCCTATTTCATTAACAGAAGTACACGGAGGCTTTGATAGCTCAGTGAAGTCACTAAAGGGGCATTATATCTTTTCCGCATCTTTTCTACAATTGTCCAGTTCCTTTCTGGGGTGTATTACCTCCTGGTCACAAATGGGTGCCAAATATATAGAACCTGGTCCTGACATGACCAGGTTCAAGGTAGGAAGAAGAAGATCTGCTAGGATGGCAAGGGAGGCACATCGCCTTATGTTCTCCTGGCTTTTTGTCAGGCACCGAACAATTAGCACGAGCAGGAAGGACAGAGGGAGAGGGAGAGAGAGTCTCATGCAGACTCCATGCTGAGTGTGAAGCCCCATGCAAGGTTTGATCTTACCACCTTGTGGTGCATCATGACCTGAGCTGAAACCAAGAGTCAGACACTTAACTGACTGTGCCACCCAGGCACACCTTATTTTATTTTATTTTTAAAAATCAGCTTTATTGACTTATAATTTAGCAAATTTAAGGGTACAAATTAAATTTTGACAGTGGTACAGTCATGTAATCAACATCATAATCATGACACATTTTATTCATTCCAAAAAAGTGGAGATGTTTCTTTTTAATGGATCCAGGTGGAGTAGTTTTTTAACTGGTAGTCTTAAAATCCTTTTGTCCATGATGATATTTTCATAGTCCTGATCCTGAGATCTTAATGAAAGCTGACATTATAGTAATAGTTAATGTTTATTAAATGTGCTAGTTACTACACTATTGGACATATTTAACTGTTTTTAACCTCCATATATATTTGACATACATAGTTTAATTCTTGAAACAACAGGATGGGATAGATTGTATCAACAGGACTGCTTCTAGTCTATATTGTGCCTTAATGTGAAGTAGAAAAAGAAAGCCCTCTAAACTGAACCCCTTTACGGGGTCCATCAACCTTGCATCTGGATGAGGCAGCCTTGTCAGCTGTTCCCATTTTATGATATGAAAACATTACCTTTGAGGAGTGAATTGACCTATTCATGGTTATATAGCTGGGGGCATATCTTGGCTTTTTTTTTTTTTTTTTTAAGATTTTATTTATTTATTTGACAGAGAGAGATCACAAGTAGATGGAGAGGCAGGCAGAGAGAGAGAAAGAGAGAGAGAGAGAGGGAAGCAGGCTCCCTGCTGAGCAGAGAGCCCGATGCGGGATTCGATCCCAGGACTCTGAGATCATGACCTGAGCCGAAGGCAGCGGCTTAACCCACTGAGCCACCCAGGCACCCCATATCTTGGCTTTTGACAACAGGATATTATTCAGTAACAACTTTGGTAGGTTTCATCATTGACTAAACAATTCCTTGTATTTATTTCCTCATCAGGTTTTGCTTCCTTCCTGTTATCTGTTTACCCATTCTCGTATGCTTATTCAGGTTTATCTCTCTCATTGATTTATTCACATATAATAATTTTCTCAGTTATTATATTATTAATTATTATGATTACTGTTTGTTCATGGAACCTAGTATAATTATATTTATCTTTTTAGTGGAAATTAGGTTTAGATGATAATTATTACATTAATTTTTAATTGAATAGTTCCTAGCAACCTATATGAATGAGTTTGTTCATATTCAGACACATAAAGAGTTCATATGTATGATAAAATAATTCTTCATAAAAAAATCTCAAACCTCTTTGAATAATTATGTATCTTGTTTTATTAGTCATGGAAGGTTATTAGGTTCTATTAAATTGCTTGATGATGCCATAACTTAAAATGACAAATATGGTTCACATTATATGTCTTGTGTAATTTTTATATAATATTATGATTTTAAAGCTGAGGTGAAAAATCCCAGGGGAAATATCTTTGGGAATTGCAGAACAATTGTTTTGAAATAAATTGTTTAGTTGTCAGTCTGTACTAGATTTTGTCAGTGTAATCTGTAATTGGAATTTTCTTCATATTCCTGTTATTGAGAGCAAGTAAATTAAAATCAGATGTTCATTTCTTGCTATTTAAGTTCATGGTTTACTCCTCTCGTCTCCTGAAAAATAGGTATAACTAGATCTCTTGCATAATTAACTAAATATTCTGTAAAACACAGTATACAGATGAGTAAAAAACTAGAAATGTTGACAGAAAAAACTCCCAATTAGAAAGTGATGGATTAGTTTGTTAAGGCAGATACAGTATTAGTGTCATTAATTTTCAGATCCTAAGACTTTAAAGCAGCTAACTTAACCTGGAGTATGTATTGTGTGTTAAAATCAAAGAGGCTGCCAGTTCCTTTCAGATAGACTACTTTTTGGAGTAAACTTGTGTCAGTGTTTATTCAGTTTTGTTTTAATTTCTCAAAGATAATGCTTCTCCATGAAATATCACAAGAGCTCTTTCAAGCAAAAGAAGAATTTTTTTTTTTTTCTGTATGCCAGTTCAAGGTGTAAATTTGGGACAGCACATTACTTTAGAGCAGTGGTTTCAAAGTGTGGTTCTCAGATCAGTAACATCTTCATCACCTGCAGTCTGGTTCGAAATGTGAATTCTAGGGCTCCATCCCAGACCTGCTGGATCAGAAACTGTGGGATGAGCCCAGGGATCTCTCTGTGTCTTCAGAAGTTCCCTAGGAGATTCTGATGCATGCTAAGATCGAGAACTACTGCTTTAAAGTAAATTTAGTGTAGCCAAATTACCTAGGTTGTATTAATTTAAAATATTTTACTCGAGAGAGTAGAATTGCTAAGTCACAGGGTATGGACATACTCAACTTTATTAGGTATGCTAAATAGTTTTATAAACACTTTTTTGGGGTGCCTGGGTGGCTCAGTCAGTTAGGCGTCTATCTTTGGCTCAGGTCATGATCCTGGGGTCCTGGGATCAAGTCCCATGTCAGGGTTCCCTGTTTAGCGGGGAGTCTGCTTCTCTCTCTGCTCCTTCCCCTGCCTGTACTCTCTGTCTCAAATAAATAATTTTTTTTTTTTTTAAAGAAAACAAGATAGTGGGTGAGAGAACAGTAAAGTGGGGTTGGATAACTGATTGCCTTCCAAATTCGAAGGGAAGCTTATTAAAATACTGGTTGACAAAGCATAAAGTTAAATATACATGCTAAACTTTAATATTTTAATGAAAGCTCTAAAAAACAGAGTACCCATTTTCACACCAGATTTTAGATATTTTGGTATCATCTCAGAACATGACAGAACTATCACTGCATTTACTAAGGAAATTTTTTACCTCAAAAAGGAAATTTTTTACCTTATTCAATAAATGGTGCCAAGGCCATTTGCTGTTGGTCAGATGGAAAAAAGGAATCAAATTGAATCTTTCACATAAATCAGTTTCATGCAAACTAAGACCATAATGAGATGTTACTATGCACATATTCCAATATGTAAAATTAATAAGACTGGCAATACCAAATATTGGTGAGAATGTGAAGTCACTGAAATTCTCACATGTGGTTGGTGGTAACACAAAAATATACAACTACTTTGAAAACAGTTCGGCAGGGCGCCTGGGTGGCTCAGTGGGTTAAAGCCTCTGCCTTCGGCTCAGGTCATGATCTCAGGGTCCTGGGATCGAGGCCCGCATCAGGCTCTCTGCTCAGCGGGGAGCCTGCTTTCTCCTCTCTCTCTCTATGCCTGCCTCTCTGCGTACTTGTGATCTCTCGCTCTCTGTTTCAAATAAATAAATAAAATTAAAAAAAGAAAAAAGAAAACAGTTCGGCAGTTTTTATACAGTTAAACATAAATTTACCTCTTCTAGATATTTTCCTAAGATAAACCTATGTCCACAAAATGACTTAAATACAAATATTTATAGCAGCCTTATTCACAATGGTCAAAAAACTGGAAACAGTCCATCAATAGGTAAATAGATACCCAAATTGTAGACTATACACATAATAGAAGGAATAGGACTCAGCAGAAAAGAAAAAAGAAACCAGCTACTACTACGTACAATAACGGATAAATCTCAGATGCATTTTGCTGCGTGAAAGAAGCCAGATGCAAAATTATACATACTGTATGGTTCTATTTATAGGAGATTCTAGAGAAGATAAAACTACTTTCTAGTTATAGAACAGATCAGTGGTTGAGCTGGAGGTACTAACAGCAAAGAGATGCAAGGGAATTTTGTGAGGTGATGAAAATGTTCTACATCTTGATTGTGGTGGTGGTGAAGTGAGTGTACACTTTTGTCAAAACCCAAACTGCATACTTTAATTGAGTATATTTTCTTTTATGTGAATTACACCACAATAAAATGTATGTAGGTTTGTGTATATATAATTTTAATATGACTGAAAAACTTAATTTTTTTAAAAGATTTCATTTATGTATTAGAGAGAGTGGGTGGGAAGGAGTGAGAGAGTGCACAAGCTGGGGGGGAGAGGCAGAAGGAAAAGCAGACTTCCCACTGCGCAGGGAGTCTGATGCCTACAGAGCTCTATCCCAGGACCCCAGGATCATGACCTGCACCAAAGGCAGATTCTTAACCGACTGAGCCACCCAGGTACTGCTAAAAACTTAAATGTTAAAGACAAAACATTAAACCCCTTCTGGCGGAAAAATACCAGAAAATAATTCTGTGTTTTCTGGGTAGGAAAGAATTTTTTTAAACAAATCATAGAAATAAAAATTAGAAATGAAAAGATGAATGAATATGAGCTCCCTTTCTTCTAAGATATATCAGAGTGGTAAGAAAAATTATGACCAACAGAAAGATATTTGAGATATAAAATGATGAAGTATTAGTATCCAGAATATTTCAAAACTCCTATGAATCAAAAAGGACAACCCAATCAAGCAATGGGCAAAGATAAAAATAAGCAATTTACTTAAGTGCAAACATGACTGGTCAATAAATATGTAAAATGATGTTAAACCTCATTAGAGATACTCAAATCAAAAGCTTGATACCATTTCATATCTACCAGATTTATAGAAATTAATGTGCCTGACAAAGTTAGGTACAAAGATCATAAGACTTTCAGTAAGACTGGTGATACGATGATAAACTAGATGGGAACAAGTGTTTATTAATTTTTTTAAGATTTTATGTATTTATTTGACAGAGCTGGACATAGGGCTTGATCCCAGGACACTGGGATCATGCATCATTTGAGCCAAAGGCAGATGTTTAACTGACTGAGCACCCAGGTGCCCCTATTTTCTTTTTAAAAAATTCTTAGTCATAAATTTAAAAAAACAAACAAACAGTCTTTTTAAAAGTAAAAGGTGAAAGATTTAAAAAGCAATCTTCTTTAAAAAAATATTTTACCTAGAATTTTAAGTGGTCTGTACACCATATATCTGGTTGGCTATATTGTTGGTAGTGAAAGTCCTTTGTTTTGCTTTTTTTTTTTTTTAAACATTTTATTTATTTATTTGACAGACAGAGATCACAAGTAGGAAGAGAGGCAGGCAGAAGGGGGATGGGGGAAGCAGGCCTCCCACTGAACAGAGAGTCCAATGCAGCGATCCCAGGACCCTGGGATCATGACCTGAGCTGAAGGCAGAGGCTTTAACCCACTGAGCCACCCAGGGATCCCCTATTTGTTTTGCTTTTAAGGTTTTTTCTCCCTCTAAGTAAAAAAGAAGTATATTTCCATGGCAGAGAATTGGAAAAATATATAAAAGTATGAAGGAGAAAAAATATCTCGTGTAATCTTACTTCCCAGATACAACTATAAACTGCAGTTTTGTTTCTCTGTTTGATTTTCAAAATTGTACATATAAATATATGGAAATAACATAATTCACGATAATTTAGGATTAAAAATGTTTAGCTCTTTGTTCTCAATCCCCACTTTCATATATTCTTTAACATTGTACAGTGTGTTCTAGAACCCTTTAAGACTTTTATTTGACTAGTGTTAAATTATAAAGAGAAACCTACTAAAAGGTTTTTATGTTGTTGTGACTGTATATTTGAGAAAAGTTTTATGAAAATAATATTTTAAAACAGAAGTACAATAAGATATATGTAACTATAATCACAATTAAGAAAATGTGTTCTAAAGTATAACAAGATTGCAATATTATTTGACCTGAGAACCATGTTTGATCTTGCTCTGAGTCAAGGATGTTAAATTGTGCTAATGTTTTGTTTTCTCTGTTTTTATGGAAACCCTATAGTGAGGCAAGTGGTGCACGCTGAATTTATCTAGTTTTATGTTTTTCCTGACAAAATTTATGTTTTCATCCTGAAAGCAGAAACTTCAAATTTATTTTCTGATATTTAAATTCCCTAGTTAAGGGCAGAGACAAGATTTAAAATGTCTAATCTCTTAGGGTTTAAAAATACAAGCAGTTATGGTATGTTGGATTTATTACTTTTGTAAATTAAAATCAATGGGATTTTAGCAATTAATGACAGAATTGCATATAATGGTCTTAGGGTATTAATAGTCTTAGTAAGCCATCTGTAGCAGTTTTTAATTCTCAACATAATTGCATAGAGTAGTTTATGTTTTCTAGGAAAAAGTCTCTAGACAAGCTATGCCTTATTTTATTTCTGTTTTAGGCTTATCCCCTGAATGAATTTGGGATCTATGAGTTATTCCTCTTTGGAGATTTGGGAGTTTGCAGAAGTAGAGAGATAATAAAATCATGATTTGAAAAATTGCGTACTATTTAGAGATGGCAGCTTTTTTCTAAGCCACTATCAGTTCTTCCTTTGCATGTGGTGGGTGGGGCGGAAGGGAGAAATAACATTCTCCCCTTCTGTTTGGATGTGCAAGTTTATCATTTGGACCTAAGAAATCAGTTGGGTGGAATGTAATCTGTCAGTTGGCATTTAGTTGCAGGACACAGATGGTCTTTCTTTTCTAATATGTGATGATATTGAGGATGAGGCCCATAGACCATTTTGTTTTTCTTAGTGTGAACTTCAAGTGTAAGAATTGAGTTAATCTTAATCAGTTCATGGCAGTCTCCTCACTGCTTAATATCTTTTGTCTTCTTTTTGATTCCTCCCCTTTGTCTTCATTACTTAACAGTCATTTCACTGTGTTTATAAGCACCCATTTTTCTGAATTTAACATTTGCCTTTCTTATGTTCACATTCCTTAACAAACCCGCTATTTGTGTATGTGTGTTTCTAGTTTATGTAGATGGTGTTATGCTATACAATGCATGGCTAATTTTCCCTTTCACCATTTAAAAAATATTTTGTTACTACAGTATATTATTTGATTTTTTTTTGTTTCTATCACACACATTTACTATATTTCATTTACCCATTCTTTTACTGATGGGAAACTTAGAGGCCTCTGTCATCTTGGTATGAGAGATAATGCTTCAACAATTATCTCTGTAGGTGTCCCCTTGACGACAACTGTTCGGTGTCAGGATGTATTCATACTTAACATTCTTCCACCAGCAGTTCATGAGGCTTTTACCAATTGGTATTATCTGATCTTTCAAATTTTGCTATTTTAATGTAGCTAAAATATCATCTCGTCCTTTTAATTTGCATTTCTCTGATTATTAATGAGGTCAAGCATCGTACACTTATTAGCCATTAAAGGTTTTCGTTTTTACAGATTGTCTATTCATAGTCTTGCCCATTTTACCTATAGATTTCCAGTTTTGGGGAGGATGATTTGTATAGGGATTCCATGTACCTTATTATGATTAATCTTGACTCTCTTTATTTTGAATCCCTTCCTCAATCTGTCATTCATAATTTGTGAAATTCTTCACTGAACAGGAACATTTTATGAAATTTACATGAAAATTAATTTTTTCTTATGGTATATACTCTTGATTATTTTAAAAAATGATTTCCTTTTCTACCCCAAGGTCTCAAGTACCTTCTTCTACATATTCTTTCTTTAGCTTTATGTTTTTGCATTATTGTTTTTTCTTTATGTTGAGACACTGTCCCATACAATTACCCCCAGAATGCACCCCAAACCTACTGATTTATATCTTTTACAACGCTCCTCAGTTCTTTTCCTCTGACCTGATTGTCTGTTCTTGAACTCATTAATTACCGTCTGTCTGTCTGCTTATCTGTCTAATCTCTCTGCCACTTATCTTTATTTTTTGGCTTTATAATATTTGCTAGAGCAAGTCCTCCATTTTTTTCTTATTTTTCTAAATTGTCTACCCACTTAACGATTCTGTTTTCATTATAAATTATAGAGAGCTCCTATTAAATTGCAATCGATTTTATTCATTATTTCTTGGAATGACATGAAATTTGAATAGTAGTCTGGGAGACCATTGGTATCTTAACTATTTGTTTCATCCATGAACATAATATGACTTTTTACTCAGTTCTAAACATTTTTTTTTTTAAGATTTTATTCATTTGTTTGACAGAGATCACAAATAGGCAGAGAGGCAAGCGAGGGTGGTGGTGGGGGAAGCAGTTTCCCTGCTGAGGGGCTCAATCCCAGGACCTTGAGATCATGACCTGAGGCGAAGGCAGAGGCTTAACCCACTGAGCCACCCAGGAGCCCCAGTTCTAAACATTTTTAATAGAGTTTTTTCCCCTGCAAATGGCCTTTTACTGTAGGGTAATTCCTAGATACTTGATAGGTACTTTGTAAGGGCTTTGTTAATATCTTGTTTTCTTTACATTTATTTAGTTTGTTATTGTTACAGATCTATCTATGTATTTTCATAGTAATATTTTATTTGCAACCCTTTCTCAACTCTTAGTTAAAAAAGTATTTTGTTGATTTTCTTGGATTGGCTGTGCAAGAGATAATATTATTTGTAAAAATAAGATTTTGGTTTTCTTTAAAATCCTTATACTTCTGTTTCTTTTCTTTGGCTTATGACATTGGCTTATTGCTTTTTTTTAATGGCTTATGGCCTTTAATACATGTTTAAGAGTGGCGGTGTTTCTGATATTATAGGGAATATGTCTGAATTTATGCCATTGATTATGTGTTTGCTGTGGAATTTGGGCAGATGATTATCAAATTAAGAAAGTCCTCTTCTGTTTCTGGTTTTCTAACTTTTTTTTTCTTTGTAATAATCTATAAACTGTTGAGATTTGTGTAATGCCTCTTCTGCATCTATTGGAATGACCAGGTCTTTTTTTCTGGCTTAGTTCATTAATGTGGTACATTATGATGATTAGATTTTCTGATGTTACAGTTGCTACATTCCTGTGATAAATCCTCTTTGGTCATGATATAGACTTAGAGTAGTTAGTTCATATCTTATTTAGGATTTTAGGATCTATGTTTATATGTTGAAATGATCCTATAATGTCATTTCTTGTATCCAGATTGGGTTTAAAGTAAATACTTAGCTTTGCAGTATAATCAGGGAGTTTACATTCTTTTTATACTCTCTAGAATTTCTTTTTTTTAAATAAGTTTTTTATTTTGATTCCAGTGTAGTTAAGTATTCTATTAGTTTCAGCCACTGTGGAAGACCGTATGGAGGTTCTTCAGAAGTTTAAAAATAGAACTACTTTATGATCCCATGATCACACTGCAGGGTATTTACTTCGTAGAATTTCTTGAATAAGATCATCATTGCTTTCAAAGCATCAGACAGTGGGCCCAGGGGTTACTCTTGATTAGCAGGAAACCCATTGACACTTTTCTATCTGTTACAGTGTTGTGCTGAAAATATTTAACAACAGGCTGGAGCAAAGGAGGGGGGAGCTTACTGATTTAAGTATTTGCCAATTTCGTTGGTGTAAATATTGCCACCATGTTTGATTTAAAGCTACCAATGTGAAGTCTTCATACTTGAAGTTGTGAAGAAATATGCATAATCAGCTCCTGTGAACTGGCACAGGCTGTTTCCAGCATACCACTAGTCTGTCACCACATCTGACTATGACAACCTTCAGAGAGTAATGGCAGCTGCTTCATTTCTGCCTTCCAAATCTTTTACACATTTCTCTTTTGGCCAGCTTTAACTCAACTATTCAGGGAAGAGGATTCTGGGAATCTTATTTCTAGCTTAACACATCATTTTTAGCTTAACTTAAAATAAACTGCCATGGGGTGCCTGCCTAACTCAGTCAGTAGAGTGTTGCAACTCCTGATCTCATGGTTGTGACTCCTACTTAAAAAACAAACAAATAAATAAATAAACTGCCATAATTACCACTTTTAAGTTTTATGATGGCTGTTGGCCTGCTCAGCTTTCCTATTTTGATATTTTATATATTCCGAAAATCTATTTTTGTCTAGGTTTCAGTTTGTTGCTGTATAGTTTTCCATAGCATTTAAAAGTTTTTAAATACTGTCATTTTGTAATAATTTACCCACTTTAATTCTGATACATATATTTTTAATTCTTTTTCTTGATTTGTCTTTCTGAAGGTTTGTTAACTTACTAGCTTTTGGTTTTGCTAGTCATCTCCGTTACATTGATTTTTAAATTTTTTTTAAGACTTATTTTTAAGTAACCTCTATACCCAGTGTGGGGCTTGAACTCACAACCCTGAGATGAAGAGCTGCATGCTCTCCCAGCTGAGCCAGCCAGGCACCCCTCTATTTCATTGATTTTTGTCCTTATCTTTATTGTTCCTTTTTTTTGTTCTTCCTTCTTTTATGACTTTTTTCTTGTTTCTCTATTTTATTCCTTTAGCCTGTTCATACTATCCCTTTTTTGTCTGTTTAGAATATTTTTTCCGCTTAAGGTATGTGGTCAGGGTGTGTGTTATCTTACATAAATTTGTTTCCCTGATTTTATTTAGTTTTATATAGTTAGTTTATATAACTTATATAGTTATAAGTTTTATAGCTAGTTTATAGTTAGTTACTTGGCATATCCAACTTTATTCTTTTTGTTTCTTTCTATCACAGTTCATTTACATTTATTATGAATAACAAGAGGCTGGATTTATTTCTGCCATTTAACTTAAATAAGTTTGTCATTTTACAAACATTATAAAGACTTTTTTTTAAAGATTTATTTATTTACTTATTTGACAGACTGAGAGAGATCACAAGTAGGCAGAGAGGCAGGCAGAGAGAGAGAGAGAGAGAGAGAAGCAGGCTCACCGCTGAGCAGAGAGCCTGATGCGGCACTCGATCCCAGGACCCTGAGATCATGACCCGAGCTGAAGGCAGAGGCTTTAACCCACTGAGCCACCCAGGCACCCCAAAATTATAAAGACTTAAAGATACTTCAACATGTACTGCCCATTCTTTTTTTTTTTTTTTTTTAAGATTTTATTTATTTATTTGACAGGCAGAGATCACAAGTAGACAGAGAGGCAGGCAGAGAGAGAGGAAGGGAAGCAGGCTCCCCGCTGAGCAGAGAGCCCGATGCGGGGCTCGATCCCAGGACTCTGGGATCATGACCTGAGCCGAAGGCAGCAGCTTAACCCACTGAGCCACCCAGGCGCCCCTGTACTGCCCATTCTTAATTAATATATTATTTATCAAATATTTTACTTCTGTGTTGTTTTTCCAGCCACACAAGTAGATGACATCATCATCATCATCACTGCCTGTTAGAGTAAATTTTTATCCATAATTATCCCCCCTTTTTAACATTTCTTCTTGGATTTTAGACTTTTCTTTCTTTGTTGTATTAAGCAATCTTAAATGTTCTTATCTAAATGTTTTCTCTCCTTTGCTTTTCCCATTATTTCTGGAATACCAAATTTGTGTTGGAATTTACACCTTATCTTCTCTCTTCTAACTTCTTTTTTATTTTGTTTCTCTTCGACTCTGTGTACTTCATTCTGAGTTAGTTCTTCAGTTCTGTCTTTTTTAGTTCATAGGGGTGAGCTGATCCAATATATTTTAAATTTTACTTATCTTTTCTATTTCTGATGCTTCTCGTTGATTCTTTTTCAAGTGTTCTTGTTATTTTTTTTGTTGTTGATATTTTTAATAGTATTTTTTTCCTCTGTGCTCCCAGTTCCCTTTTTTTCATTTCCTTAAACACATTGTTCCTTTATTTTTGATTTATTTATCTGAGATAGAGAGAAAGAGAGTGTGTGAGTGAGCATGAGGGGGAAGGGCAGAGAGAGAATCCCAAGCAGACTCCCTGATGAGCGTGGAGTCTGATGTGGGCTTGATCCCATGACCCTGAATCATGACCTCAACCAAAATCAAGAGTCTGATGCTCAACCAACTGAGCCACCCAAGTGCCCCTAAATATTCTTAATTTACATTTTAGATCATATAATTCTAGTCTTGATAGTCTTCAAATGTATGCTTTCATTTAAACCTCACCATGATTATGTCACTCTGTAACTCTCAGTATTCTTATTTCTAGATAAGGAAACTGGGACCGGGAATACTAAGTAATTAATCCAAATCATAAATTTAATAAAGTTTAGGCTGAGATTTTAATGCTGGTCTGTTTAACCTCAGAAATGCCATTGATGTGATCAAATTTCATTTTACCATTCACTATTTATTGGGCAACTAATTTATGTTTCATTAGATAGCATACTGTACTCTGAGTGCATTGAGGATGGGAATAATGTAAGCTAATATTCAGTACTGTATCACAGACATTTGTTGCAGAGCAGAAAAAACTGGACAAACTCAGTTAATATTTGTGGAATTACATAGTCAATTATTGCCATAAGATCTTATTACTGCATCTCTTATTAATGCACACTCAATAAGTTTAGAGGGTCAATATATTTGCCTCAGTAACCCCAGACTGCCTTTATAGTAGGATGTGAGGTCCAGGTCTATTTTATCTTTGTTGTCTATACTTATATTTATTTCCATTCTACCACTTTAGATGGTAGTGTTGGATTGTGGGTATCTTCCTATACCTTTGCTTACTTGTATTAATTTATTCACTAATGCTAGTCTCTTTTTTCTAGTCCATCCTGAATACCACCAACACATTCTTTCTGAAGTAGGCTCTTATTATAAAATTGCTTGACTCAAAAACTTTCAGTATTACTTCTCTCTTTCCTTTAATACATATTTAAACTCTTCTCTGTGGCATTCACACCAGTCTTCAGTATAGGCCCAACCTTTATTTTCAGGCTTATCTCCCACTACTTCCCCACATAATAACAATAGTTACTAATAATAGTTAATGCACTTTTTATGTGCTTGGTGTCATCTTAAGAGCTTGACATATATCATGTCATGTAATCTCTGAAACAAATCTAGGGATATGTACCATTATCCTTATTTTATAGATGAGGACACTGAAGTTTGGAGGGCTTAAATAATTTGCACAAGTTCAGACAGCTAACAAGGGGTGAAGCTGTAATAATTTGAATCCAGATAGTCTCCCTCTAGAGCTGATACTGCAGATCACCACTTTGCATTGTAAATCAAGTGTGTTGCTTACCTATACCCTACTCTGAAGCCAAAATCAAGCTTTTCTTGTATCCCAAATCTACATTATACAATTTTGTTTCTGTTCTTTTGTTTACACTCTTTCTTCTGCAATGCTTCATGAGTCTCATGTTACAGTCTACCATGCGCCCAACTTAAATTTAATTTCTTGCAAATCTTCCCTTATTTCTCAACTCCTAGTGTGCTACATGTACTCTTCCTTATAGCAGCACTGTCGCTGATGTATTTATTACCGTTGTCTTTATCTGTGCTCTTTCTCTTTGGTTCAGGGATCAATTTTTGGAGGGTAGATGATATCTTTATTTCTTCTGCAAGAACTTGTGTGGCGATTTGTATCAGCAGAAGTTTTAGATGCTGCTTCTGTCACTTTGTAGGTATGTGATCTCGAGCAACCTGATTAATGCTCTGGGTAGTGTCTGTTTCTCTCTTGTAAAATGAAGATGACAACCTACTTCACAGGGCTATAAGGGGAGGGAAATAAGGTAACACATGTAAAGCTGCTGGCACTTAAGTGGTATTCATCCATTGCTACATTCTGTTTTCTTCCCACTTCCAATGCGTGCAGGACTTTGAATATATTTCATATTTTGTAGAAGATGTTGAAAGAATGAATGAAGGCCCATTGTGTCTCTCATTGGTAGACTTTACCAATGTGTTCTGCAGTTATTTTCTTTGGGATTTTCTTAATGTTGCCCCCTTCTCCTCTCAAATAAAATCTAGCAGCCTTGTGGTACATTTTTTCATTTTTTAGGTGGTAGTGGCTTTAATTGGTTCAAGAGATAAACTAATCCTTTCTATTGAATTAGTTGTCTTATGTTTCTTTCTTTGAGAACAAGTAAGTCTTAACCCATTTCAGTGCAGAGAGTCCTATAAATAATGAATCCTTTGTGGAGGTTTCTTGTCAGTTTTAAAGGGAGTTACTTTGGATATAAGCACTTTTTTTTTTTTTTTTTAAATAAAGGATCCACCATGGCTGCTGTTCTTACTCATGGGACTAAGCCTACTTCCATTTTTCCTCTTGTTCCTATGAGCAAATGGAATAGGGTTTGTCATTTAGATAACTGGGGAATTTGAAAAAGAATTTCTTCATTGCTGAGACCACTTTCAACATAACAAATGAGAAGTGAAAGCCTCTTTTATTTGTAGGTGTCATATGGAATTATAGAATCAGGATATGGAATCAGCAGATCATAATGGGTCCTGCCACACTGCATATAGGTTTCCATCTTCCCACTCCGTATCATTGTCTGCCTGCTGTCTGAGCAAAATTCAAGGAAGTTCTTGTTTTGCTTTGTTTTTGAAGGAAGTTTTCTTGATCTTGTTAGCCTCTGAAGTAAATCCAGGGTCCTACAGGATATTCTTCATAGACATTATTCCATGTCTTTTTTGTTTAGAAGATGGAATGAAAATTTTTTGGAATGTACATATGGGCTCCAAAAAAAAAAAAAGTGTCTTAAAAGGTATTGAAATAAAGAGGAAAAGCTAACAGCCAAAAAGAATGTTCACCAATAAAAATCTTAATACAGAAAAAAAAAAGGTATTGAAGTATATAGTCTCTAAAGACATAATTTTGGGGGCACCTGGGTGGTTCCAAGTTCCTGCCTTCGGCTCAGGTCATGGTCATGATCCCAGAGTCCTGGGATTGAGCCCTGCATCGGGCTTCCTTCTCAGTTGTGAGTCTGCTTCTCTCTCTCCCTCTGTGATCTATTTCACTTTGCTTTCTCAAATAAATAAATAAAAGCTTAAAAAAAAAAGACCTAATACCTGTTAGTTTTCTTACACTCTATTTATTTGACCCAGGTTTAATAAAAAGAATAGCTTTTATGAATGAATACCTTAGCTCAATAGCTACACAGTGGATACTTTTTCTACAAATGTTATCAAGTGAAGCAGTCTTTTATACAAAGTAAAATAAAGCTGTTGCTATAATTATGTAATTAGTATGAACATGCCAAACAAAACAAGGCTAATTACTGGATGGACACAAAAAAAGTGAATTTTGTAAAATAGGCCATCTTCCTTATAGGTAGGTTTTTTTTCTTCTTTCTTTCTGTTCCTTCAACTCTGGAGGATAGGAATTTTGATGACATTAACACAGCTTATTAATGATCATTGTAACTCACTCCATACACCTAATTAAATCATCAGTTACAATTGGTTACCAGGGAGTATGATTTAAATGGAACTGTTCTGACAAACTAGATGCCACTTCACTCCTAAATATTTAATATTCCCTAAGGCTAGCTTAACCAGAAGGTTTAAGGAACCATTTAGCCGGGTCTTTCAAAGGTGAGTGACAGACATTTTCTATGCCTTTTTGAAAAAGGACAAATTAATTATAAATAAATTTCTGCTTAAACTCTTATGTTATTAGGCATAATGTAGACTGAGAAATTATAATTAAAACAGTTTTTTAATTTCATTAGTAAGATAGCTGAGCCCCTGAAGGAAAATTGATTTAAGTACTTTATTAAGATCAAGAAGTAGAGTTAAAAAAAAAATACATCTGGTTGCATTTAAATAGTTCAGAAACTAGATAAGAGGCATAGATATTTTATCACTCAAGAGGTCTGTTAACTGAGCATTTACTGTGTAACAACACTAAGGTATTTTGTTGTGGGGTTGTGGGGATTTAGTTAACAAAATGGAATGATCCTTGCAGTTGTGGGGATTTAGTTAACAAAATGGAATGATCCTTGCAATATTATAGCAGGAAACAGATCTTAATAATTACAGGAGTAATGAGTGCTACAAAGAAGAAAAGGGAATTGACAAAATTTTTTTAAAAAAGATTTATTTATTTCAGTGAGAGAGAGAGAGAGCGAGCGAGCGGGCGAACGAGCACGTGCACAGGGGGGAGGGGTAGAGGAAGGGAGAGAGAAACCCAAGCAAAGCCAGACATGGAGCTCAATCTCAGAACTCTGCAATCAGTCCTGAGCTGAAACCAAGAATGAGATGCTTAACTGACTGCCCCACGCAGGTGCCCCAACAAAATTTTTAATTTGACACTTACCTGTTCCAGGTCCTAAAAGGGAGAAAAGCCATGTAAAATTATGCCTACCTTTCTTCTACTACTTTCCCTGTTTTTTTTTTTTTTTTGGTAAGTCCTGGTTTGCCAAGTGGCTAGGTATAATTTTAGTATTTTTTTTCTTGCTTTTATCCCTTTAGACAAGTTTGAATTATGTTTCCTTTATGCACTTGTGGGCAAAAAAAGTATTGGTGTCTACCACCTGGCACTTAAACAAGAAAAGGTCATACAGATTTTGCCGTGCTTGCTGCCAGTAACAGTCCTTACTTGTAGTTAGTTGTTAGGGTTAATTTAGTAGTTTCAGCAGACTGGAAGCTTCCACCTCAAATGGCCCCTAGGCTCTTAATTTGTTATTTCCATTGCTTCTCTAGCTGCAAACTGGAACAAAGGAACTTCTGAGCTCTAGGTAGGGGGAAAACCTTGTTGGCATCAAAAGTGAAACTGCGGAGGGAATAGGGAGTTAGCATTTCATAACATTAGTACCTCTTCTTTACCTCTTGTTGAATTTCTCACTACCTGTTTGCATTATGAATGGGGGCTATTCTTCTGCTATTTCCTACCAAAGTCAAAGAAAGATTACATATGCCACTCTGCTCTTTCTGGATAGCTTTTGTGTATGAGATAGGTCATGTGGATTGCTTCAGACAGAAAATAAAGTATCAGATAAGTGAAAATTGGGGAGTTTTTCTGGCAGTAGAATAGCATGTCCAGAATTTTAGGAAATATCATCCTTGAAGATTGAAAAGAAGTCCAAAATGGTTAGAAGGGAGAAATAATTGTTTGAGATGAGCTTGGGGAAGTAAGTAAGATAAGCTTTATTTTTTCTTGCTTTAGACAAGTATAGAGATTATAGGTTCATGGTTGCCAAAAAATATCCCTTTTAATAAGATTTTCAAAAAAGTTTTAAATTTTAGAGTAGCTTTAGATTTGTAGAAGTTTGCAAAGATTATACTGAGTTCTGCCTCATATACCCAATTTCCCCTATTATTACCGTATTATACATTGGTACGGTAAATTTGTCACAATTAATAAATCAATATTGATACATTATTATTCATTAAATCATACTTTATTCAGATTTTCTCAGTTTTTACTTAATACTTTTTTTTCTCATTCCAGTATCCTGTCAAGGATACCATATTATATTTAATTGTTATGTATCTTTAGTTCCTTCTAGTTTAGACAGTTTCTCAGACTTTTTTTGTTTTGATGATCGTGACAGTTTTGAGGAGCACTGATTAGGTACTTTGTAGATTGTCCCTCAAGTGGAATTTGTCTGGTGTTTTTCTCATGATTGGACTAGAGTTATGGGTTCTGGGGAGGAAGAGTGCAGAGAATGTCCAGTGCCATTCTCATCACATTATGAAAAGGCACATACTTTGAATATAACTTTTTGCTGCTGCTATTACCTTTTATCTTCTGTCTGAAATAGTGTTTGTCAGGTTTCTCCATTGTATGGTTACTCTTTATCCCCCTTTACATACCATCCTCTTTGGAAAGAAGTCATTATAAGTAGCCTACACTTAAGAATTGGGAGTTATACTTGACTTTCTTGAGGGTAGAATATTATACATAAGGTGTTTAGAATTCTTCATGGAAGATTTATTTCTTTTCCCCCATTTATTTGACTTTATTTATTTTATTGCTCAAACCGTTCCAGCTTTGACCATTGGAGCCCTTTAAGTTGGCTTCTTTTCTTTTCTTTTTTTTTAAACAAGACAAATTTATTCTTTCACAGTTTCTGTAGGTCAGAAGTCCATGTGCACTTTGCTGGGGTCTCTGCTCAGGGTCTCACCAGGCTGAAATCAGCTGATGGGCTGGGGTCTCCCCTGAGGTTTGGGGTCTTCTTTCCCACTTCAGTTGGCTTCTGTCCTTTGACTTGCCCTTATTATTATGTTCTCTTTGTTTTTTATTTTGTTTGTTCATTTGGTTTTAGCACTTTATCTTTTGGCACTGTAAGATTCTTCAGGCTTGTCTTGTATATTCCCTACTTTGTCTCTTGAGGCTGTCATTTCTTCAAGGATAGCTTGTTCCTTTTATTGAAGAATGTCATTAGAAAGAAAGACATGAACCTTAGATTTACTCATTGCTACAGGGTTGTTCTTGCTTCTAGGCCTTCTTAGCTGATAGAGTGAGAAAATAATATTGTATATACTGACCATATATGCATACATATCTGTAAAAACTTATACATATATATCTATTAATATTATATCAAGATAAACATGTTACTACTGATGTCTCCAACTATAATCCATTACTATATGATCATTCTAGTCTCTTTTTGTTTGTAATCTCCCACTTGTACGGTGACAGACTTGGCTTCTACCATGTGCCATCTATTTACTGAATTATTCAATTCTAGTATACATGCATGGTGGTTTAATAATCATCCCTGCTGTTTCCCCCTCTCCTGTTTTCTTGACACAGAGCACATGTATTTGGAGGTGGTTTGAGTTGAATCTCTAAATCCTGCCTCCCTTCTTTCCTTCCTTTTCTTCGTTCATTCAGCCATCCATTCATTTACCCATTTATCCAGTAAATACATATTTGTAGAGCTAAGTGAAGCACATTGACTCTAAGAGGCAGTGTTGCAAATGGTAGATTTGGATGAACTGGTGCTATTTATTATAGTAGACTGTTTCTTAACCTGATTCTATTAGCTGACTTGTCAGATTAATCTGGCTTCCATTCTTGTAAAATTCACTGTAAGTTTCTTTTGCTTCCTGAAGGCTCACAGGAAGCTAGCAGTTCTTAATTATACTTATGTCTGTTTACTCCCACCATTAGAGGTTTGTATAATAAAAGGCAGTTTTTAAATTTTTTAAATTTATTTTTAGTTTTTTATTTTATTAACATATAATGTATTATTTGCTTCAGGAGTACAGGTCTGTGAATCATGAGAAAGGCAGTTGTTTTTTATTTTTGTATCTCTTTGATGTTTTTTGTTTTATTATAATTATAATCATATAACTTATGTTTATTATAACTTTATGTTATAAAGTTATGATTTATATATAATTATATATTATAGTTATAATATAAATTATAACTTATATTAATATAATTATCACTTAAGTAAATATAATACAAATTAATGAAATTAGTAAGTTAAAAACTACATTGGCTATTTTATAAAATCTCAAGAGAGTATCAAAAGATGTCTATTAAATTGGGGTGTGCAAGATAACTACAGAATATTGGGAAAATTTATTAAGAATCTGTAAGTGTTCTATGCCAGCAATGCTAAACAATTGTTTTTAAGTTCTCATACAACTTTTAAGAAATAAATACAAGGAAATGAAGGGGATGTGCTATGAGAGCCATATGAATTAAAGACCATGTGTAATTTCAGTTGTTCGTAGACTCACACCAAAAAAAGGCCTTGGCCCTTTACCAAAGATTCACAATTAATGTATGTTTATAAGTTAACATAATAATCCTTTACTTTATCTGACTTTTTGTGATTTATTTATCAACCATTTATCCCAACTGCTTTGGAGGAGAGGGTTACCACTACAGTTTTATTCTTGAGGTATGTTTGAATTTAACAGACTTTTGTGGCTTAGTTACAAAAAACAGTCACCACTAAAAATTTGTATTCAGAGTTGTAAACAACAGTGGTGAACATTTGAATTAGTACCTTTGGAATTTGTGCTGGACATCTTGCATTTGTTTCTTTAAATCCATTCTTCAAGTTCTCTTCTCTGTGTCTGGGAGAGTAATCTATAGAGAAGTAGTGATCACTTGCTCTCTGGCCTCCAGCTGGATTAAGCTAATACAGTCTTCTTAGAGAGCTGGAGAAGAGTGAGGCCGAGGAATGGTCTGGTTTTCTTCTTGCAAGTTTACTTTTAGCTAGATATGTCCCCCAAATACAGGTCACTCAAGGAGGATTCTGCTATTCATCTCTTTTCTTCCAGGTTTTGGTAATTGCTTCCAATCCTTCTTTGACCTAAAAGTGGTAATATCTCCACTGCTATTAGATTCAGATTACTACTTTTCTCCTTCTGTATACCCATATCTTTCTGCATCAACCCTTATAAATAAATACTCTTCAAATTATTCTGAGCTCATTCATAATGCATATACTATAGTGTGAAATGTAATGAAAAATAGGTTAGTATTGGTGGTGGTAGACCTTAGAAAAACTAGGCTCTTTATTCAGTGATGTCATTATTTACTGACTGATCTCTGATTAATCATTTAACTTTTCTCATTTTTTTGTTTCTTCTTAACCTACCAAAGGATCTAAGAGAAGTATTATACATTTGGAAGGGGAAATGCAACTCTTACTTTCCTAAGACTTCATTCAGGTAGGGAAATTAATGAGAACTAGCATTTGTTGAGCACATACCAGGCATTATATTAAGCATCTTGTTTCAGTCTCACAATTAATATATGTTTTATAAGTTAACATAATAAGCCTTTACTTTATCTGACTTTTTGTGATTTATTTATCAACCATCTTGTGGTGTTATTCCTATCTCACCAGTGGTGAAACTGAGACTCAAAGCTAGAAGGCTAGTCATACAACTAAACTATCAGTTGTCTTAATTTATAGCTGTATCTCCAGTGCTCAGCACAATATTTAGCAGAGATTGGTGCTTATTAATGTTTGCAAGAAGAAGGGGTATGAGGAAGGGTAGAGGAAGGGAGTCGGGTTTTGAATCCAGGTCTCAATGACTTCAAAACACCCTATAATTTTTATTCATAACATTAAGTAAATGATCTAAAATCCTTTTTTATGGGTTTATCAAGGTATACTTAACATAAATTAATTTCAGGTATATAGCATATTGATTCAATATTTGAATACATTGTGCATGATCACCAATAAGTCTAGTTATATCTCTTGTCATACAGAGTTAAGAATATTTTTCTTATGATGAGAAGTTTTAAGATTTATTCTCTTACAACTTTCAAATATGCAGTACAGTTTTATTAACTATAGTTGTCATGTTGTACCTTATGTCCTCATGACGTATTTATTTTATAACTGGAATTTTGTACCTTGTGGATCACATTATCTATTTCTCCAACCCCAGTTCCCTACTTGTAACAACCACCAATCTGTTCTGTGTCAGATTATAATCTTCACAGGCTAGAGTGGTGTTGCTAATAGAGCCCAAGGAATGGTTGGACCCACTTAGTGTTCTTGACTTATATGGACCTTTTTTGTTTTTGTTTTTAAGATTTTTTATTTATTTGAAAGAGAGAGAGAGCACGAGCAGAGGGAGGGAGAGAGAGAATCTCAAGCGAATCCCCTGCTGAGCACAGAACCGTCATTGCAGGGCTGATCCCAGAACCTGGAGATTATGACCTGAGCCAAAACCAAGAGTTGGACACTTAAACAATTAGGCACCCCTCAACCTTGAATAATAGACATCATATTTTCCTTAATATATGTTTCTTGATCTGTTTTTCTTAATGAGATTTATGTCCCCCCCCCCGCCCCCGGTTGAGGAGGAGCTAGTGGTTTTCCTATTATTACATCCTATGTGAAGTAATGCTTTTATTTGGCAGGCACTTAAGCCATTTATATTTCAATGTTGGTTTTTTTTTGCGTTAGTGTTTTGAAATTTAAATGTATCTGTTACCTTGTACATGCCTTCAATTTAAAAAGTTTTGGTAATGTCCTTTTAGAGCATTCCACAGCAGGTCAGGTTGTGCAGGCAGTGCATTCATGGTAATCCTATCTTCTGTCTAGATGGCTACAATCATTGTTTGCTGCTGAGGACAGGCACATGAAGTGGATGACTTCTAGGATTTGGCTTGTTGCTTATGTAGACAAAATTACTATCATGTAGAGGTTAGTCATTTTCTTTAATATCATGTATGTATAAAACACACGTGTGAGTAGATCTGTGTATATATGCATGTGTATGTATGAATTTGTATTTCATCCTGTTATTTATTTTTTTTAAAGATTTTATTTATTTATTTGACAGAGATCACAAGTAGGCAGAGAGACAGGCAGAGAGAGAGGGGGAAGAAGGCTCCCCGCTGAGCCGAGAGCCCAATGTGGGGCTTGATCCCAGGACCCTGAGGTCATGACCTGAGCCGAAGGCAGAGGCTTTAACCCACTGAGCCACCCAGATGCCCCCATCCTGTTTTTAAGTCACTTGCTGCAAAGTAATTTCATCTCTCCTGTGTAGGTACTGTGATAGTTTCGGTAAAGATAAACCAAGGAGGGTTCAAAGGACCTTTGCTGGTGATTGTGAAAATCTGATGGGTCAACTGTAATGACTACACTTTTTGTTCTGAACTTTACTTGGGCTAAGGACTTGGGGAGCTTGATAGCGGTTAGAAACTTCAGGCAGCTCTTTTAAGTGTTGGTCTGTAGGGAACTTCCAAGCCAAACACCATAAACATTGATAAATTTGTGTTTTAGTTCTGTTGCATTTACATGATGGATTGTGAAATAAAAGGGTATGAATGTGATAATTTAGTTTCACATTAATCAGATCCTGTTTTATTGCCATTACAAAAACTTCTGGGGTCATGCTTCTGAAGGTCTGTGATTCTGAGTCTCATAAATATGGTTTTATAATGTCCATATGAAATTATTAATATTAATTACTTGTGTTTTTTCCTTGGTGTTAAATTCTTCATTGCTGTTTGTGGTTTATTCTGAATTCTGTGGTTAGATTTCATGGTGTTCCTGAGATAGTGTACTGAGGTGGATTTTTGAGTTGCTCTATACCATATTGAGAGGCATACTGGCTTTTTAGCCTCTGACCAAACAGAAACTTCTGTTCAGAAATTTCTGTCCAGAAACAGAAATGCTTAGTATATAATTTTTCCCCCTTGTGCCTATAAATTTTCCTTTGTGGGGATTTGTTGGGCCACTTTCTTAATCTAAGGCTCAGTTTCTTTCTGTAAAGCAATGATAATAGCAGTACCTACTATGTAGTGTTGTTATGAAGATTAAATATGCTAATGTACTTAAAGGGATGAGCCTGATGTGTGGCATTTAGTAAGTGCTAAATAAATGTCATCACAGAAGCCCTTGGTACTCTCAGAATTAGATAATAGGCTATAGCAAAAGTCATAGTCATTTTAATTTGCCAATGTGAATATTTGTGTTTCTATACCTTTTTTTTTTCACTCAAAAATGCTTAGCCCAAGACCTCAGCATCAGGTAATAAATAGCAACCCCTGAAAGGTCTATTAATTTTTAGAGGCGATGGATGCATCATTGAGTAAACTGGCTCTCTTAGCTCTCTGAATGATATCCTAGAAGAGTTAACACTTTTTTTTTTCAAAAGGAAACAATGGTTTATTTCTTTCTCACTACTATTTTCAGACCCATTAAACTCAAAGTAATGGTAAGGTTTCCATGCCTGCTTTGAGGAATGCAAGATATTTTCTATTTTCCCTCCAAAGTGCCTATTACAACTCTATCACTGTGTTGTTTGTTCTTTGATTTCATCAAAGAGACTAATTCCAGTGAGGCTAACGAAGTCCTCTTTCTGTCTCTCATATTGCCTTTCTATTATCTCACTTAACATTTACAGGTTATGGAAAAGGTAAATCACAAAAGTGTTTAATAAAATAGTTAAATAAAAGAATTAGGTAAGATGAAAAGCATAGCATCTGTCAGAGGCTTAGAGGGCATGTTGGATTGTGTGTGTGTGTGTTTTTTTTTCCCCAGTGTATACAGCTAAAAGAAATACCAGTTTTCAGGGTAATTCCTGAATTGTACTTAGAAAGGGGGAAGGGAGAAAGGAAAGTTCATCCTTCAGGTAGAATGAACTTTCAGTATATCTACTCTGCCATATTGCTGGCAATGAAATGTAGGAAAACAGAAAGGAACGTTATGCTTATGAATTTTAGTAACTTTTGAAGATTAAATTCTAAACATGGGCTGTAGTCTGTCTGCCTGTTTATTTTAATGGGTAATATTTCTTTCTTACTTCACCTGTGAAATGATGGGGGAAACTTTTCACAAATTTACAGTTCTTTAAAAGGATGGGTGTGGGGCTCCTGGGTGGCTCAGTGGGTTAAGCTTCTGCCTTCAGCTCCGGTCATGGTCTCGGGGTCCTGGGGTTGAGCCCCACATTGGGCTCTCTGCTCCATGGGAAGCCTGCTTCCCCCTTTCTCTCTGCTTGCCTCTCTGCCTACTTGTGATCTCTCTCTCTGTCAAATAAATAAATAAAATCTTTAAAAAAAATAATAAATTATAGGTTAAAAAAAAAAAAAAAGGATGGATGTGATGACCACAGCTAGTAAAGGCCTAGCACTTAGTAGTTCACCTTGCCCCCATTTGTGTTGGTCACTGATTTTCGACAAGTGGTCAATTGTCTGGTAAGTAATGAATTTACACTCAGATTTCTAGGTAGAGTTTTACCAATGACCTTTATCTTAGAGCTCTTTTGTATGAAAACTTCAGGATTAATATGATGCTTACTGAACCCTGGGTGGAAGAGGGACTTACTTTGGGTCTACTAGGACTTCTGAATGATATTGAGGGAGGTCACTTGTCAATGCTGATTATGATTTTACGTTCAAAAAGTTTGATTTACAGTAAAACATGCTACATCATGGAGAACCCAACCCCTTGAAGACTGCTACAAGCAGAGGATATTGTGACGTGTCTGCAAAAGGTTTTGTTCAAGGTCCTCCATTACTCTGGAAATGCTTCTTTTATTTTATTTTGGTCTTTTCTAGTTACACCTGATCTTGGTGAGGTTTCTTTTACTCTGCTCCTGGCCAGGCTGCCATGCTCTACATCATTAACCCTAAACTCTGGGGAACTGATCCCCTGACAGCCTCTTTGATATTAGATTAGATCCCTTCCAGGCTGCATTTAATTGACTGAGTTCCTAGAGGGAATAGCTGGTTCCTGTTTCCTCGCTCTGTTTTACTTGGCCACTCTTCTTTAGGAGCTGGCTTGCAAATTCCCTGTGCCTCTGTGAAGAAGGAAGTGTGACAGATGAAACAAATGCCTATGATTCTGAATTCTCCTCCCCCCATCCCCGCCAATAACATGTCTACAGTTAGACCTGTCAGTGAGCATCTTTGTTCTTTTTGAATCCTTTTCCTCCAAGTAATAAGAAAGTGACTTTTTTCTTTTCTCTTATGTCCTTTGCATTGCACCTTATCTATTTTTTGAAAATGAAAGATGAGAATACTGGTAATTAGAACACTAGTTCTTTTTCCTTAGCTCAAATACCTTCACTTCTGTTTTTAAACTTTTAAAATCTTTTCCTTTTTTTAATGACTCTAATACTGTTATCATTTTTGCTGATCTTTCATTTTCTTGCAATGATCAAAAAATTAAAACCACCTTGCTTTCTCCCAAATTTAAAAATAATATGTGCTCAATCTCAAACACTGAAACATTATGGAAATACAAGGAAAATGAAAGATACCTATAATAATAACCCTCTTTTCTTCCCCCAAAACTTAATCTTTATTTTTTGATGTCTAATTCTTTTGATTTATGTGTGTGTACACACATATCATTATATATTATAAAATGTATATTTTATTTTAGATATATGTGCGCACGCACGTGCGCGCGCACACACACACACACACACACACATATAGTTGGTTTTTAATGGTCATACTGTCACCTTCCAACAAATTAAAATAAGTTTGGGGGAGTGGCAGTTAAAATTTATGCTTCCTTCTTCTCTAAGACTTATCTAGAGGCCCTTAACAAACACCCTGGAGTCTAGTGTGAATTGAAGATTTATTATTGGTTGAAATATTGAAAATCTGGTTGAGTCACTGAAACCACTCTTTCTAAGTCCCTTCCATCACTGAATAGAGTTCTGAAATGTTATGCATGTTCCCTGATGTCACCAGCTGCTGATGTCAGCCTCTTTGTTCTCCGGGCTTGGCCTTTATTATGTCTGCTGTGTCTCCCTTTGATATGATAATTCATGGTTAAGACTTGGACTTTGCTATTTATTGCCTCTGTGGCCCTGAGAACATGTCTTGGTCTACAAAATGGGAAGAATGCCAGTTATTGTGGTTAATTTTTGAATTTCTCATTGTGTCTGAATAGTCACAGTTGAGAGTTTATGAGAGACCCATTTGCAAAGCACTAGTTCACTTTCTCTTTCAGTGAGAAACAGAACTTTGAGGTAGAGATAAGCTGGGCAGTGATTAGGTGTACCTCTAAACTGGTTTACCCTGAAACCAAACTGTTTAATCTCACTTTGCCTCCCCACCATGCCCAATGTTATGATAAAATTCTTTTATAATTTATTTTTTCTCCTGATATAAGAAAATGAATTAGTCATACTTTAGGCCCAGGGCTTTTGATGGTGACTTTGCAGATATACCAATGAATTAAAAATAATTTTGCGTCAGTCAGTAGACTACTGCCAGATAGATGCTTTAAGTTGTTTTTCCTGAATCTCTAAATAAGATAAAGTAGCTGAGCCAGTAGCTTCAGCTTCTCTTTTCTCTTGGGTCTTAGCATGAAATAACCCCATGAGGAATTTTCCTTACCCTTCATTTTGGTGTATAATCCTTGGAAGAAAGGCAGAGGGAGAAGCTGGTCCTGCTCAAGTGAACATAAATTGTGAGAGGATCTTTAAATTCTCTGAACTCTAGATACAGACTAGAGCTGTTGAAATTCACCTGTGACGTCAAGAAAAAACCCTAAGACCAAGTAGGATCTTGATATCATTTGGATCCTACATCTACTCAAGTCCTGTAACTCCTCCAGGGATGTGAAAGATGTTTCTAGAGGAATCATAGCATCAAGCTCACTATAAACCACATCTATCCCAAAGCATGACATACATGATTCTTGAAACCACGGATAGACAAATAGGTTAAGGGGCTTGGACATTGGTGATATTACCATCTTTTTTTCTTTGTTCTAACATAGCAAAATAAATGAGATATGTGTATGTGTGTGTCCCTTTTAAAAACTTCATAATTTGCATAAACCTTGGGGTAGGTAAGAAAAATTAAGAGAGGTGGGAAATGAATGAAATTAACCTATACAAGTCATTCTATAACACCAGTAGTACCCTGTACCTGCAGACTTAGAAAATGATTGGTGTCATTGTGGTGGGTGGTTCTGGCACCTTTCAGAGGCTTCCTGTTTCTTTATTCATATCCTTTTCTTGATTCTTAATGGATCCCTGTCACTCCACTATACTATAACTTAACACTGTCTTCATCTCTGGTGACCTCTTTATTCCCAAAGCCAATGATACTGAGTCCCTGAAGGGGGAGGAGAAGAATGCTGTATTCATAAGAATTAACCCTTTTAGTTTGGTTCTTTGGAAGTTGCAACTTTTCATTTGCTTTTTAAACTTCTAATTGCCCCTCCAATAACCTTCAAAAAAATTGAGAATAAATCTTTTTAGGGACTCTGTTGAGGATGACTCAATTAGCATTCACCCCATTTCATATTTAAAATTCTTTCCCTCTTTATGCTAATCAGAGACTCAGGAATGGGTTAAACACCTTAGTTCTTTTTACTTCTAGGTAACTTTACAACTTATTAAAATATATGTCGTGTCTATTTTATGCCATTTATTCTTTTAACATTGAGAAAATATAATTTCTATGCACTAATGAAGTTCTTGTATCAGTGGGAGAAGTAGGAAATAGAGTTTCAAGTGGAGGACTTGAAAGTACAGGATCAAGCCAGGAATAAGCTTAGAAGGCCAGGGAGACTGGTGAAGAGTGAGTAGCAAGCAGGGTGGCCCAGAAGATACCAGATTGTATAGAACACTGTAGACCATAGCAAAGGGTATGGATCCTAAACCTACTGAGGACCATCCCTATATGAGAACTCTTATCCCAAAGTTATCAGAACTTATCTCATTATCACTTCTCCCTGGAGATCTATCAGGGCTTCCATAGATACCACACTGCATTCATTGTAAGATGAAATTTTAAGAATATTTTTACATCTCTGAACTTGGGATGTGACCAGCAATTGAGAATGTCTTAGTGTAGTGTCATAATTTATTTGATATCATTTTTCTTTCCTGGTGTAAAATAAAAGGATGGAGCATTTTAAAATTGGTGATGTCTTTGATTTGGCGAAATATGCTATGTCTAGGTTTCTAAAATGATTTACAGTTGACCTCCCTTTCATCTCCCTAGCTTCATGGTGATCTGATAGAATAGAGCTACCATCAGAAGCTTTTAAATATTAAGGTATTTTCTTATAGTGAGAATGGATGCCTTTTAACCATATACACTTGAGAATCAGCCTTTCTTATTGTGCATTTTCATAATGATTGACTGGAAATAGGAATGTAGCTTATAGCTCTGGGATAGACCTTGTCACATGCAGAGATAACTGGGCCACAAAATAAATGAATCCACCATCCTGACTTTGTTGCTAGTTTGCACTAACTGAGCTAAGCAGATAATAATAAATGATCTGTGGATTTGTCATATTTTCTGAATTTGTGTTTAACTCTGGTGATTCTTACATTCCTTCTTGAGGTTTTTAAACCATGTACAGGATCTCTTTTTTTTTTTGGTGACTGAACCTATGGAGTTCCCCTATTAAAATAATTGGTTGCTTTCTTTCTGTGCTACAGATTCTGAGCTCCCTGAGGGCAGGGACTATACCATTCATTTCTGTATTTTTAGTGCCTATACTAGAATGCCTTGGTCATGGTAGGTACTCAATAAAAAATTATTAAGTGGGTGAAAGGACTCACAGTTCATGACTTCATGTAGCTTATGGTCTGAAGAATAGCTTGCTTCTTAGCATATTGAAAACTTAAAGAGATTCCTAGTTTAGTAGGGCCACACATATATGTGCTAAAACTCACACATAAAAATAAAGTGGCTCTCTTTATGATATATATAATTGATCTCATCTTATTTTTGTTTATAATTTTGTTTATTTGAATCTCTTTGAGTTTAAAATGTTTAAATGTTTGGGGCGCCTGGGTTGCTCAGTGGGTTAAAACTCTGCCTTTGGCTCAGGTCATGATCTCGGGGTCCTGGGATCAAGCCCAGCATCAGGCTCTCTGCTTACCGGGAAGCCTGCTTCCCTTCCTCTCTCTCTAGCTACCTGCCTCTCTGCCTACTTGTGATCTCTGTCAAATAAATAAAATCTTAAAAAAAAAAAATAAGGAGTGTTACTTCAAGACCATAAATAATGAGTATTTTAATCATGGAGTATATTAAAAATGTGTGTTATGAAAAAGGATTCACTTTTTTTTTTTTTAAGACTTTTGTTAGAGCCAAATTATATAAAGTTTTTGTTTTTGTTTTTGTTTTAAAGCTCAGGACAATATCACCAGCCTCATCCCAGGCCAAAAGCTATTTTCATTAGAGAATAAAATGTTTTTCATTTCCTTAAATGGTAATATGTGCACCCAAGTAAGTACAAAGTTGAAAGTCAAAAGTTGTGATACAGCTGGCTGCATTACTTGATCTCTATTTGAATGTTAGTCGCATGATTATTGGAGTTTGTTGTCACAGCAGGGCAGGGAGAGGACATGGCAGCATCAAAAGGAAATTACATTTGCTAAAAAATATGGGTGAAAATGTCTTCAGCAATTACCACAGGTCATCTGTGCTGCACACAGCAAATGGCAGAGAAAAAGGGCTTCCTGTGGGAAGGAGCAGAGGAGGAGGATTAGAATTGGGCTATTGTGCCTTGCAAAATCAAAAGGGACCCCCCATGATGCAGGCTTGGAGTAAACAGTGATATTAGTATAATGGGCTGTAATAAATTACTAGTGGTTTTAATATTTCTGTTTCATTCTTTCAGGTCAGCAAAAATGCCATCGTCTTTCCTTGCTTTGTGTCATCTACACTACCCTTTTAGACCCAGATGATTCTCATTCTATTCCAGTTGGCTGCCTTTAGATTTTTGAATTAGCACTCAGTATATTTTAATTCAATTTGGAAACTAATGGATGCCTGAACTTATTTAGCCCATCCATTCAAGCATCTTGAAGTGCAATTCTGATTGAGGCAATTTTTCTAATTACAATTTTAATTCTTCATTTTTCTGTCTCTCAAAAAATTAAACTCTTCTCTATTGGTGACTGTAAAACTCTAGGTAAGCAGTATGGGGAAGTAGAAACTAAGTGGTTCTTCCACATTTTTTTCTGGTGAAGTGGGAAGATAAGTATTAAATAATGTTAAATTTATGTCAATTCCAACAGTCTTGTGTATAACTCAGCTTCTTTTTTCCCAGATTTTAGGGGTAGTCTGGAGGTCAAATTGTGATTCTCCACCAGAAAAAATGAAATAAAGACCTAAATTGATATGGTTAGCCAATCAGAGAGCTGTTTCTCTTGTATCCTAGTTTCCAGGGGTTTTAAAAGGGTTCAGATATTGCATTTTAAGGACAAATTCAGCACCTTTGTGCTTCGGTAAGCTAAGTATATATTCTCCATGTCCCTTTGTTTTGCTTTTCGAAAAGCTCTTTCTTCACAGTGGGCGAAAATGCTGGAAGCCAGAACAGAAAGTGAGTTACCTCTCTATATGACAACAACAAGAACAACAACAACAAAATATTATTTTCCTGTATTAACAATGATAAAGTACCTGGACAGCTTTTTAGTTGAGCCATGTTTAATCAGCTAGCTCTTTTCTGATCTGTTCATCAAGCTTTTCCATCTTTCTTTTTGGGTAGTTTACCACCTTGGCACTTGAATAAAAGAGTGGCTGGAGTTATGGTCAGGCCTTGGTTCTTTTATCTATCTCCCTTGCAACAGAAATTATCTATCTCCCTAAGCATGGGCTCAGGAACCATGCAAATATCAGCAGAGTTCTTAAATGATATTGGTACAGAGACACTGGGACAAAGAGGTTCACATTTTCTGACAAGGGTACTTACTTTGGTTGTGGTTCCCATGTTTTCTGCCATCCTAATTTTAGAAGAAATGACACATAAATGCAAAGAGAAACAGCGTTGCAGTGATAGAAGATGGACACAGAGAGAACATGTGTTTCTCAATAGCATGGAGTTGCTCATTTTTTTCTCCAGGTCCTAGATTTCTGCAGCTTTTCCATTAATTTTGCAGTGTACCCTAGTATTCAGCTACATTACCAACATGTTTCTCTTGTGCAAAGGTTAGCCCGAGTTGGGTTTCTGTGACCTACAACTCAGTCATTTTTAAATGGGCTTGCACAGGAAGGGGGATGTATGCAGGTGTGCATTACCTTTTGTTGTGAGAGATACATGGGGACTGGCCATTCCTATTACCATTTTTTAGTACTCTTACCTTCTTTCTATAAATTAATTTGGAGGATTTTTAAAAAAATTAAATTTAATTTTTTTTGTGTATGTGTTCCAAAATTCATTATTTATGCACCACACCTAGTGCTCCATACAATATGTGCCCTCCTTAATACCCACCACCAGGTGCACCCAACTCCCCCAGCCCCCTTCCCTCCAAAACCCTCAGTTTCTTTTTCAGAGTCCACAGTCTCTCATGGTTTGTCTCCCCCTCCGATTTCCCCCAACTCACTTATCCACTCCATCTTCCAAAGTGCTTTGTGTTATTCTTTATGCTCCACAAGTAAGTGAAACTTTGTGATAATTGACTCTCTCTGCTTGACTTATTTCACTCAGCATAATCTCTTCCAGTCCCATCCATGTTGATAGAAAAGTTGGGTATTCATCCTTGTATATATGGACCATATCTTCTTTATCCATTCATCTATTGAAGGGCATCTTGGTTCTTTCCATAGTTTGGCGACTGTGGCCATTGCTGCTATGAACATTGGGGTACAGATGGCCCTTCTTTTCACTACATCTGTATCTTTGGGGTAAATACCCAGTAGTGCAATTGCAGGGTCATAGGGTAGCTCTATTTTTAATTTCTTAAGGAATCTCCACACTGTTTTCCAAAGTAGCTGCACCAACTTGCATTCCCACCAACAGTGTAAGAGGGTTCCCCTTTCTCCACATCCTCTCCAACACTTGTTGTTTCTATCTTATTGATTTTGGCCATTCTAACTGGTGTAAGGTGGTATCTCATTGTGGTTTTGATTTGAATCTCCCTGATGGCTAATGATGATGAACATTTTTTCATGTGTTTGTTAGCCATTTGTATGTCTTCTTTGGAGAATTGTCTGTTCATGTCTTCTGCCCATTTTTTTAGGTGATTATCTGTTTTGTATGTGTTGAGTTTGAGGAGTTCTTTATAGATCTTGGATATTAGCCCTTTGTCTGTAGTGTCATTTGCGAATATCTTCTCCCATTCTATGGATTTCCTCTTTGTTTTGTTTACTGTTTCTTTGCTATGCAGAAGCTTTTGATCTTGATGAAGTCCCAAAAGTTCATTTTCGCTTTTGTTTCCTTTGCCTTTGGAGACATGTCTTGAAAGAAGTTGCTGTGGCTGATGTTGAAGAGGTTACTGCCTATGTTCTCCTCTATGATTTTGATAGATTCCTGCTTCATGTTGAGGTCTTTCATCCATTTCGTGTTTATCTTTGTGTATGGTGTAAGAAAATAGTCGAGTTTCATTCTTCTGTACATAGCTGTCCAGTTTTCCCAGCACCATTCATTGAAGAGACTGTCTTTTTCCTACTGTGTATTTTTTCCTGCTTTGTCAAAGATTATTTGACCATAGAGTTGAGGGTCCATATCTGGGCTCTCTACTCTCTTCCACTGGTCTATGTGTCTGTTTTTGTGCCAGTACCATGCTGTCTTGGTGATCATAGCTTTGTAGTAAAGCTTGAAATCAGGCAATGTGATGCCCCCAGTTTTTTCTTTATCATAATTTCCTTAGCAATTCGGGGTTCCATACAAATTTTAGGGTTGTTTGCAGAAGATTTTTTTAACATCTGATTGTGTATTGTTTATTGAGATTATGAAGACCATAAGGAAAGATTTCTACTCTTAACGAGCCCACAGACTCTTCAGGGAGACCGACATGTAGATTATCTCAAAATAGGCCATATTACCTAAAATATTCTGCAGATCACTGGCCCTACAAATTATTTTGTGAAGAACGGGATTCCTGGCTTCAAGACTTTCATGACTGTACAAATTTGGAAAATATATTACACTGTAATCTCTTTTTAAGTTTCACAGTACATATAAGACCTCAGAAATATTACAGAAATGCTATCTCTCTAGCTAAATATTTCACAACTTAATGAAAATGAAAACCCTTGGTCCCTAAATGACCTATTGATATTCCATGTGCCTGGGACTCCTCAGAAAGTATTTGAATAGAGATAGCTATGGGAGAGTGGAGATGGGAGAATTAATTCGCCTTTGGAGGGGATAGAAATGGCTTCAGAGAGGAGGTAAGAATTTGAATTGGGAATTAATGAGTGAGTTCACCAGCTCAGAAAAGGGAAAGGGTATTCTGAAAAAAAGTTACAAGATGTGAAGAGTTATAAAAATAAATGTGAGGAGATATAAAAATAAAACTATGGTTTACTGGGAATATATAACATCTCATGGGACCCTACAGGGTACAGAACAGAATAATATCCAGAAAGAGATAACAAAGGAAAAGAAGACTGAGAAATGTAAAGTGTCAAGTTAAGACAGTTTGAACTCATGCTATATTAAAGAGCTACTGAACATTCTTCTGTGGGGCATGCATTTTATTTCAGTTACAACACTTAAAATTTTGGAAAAAAATTGTTTTTAATTATCTAGGGCATTTTTTTCCTACTGAAGTGTTTAAAATTTTGCTTATTGGCAGAGTGAACAGACTAAAATGGAGGGGTCTAGTGTAGAGAAAGTGAGGCTTTTTGTTTTTATTTTTTTTTAAAGATTTATTAATTTATTTTAGAGAGGGAGAGAGTGGTGGGGAGGGGCAAAAGGAGACCAAGAGCCAGAATTTTCAAGCAGACTCCCCACCATGTGCAGAGCCCTACCAGAGCCTTTAGCTCAATCCTCTGAGATCATGACCTGAGTCCAAATTAAGCGTCAAGACACTTAACCAACTGAGCCACCCAGGCACCCCTGAGTTTTGTTTTCTTGTAGTCTCTAAAAGTTTATTCCCTCCAGTATTCTATCTTATTTATATAAAGTCTGATTTTAAATTGAAACATGCTTGGTGATAAACAATTAATACCTTCTGGTATGAACCATTAAGGATATTTGCATTTTAATAAGCTCTATTTAAGATAAAAATTATTAGAAAGTCCCCTCCATTCCACTATATCAGTTTAAATTCCTCTGAAACTGATTTAGAATTCCATCTCCTCCCTAACATCTTTCTCATCAAATCTACCCACTCATTCATTTAATAACTATTGTCTGAGTGCTTGATGTCTGTTAGAATCTGTTGGGCCCTGAAAATCTATAGTGGGGGAGTCCCAATCTCAGTGATACCTGAGTCTAATGGAGAGACAGAGAAGCAGACAGAATTCCAATATGATACTCTGATTAGGGTAGATATAATACTCAGAGGAGTAATTAGATGGAATACCTACTAGGTTGTGGTATACATCTCTTCCTTTCTGTTTGTGTGAAGGGTCAGAGAGGGCTTCATGGAAGTGATGACTTCTGAAGCTGAATGCAGAAGGATGAACAGGAATAACCCAGGCATAAGAAAATGAATGAGTGTGAGGTCATTCTGGGCAGAGAGAAGAGAATGTATTAAAGACTAGACAGGAGACTTAAGTGTTCAGTTTGGCCTTGGATACAGGGAGGATTTGTAAGAGATTAGGACTGAAGAGGCAGGCAGAGAACAAAGGACTCTCATATTATTTAAAGTCATTTGATTTGTATCCTGAAGTCTATGGGGTATCATCAAAGTGGTTTAAGCACTGAATCGATTTGTATTAAAAAACACGAATCCAGGTTAAATATGGAGGGGGGCAAGGAAGGAAGCTTCACGGCTCCCGAAATAGTCAAGGCTAGAGATATTGGTGCCCCCACCCAGGGGAGAGGCAGTGGTGATGGAAGGAATGAGTTGAAGAGAAATACAGAAGGGGGAGAAGATGGGATTTGGTGTTTGGATATAGATATGAAGGGCAGGAGGTGTGGAGATCTGAGAGGATTTTTTATCTTGTAAAGTTAATAGTTTCTGAATTTACTGTCTGATAAGTAAACATATTTGTCTCATAGTTATTCATAGTTATTCATCTCTCTTTTTGTCTTCTTTTACCATCTTACCAAGTGTAAGCTTCATAGGGGACAAGTTTGGGTTATATGTAGCATCACAAAAAGCACAAAAAGTAGATGCTAAAAAGAAAAATAGTGAATACTTACATTTTTTTCTGAAGAAAGAATTGCATTTGCTTTCATCTTTTTTTGTTGGAGTGAAAGCATTAAGTGTTATTTGCCACACTGGGCTTTGGGAAGATATATTTTTTTTCTACTTAAGTACAAACTAATAGCATTTAACCAGATTATTGAATTTCTTTATTACTTTATCTGGATGTTTTAAAAGTATTTTTGGTTATTCCCATTTGTCTTCCAGTTGCCCTCTACTGTCAGCTGACAAAGTGCTTTTTCTCTCCTCTCACTAATCATTGCCATCATCTCTGGCAGTTAGTACTGATATTCTCACTTTTCACTTCTGTGTTAACTCTGTTTTGTGGGAACAGACTAGGTGTGGAATGTGGGCTTTCTAAAATATAAATGACCAAAGGGAGGAATGCTTTTGGTATATAAAAACACCCTAGCCACAGCGCCACTGAACTTTGCACACTCCTCATTAATCAGAACAGGGAGTCTTGAAACCTTCATTGATAGCTGCTTCCGAAATATATGCCTTGTTCTGGAAGTCTAGCTAAGCAGAGATCCCGGGGTGTGGGCAGAAGTGGGAAAGAAAGACCTGCCATTTGTTTGGTACTTGCTATGTGGCAGTCAATGTGTCAACCACCTGCTGGGCTAAATATCTATTTCTGCTTTATAGATGAGCAGACTGATGCTTAGAAATTTATCCATCCTGCTCAAAGCCAGACAAATAGCAAAATAAACAGCTAGGATTAAAACCCAGGTCTGTCCGTCACTAGTTGCTGCCTTTATTCAGTGCAGATGTTAAAGAAATCAGATTAGGCCCAAGACAGGTTTGGGTATGCTAAGTCCCGTGCTAGCAAACCACAATTTAATGAAATTTCTGTGCTCTGCTCTCCCAGGAAAGGAAGGCCTAGATTAACCAATGAACACTTGCTTGGTCAGTTCAAGTTACCTGACCTTGTTCCAAGACTTCCCTTTGCTCCGTATAAGGAAAGTACCCCAGCACAAATGCCCAGTATAACTTCCTTGTTCCATGTCACCTTGATCTATAAAGCTCCTTTCTGTCTGCTAAATTTGATGCTGCCTGATTCATGAATTGCTGAATAAAGCCAGTAAGATGTTTGAAATTTACTCAGTTGAATTTTGTTCTTTAACATAGTTGATGGGTAAAACATGGCGCAGGTATTTAGGATACTGTGAGTTTGTGAGCAACCCTCTGGTAAGGAAAAGGACCCAGGAAAAGATTGAATTGTCCCTTTTTCTGTTTTGGACATTTGGAGACTGATTGTGGTTCTATCTCTATTGCTTTCCACATCTCTTGATTTTGAGCAGTTTGTTAAACTAACTTGGGCTTTCCTCAGGGCTGCTGTTTCAGGTTGCATAGTTGTTGCACTGTACACAAGCACTGGGCTGAGAGAATGACTATGATTATCAGTTCTGAAACAAGGCTGCATTTGCCCAGAGGTGCATACAGGCTAACAGACTAGGTAAAATGCTCAGTGAGGAACACTTACCTTTTAGACTAAGCTTAACAACGAGTTGTATTCCCAGTAACATCTTATAGAACTCTCTTGCCCCTTTCTTGGACCAGTGTCCTCAGTGACGAAATGTTTTTCAAGGTGGTATGACAACAAGAATGAGTACTACATCTTTGAATTTTATAGAATGAAGATCTGATTCCTAGCTCAACCTAATTTTATGACTTTGGGCAGATTACCTCTGTAGACCTGAAATCCTCTGTCTCAGTGAAATGGAGGGATGTAATGCCTACCTCACAGGCTTGTGAAGTTTAAATGATTTAATAGATGTAAAGTTTTGGGGGCAGCATCTGACAGAACTCACATTTTTTGTGTACTACCACTGTGACTGTTATTTATCTTTTGTACCTCTCTGTCTGCCTCCCCCAAAAAGAACTTCACTCGCAAATAGTAAGTAAGTTGTCAGTTTTGACTTTTCACCATGGGGTATGGTATTTGATTTCCCTGTAATATTTTTTTCTGTAAGCAAGACTTTTTATCACTCAGCCCAAATTGACTTAAGCAAGGGGAAAAAAAAAATTGGGAGTTGTGGCGTAGATTTCTGTTACGTACAACTAAGCCAAAGCTTCAAATGATGTTAGAGGGACTTTCTTCCCATCAGGTAATTCTGTTTTCCTCTTTATTGACTTCATGATTAGGCGGGCTTTTTCTTCTCTATAGGCCCATTAGCTCCTAGCTCACATTCTCTTGTTAATCTTCAAATCCAGCAGAAATCTTGTTTTTCTTCCCAAGCAAGCTAACAGAGAAGTTCCTGAACTGAAGTCTTTTTGCCTTCTTGGAACACGTGTTTATCCCTGAATCAGACTCTGTGGCCACATTAGGAATGCATTGATTGGCGAGGTCTGCTGGGACATCTGCTTTTTCCTGGAGCTGGGATAGGGGATGGAGTCATACAACATTCAGAATGGGGGACAGGTAATTTCTCAAAGGAAAATCAGAGTGCTGTTGTCAGAAGAGAGAAAGGTTATTTTGGGAAGGCAGAAAAGTGACACATGTCTATCACATTCCCCCTGCCCTTTTATTTTATTTTTGGCTTTTGAAGTCTATGAAAAAATGGACCATTTTACAATATCAATCCTTTAAGCTAGGTGGTAAAGTGATTTACATTGTAGTTTGGATAATATATAAAGTAGTAAAGGAATAGTGATTTGGGATTTTTCTAAATTTCACATCTGCCTTAAATGAGTTGTATGACCACTGACAAATATTTGTCTTGAAATTGAGGAGACTGGGATAAATCTTTAAGTATGCTTTCAGCTCTAACGTTCTATGATGTTCATGAAATAATACCCATTATTGCCAGTCACTGTTAACTTTCTTTTTTTCCACCTGAAAGTGGAGAATAGTGTATGTATGTTTGGCAAACTTTCAAATGTCATACAATCTTTGATCTGTCACTTAAAAAAACAAAACAAAACAGAACACTGATAAAAGATGCCAGCTTTTCTGTAAATTCTCCTAGAATAAAATCCCCAGGTCCTTAATAGAACATGTTATGTTAGAAGAAAGTCAGGTTTTCTCTTTTGCTCCCATCTTTCACCTCTGTCCCCCCTTGCCTTCATGTACAAGAAACAGAAAAAAGAAACTAATACTTGACTAGGATGGAGTTACTGTCAGGGTGATCTTGGAAGTTACATACTGAAGATGCAGAGCCATGCACCTTGGCTTTCTGAATGATTGTATTATATGTGACCTCTCTTGACTCTCCACATATCCTCAGTCCCCACCCATGATTTGGATTTGCCATGGACAGTTACATGAGCATGAAGTAATCTGTTGTGTTGAGCCACGAGGCATTTGGTTTAATTTCCTACTGTAGGAATACAGTAGGAAATACAGCCTAATACAAAGTGTTTTGAATTTTGGAAGGGGTTAATACTGGTTCGACATCATACACTACGGCTGTACGTTTTGGCATACTCTGTGTTTGTTTTATTTTTATTGAATTTCTTGCAAATTAATTTTATGTAAAATGCAAATTTCTAGCTTTTCTTAAAGAATTAGAATTTGGCATTTCTTTGTCAAAATTAGAAAATCTGACAATGCTAAGACTTCATTTCCCTGTGAAGGTATTTTCTGGAGCAAAGTAGCAGTTTCCCCTATGGATGCCCCTATGTGCCTGAGCTCTCAAGTTTTCTACACTCTTCACCATTGCTTTATACTCCCTGACCTGGCTTGCTTCACTCATTATTGATTTTTTTGACCTCTGTAGGTATCCCTAATCTAAAGGGTGGGCCACCACACCAAATGCTCAGAGATTGACACTAAAACATAGTGACTGTGAATACAAAAACTTAGGAACCTGCCTCACTTAGAAATAAATTCTGTGGTATTTTAAAAGTTATACATGTAAAACATGGTAGTTGGGGAAAAAAACAGTCCTAATGCTCAGAAGCAGCTGCGTTATAGTATTTGGTGTGTGTCCTTCCCTAGAATTTTTGTTTGGAGAATTTGAAAATGGGAAATGTGAGTGAGTGATAAAGAAATTTGTAGTCTCAACCAAGCTAAATCTGAGCAATCTGCCTCATGCTGTAGGCAGGACAAAAGTCAAGGTGTGTGGTGGGCCTTCACTGTGAGGGAATTTCTATCACATGATTATATAGCAGGGACAAGTGCCAAGCAGCATGTGTTAACTTCTGTATTTTTCCTGTGTGAAGGAAAATAATGCCCTGCCCTGCTGCTCCTGGCACACTGAGCTTCAGTTCTTCTTGATTTAAATCCCCTTAAATTTTTGGAGAAAAGACCGTGAAAACCTTCAGTCATTTGCCATCAAGAGTATCACGATGGTAGGGAAGCACTAGGAGAAGAGCCCCTTGGGTATAACCCAGCTGCCTGCAAGAAACATTTCCTTTTTCTCAAACGGAGGGAGCATCTAAAAAGTAGTGGAAGGGACAGTGGAGATTATTCAGCAGAGGCAGCAAGAAGTCAGTAATCTTATATATGTTCTATTGTTATTTAGATATAATCTTCTGGTCAGAAAATACTCAGAATTCTGCCTTCCCTGTCTTGTCTCTTTGTCACCTAGACTGCTCTACAGCACAATTCCCAGTCTCCCCGTTCAGCCTGTGGGGCTGCTCCCTTGGGTTCTACCGCAGAATATCCTGCCAAGCCCACAGTATATGCTTGTTTGTGTTTGTGTGTACTACTTCTCACTTACTACTCTCTTAAGTTCAGTCAGTGCCCTCATGGCAAGGGCAGCCAGCAGGCTCTTGGAGAGCAAGAAAGAAACAGCTCCTGAGCTTGTCCGTGGTTCTGTCTTGGCATATTCACCGAGTCCTCATCTCCTTCCCAATTGAAATTCAGTCCACAGCGAGGGTCACAAATCAGCAGTTGTTAGAATGTATTATGAAGAAATAAACATTTATCAAATTGCTTTTCGAGAAGGTGAATAATTTAGCAAAAGAAAAAAAATACCACCACCATCACAACAAAATTGTGCTGCTGCTGACTGACAATTTATTTTATTCCTCTGAGATGCTAGTAGCTGAAGCACGCTGAGTGAATATTGATTAGCTGGATGCAGATAAATGAATTCTTTATAATTCTTGGTTTACTAACTTGTTGCCAATTAAGAGCCAAAAATACCATTTAAATGCTCCCACAGTAGTAGTACAGACCCCAGGATTTGCTGATGACCGGTGTTGCTGGCTTGTTATTGCCAGCTTACTCTTTAATCGCCATAGAACCATGAGTTTTTGCAGGAGTACTCAAGAGAGGCTTTTCTCTTCAGTCTGTTTGTGGGAAGCTGGATTCCTTCCTGGGGAATGTTTTTCTGTATATGTATTATTATTATCTTTCCTAATCTTTATTGAGTGTTTGAACTGGGTAGGCATGATAGTATCTCTTTTATATAACTGATCTGATTTGGTTCTCTTAACAACCATGCATGGTAGATTTTATTATTTTCCTTTTACTCATTGAGAAGCTGATGTTCAGAGAGGGAAATTCACCTGCCCAGTCACTCAGCCTGTGGGTGGTAAAGCAGAGGCTTGTATACAGCTCATTCTAATTGTAAAGTTGCTCATACAACTGTATTATTTATTTTTTAAAACATGAGTCACTCATGACTGGCTCTAAAAGTATCTTCAGTGAGAGTTCATGATTTAGGAGCTCGTAATAGCATCTCTCTTTTCAACAAATGGGAAATAAGTAGGACTTTTTCTAAACCTAAACAGAATCAGTAACCTCTGGAAATTCACATAGGGAGACCTTCACATATGAACAGAACCAAACTGCTTATTTAACATTACATTTAACTCATTGGTTGCACATTAAGCGCCTAGTATGAATTCATGTGTGAATTCATAGTATTCACACCTGTGGGTGTGGTGAGAGGGTGAAGGCAGAACATTCAGAGGTTTATGGGCATTGGCATCAGTTGCACAGTGTTAAAGTTCGAATATAGAATCCATTGCTTATTAGATATCTAACGTCGGATAAGTATCCTTAGTTGCCAGCCTAAGTCTTCTGAAGTTAAGTGGGATTGACTTAATATCTGACTGTGCCAGGTATTTGCCTGTTTGCTCTCAGAGGCATTCTTCAGCCTCCCACCGCTCTGCCCAGAATCATAGTGAGAACTGACCTCTGCAAGCTCCCTTGTTAGTTGGCTTGGTCTGGGGTTGGCCCGTGGGAAGCGCTGGTGGGAGAGCAGAGGTTTGGAGGAAGGGAGAAGTGGGAGTGTTTCTACCTCTCTCTGCTTTTTAGAGTCCCTGTAGCAGCTGCTGCTTTTCTTCCAGGGCTCCATTTACCCCAACAAGTCACTTCAGCTTCAGCTTCCATCACAGGTGTTGACCTATGGATTCTAGAGACATGCCTTCTTCTTTGTCCCTCTGGCCCTAAGGGAATAGTTTCCCGTTTTGGCTAAATTCTTGGTAGCCTTAACCTCCCTGTTAGACTTTGCAACTCTCTAGCACCTTTGTAACTGATTTTCTATGTCAAATACACTTGGTTTGAAACACCTAGAGTGATTCTGTTTTCCTGACTAGACTGTGCCTAATAAATCCACTTTTTAACATTTCTAGGAGTAAGTAAAGAATGAATTTAAAGCACCTAGCATATAAGAGATGCTTAGTAAGCCTCAAAATGTTTAGGGATACAGGGATAGTAAGGAAGGTAAAAAAATAAAAGAATTAAGACAAAGGAGATTTGTAACTGAGATAGTAGAAAGTGCTTTAGGTGAGAGCCTGGACACCAGCTTTAATTTCTGCCTCTGGATTTAGCCATCTGTGAGAAATTAGGTGACCTTAAGTCCTAAGGCCTTAGCTTACTTACCTCTTTAGTAAGACATCTGCAAAGTCAAGGATTTCTCAGCAACAAAAAGATAGTCAGATGAGGATAAATGGTAAAGCTCAGGGAGAACTTCATGAAAGAGGGACAGTTTGTCTGAGTCCTGAAGAATGACTAACCCAGAGGCACAGCCGAACTTGAAAGTTGGTTGGGGTATAAAGATTCTAGATAAGGGCATTGAAAAATACCGCATTAGAAGGCCATACAGCTCTTGACAGGAGCCAAGGGGGAGCAAGTCCATTGCAGATGTTAAAAAATCATCAATCAGGAGACAAGGAGTAAGATGTGATAACATTCCCAGTTCTTCTCATACCCCTTCCTTACGCTTTGCTGGTTGCCAGCCCTAAGCTTCAGAGTGCTAGCAAGAAATAACCATGAGGATGGGACGCCTGGGTGGCTCAGTTGGTTAAGCAGCTGCCTTCGGCTCAGGTCATGATCCCAGTGTCCTGGGATCGAGTCCCACATCGGGCTCCTAGCTTGGCGGGAAGCCTGCTTCTCCCTCTGCCTCTGCTTGTCACTCTGTCTGCCTGTGCTCGCCCGCGCTGTCTCTTTCTCTCTCTCTCTGACAAAAAAATAAAATCGTAAAAAAAAAAAGAAAGAAAGAAAGAAATAACCATGAGGATTTCCAGTAAGTTGAGTTCTTTCATTTCTTTGTGAAGAAACTTGTCCTGTACTTCTGCTACTTATTGGATAATTTGACATTCCAGAAGGATTCTCAAGAGAGATCATTCTTTGTATCCTGAATCAAATGGGAGTCTTGGTGGATCATTGGATATTCAGACTTTTAGGTTGTGTTTGCAACCTGAAGGTGACCCATGATAATAGCCTTTGCAGATACTCACAGAACCTTTCTGGTTAAGTAAGATTCTGTGGTTGTTCCTCCTCATCTGTGGTTTCTCTTTCTGTGGTTTCAGTTATCCATGGTCAGCTGTAGTCTGGTCTGGAAGTAGATGATCCTCCTTCTGATGTATTGTCACAAGTTCAGTGGTAGTCTAATGCTATGTCACAATGCTCACGTCATTCACCTCACTTCATTTCATCACGTGGGTATTTTGTCATCTTACATCACAAGAAGGGTGAGTATAGTAGAATAAGATGTTTTGAGGAAGTGAGGGACTATCTTCACATAACTTTTATTACAGTACATTATTATAATTGTTCTGTGTTATTATTGTTAATCTCTTATTGTTCCTTAATTTATAAATTAAACTTTATCATAGGTATATATGTATAGGAAAATATTTATAGTGGCCTGTACTATTTGGGGTTTTGGGGCATTCAACAGGGGTCTTAGGACATATCTTCCATGGATTGGGGGGACTCTTGGATAAGCAGACATGTTTGGATTCCTGGGATAAGAAAATCTTACTTTGGTGTTTTTGACTTATTTTAATGTCCTGAGACATATTCGAGTAAAAAACTGAACAACTCACAAGTTGAGAGACTGGCCTAGGATTGTTACTTGGAAAACTCTGCCTGTATTATCTTGGATGAACTAAAAATTTTGGTATTTGCAGTGGCCATAGGCTAAGAAATCTATTTATGTGGGTGCAGAACATTTTTGCATCTGCAAGTGAAAACTTTCGGGTGTCATGCCCATGTTTTGCCCTGAGGACTTTCTCTCATGGTGTTAATGAGGAATAATTATGTTAGAATGAGTGGGACTGAAGAAATGAGAACACAAATTTCTAAAGAGCTGCTGTACTTTTCGATTTGAGCTTCTACTGCCAGATAACTTGGCAGGCACCAGCAACAGCTACTACAGGACTAGAAAGTTACATGAATACCGGAGGGAAAAAACTGATTTGCTCACTAGGAGGCTCTATTAAGTGAACATCTGTTAACTGTAAAAATCGCATGCACCAAATGGGAAAATATAATGTAATTCAGAGCTTTTGAGCAAATTAAAATCATAAAATACCAGTGTATAGAAATCACTGTGTGTTTCACTATTCTGAAATTTACATGGAAACTTGGAACAAGGCAAAACAAAGCGGAAACACTTAAGATTATTTACTGTGGGTATAGAATAGAGCTAACCTTTGCTTTGGAAGAAAGCTGGCAGTTGGGGGAAATGTACTCCATGAGGAAGTACATATGAAAAGCTCCCCAGCTGATAACTGTTGACACAATAAAAGATTGTGGCTCTGCAGTAGGAGGGTTCTTGTCAGAATAAGGAAAGTCTGGGACTTGGTTCTATCCTTTGCAGAGTTGGGGACTGTTAGAGATTTGTGCTGTCCAGATGCTACTGAAGTCCTAAAGGAGGGAGGGGAAGGAGCAGGGAATGTATTGTTCTTCCATATGGTGTGTGCCCAAGAAAAATGCATTAGTAATGTGGTGTATGGAGGGAATTATGTTTAAAATGCTCATATCCTTTGGTGCATTGAATACAAAGAATGATGCCAGGGCAACCTTCAGGTTGAGATTCTTGTGCATGCTCACAGTTGTGGAAATTCCATTAGCTGTTTCCTTGGTTGTTTTGAATTGTAACCATTCTAGACTAGGTAACAAGAGAAAAACACAGGTTAACTAGAAAGAACAGATCTATGTCGAAGATAGTGTGAGGTCATTTTAATTTCAATACTACATAAATCCCTGTGGCCACTTGGGCGTTTGTTATATTAATGGCTTTGAACATTTTAGCAGTGGCATTGGAGTTATTTAATCTTGTGATTATCTTCACTGATTTCCTATGGGAGCAAAGGAGGGGCAGGGAGTTAACAAGGGGATCTGAAGCATAACAAAGGGGTCAAAGGTACGTAGTACAAGAGAAAAATTTTGATTATTGTCAGGTGCATATAAATGGAATGGGCTTCTGGAAGGATGTGCTTTGCCCCACGTTATGCTGAGCTCTAATTGGAGACCTTGCTTCCCTAATTGTGTGGTGAGGTCTAGTTACTGTAGTTAAGAGGGAAGCTGTATATCAGAGGGCAGAGGGTAACGCTTTTAAATAAGCCTTCTTTCCCAAATGCCTAAGCAAGAAATTGGAACAGAAATATACTGTAGAGCTAAAAAGTCTTAAAGTGCCTCTTAAATCTTTACTACAATTACCATAATATAGAATAATAGAGCCAATACTATTTTTAAAAGCTTTTGAAGGTTGCAAGTAGCAGCCATAAATTGTGGGTTGCAGAAAATCTGTAACTGTAGTTTTTCAGAGGCTTTTTATTTTAATGAAAGAGAAAGGGTTTTAATAAAACCAGAGAGAACTAATAGGAGACATTGGGAGGTAATGGGAATGTCTACTTAGCTCTAGAAGTGCAAAGGAGTCTAAGTGATTGGTGAGTGTGTGCTTATTAAAAAAAAAAATCAGATTCTCTTTCATGGCCATATCTGGGGACATTCAGATAAGTTTGATTTATTAAGTCAACAACATAGAGGTAGCCAAGCATGAGACCAGGAAATAATCTGACACTAGCTGAGATGTAAGTAGTTTGGAGAAAATGAGGCAGATATTCTGGTTCCTTTTGTGAAGTAAAGCATAAAATGCCATTTAGGATACTTCTCTGTAAAGAGAAACTGAGTACCAATGACCTGATTGGCCTGGAGAAAATTGTTTCCAAGTCTGTTGAGATTTGTTATGGGTGGGAGTTCTGAAAGAAAAACTTTTAGTCTTGATAGGATGTTTACAGATGCCTTCCCTCCCCTACACATTTCTACAAATAGAAGAAGTAAGGGAGGGAATAAAGAAACCTCACATAGTACAGTGTTTGCCTCTACATTTTTTGCTGTCATCACAGCAAGTTGAGCTGATAAGATACCATTTGAGACTCCATGTACCAAATTTCCTTAACAAACACATTTGCTATTAATAACATTGTTCTCTCAACTGTCAACTTATCATTGACTTTTAGTTGATATATTATGGATACATCAAGCGTTAATCATTGATATCAGAAGGGAATGCTGTTCTTAATTAGTATCTATTTGTGATACATACTGAAAGTGGTGGTGCTGGTGGTCCTACTAGTGCTGGTAATGATGAGGGTGGTGGTTGGGGGGGGTGGCACCCATCCAGAGCATCTCAGGTAGCAGGAGATACTAATTTACCTGAAAAAAGTGACTTCTAAGTGGAGTTTTATTAGGTAAGTTGGATAGGGATCGAAGGGAGATGAGGAAAGGGTGATAGTGAGGAAGGAAGAAGGTAGAGGGCTAAGACATGACATGTGTGGTTGGGGAAAGAAATATTTGAGGTAGAAAGGTGAGGAGAAGTATGGTGGTGAACTGATGCCCAGGAAGGTGCCTGATACCCAAGATATTTTAATAAATATTTTCTGGAAGAGATAGTAACTGGCCAGTTGTAGGCTTTTAGTTACTAAATATAGTAATCAGAAACATCTCAGTTTTATCCAAGTTCTGCCTTTTTCATTTTTACTGGTAATGTTAAAGTATGCATATATTTCTCTCTTTTAATCATGCTATTCTCTATCCATATATATATATTTTCCCAACTATCTTTTTATAGACAGTATCAGTACTATTTTCTCCACAGAACTTTCCCTGGTATTCCCTATAGGATGTAAATATTCTCTCCTTTTCTATGATGGACTCTTGGTACCATGCATGCATCTCTTCTCTTGTCAGTGCAGTTACTTATGATTCTCTCTTTTCCCTTATGTGATTTTAATATCTGTGAGAGAAGATAATTGGAATTTTTTTATTTTTCCAACTACCTAGCACAAGATTGAAACTTAATATTATTTATTTAAATGAATAAAAATTGGTTAGTAGATCTCATCAAAGGATCTCGTGGTATAAGGAGGGTCCCTGTTTTTTTTTTGCTGTTTTCCCGTGTTTCTGTTAATTTCATGCTATTATTTTGTAAAAAGCACAGTAGCAACTCATTCATCTTGTATGTATTCAGTGAACATCTTCTGTGTGTCTGTGCTGAGATAACAAAGATGAGTAAGAGTAAAATGTGGTCTGTGGTCTCTAAGGTCCCCACATTTAAACAAGAGAAGAAAGAGGGGCACTTAATAATTATAATGAGAAGCACTAAAAAAAGAGACATGTGCAGTGTGTTTTCAGAAGACAGAAGGGACTAAACCTGCATGGAGAAGACATAGCAGATACGCAAGTATTTGTGACTCACTATTTCTGTATTATCCCGTTATTCATGAACTCCAAAGTTAAAGGGCAGACAGTATTTTTAATCAAATTCTTAATATGACTTTGATTTTGGATATATTTGTTTTGATCTCTTTCAAATCTATACTTTCTTTAATTATGATAATAAGTTACAAAGAAAATATGGAAAACAAAATTTTAATGGAATAAATCAGTTCTGCTGCTTGGAAATAATTACAACTAACATTTTGACATTCTTTTTTCCTCTCTCTCTCTTTCCTCCCTCTCATTTATAGGCATATGTAAATAGTCCTATATAATTAAAAATTAAATTTCAGTCATACTGCATACATTTTTTATATCCTTATCCTTACCTCATTTCAGTTCTATGACACTACATCATATCTGTAGCTATAGAGAATATCAGTTTTATTTCAAAAGCTTAGGTATATGAAAAACACATTTCTTTTATTTCATTTTCTTAATTTTTTTATTCTGCAAATTTGTTTCTTTTTAAATTTTATTTATTTATTTATTTATTTTTAAAGATTTTATTTATTTATTTGACAGAGAGAGAGAGATCACAAGTAGGCAGAGAGGCAGGCAGAGAGAGAGGGGGAAGCAGGCTCCCCGCTGAGCAGAGAGCCCGATGCAGGGCTAGATCCCAGGCCCTGAGATCATGATCTGAGCCGAAGGGAGAGGCTTAACCAACTGAGCCACCCAGGTGCCCCTTATTCTGCAAATTTGTAAAAGTAGAGAATGAATTCTTATGTACTGTTCCATCCAGGTGCAGCAAATGTCAACTAATGGCCACTGTAATTTAATTTATACTTATATATCCTGTATATTGCATATACCATGGATATTTTAGTGTTGATCTCTTATTCTTTAATATATTAAATATTTAGTTAGTGCAAGTTTTTTGATTATAGTTAATCTGTTAAAATCAGAATATAAATAAAATCCATACATTTGGTTGATACGTCTTTTAAGTCTCTATTTTCTTGAAGTTTATTCAGATAAGGAAATGTATTGTTTTGTAGGATTTTCTTCATTCTGGATTTTGCTGATTGCCAACAGTAAGTTTCATTTAATATGCTCCTCTGTCCCTTGTATTTCTTATAAACTTATTTTGCATTTAGAGGTTTGATCTGATTCAGGTTCTTATTTTATTTTTTGGCAATAATACATATTAGGTGGTTTGTGTACATTTGTCAGGAGACAGATAATACAAGTTGTTTGTCTTTTGTGATGTTAGCAACTTAGATAATCATTGCCTACATCTATTATTAAGGATTTGCCAAATGGTGATATTCTTTATTTTTCTCTGAAGTTGTATTTCCATTGTCTTTCTGCTTGCATAGTTTCTGATGAGAAGTCTTTTATATTTATTAATTTCTTTCTCCTGTGTATATATCTCCTTATTTTTCTGTGTCTGGCTGCTTTTAAGATTTTTTATCATTTTTTTAAAAAAAAACATTTTCTTTTAAATTGTTTTAAAAAAATATATTGATGGGGTATTCTTTGTATTTATCCTGCTTGAATTTGGTTGATCTTTTTGGATTTGTGGGTTGAAAGTTTTCACAAAATTTGAAAAATTGTGGCCATTATTCTTCAAATGCTTTTTCTATCTCTGCTGCTATTCTTCTGCTTGTTATTTTCCTGCAGTTTACTGTGGCTCGTTTTTTTTTTTTTTTTTTTTTTTTTATTTGGGGGGGTTGTGTGTTTTTTTTTTTTTTTTTCCTCTTAGTGCTTTGTTTTGACACATTTTATTGCAATATTTTCAGGTTCTCTGATCTTTTCTTTTGCAAAATGATGTCTGATATTAGATTTCCCAGGGAATTTTTCATTTCAGATACTGTATTTTTCATGTTTAGAAGTTCCATTTAGATTTCATATCATCTGTTTCTCATTTTGTGTTTTCCCATAAATACTTGAACATAGTTACATTAGCTGATTTAATGTATTAGTCTAATAGTTACATCATCTATGTCATTGCTGAGGGTTTAAAGAAAAATTTTGACTAATTTTTCTTCTGGTTTTGGGTAACCTTATTGCCAGAGTAGAATGAGTTACTTATTTTGTTTTGTTTTCCATGGGGCTAGGACTTGTTTGTCTTGTTCACAGCCTTTATTTCCAGCACCTCGAACAGGGTTTAACTGAGATGACTCATCATGTCAGTGGCAGAGTTGAGTTGAAAATCCAGTCTGAGTTCCTTTGGTGATTAAAAACTGAGATGGTTATGTAGTGTACAAAGACTTACAGTACTCACGTCTTACTTTGGTATGAGAAGACTTCTCTTACTTCTTTGTCCTTTAATTTTCTTTTCTTCTTCCCTTCTTAAAACTAAAATTATGTCTTCTGTGAATCTATCATCCATAGAAAGAACTTCAGACTTGGGCTTCTTTTGCTTTATATCCTGAAAAATACATGAGGTAAAGAAGCAAACAACAGCCTGGCCATTACTTGAAACTTGGGAAAGGTGGTGGAAATATAGAAAGACCAAATTGAATGAACATTTGTAGAAATTATTCTGACACACTCTACCCCACCCCGACCTCAGGTTCTTCAGTATAAAGTACTAGAAATGGGATTACAAAGTCAGAGGGTATATACTTTGAAATGCTCTTGTAGCATCTTGCTGAACTACTTGCATATGGAGAAAATTTTTGAGTTGAACACTACCCAGATTTTCCAGCCAAAAAATAAAATGGAGAGTTCTATAGCACAGTGACTGTTCTGTTTAGTTCTTTCCTTAAGTCTTTATGCATTCAACAGCAAGTTCTCTGTCAGCATCTAAAAACTCTGTGTGTTGCCCTGTTATCTAATTCAAAATTGCACTTACTTTTTGGGTTCCAGTAGCATCCATTCTTGGCTCATCTTCCAGTCAATCAAGCAGTTCAACGAGTAGCTCAGGGGGCATGACATAAAAAGCAGAAAAGAGGCATCTATTTGTACATTGACTAGATTAACCCATTTCAACCTTCTAAATAATTTCTTGTTCCTATTCTAAAGCAATATTATGATGTGAGTGCATTAAATTTAGGTGCAAAAGTATCTTGTTATATATAGGAATACAACACATTAAAGGCAGGAGGAAAAAGAAGCCAAAGACAAGAACAATGAAAAGATATTAGTATTGTTTTCTTTTTCTTGATACTGAGATTGTATTTAGGATAGGTTTCTATATAGGGTAACATTTAATCACTGGTCAAGCAGATGCTTTCTTTATTTTACATCTTTCCCAATTTCAGTAATTAAATGTCTAATTATAAAAGCTTAATATGACATTGGTTAATGAAAATTTCACTGAATTGGGGGATGGTTTCTTTGTTATAACTCATTTGTATGTATTAAGGATGAAATATAAAACTAGAACCCGGGGCGCCTGGGTGGCTCAGTGGGTTAAGCCTCTGCCTTCGGCTCAGGTCATGATCTCAGGGTCCTGGGATCGAGCCCCGCATGGGGCTCTCTGCTCAGCAGGGAGCCTGCTTCCCCCTCTCTCTCTGCCTGCCTCTCTGCTTACTTGTAATCTCTCTCTCTGTCAAATAAATAAATAAAATCTTTAAAAAAAAAAAAAAACTAGAACCCTAGATGGCTTTATAAGAGTACTTTTAGGTTACTCCCTATCTCTGTTTTTTTCTTCGTTTATCTTTGATTTTTTAATTATAAACTTCACCCTTGAAGTCTCCTGAACTTTAAACATCCGACTCATCTTCAACTTTTTGGTTTTTCTTCTAATTACTATGCATTATGTTTCTTCCGTAATACCTATATTAGTTTCCTGTTATTGCTGTAACAAATTACTATGGACTTGGTGGCTTAAAACAACACATATTTATTATGGTTCTAGAGGCAGTGGGCTGAAATTGGTCTCACTGGGATAAAATCACGATGTTTGCAGTGCTGCATTTTGCATTCCTTCTTGAGGCTCTAAAGGTAAATTCATTGTCTTGCTTTTCCATCTCTTAGAGAGAGGCTTCCTGCATTTCTTGATTCACAGCCCCTTCCATCTTCAGAGCCAGCAGTGCATGTTGTGTTTTTCTCACATTGTATCCTATTGCCACAGACTCTTCTTCCTCTCTCTTCCACATTTAAGAACTGCTATGATTATATTGGGGCCACAAAGATAATCCATATTAAGTTCTTTATTTTAAAGTCAAATGGCTAACAACTTTTTTTTTTTTTTTTTTTTGGTTAGCAACTTTAATTCCTCTGCCATGTTAATTCGCTCCGGCCATTTAATATAATGTATTCACAGGTACTAGAAATTAGGATATAGATATTTGTTTGGTGGGTATTATTCTGACTATCACAATACCTGTAATACCCATTTTTCCCTTTATGGTCACAATGTAACTCTTTTATTTCAGGCCCATTTATTAGGATTGTTGCAATAGTCTTTGACTTTTTTTTTTTTTCTACCACTGGTTTCTCATCTCTAATCTTTGTTAGCATGCTAATCTCCATAGAGTCTGGTGTAGAGTATTTATATCTCTCTTCAAAAAGGTTCATTGGCAGCCTTTTCAGTAAGACATGTTGTTTTAATTATGCAACCTATCAGTACAAATTTGTGTACACATTAATGTTTTTATTTATTTTTGTTCATATGCTATTGTACTAATATTTTATATACTTATAAGAAAATAAAAACATTTAAAATTATGTGCAAAAGATGAAATAAACAAGATTTCAGGATATTGTAAAATACTGTTTATGGTACAAATTTTCTATTTCTCAGTAAAAGTTGTTAGTATTATCTATGATAGAAATGTAATGAAATCATGTACCATTAGTTTATGAACATTTTAGTTTAACACTTTTTTAACACTTTTTTTTAAAAAAAGATTTTATTTATTTATTGGAGACAGAGACAGAAAAAACACAAGCAGGGGGAGGGGCAGAGAGAGAGGAAGAAGCAGACTCCCTGCTGAGAGGGAGCCCTGCATGGGGCTCATTCCTGGGACCCTGGGATCATGACCTGAGCCAAAGGTAGACATTTAACCGACTGAGCCATCCATGAGCCCCTGGTTTAACACTTTGATTTAATATTCAGTATCTCAGACTACATTCAGATTATTTTGATACTTGTTATAGATGTTACAACTAAAAAAGGTTGCCTCATTATATACATATAAGAGATTATATTGTTTACTGCACTGTCATGATATTCATTTTTCAGTCTGCTCTGTTAATTGTGTGAAAGTGTTTTTTACTGAAATTTGACAGGTTCATTTTTACCTTCTTTAACATTAATCAGTTTTTCTTACAGATTAATTAATCTTGTAAATTAATCCTCAGGCATTTTTGTATTATTAACAAATGTCTATAAACCATCTGAAACTCATTTAGAAGGTTCATATACAAATGAGAAAATTCAATTTCCAAATTTAAATGTGTTGATATATATTTGTTTAAATACATGATGACATACTTATGTATTTGATAATAGAAAATTCAAAAATGGGAATATTCCCAAACAGTGATATTCTAAACATTCTCTCCGTATCTTTTTTCTCTCCTAAAAGAAGTTACTTTCTTTAAAATTAAAAAAATTTATTTATTTATTTATTTATTTGAGAGAGAGAAGGTGAGAGTTGGGGGAGGGGAAGAAGGAGACAGAAAGAGAGTCCATGCTGAGCCCAGACCCACCGCAGTCCCACCATCTCACAACCCTGAGATAACGACCTGAGCCAAAACAAGAGCTGAATGCTTAAACAACTGTGCCATCCAGGTGCCTGAAGGTTCTTTCTTAGTTATAAAAATATTTACATTTGCCTTGAAGACAGATAAAGCATGTACGTATGACATTTTAGATCTGTTGTCATCATAGAATAGGCCTGGAAATTTGGAACAAATTTCTCTGAAAGAAAAATGTATAATTTATTTTGATAACTCTGTAACTTGTTTAAATACTTTCCCTTGAGATAATGAACAACTGAGTGATATATAAGATGTTCCTTGAGTCCTCTTCTTATTATAAAGTATTATAAGAATTCTACTAATTTAAATTACCCATATCCATAACATCTTAGGGAAGCTTATATAAACACTGCAAATGAGGGCAAGATTGACCCTCTCTTTCAAGGTTTCTTTCATGATTTGTGTCCATATGGGTCAAATAGGAAAGCCATACTGATCTTTGTATTTTAAAAATTAGATAAGAAGTATAAATAGCTTTCTTAAAGAGATTTTTTGAATTTATTTATTTGAGAGAGAGAGAGAGAGAGAAAGCAGGGAGAGGAGCAGAGGGAGAGGGACAGACAGACTCTGCTGAGCATGGAGCCTACCTGGGGCCAAATCCCACAACCCTGAGATCATGACCTGAGCGAAATCAAGAGTTGGATGCTTAACTGATTGAACCGCCTACGTACCACATTACTCAGGTTTTAAAAAGGAAGAAGCCAAGAGAGAAAATTTGTGATTTATTTATTTATTTACTGTATTCATTGTTAAAAGATAAACTGAGCCACCCAGGCATCCCATGGGTGTAACTTTCTTGACTTGTAATTACATATCCATTTATTTGTTGACCTGTTTGTTTGTATTTATGACTAGACCAAGACCCACAAATGGGGACTGCCACCATTAAATAAATGTTTGTACCTAGGTCAATGACTAGCATAAAATAAGTGCTTTATAACCATTTATCAGATGATTCATGATCCCATCTAGCTGTAATTAATATTTCCTTTTCTGTTCTCAGAATCTGTATTCCTATACAGTAAGACCTCAGTAACTATTGAATTAGAATAAGATTCAGTAAGTGGCTCAGACTTTTTGATTTTTTTTTTTTCTTTGTAGTTAGATCTGACCCAGTGGTAAAAGCGCAAGTGGAATTTTGATTGCTGGAGTGTTGTATAGTTGAGATGGAAAGTTATTTGGAAGTGTGCCTGATGCTGAACATCAAATCTTTAGTTGTTCACTTACCACAGTCATGTCTGTATATGTTATTTCACAGCAATGTGCAAATTGCTTATGACTGTACCCAGTAGAATGGTACTCTATCTGAGCTCATTTGCAGCAATTTAAAAACAAACTCCAGAGCCCAATATCACAACTGTTTTCTTCCTTTTTGATCTTACCTCATTAGGGGGACAGGGTAAGGGTTGTGTAATGTGCTGAAATCTGTCAATACTTTGTGTTTCTTATTCATTAAAACCTTCAGATGCTGTTTTCCTAGTGGCTCCATTTACTAGGGAGGGTGAGGAGAAAAACACTAAACAGGTGTTCTTGACTTGAAAAACAGCAATTTCAAGCAACTCACAAGGGGAGAAGTTGGAAATTTTCAGATTCTGAAGTTGTCACTGGGAGATAAATTTGGGTTACACATTTGCCTCTCATAAACAGACCTTCTTTAACTTAAATTTCTGCAGTGCATGAGGCACCTGATTTCTCTGGGGGTGGACATGCTTCACCGAGCAATTGTGCTGCAAAGAGATAGTGTATATTTTCCCAGCCTTCTTCCAAATGCACAAAAATGAGCTGGAGGAGTAGTATGCTGAGCTGCTAATATGGAATTCTAGCTTCCCCTTGCAGGGCGTAAAATACCTATGGTAAATATTTGGCCTGATTGATGGGAGAGTGTCTGAATTTTAAGTTCAAGCTTAAATGTTTCTGTAATACCGTAAGAAGATTATTTGTCAAATAAACAATGAGGTACATTAGGTATCTTATACAAAAGGATTGCATAATACTGTGTTTGCTTCTGAGGTAGCAGCTATCTGAAGCAAGGGGGAAAGTTGAAAGAGATAATTCTTACAGCACTGCAACTTAAAATGTGATCCCCAGGCCAGTTGCATTAGCATTACATGGTAGCTCAAAAAGCATGTTCCTGGGCCACATTCTAGAAATATTGAATCAGGAATTCTGGGAGTGGAGCCTAGCAGTCTGTGTTACCGCAAGTGCTCAAGATGATTTTGATATATGCAAAAGTTGGAGAACCATTGTTTTGCTGGCATTTGATTCATTAATTCGTTCAACAAATATTTATTGGGTATATAATAAATTCTAAACTTTCTTTTTAGGCACTGATAGTACAGAAGCATGAACAAATAGTCAAACTCTTCTTTTCTTGCAGCTTATTTTCTAGTGAGCAATCTGGGTAAGTCAAAGGAAGTGAGGAATTCATTAGTTTGTGTATGTCATGTTGGGCCCTGCGAGATGCCCTTTTTAGTGACCATGATGTTTGAGGCAGGCTTGGCAGAATTTGCAGTGTAAGCATTTGGGAACTGAACTGAACTTCATTTGATAGGTTAAGTACTTCCTTTTCATGGCCAGCTCTACTGGGACTGGTTTAAAAATCTCTGTCTAGATTCTCAGGATCCATGACTTACCTGAATGGGTAACTGATCTGCATATATTTGTTCCCCCATATAATTTGTTAATCATCTCTCTGCTTGGCATTCTAGTATGGGCAGTGGAAATGAATTGACTGGCATGATTTCCAACATCTGGGCTCTTACTTTTCAAAGGATTATCTTTGAACCAAATGGCATAAAGGACATATAACAGACATATAGTAGTTAATAGAGAGATGCCTTAGATTATTAAATAAGTATGAATAAATATTCTTATCGTGAAAAATTGGAGGAATAGTGGGTCCTGAGCATTTGGTATTAGGTAGGCTAGAATCAGTAGAAATTTATTACCTTTCATCAAATGTTTTTTCCCAACTTTGAAAATTTTCAAAATAAAACATACAAATAAGTCAGAAGACAAGTACAATAAGCACTTATATAAGATCCTTCAAGATTTACCATCTCTACTTCCTCTTTCTTGCTCTCCACACACACACACACACAACCTGTTTTGCCATTCCATTTGAAAGTTCAAGTTGCACATATTAAAAAATTTCATCCATTAATAATTTAATCTGGATCTCTTAAGAATAAGAACATTTGCCTAAGTTACCACAATGTCATTATCATTCCTAAGAAAATAACAGTTCCATAAATCAAAATCCCCCCTCTTTGTTTTCTCCACAACATTGACTTACTGAAGAGTTTAAGACATTTACTATGTGTTATCTCCCAGATTCTTGATTTGCCCGTTTCCTCTTGGTGTTATTTAATGTTTACCTCTATTTCCTGAATTTACTATGCACCAAAATTTAGGTCTAGAGGCTTGACTGAATTTCATCCAATGATTGTTTGAATGTCTAATGTACCAGTCACAGTTCACTAAGCCAAACAGACAAGTGTTGCTCATGAAGCCCAAATTCTATTTAGGGAAGACATATATTAAACAGACATATTAGAAACCTATATAAAGATAATTTCCCCTAGTGGCAAAAGCTGTGATGAAAATTAAATATGATGATGTGACTGACTTAGTGACAGTTGATGGCAGGGGATAACCAAGCAAGATCTCATTGTGGAGATGGTATTTGAGCTGTGATCTGAATGGAAATCACAGGAAGTAGGGGAAAGGGGCAAATAATATCAATTTGCTAAACCCACTGACTGAAACAGAAACTTCTTGGAGGATGTTGAATTTCATGAGTTTGTTGAATGAAGGAAGGGAAATTTTTGGAAATACTTGAGAATTTTAGGAGGATAATCATGTGAGTCATTGGTCATGGGTTTGTGAGAAGTCTTGATCAATCAAATGATTTCAGTGAATTGTGGAGCTATGCCCTTTTGTTAGTAACTGCACATATATCCCTGGCTCTCAGCAGTGACTTCAACACAATGGTCACAAAGGGAAAGTAAAAAAAAAATCATCAGGAAGCGTAATTCAGATTTGTTGAGTACTATTGATAGTCTGTGTCCTTGCAAGGTCCTGAAATGCCATACAGAACTTCACTGGGAATTGTATGCCAGAAAAATCCAGTATTCCACTGTGGAAAGTAGAGAAAGTTGGAATTATTCTTAGTTCTTCTTCCTATCCCTTCAAAATGTGTGTCCTTCTATTATTCACATCTGTTTTTAAGACTTGCTGGAGTCCACTCTGGATGCATTTAGGAATATAACTGTATTAAACATATACAGATAAATATGAGTAATGACATTTATAGTGAATACAGGGGAACTGGAGAAGATGCTTTTTTGAACAGTTTTCATTTCATTTCTTGGCAGAAAAGCAGTATGAAATTGGGTATTTATTATGCCATAATAGTATAGTGGAAAATTGTCTCAGATGAAATATCCACCTACCTACATAGTACACATGTAGTAGGAGGTATCTGGTCCATGGTTGATTTCTTAGCTAGCATTTGACATAGCCCATGGGTGAGATTTTGATACCTGTCAGAAAGGTTAAAGGAAGTGCTGTCTCTGGAAGTACATGGAAAGAGAGCTGACTAAGCTCTGGCTGTTGAAAGAGAATCCCCAGAGAGAGAAACACTGGAGCAACTGACATGCCTCATAGCTGTTCCCCATTAACTGTTCCTCACGATAAGCCTCAGTCTGCCCATCTGTGGAACCCATCTGTGAATTGTATTTATTGAAAATGCTTGATGAATTGATGTGTCAGGAAAAACAACTAAAAAAGAAGACATTCACCAGTCACGTAGTATTTCTGGGGATTCATAATCAACTAATGGTTCGGTGCAAGTTGAATTCTGTTTTTGATTTATGACTTTCTCAGTAAAGTGCTGTATGTGTGCATGCATTAGGTGCTTGTGCTTACCCTTGAGAAGGACCAAAGAGGATGAATACATTGTTCCATTAAATTCAAGCACATTTCAGAAATGTTTGGAGTTAATTTACATACTTTCAAAAGGCCGTGGCATGAAGCATTGCTGTCCACTAAAAGTTTCAGGGATTATGGAAATATATGCATTGTCCTGTATAATAACCATTATCCACATGTGGCTGTGGAGCACTTGAAATGTGGCTGGGGTGAAGTGGGAACTGAATTTTTAACTTAATTTAATTAATTTAAATGGCTACATATAGTTGGTGCCTACCATTTTAGACAGAGCAGGTCTAAAGAGCTATTGAGGAAATGCTTTTATTTTATTTTTTTAGATTTATTATTATTTTTAAAGATTTTATTTATTTGACAGAGAGATTGAGATCACAAGTAAGCAGAGAGACAGGCGGGGCGGGGGTGGGGGAGCAGGCTCCCCACTGAGCAGAGAGCCCGATGTGGGGCTCGATCCCAGGATACTAAGACCATGACCTGAACCAAAGGCAGCGGCTTAACCCACTGAGCCACCAAGGCGCCCCGAGGAAATGCTTTTAAAAGTCAACAACTAGTTATTCAGTCTGCCAGCTTGATTGTTTTATTCTTGGATTCTGATTATTAGTATATTTTCTTGTGTTAAATGTGCACCAGTTCCCACTCACCTGCCCTTCCTTCCCCCTTCTGGTTTTACACACACACATACACACATACACACACACACGCACTTCCTTATAGCTAAGCATTAAAATTTTTTTATATCCGCACTTCTTGAAGTAGTACTATGTACATATTATGTAAATTATGTCAAAGTTTTCAGCATTTGTTCTCCTTTAAAATTGAGAACCTGATTTAGATTCTCAAAGGTAATTGGTGTCTTCCATGGTGGTCAAATCCTTCTCCTTAATCTTCTGGTAGTATCTCCATTATTATCAGCCCTTGAGTTAAGATTGCTCTTTAGCTCATTTGGTGCTGCATTATCTTGAGTGTCTTTTTCCATTGTTCTTTTCCTCTTTTTTCCAGTGTGCTTCAACATTAACTGTTATCTGGGTGCCTGGGTGACTCAGTCATTAAGCTCCTGCCTTCGGCTTAGGTCATGATCCGAGGGTCCTAGGTTCGAGCCCCGCCTTGGGCTCCCTGCTTGGGGGGAAGCCTGCTTCTCCCTCTCCCATTCCCCCTTCTTGCTGTGTCTCTCTCTCTGTCAAATAAATAAATACAATCTTAAAAAAAAAATTAACTGGTATCTCCTACAGCTCAGATTTACTCTCCTGGATTCAGACAAAAGCTCTGATGGTGTTTTTTTTAAAGGAAATATATCCAATTCGGATCTCTCCAATGGTCTGTCTGAAAAATCTCATACTTTCTCCTTGAAATTTATTGTTAGATGGGTCAAAATCTGAGTTTAATATTAAAACAACTTTTAATTTGATTAATAATCAAAATTAAGCCCCCACCCTGTGTTGAAAATGCACCACTATGTTTCCTGTTACCCAAAGTTGAAGGCTTGGTCATCCTTACTTTCCACACTTTTTTATTCTCTCTCTAACAATTTTTTTTTAATAAACTATGTAATGTTTCATGAATTTGCATGTCATCCTTGCTGAGCAGCCATGCTAATCTCTGTATCATTCTAATTTTAGTGTGTACTACTGAAGCAAGTACAATTTTTCCTTCTAATAGGTGTTGGGTTATAAGTAGTTTCCTTTTCCACTACCCATATCTTGGCTTAGGTCTTCTTTGGCTTATGTGTGCATTATTTCAGTCCCCTAATTGGACTTAACTTTTCAGTCTCAGTTGAGGTTGTACTAACTATTCCATTTCTATCTTATCTGCTTTTTCTTCATGATCCTACCCTCTGGGTATGTTGGCTTAACCTAGTGTTGCAGAATCATTCTTACTTTTTTACCCATATGCTTTGCTTAATACTACTAGCTCTGCCAAAAATTGAATTTTCTTATTTTTGTATTTAGATCCTCCTTGCCTAAGTTTTTTAAGTTTTGTTCTTTTTTTTTTTAATATATTATTTACCATCTGTGTATTGAGTGCATATCTTTGCAGGCATTAGCTTGGTGCTTAACTCATACAATAAGAGGATCTCTGCTTTCAAGGAGCTTAACATTGTAACGGGGAATCTGATAGGTAAATAAACAGTTGTGGTACAGTATGATAAACTTTCATCTCATCATCATCTAGAAACCATCCCAACCATGTGCTTCTCTAAACTCATAAATACTACTCCTTGGTCACTTAATTACATTACTCATTTTTGTCTTGTCACCTGTTGATTTTACTATTTTGTGTTAGTCTTATTTCCTCTGTTAGATTATAAACTCCTTGAGGGCAGAGAATACATTATACCACTGAATATACCTTATACCCCCTAGCCCACAATATTTCATATAAAAAGTACCTATTAAGTATCTGGAAATTTATAAGAGAGATGAATTTTACCTTTGGGAATCTTTGCACTGCATAACCATTTTTCTGTCTATATAAAATACAGAAATGTGGTGAGAGACTATGAGGTTTGTTTGTACTCACTTTATATTGAATAATGGTTTTAACCCTAGAAATTGAATTCTTAATGCTATTTAAAACATAATCTGTTGTCAAATGAATAAATAAAATCTTAAAAAAACCCCATAATCTGTATTATGAAATGTTAGGTGCTTATATTTAAGATTTCCCCTGATACAAAATACTTATTAAAAATGAAATATATGGGTTGGAATTTTATTTCCAAACTAGTATGAAATTTATGAAATACATGTTAATACTCAGAAGCCAAGAGTAAAGTATTGTAATTGTTAGGCTATAAAACCAGATTTTGATTTTGTGAAAATAACTAGTTTTGTATAATTGTAGTTGGATTTTTGAAGCCCTAATTGGATGGAGCAGACTTTTCTAATAGAATAATCTTTAAAAGTAAATATAAGTGAACTATAGCCTTTTAACATTTTCATCAATTAAAAAAAATATAGTGGGCGCCTGGGTGGCTTAGTGGGTTGAGCCTCTGCCTTCGGCTCAGGTCATGATCTCAGGGTCCTGGGATCAAGCCCTGCATCGGGCTCTCTGCTCAGCGGAGAGCCTGCTTCCCCATCTCTCTCTCCCTCTGCCTGCCTCTCTGCCTACTTGTGATCCCTCTCTGTCAAATAAATAAATAAAATCTTAAAAAAATTGTATTTTAATCTAATTCTGGCTTATTTCCAGATGTTGGTTATAATACTTTCTGGTAAATTAACTTTCATAGAAACTTTTGTCTCTTTGCTTTTGGTTAATTTTAAAAGTAACTTCATTAAAGCTTAATTGATGTAAACCACATAATAAAGTATAAAACTTGATACATTGGGATATATGTATATGCCAGTGAAGCCATCACAACAGAAATAATGAAAGTATTCATCACTCTTAAAAATTTCCTCATTCCTATAATTCCTCTAATCCCTCTCCTTCTCCCCGCACCCCCAAAGGCAGACATGAATCTGTTTTCTGTCAGTATACATTTGCCTTTTTCAGAAGTCAGTGCAAATGAAATCGTGTAGTATATGCACTTTCTTGTCTGGTTTCATTTTTTTTTAAAACATTTAAAAAAAAGATTTTATTTAATTAATTAATTAATTAATTTGACAGAGATCACAAGTAGTCAGAGAGGCAGGCAGAGAGAGTGAGGATGGGAGGGGGGAAGCAGGCTCCCTGCTGAGAAGAGAGCCCAATGTGGGGCTCTATCCCAGTACCCTGGGATCATGACCTGAGCTGAAGGCAGAGGCTTAACTCACTGAGCCACCCAGGTGCCCCAACACATCTGATTTTTATATATATTTTTATTGTGTATCCTGCAACTTTACAGAATTTGTCAATTAGGTCTACCAGTTTTTTTGATGGAATCTTTAGGGTTATATATATGTATCTATGATGTATATAATTTCATATTTGCAAATAGAGACAGTTTTACTTCTTCCTTTCCAATTTGGATTTTTTTTTTTCTTATGTAATTGTTCTGGCTGGGACTTAAGTACTATGCTGAATTGCTTAGTTTTCAGTGTACAGAACTTTTTACATCTGAAGTCAGATTTACCCTTAAATATTCCATACTTTTTATGATATTATAAATGGTATTTTTAAAATTTCAGATTCTGATCATTTATTGATAGTAAATAAATACAATTTATCAACAAGTTGATAGTAAATAAAATATAGTTATTTTTTACATATTGATCTTCAACCTGCACTTCAATAAACTCACTTATTCTAGTAGTTTTCTGTAGATTTCATTAGATATTTTTTATACATGATAATGTTGACTGAATAAAGGGTTTTATGTTTTTTTCCCCTAATCTTGATGCTTTTATTTCTTTCCTTTCTCTGATTGCACTGCCTAGAACCCTTAGTACACTGTTGAAGACAAATAATGAGAATGGACATCCTTACTCCTTGTCTGAGTAAGAGAGCATTTGGTCTTTCACTATCAAGTGTAGTGTTAGCTTCAGGTTATTTGTAGTTGCTCTTGAAAAACATGGAGGAAGTTGTCTGTTTCTAGTTCTGAGAGTTTTTGTTCGGAGTGGGTGTTGGGTTTTGTCAAATGATTTTTCCGCATCAGTGGTTAAGATCATGTGTTCTTATTGTTGTTCCTTATAATGTTAATATGGTAGGTTACGTTGATTGATTTGTGAACCTTAAGACAGTAGGATATTTGGTCATGTCTGTTACTCTTATATATTCTGGGAAATGTTAATGATCGTACTGTGTTGAAGATTTTTGCATCTATTATCATGAAAGATATTGGTCTGTAATGTCTTTCAGTTTTTAGTATCAGGGAGTTTGACCTCATAATGTGAGCTGCAAAGTATTCCTTCTTGTTTAATTTTTTGAAGATTTTATGTAGAATTTTTATTGTTCCTTAATTGGTATAATTTACCAAAGAAGCTATCTGTGACTAGTGTTTAATTTCTGGGTAGATTTTTAGCTATAGATTAAATTTCTTTAACAGATTATTGAAGTCATCTATTTCTTCTTGAGTGAGTTTTGTTAGTTTTTTTAGATACTTTCATCACTTATGTACAATTCCCAGTGCGCATCCCAAGTGCCCTCCTTAATCCCCATCACCCATTTAACCCATCCCTCCACCCACCTCCTCTCTTGGTAACCATCAGTTTGTTCTCTACAGTTACAAGTCTGTTTTGTGGTTTATCCTTTTTTCTTTGCTCATTTGTTTTGTCTCTTAAATTCCATAATGAGTGAAATCATACGGTATTTGTCTTTCTCTGATTAACTTATTTCACTTAGCATTATACTGTCTAGGTCCATCCATGTTGTTGCAAATGGCAAGATTTCATTCTTTCTTATGGCTGAATTCCATTGTATGTATATGTATATTTGTATGTGAGTATATATGTGTGTATCTCACATCTTCTTTATTCATTCTTCTATCAGTGGATACTTGGGCTGCTTCTATAACTTGGCTTTTGTCAGTAATGCTGACATAGGAGTGCATATATCCTTTAGAATTAGTGTTTTTGTATTCTTTGGCTAAATACCCAGTAGTGTGATCATAGGGTAGTTCTATTTTTAGTTTTTTCAGGAGCCTCCATCCTGTCTTCCTGACTGGCTGCACCAGGGTGTCCTGTCAAGAGTGTACAAATGTTCCTTTTTTCCCACATCCTTGCCACACTTATTGTTTCTTGTGTTTTTTATTTTAGCCATTCTGACAGGTATGATGTGATAGCTCATTTTGCTTTTGATTTGCATTTCCCTAGTGATGAATAATGTTAAGCATCTTTTCATGTGCCTGTTGGCCATCTGCATGTCTTCTTGGAGAAATATCTGTTCATCTCGTCTGCCCATTTTTAATGGGATTATTTGTTTTGGGTGTTGAGTTTTATAAATTCTTTATTTTGGAGACTAACCCTTTATCGGATATGTCATTTGCAAATACTTCCTCCTATTAAGCAGGTTGTCTTAGTTTTGTTGACTGTTTCCTTTGCTGTGCAAAACCTTCTTATTTTGGTGTAGTCCCAGTAGATTATTTTTGCTTTTGTTTCCCTTGCCTCAGGAGACCCATCTAGAAAAATGTTGCTGTGGCTGATGTCAGAAAAATTACTGTCTGTATTCTCATCTCAGATTTTTGTGGTTTCAGGTCTCACATTTATGTCCTTAATCTATTTTGGCCTCATTTTTGTGTATGGTGTAAGAAAGTGGTCCAGTTTCATTCTTTTGCATGTATCTGTCCAGTTTTCCCAGCACTATTTGTTGAAGAGACTTTCTTTTTCCCATTGCATATTCTTATCTCCTTGTTAGAGGTTAATTGATCATATAATTGTAGGTTTATTTCTGGGTTCTCTGTTCTGTTCTTTTGATCTTTGTGTCTATTTTTGCATGAGTCCATTATTGTTTTGATTATTACAGCTTTGTAATGTAACTTGAAGGTCAGAATTGAGATGCCCTCAGCTTTGCTTTTCTTTTTCAAGATTGCTTTAGCTATCCAGGGTCTTCTGTGGTTCCATACAAATTCTACGATTGTTTATTCTAATTCTGTGAAAAATGCTGTTGGTATTTTGATAGGGATTGCATTAAATCTGTAGATTGCTTTGGGCAGTAGGGACATTTTGTTTTATTTTTAAAATTTTATTTTTTCAGTGTTCCGAGATTCATTGTTTATGCACCATACCCAGTGCTCCATGCAATATGTGTCCTTCTTAATACTGACCACCAGGCTCACCCATCCTCCCACCTCCTCCCGCCAAAACCCTCAGTTTGTTTCTTAGAGTCCACAGTCTCTCATGCTTTGTCTCCCTCTCTGATTTACCTCAATTCACTTTTTCTTTCCTTCTCTTAATGTCTTCCGTGTTATTCCTTATGCTCCACAAGTAAGTGAAACCATATGATAATTGACTTTGTCTGCTTGACTTATTTTACTCAGCATAATTTCCTCCGGTCCCGTCCATGTTGATACAAATGTTGGGTATTCATCCTTTCTGATGGCTGTGTAATATTCCATTGTATATATGGACCATATCTTCTTTATCTATTTGTCTGTTAAAGGGCATCTTGGCTCTTTCTGCAGTTTGGCAGTTGTTGCCATTGCTGCTATGAACATTGGAGTACAGATAGCCCTTCTTTTCACTACATCTGTATCTTTGGGGTAAACACCCAGTAGTGCAATTGCAGGGTCATAGTGTAGCTCTATTTTTAATTTCTTAAGGAATCTCCACACTGTTTTCCAAGGTGGTTGCACCAACTTGCATTCCCACCAACAATATAAGAGGGACATTTTAATAATATTTGTTGTTCCAGTCTATGAGCATGGAATATCATTCCATTTGTTTGTGTTATTTTCAATTTCTTTCATCAGCATTTTATAGTTCCCAGAATATAGATCTTTCACCTCTTTGGTTAAGTTTATTCCTAGATATTTTATTATTTTTGTTATAATTGTAAATGGGATTGTTTTCTTAATTTCTCCTTTTGCCACTTCATTATTAGTATATAGAAGTGCAGTGGATTTTGTATATTGGTTTTATATCTGGTGCTTTTAACTTATTAATGTCTTTTTAAAAATATTTATTTATTTGAGAGAGAGAGAGAGAGAGGAAGAGTGCACACAGGGGGAGAGGCAGAGGGAGAGAGAGAGAATCTCAAGCAGACTCTGCTCTAAGCATAGAGCCTGATGTGGGGCGGGGCTTGATCATATGACCATGAGATCCAGACCTCAGTCAAAATCAAGAGTTGGTTGCTTAATCAACTGAGCCACTCAGGTACCCCTAACTTATTAGCGTCTTTATATTTGAAGTGTATTTCCTATAAGAAGGACATAATTGAGTTTTGCTTTGGTCTCCAATCTGATGAAATTTGACTTTTAATTGGAGTATTTAAGATATTTATATCCTTATGTTATTTTTGATAAAGTTTAAATGTACAATCTTTTTTTTTTTTTAAGATTTTATTTATTTATTTGACAGAGAAAAGGCACAAGCAGGGGGAGCAGCAGCAGGAGTAGGAGAAACAGACTCCCTGCTGAGCAAGTTGCCCAAACTGGGGCTCGATCCCAGGACCCTAGGATCATGACCTGAGCTGAACGCAGATGCTTAACTGACTGAGCCACCCAGGTGCCCCAAAATGTACTATCTTCCCCTTGTCCCACTTATTCTTTCTTACTCTAGTTAGATAGCATGTATGATTCTCACTTGTCTCCTTGGTTGATGATTAGCTATGATTCTTTGCTTTGTTCTTTTAATGGTTACTTTAGGATTTGTGATATCCATATTTAATCACAGTCTACCTTCAAATGATATTATACTCCTTCACATGTAATATAGGAATCTTATAATAGTATATATCCATTTTTGACTCCCAGCCTTTGTGATATTTTTGGTCCTATCTTTTACTTTTTTAGGGTGTTATAAATCCCATGCTACATTGGTAAATATTATTTTGTCAGGCAGTCAGTTATTCTCTATATAGATAAATAATAGGAGATGGCCTGTTTATCCATGTAGCTGTCATTTCTGGTATTTCTCATTCATTTATGTAGTAGGTTCTCCTTCCATCTGGTATCATTTACCAGTATATCTGCTGGAAAGATTTTCTGTAACATTTCTTACAGTACAGTTTTGTTGGTGATAGATTCTTTCAACTCTTGTATGTCTGAAAAGTCTTAATTTCCTTTTAAAAAAATTAAATAGATTTTACTCTTTAGAACAGTTTTAGGTTCACAGTAAAACGAGAGGAAGGTACAAGATTTCTCATATACTTCCTGCACTAAGCATGTAGACTTCTTCCCCCTGTGTAGAACATTCCCCACCAGAGGTATACATATCCAACAAGTAATGAACCTATACTGAAATATCATTATCACCCAGAATCCTTAGTCTATATTAGGGCTCACTCTTGATGTTGCAAATTTTGGGGGTTTAGACAAATGTGTAATGGCATGTATCTACCATTTACAGTATGATACAGATTAGTTTCACTCCCTAGAAAGCCTTTGTCCTGCCAATTTACCCCTCTCTTCCCCCACCCCGGCCTACCACTGATCTTTTTACTGTCACCATAGTTTTGCCTTTTTCAAAATGTCATGTTGTTGGAATCTTGTAGTATGTAGGTTTTTCAGATTGGCTTCTTTCACTTGGTAAGATGCATTTAAGGTCTTCTATTGGTTGATAGCTCATTTCTTTCTTTTTTTTTCTTTTTCTTTCTTTTTTCCTTCCTCTTTCTTTCTTTCAAGATATTATTTATTTATTTGAGAGAGAGAGTGAGAGAGAGAGAGAAAGAGCACAAGCAGGGGGAGTAGCAGTCAGAGGGAAAAGCAGGCTCTCTGTAGAGCAAGGAACCTGATGTTGGACTCGATCCCAGCACGTTGGGATCATGACCTGAGCTAAAGGCAGATGCTTGACTAACTGAACCATTCAGGCATCTCAGCTCATTTCTTTTTAGCACTGAATAATATTCCATTATTTATTTATAAGTATTTATAAATACCATAGTTTATTTATCCTATTTATCCTACTTATCTCTACTGAGGGACATTATGGTTGCTTCCAAGTTTTGAGTAAGACTGTTACAAATATACATGTGCAGGTTTTTGTGTAGACATAAGATTTTTACCTTCTTTGAGTATGATTTTTCTTCATAGTAGATGCCCCAACTTGCACCTTTGGTCCACCTTTTCTAGTCCTAGCCTCCTGCTACTCCTAGCCTCTTGCTACTGGGGTCTAATCTCTTGAATATTCTATCTCTTATCCAGTGTTGACTTTTATTAAATACTCTTTAATATGATTTTACGGTTGATTCATCTTGTCCTTGGATTATGGATTCAAAGTTTTAAACTGGAATGTATATAATTTTCTAAAAGCCTATAACTTCTTAACTATAATTACCAAGTGTTTTTAGCCATTTGTTTTATTCCTTTATTTAAGACTTAGGGACTCTCACACCTCACCAGCATAATGGAAGTGAGGAATAATTTTGGTTAAATATATTTTAATTATAATTTTCTTTTTGTGTCCTTAAGAAATAATACTATGACTGTACATTTATTACTTTAATGTCTTAAAGTCTCTTAAAATATATTTGCTTATATTTGCCTACTTTGCTGTATTTGCTTAATAAGGCTCTCTTAATTCTAAAAACTAAATATAAATGTATCAAGTATCAACCAGCAAGGTGCAGAAAGCTCACTTTTATTGAACTGGATTTCTTAAACATGAGGAATTTTAAGGCTGAGTTATATGGATTTAGTTATTACATATAATAAAATGTGGTTATCATGTGGACTAACTTGACTAGCAATATAAATATATGAGAAATTACATGGCAACAAGGGTCAGGAAGTTTTGAGAATATTTTCAATTTGCCAATATAGGAAAAATTCTTAAGGCTGACCTGATGCCAGAATGTCCAGTTGGATAGGATGACTTTGGAAAATGCTGCCTTGAGCAGAACTGTGGTAATCATGCCATATGAAGTTGATAATCATCTTACCTTCCGTATTAAAAATCTTTGGTTGTCTGAAAGGTGCCTTGTGAAATCCAAATTTCACCACCTCTTATCCCTGATGGCTAAGATTATTAATTATTTTTATCCTCCCTCACAATCCTGGCCCCGCTTTACTATATTTGTGTATAATGCACACTGGAGTTTTTCCATAGGTTTTTTAAAAAAATAGTTAAAAATTATTTAAATATTTAATTAAATATTTAAAAAATAGTTAAAAAACCCTTTGGCTTACAGAAACTTTTTAAATTTGTAATTGATATATTAATAGAGTCCAACTAACTATAGACTTTTGCTTTAGAAGATTTTAAATACAGTCGTTTCATTAATCAAAGGATTATTTGGGTAAGTTTATCATTGGTTTGAATGGAGAAATAGCAAAGAAATATAAATATGACATACTCTTTAATTACTAACAATGGCCCCATCCCTGTCTTTCCTATCACCAGTAGTTAATGTACATTAACTATAGCACTGTGGATTGCCATATCTTTAAAGAGAATTAACTTCTACAGGGTCTGATTTCAAGCACTTGGTGACAGTAGTTTATTTTGCTGTCAGCAAAATAAGTAAGTATCTCGACATTCCAGACCCCATAGAATTCCTATAGCCATTCTTGGGAGCTGACTATATTGACATCTGGTCACTTGACAATTACAGCCTTTGCATGAGAAGCTGCTGTTCTTTCTCATGCATTTTTTTCTCATGCAGTCTAAATACTAGGAATACCAGGCCTGATTCAGAGCTCCTGTCAAATTCTCTAGACTCCTGACATATGAGCATTGGTTAGTAGTTTCAACTTAGCATTTTCAGTGTACCTCCAGACTTCAGTTTTTTTGTAGGGCTTCTAGAGCTGGAAAGGCGGCCTGGAGGTGAGCTGGTGGGGAGAAAGCGACAATTTCTGTTAGTAAATCTGAAAGTAATTAGGATTGGTTTAAAAATTATTTTTGTGGGGCGCCTGGGTGGCTCAGTGGGTTAAAGCCTCTGCCTTCGGCTCAGGTCATGATCTCAGGGTCCTGGGATCGAGCCCCAAATCAAGCTCTCTGCTCAGTGGGGAGCCTGCTTCCTCCTCCTCCTCCTCTCTCTCTCTCTCTCTCTGCCTGCCTTTCTGCCTGCTTGTGATCTCTGTCTGTCAAGTAAAAGGAAAAAAAATTATTTTCACTATTTTATATTTATATTTATATTCATATTCATATTTTCATAAGCAAAATTGCTCATTCATCTGATTCTGTGATCCTTGGGCCTAAGAAAAGTGGACAAAGAACCCTTGTTAAATTTGCAGAGGAGTATACTATTCTCCTTTTTCTAGTAAACATTGGGAGGGATTTTTGGGGGTTTTCACATCATATCTCACAAAGTCAAAAAACCAAAGGAGGGCTGATTGTTTATAAGCTAAGAATATAATCATCTCATGGCATAAAAATTTCCTTGGGCTGTTTTTTGACAGCAGTAAGATGAATGGTTTAATGATGTATCTTAACTGTAATTTATAATTATGCCTTTGAATGCTGTCATAGAAATTATTTCATGTATTGGGAAGTCACAGTGATGTGTTCATATAAATGAAAGACAGTTGATACAGGATTAGATTTTTTTCACAAGATTTTATTTATTTGAGGGAGAGGGAGAGTCCATCAGGAGAAGGAGGAGAGGGAGAGGGAGAGGAAGGGGGAAAAATCTCAAGCAGACTCTGAGCTGAGCATGGAGCTGGACATGGGACTCTCGTGACCCTGAGATCATGATCTGAGACAAAACCAAGAACCAGTAGCTTAGTTGACTGTGCCACCCAGGTGCCCCTGCAGGATTAGATTTATTTAATGTTGTTTTAGGGTAAAAACTAAGGTCATTGGCTAAAATTTACAGAAATGGAAGGAAGAATTTACTAGGAAATGGAATTATTTAAGAAAAAAACGAACAACCATGGAATTAGCTCTCCCTCTAGGTAGTGAATTGCTTTTTGCTAGATTGGATGGTCAGTATCGAGGCAGGTAGCCTCTGATACCATTTTCATTTATTGAGCATTTAATATATATCTACATTACAGTAACAAGCTCATAGGCTTCCCAGGATAGATAAACTCAGCTAAGGCAGTGGAATGGTGGTGCTAGTGGCAAACTAAAAATGCCTTCTGTGCTTAAAGTTATTTAAATTCAAGTAAAAATGAAGTCCATTGTGCTAGCCAAACAAAACTTGTCATTTGGCTAACTGCTGGATCTATTGTAGTAGGCATATTCATATGCAGGATTTTTGTTTTATCATTAAAATCAATACAGCATTATTCTTGTTTTAAAAATAAAGGACCTGGGATTAAGGGAAGTTGGGTAATTCATCTGTTTGATAGCTGCCATTCAGTGGAAGAGTTTAGGATCAAACTCCAAGTATACTGTATCATGGTTAATTCATTTAATCTTCCTGGTAACACAGACATTAAGAAGTTACATCATGGTCAGGTAGTTTTTGAAAAAAAAAAAAAAAATTCCTGATGGTCAGGTAGGTTTTTGAAAAACCCAAGCTGGTACAATGACCACTGTATTTATTCCAGGTCAATTTGGATTCTTTCATTGACATCTGTTGATGCCAGTGCCATTGTAAAGATGAGACAGTGGTTCCTTGGGGAGGGTTAGTTATATATAATTACAGCTTTTGTGTCACAAGGAAAAGAGAGAGGGAGACACAAGCTTATTTAAATAAAATAGTTGACCACAAATAAAGTATGGTGAGTGTAGTGGGTCAGTATCTCCCCAAAATTCACATCCACTCAGAACCTCAGAATGTGACCTTATTTGGAAATAGGGACTTTGCAGCTATAATTAGTTAAGAATCTAGAAATATAGATATAATGAATTATGCATCTAAGGATGAAGTTATCCTAAAATTAGGGTGGGCCCTAAATTCAATGACTTGAGCTTAAAAGAGCAGCAGACACAGAGACAGAGGACAGGCACAAAGGAGGTAGAGATACAGAGAAGACCATGTAAAGCTGGAGGTAGACACTGGAGTTAAGTGTAGCTACAAGACAGGTAATGCCAGATGGTGCCAAGGATTGTGACAGCCACCAGAAGCTAGGATAGAGGTAAAGGACAAATTGTTCCTCAGGGCCTTTGGAAAGAACCAGCCTCGCTGATTCCTTGATTTCAGACTTCTAGCCTTCATAAATGTGAAAGACTAGATTTCTGTTGTTTTAAGCCACACAATTTTGTAGTATTTGGTTATAACAGCCTCAAGAAACTAAATGGTGAGATACTCTAAAAACGTCTGCCTTTCCCTTCCCTTTCCCTCCACTCACCCATATAGTGTATGCTTTATAGCTTTGGGTCCCTGAAAATAACTCCACTAGAATTCTACTGAAGCATATGCTTAATAGATTCCTATCAAAATGAAAATATGTTACCTGGGAAAAGTAACATATCAAGTATTAACATAATAGAATTCTCTAAAAAAATGATGATTACTTTTAATATCTTAGTATAGAAGCTCTTATGCTGATTCAGACAGTATTTTAACTGGATACGAGAGAGGATATTTGAAGGTAAAAGTCAAATGCTTTTGGCTATTAGTTTCTGAGAGTTGCAATTATTACAAATCATGGATATATCTTTAAAGCATATTTTAAATCATATTAATGTACTGAAACTCATGGTGATATAGAATACTTGATTATAGTTTGCAGCCCAAAGGAAGGTATTCTAAGAGCAGTAAATTTAAATTTGGTATTGAATGTGTTCTCTATTTTTCAAGTAGAGTAGGACTGCAAATTCATGTGCTAACTGAAAATCCGAGAAGATAATTAAGCCTATATTTCTTACCACTTTAGGTTACTTGGAAGGGTAAATATTTTAATGGGTACAATTTCGATCTACTTTCTCTTCAGGTGCTTGTGTGTAGGCTGTATTAAGCATAAAGAAATGAACCCAGTCTAAATTTATGACAAATCTTTTTATTCATAATAGAAAAAAGCATAATTTTTACTTCCTATGCATAAAATGTGCATATATCTCCCATATAAATTTGAATTATTTTTCTCATTTTCTTAGGGATGGTGATTTCTTAAGAAGAATTCTAGTAAAACTTCAGAAGTGATATTGAGAGAGGAGGACCAGGGATGAATGATGAATTTAGGTGTTATTTCTTTCTTTTTTTTTTTTTTTTTTAAGCCTAAGATTGTACTATTGGTACAGGACTTCAAAATTTCTTATATTTTCTTATTCTACCTTACTGGTTTCTGTGAAAATTATTTATATATTACTCTAGATTACGATTTCTTAACATTGCATCATCAACATTTTACCCCAGGTAATTCTTTGTTTTGGGGTACTGTCTTGTGCATTGTAGGATGTTTAGCAGCATTTCTGGTTTTACCCACTAGATGCCAGTAGCACTCCCTAAGAGTGACAACCTGGAACCTCTCCAGATAATGCCAAATATCCCGAGTAATATCACCCCTGATTGAGAAACACTTAAGTTTGTATATATATTTTCTCCTTGATGTTAAATCTCTCAAAGGATTTCCTGAGGATTTGGGAATAGTTGGTTGCATCCTTTGATTTTCCTCATATCACTGATATTATAGACTATTGGAATTTTAGGTTAATTCCAAAGCTTCATTATACAAATTCAAAATTTGAGATTCAAAAAGCTATGATTTGCCTTATTCAGCCACAGAATGGTAGCAATTTTTCTAGACTCTGTCACCCTATATCTTATAATATCTTAAAATTCTCATTACTTTCCCCCGATTTAGGATTCACTAATGCTATTATCCATTTTAATTTTTCTTTACTTTCATGTCTAAAAATGTCTTCTACTTTGTTTCTGCATTTCCTTCTTCATTATTTAGAGTTCCAGTGTCTCCACTCTGCTTCATGGGTATTTCTAGTTTAGTGCAGTAGAAAAATTAATATACTTCTTTTTCTTTTTTGCATTTGCATCATAATTTAGTTGCATTAGTTTTTTTTTCATATTTAATCATTTAATTCATTCTTTAATTTAGCAAGTATTTATTGAGTGTTTTCCAGAGTCAGGCCTTGTGTAAGATTCTGAGCATCTAGTAATGAATGAGACTGCTTGTAGCTATTGAACTGAAGAAATTTTTTTTTAAAAGATTTTATTTATTTATTTGACAGAGGGAAAGAGATCACAAGTAGGCAGAGCAGCAGGCAGAGAGAGAAGGGGGTAGCAGGCTCCCTGCTGAGCAGAGAGCCTGATGCGGGGCTCAATCCCAGGACCCTGAGATCATGACCTGGGCCAAAGGCAGAGGCTTAACCCACTGAGCCACCCAGGCACCCCAAGAAATTTTTTTAAAAAGATATATTTATTCATTTGAGAAAGAGAGGGAGCACAAGCAGGAGGGCAGAGGGAGAGGGAGAGAGAATCCACAGCAGACTTCATGCTGAGTGCAGAGCCCAACATAGGGCTCAATACCAGGACACTGAGATCACGACTTAAATGAGTCAGACACTTAATCAGCTAAGCCACACAGGCGCCCCAAACCAAAGATAACTTTTGATATAAACTTAAAGTATCTTCGTAGGGCATTAATCAAAATTTTCTTGGCTTATTCTTTCTCATACCCCTCATTTGTTGAAATCTGGTTATGTCACCATTAACAGGTCTGCTATTTCTCTTCTTTCAGGTTCTTTAGTTTTGTTTGACAGCACTTTAAATATTACTGTATGGCCTGTGGGGACCAATCTTCCCACTCATGAACATCCAATTATTGTCTTCTCCCACTTCTTTAGAGGAACTACCTACTGTTCTCTTTTAAAAAGTGGAGTCTTATTTTGTCATTCCCTTACTTAACTATCTAGTTCTCTGAGGATTTGCTGGTGCATTGTTGGCTGACCATGATAAAATTTTTCAGTCTGTCACCTGAGCCACTTTACTGTGCAGAATAGTGCTGTGTGATAGAAATAGTTATGTGAACCACATAAGTGCTTTTAAATTTTCTAGTAGCCACATAAAACAGATAATTGAAATTAATTTTATTTTGTACTAAGTCTTTGAAATCCAGTGTTTTTGTTAAATTTTTTTTTTTTTTTTTAGAGAGAGAGTGTGCATGCACAGGAGGAGTGGGAGGGGTAGAGGAGAGGGAAAGAATCTTAAGCAGTCTCCATTCTCAGTGCAGTTGGGCATCATTCCATGACCCTGAGATCATGACCTGAGCCATAATCAAGTTGGATGCTTAATGGGCTGAGCCACCCAGGTACCTCAGAATCCAGTGTTTATTTATACTTATATCACATGTCAATTTAGACTAGCCATATCACAAGAATTCAAAAATTGCTCCTGACTAATGGATGCTATTGGATGGCAAGATTTAGAAAATTAACTATTCAGGTCCACCACACCCAAAGTGCAGAAAGTGTTCCCAAGACTGGTATACCCTCCCTACTACAGAGATATGTTACTGTTATGTTGTATTTTAAGTTTTTTTTCATTTTGTCATTGAAAAACCCAGTTGAGTTTGTGTCCCATGGAAAAGAAAGGCTTATTTCTGTTGGATTCCTCACTGTAGTGAATGTAATAGTCTGGGGTTTACACTATTATGTCCCTATAAAGCATGCTGTACATCTCCTAACAAGACTGCCATTCATTTTTTCAATAAATCCTGCACAGGGGTATTTGGGTCTGTGAACTGACAATTGATTTACTGCCTGGAAAATTATTCTTTATTGATTTATATTACATGGAGGTGACTGCAAATCTATAGTGTCTTTAATCAGAGAGAAAATGCTAAAGTTAGTGTCATTCTTATTGAGACAGGCAATTCCAAGTAGGCGAATAGGAGGTTTAGCACCTCCTGGTGACATCTACATATTATTCAATTATGAATTCTAGTAATCTGTAACATATAAAGCAGTGAGAGCAGGATAATTAATTGAAAAAAACCCCGAGGTGTCCTTTGTACAAACAGGTATTTTAGATGTCAATTTGGCATTCTCTTTCTGTGTGGAATTGGATACCTTGGCTTGATTTTTTCCTGAAGATTGTATATCATATCTAGATTGTTATCTATATGTTGAAAATGCAGAAGTGCCTTAAATGAGTAAAACCTCTGAAATGGAAAGTGTTCTAAGTTGATTAAACAAGTTAGGGAAGGTTTCTAAAAACTGTATTAAAATGATTTATGTAATTTCTATGAGTTATTTCAGGAAGCTCACTAAGTTGGGAAGGGGCTGAGATCACCTGCCATCTTGCCCTGGCTTTGGGAGCTTCGTTTTGCAACCAGTTCTAATCAAGAGGCTTCTGTCTAGAACATAACCTGACTTTAATTAATTAATTGATTTTAAAAAAGATTTATATAGTTTATATATAGAGAGAATGGAGAGGTGGCAGAGGGAGAGAGTGAGAGAGTTGTAAGCAGACTCTGCACTAAGCACAGAGCCCAGCATGGGGCTTGATTAGAGGATAGTGAGGCCATGACCTGAGCCAAAACCAAGTCAGACGCTGAACGGACTGTGCCACTCAGGTGCCTCTAACCTACCTGAATTTAATTTAAATAAAAAAAAAAAATACAGCAGCATGTTAGATTATTGCTTGGGCAGAGGGCAATGGAATCTGTAGGATTCCTACATTTATAAACCCTCGGTATGTGAATTGGCTTTGGAGGATCTACAGCTTTCCTGAAATTGTATGCAGAACATGTGCATGTACATGGTTTGAATATGCTTTCCCCACTACCCATCCCTCTGGGAGAGGGTCTATATATCAGATTCTTAAATTTATCCAGGACCTTAAAAAAAAAATCTCAGATATGCATAGCAGATTTACTGTTGAATCCATATGTGGCACCTTGTACAGCGCTTAGCAGTTAGCAGGTCAATAAATATTTGTTGGATAAATGAACACTCTTAGCTTGTTTCAGCACGTCAGCTGAGTTTCCTGGAATACTGGTAGCTTGTCTAAGGGAAATTTTTTTACTTTGCTTAGTTTCTTATAGTGCCAACAAAATGTAGTCACAGCTTAACAGTATTTATGTCTATAGGGAAGCAAAGATTACCATTTGGGATTTGGAGTTCCAGCTTTTGATATGATTATTCCAAGTGATATTTTTTGATTCCTTATAGCTTGTCTTTCTCCTTCTCCTATTTTTCTGCCCTGCTCCCAAATCTCTTTCTCTTCTTTTGATGCACTCTAAATATGGAAGATCAAGTGGGAGGTTGGGAAGATTTCTGCTCTGAAATTTAATGGTGAAAGATACTGTTTAGTAATCCATTCAAAGACACTTTTATTCAATGGGAAATTAAAATTCATTTATTTATTCAAAAGGCATATATTAGTTGTGAGCTACATTCTGTATGTGGCCCTGGGGACACAGCTGCAGACACATACAGACCTTGTCCTTATGGTGCTTACAATTTAATATGGCAATAACAAAATACAGATTTTTAGCCAAAGGCTCAGTGTCTTGGTTATATGTCAAATAATTTCACTAGTGCAGTTTATTACCTTGATCTCTTTTGAACCAAATGTATTTTAAGTGCTAAAAGCTTTTTGTTGGTGCTTGCGGGCTCATTGTGAGGCCTAGAATGACTTACAGAATCCCTGGGAGCAGAATCTGAACAGTTGAACTTGCTCTTTGCCTGCTGGCCCGTTCTCTGAGGCTCAGGGAGTGGGTTAAGGCTTTTTTGAATATATACAAAGCCAAACTACTCCTTTCTCCCTCTATTTTTCTGTCTCACAACCTAAGACAGCAAAAACAAAAACACTGTCTTCCCTATATGTAATCTGTAATTCTATACTTTTCTGCAATGAAGGACATGTCTGGATCTTTTATTTACCATATAGTGCACCATTAGGTTTAGTATTTTTTCTCATTCTATTACTTTTTTTTTTTTTAATCCAAATGACAGAGATATGGGGTCTTTAAAAACTGAAAACTAGATATTTTTTGGTGGTTGTAGACAAGCAATTTAATGAAAATGCTACTGAAATGTTTTTCCTCTATGAAAACTAGTAAATCAATTACAAAAGCAATTTCCTTACACAGTATGATTTTATTGTGTTTGACCAGGGCATTTGATAAGTATTAGTTCTTGCTGAGAGCAAAGAGTAAATTTTATTTCAAGCTTTTCTTTCATGCAAACAGTGAGAGAAATATCAGAAGGGCAGTTGGTCACTGGTCTTACCTGGTGGTGTGCATAGAGAATGAGGGAATCTGGGGGCTGGCCTGACTGCTTCAGTGTCTACACTGAGAAATGCAAGAAAGAGACCTGTTTTCTAATAAAAGTGGGGGAAACGATGGCAAATTCTCTTACCTCGGCTTATTTCCTGTAGGTGCAGGTATTTTGGTATTTCTTTTTAATTTTTCCTGAAAGAGTTTTCTTCATTAAACAAACAGCATGCCCAGCCCCAATTCAGACTAAACAAATAAATGTCCAAAAGAGAGAGAAAAATCTATTTTTGATGTGTGAACATATTGGAGTGGAGGGTTAGTAGCTATGGATTTCAGTTCTGTCCCTGAACTTGGTATATAGATTGTTGTTGGTCCAATATATATAATGCCCCCCCCCCAAAAAAAAGCTTACAAACAATTTACTGTGTGTCTGGTATTTTCCTGGGATTCATGTGGCACATGTAACCCCTCCCTTTGCCCCCAGGGTGTTTTATTTCACCCATCGAAGATTGAGGATTTGCTGCGTAGTAGTTAAGAGTCTGGGTATTGACCCAGTATCTCTAAGCCTGTTTTTTCAGCTATAAAGTGCTGACCATAATAGTATCCATGTCATTATAACTTGTAGAGTTTTAATGAGAATTAAATGAGATAATGATTTTGCTCAACAGATGTTAGCTACAGAAAATGCTGGAATGAATGTGACATGGTATTTTATTTTGGGAATATAACGAAAAGAGCTATAACAATTTTTTGATGACTTACCCTCTTCTTCCCCATTCCATGCTCAGTCAGAAGGCATTCCTTTCTCAAAGTTGTCTCAGTGCCTTCTATAGTACCTTTAGTACATTATATTAAATCTATGTATTTAAATACCAGTCACTGCCATCTCCCAGCATGCAAGCTCTTCCATGGCATAGTCTATCACTTAATGTTTTTTCAGCATCTACTGCTATTCTTGGAACACAGAGAATTGAAAATGTTTTTAAAACAAAGAACAGAAATCAGAAAAAAGCCAAGAACTGAAGTGATCCTTTGAAGATAGTGTGAGATATTAAGTGCAAGAGATGAAGATATTTAAGATAATGGCAACAGAGTAGAGGCCAGGGATAGGGAGAGAGGAGGAAGGAAAAAAAGAAGGTGAACTTAGGGGTCAGTTTGGACGGAATGTATTTAAAATAGGCTAAAGAACAACGTAACATCTATGTTTTAGGAAGAGGGTCAAAACAGATACACATTTTCTGGATAAGACATAGATCTTCAATGGCAGCTTGAGAATTTGGTAGGAATTTGGGTTTTGGGGATAAATAGGAGTCCACATAATTGATCAGGTGTTTAGTGAACTATAATTAGTGTTGTATGAAGGCTGTGTGGGTTTTAATAAATTTAAAGCAGAACCCTAAACCTCTCAAGGAATTTGCAGTATAATTTGAGGTACAGGGCCTGAAATCTGATGTATATGAGACAAGAAGGGTTAGCGGTACCTGATAACAACCTTATGGTCTGTGGTATTCCGAAGATTCATTCAATAAATATTCAGTGATGAGTTGTTGTTTTCTAGGCTCCTTGCTAGGAGCTAGTTTTTCAGCAGCAATCATAATAAAAATGGTCCCTGATCTAAAGGAACTTTTGGTCTAGTAGGGTAGGCAGAAAATTATGTATGCAATATTTTGGTGTGAAACCAGCTATGGGTTTATACAGGTGGGGCATCCAGTGTAAGGGGTTAGGAAAGATTTCCCCAAGGAGGTAATGCATAAGCTGGTATCTGAAGGATACATAGAAAATATCTACAGAAAAGGAAGAGAAAAGACTATTTTGTATAGAGAAAGTGAAAAAAAATTTCAGTGAAGTTGGAAGGTAAAATTCAATGAGGTTGGAAGATAACTATCAAGGAAATATCTAGGAGAAAAATCAGGGCCCAATCATGCAGGTGCTTGTAAGCTAAATAATGAAGTCAGAATTGTATGTATAAAAACTTCTCTCTACATAATTTGCAGAATGATTTGAGGGGCCAAGAACAAATGCCAAGAGGTCATTAGGAGGCTTTGGGGGTAATACAGGTGAGAGAAAATTGTGGTCTGAGCTGGAGCAATGAGAGTGGGGACCTGGAGATTGATGAACATGAGAGATATTTAGGAGTAGATTTGACAGGTATGAATTGATTAGAGGTGTGGTGTTAGGAAGTGGTAGAGATTGAAATTTCATACTGATGTTTGGCTGTGTACCCCAGTGGATAGAAGTACAGTTATCTGAAGTGGGGAGCTTTGAGGAAGAACAGTGTGGGTAATGTTTGATAATGAGTACAGTTGTAGGTGCACTGAGTTTGGAAAGTCTTTGTAACATCCAGGTGGAGGTTGATTATATGAAATGGCAGTTGGGAGAGAGAAATGTGGACATACACAATAAAAAATCATCATGATATGGATATTGAAACAAGGGGAGGAGATAAACTGGCCCAGCAAGTACAAGTAGAGTGAAAAAGAGGCCTAACATAGAACTCTAAGGGATACCAATTATCTTTTTTTAAATTGTCTTTGCTGAAGTATGATTTATATACAATAAAGTGCATGCATTTTAAGCAAACATTTCAATGATACTGATACATGTATATACCCTAATCACCAATACACTAATCAAGATACAGAAAATATCTAGTGTTGTGTTGAATCTGCCTTGCAAGTTCTGATTATTTAATTTTTAGGAATTTTAGATGCTAGTTATTAAATACAAGCCATTAGTTTAAAATTATTAAATTACTAAAATAAATTATATTAAAAAGAGAACATACTCAAAATGTAACACTTAATAGTTATTTCCTATACTTAATACTGACTATGATCTTGGGGTTATTTTCATGGTTTTTTTTTAAAGATTTTTTATTTATTGGATAGAGATGACAAGTAGGCAGAGAGGCAGGCAGAGAGAGAGGGGAGAAGCAGGCTCCTTGATGAGCAGAGAGCCTGATGTGGGGCTCGATCCCAGGACCCTGAGATCATGACCTGAGCCAAAGGCAGAGGCTTAACCCACTGAGCCACCCAGTGGGGAGGAGCCATGCCCCACATGTGTTTTATTTAAATGGATGAAATACTGTATATTGGTATGTGTTCAGTGATGTTATGTTGGTAACTTAAGATCAGCCATGGTGAGCATATTTACACCATAGAATTTGGCAAACAGTGCAAATCAGGGATTGACTTATTTCTTAGTTGGTTGTTTCAACATAAGTAAGTGAAGAGGGAAACACCAATAAGGTAGATTAGATTTAAAAGTGCTCTGTCTGTACCTGTTACTTTATGAGTAGCACAAGAAATTAGGGAATTTAAGGATATAATCTTCCTGTTGCTGAAAATTATTATCTGATTCAGGAAAGAAATAACTCATGTCATTGATGAACAAGTTGTGCTTAAGCTTAATAAATGTAATTTTAAAGAGAATGAGAAACAATGTGTCATATATCAGATGTAATGAAAGTACATTTATTGGGAAAAGAATTAGAGAATTGGGATACAACTTTGTTTGTGAAAATTGGTTTGAATTGGAAGCAGAGGTAGCTCAGGCATATAAGAGTTTGGAAAAAAGTGAGAGAGGAGTCAAGATGGCGGAGAAGTAGCAGGCTGAGACTGCTTCAGATAGCGGGAGATCAGCTAGATAACTTGCTTGAAGATTGCAAACACCTACAAATCCAACGGGAGATCGAGGAGAATAAGAACAGCAATTCTAGAACCAGAAAATCAACCACTTTCGGAAAGGTAGGGCTGGCGGAGAAGTGAATCCAAAGCAACGGGAAGATAGACTGCGGGGGGAGGGGCCAGCTCCCGGCAAGCGGTGGAGCAACGGAGCACAAAATCAGGACTTTTAAAAGTCCGTTCCACTGAGGGACATCACTCCAGAGGCTTAACCAGGGTGAAGCCCACGCGGGGTCAGCGTGGCCTCAGGTCCCACAGGGTCACAGAAGGATCGGGGGTGTCTGAGTGTCGCAGAGCTTACAGGTATCAGAACGGGGAAGCCAGCTACAGAGACAGAGCCGAGGAGTGAGCTCACAGCTCGGGGTTACCCTGAATTGGTCGCAGGCTCGGTCGGCTCGGAGCGTGGCTGGAGGCCAGGGTGACAGGAGTAATTGGGTGCTGTTCCTTGGGGGTGCACTGAGGAGTGGGGCCCTGGGCTCTTGGCTCCTCCTGGCTGGAGACTGGGAGGCCGCCATCTTCATTCCCGTCCTCCGGAACTCTACAGAAAGCGCTCAGGGAACAAAAGCTCCCAAAAGCAAACCCAAGCGCATTACTCAGCCCGGCCCCTGGTAAGGGCGGTGCAATTCTGCCTGGGGCAAAGACACTTGAGAATCACTACAACAGGCCCCTCCCCCAGAAGATCAACAAGAAATCCAGCCAGGACCAAGTTCACCTACCAAGGAGTGCAGTTTCAATACCAAGGAGAACAGCGGAATTCTAGAGGAGGAGAAAGCAAAGCACGGAACTCATGGCTTTCTTCCCATGATTCTTCAGCCTTGCAGTTAATTTAATTTTTTTTTCTTTTTCAATTTTTTTTTCTCTTCTTCTGCCAATTTTTTTTAAACTTTTACCCTTTTCTTTTTTAACGTTTTTAAACTAGTTTATCTAGTGTATATATATCTATATCTATATCTATATCTATATCTATATCTATCTTTTTCTTTTTTATATTTTTTCTTTATTTGTATTCTTTTTTTAATTGTTTCTTTTTTTTTTTTTTTTTTTCTTTCTGAACCTCTTTTTATCCCCTTTCTCCTCCCTCACGATTTGGGATCTCTTCTGATTTGGTTAAAGCATATTTTCCTGGGGTTTTTGCCACCCTTTTAGTATTTTACTTGCTCCTTCATATACTCTTATCTGGACAAAATGACAAGGCGGAAAAATTCACCACAAAAAAAAGAACAAGAGGCAGTACCAAAGGCTAGGGACCTGATCAATACAGACATTGGTAATATGTCAGATCTAGAGTTCAGAATGATGATTCTCAAGGTTCTAGCTGGGCTCGAAAAAGGCATGGGCGATATTAGAGAAACCCTCTCGGGAGATATAAAAGCCCTTTCTGGAGAAATAAAAGTACTAAAATCTAACCAAGTTGAAATAAAAAAAGCTATTAATGAGGTGCAATAAAAAATGGAGGCTCTCACTGCTAGGATAAATGAGGCAGAAGAAAGAATTAGTGATATAGAAGACCAAATGACAGAGAATAAAGAAGCTGAGCAAAAGAGGGACAAACAGCTACTGGACCACGAGGGGAGAATTCAAGAGATAAGTGATACCATAAGATGAAACAACATTAGAATAATTGGGATTCCAGAAGAAGAAGAAAGAGAGAGGGGAGCAGAAGGTATATTGGAGAGACTTATTGGAGAGAATTTCCCCAATATGGCGAAGGGAACAAGCATCAAAATCCAGGAGGTTCAGAGAACCCCCCTCAAAATCAATAAGAATATGTCCACACCCCGTCACCTAATAGTCAAATTTACAAGTCTTAGTGACAAAGAGAAAATCCTGAAAGCAGCCTGGGAAAAGAAGTCTGTAACATACAATGGTAAAAATATTAGATTGGCAGCAGACTTATCCACAGAGACCTGGCAGGCCAGAAAGAGCTGGCATGATATATTCAGAGCACTAAACGAGAAAAACATGCATCCAAGAATACTATATCCAGCTAGGCTATCATTGAAAATAGAAGGAGAGATTAAAAGCTTCCAGGACAAACAAAAACTGAAAGAATTTGCAAACACCAAACCAGCTCTACAGGAAATATTTAAAGGGGTCCTCTAAGCAAAGAGAGACCCTAAAAGTAGTAGATCAGAAAGGAACAGAGACAATATACAATAACAGTCACCTTACAGACAATACAATGGCACTAAATTCATATCTCTCAATAGTTACCCTGAATGTTAATGGACTAAATGCCCCAATCAAAAGACACAGGGTATCAGAATGGATAAAAAAACAAAACCCATCTATATGTTGCCTACAAGAAACTCATTTTAGACTCGAAGACACCTCCAGATTGAAAGTGAGGGGGTGGAAAAGAATTTACCATGCTAATGGACATCAGAAGAAAGCAGGAGTGGCAATCCTTATATCAGATCAATTTAAATCAAATTAGATTTTAAGCCAATGACTATAATAAGAGCTGAGGAAGGACACTATATCATACTCAAAGGATCTGTCCAACAAGAAGATCTAACAATTGTAAATATCTATGCCCCTAATGTGGGAGCAGCCAATTATATAATCCAATTAATAACAAAATCAAAGAAACACATCAACAATAATACAATAATAGTAGGGGACTTTAGCACTCCCCTCACTGAAATGGACAGATCATCCAAGCAAAAGATCAACAAGGAAATAAAGGCCTTATATAACACACTGGACCAGATGGAAGATATATTCAGAACATTTCATCCCAAAGCAACAGAATACACATTCTTCTCTAGTGCACATGGAACATTCTCCAGAATAGATCACATCCTCGGTCCTAAATCAGGTCTCAACCAGTATCAAAAGATTGGGATCATTCCCTGCATATTTTCAGACCACAGTGCTCTGAAGCTAGAACTCAATCACAAGAGGAAAATTGGAAAGAACCCAAATACATGGAGACTAAGCAGCATCCTTCTAAAGAATGAATGGGTCAACCAGGAAGTTAAAGAAGAATTGAAAAAAATTCATGGAAACAAATGATAATGAAAACACAACATTTCAAAATCTGTGGGACACAACAAAGGCAGTCCTGAGAGGAAAATATACAGCAGTACAAGCCTTTCTCAAGAAACAAGAAAGGTCTCAGGTACACAACCTAACCCTACACCTAAAGGAGCTGGAGAAAGAACAAGAAAGAAACCCTAAACCCAGCAGGAGAAGAGAAATCATAAAGATCAGAGCAGAAATCAATGATATAGAAACCCAAAAAACAATAAAACATATCAACGAAACTAGGAGCTGGTTCTTTGAAAGAATTAATAAGATTGATAAACCCCTGGCCAGACTTATCAAAAAGAAAAGAGAAAGGACCCAAATAAATAAAATCATGAATGAAAGAGGAGAGATCACAACTAACACCAAAGAAATACAGACAATTATAAGAACATACTATGAGCAACTCTGCGCCAAAAAATTTGACAATCTGGAAGAAATGGATGCATTCCTAGAGACATATAAACTACCACAACTGAACCAGGAAGAAATAGAAAGCCTGAACAGACCCATAACCAGTAAGGAGATTGAAACAGTCATCAAAAATTTCCAAACAAACAAAAGCCCAGGGCCAGATGGCTTCCTGGGGGAATTCTACCAAACATTTAAAGAATTAATTCCTATTCTCCTGAAACTGTTCCAAAAAATAGAAATGGAAGGAAAACTTCCAAACTCATTTTATGAGGCCAACATCACCTTGATCCCCAAACCAGACAAGGATCCCAACCAAAGAGAACTACAGACCAATATCCTTGATGAACACAGACACAAAAATTCTCACCAAAATACTAGCCAATAGGATTCAACAATACATTAAAAGGATTATTCACCACGACCAAGTGGGATTTATTCCAGGGCTGCAAGGTTGGTTCAACATCCGCAAATCAATCAATGTGATACAACACATTAATAAAAGAAAGAACAAGAACCATATGATACTCTCAATAGATGCTGAGAAAGCATTTGACAAAGTACAGCATCCCTTCCTGATCAAAACTCTTCAAAGTGTAGGGATAGAGGGCACATACCTCAATATTATCAAAGTCATCTATGAAAAACGCACCGCAAATATCATTCTCAATGGAGAAAAACTGAAAGCTTTTCTGCTAAGGTCAGGAACACGGCAGGGATGTCCATTATCACCACTGCTATTCAATATAGTACTAGAAGTCCTAGCCTCAGCAATCAGGCAACAAAAGGAAATTAAAGGCATCCAAATCGGCAAAGAAGAAGTCAAACTATCACTGTTCGCGGATGATATGATACTATATGTGGAAAACCCAAAAGACTCCACTCCAAAACTGCTAGAACTTGTACAGGAATTCAGTAAAGTGTCAGGATATAAAATCAATGCACAGAAATCAGTTGCATTTCTCTACACCAACAACAAGACAGAAGAAAGAGAAATTAAGGAGTCCATCCCATTTACAATTTCACCCAAAACTATAAGATACCTAGGAATAAACCTAACCAAAGAGGCTAAGAATCTATACACAGAAAACTATAAAGTACTCATGAAAGAAATTGAAGAAGACACAAAGAAATGGAAAAATGTTCCATGCTCCTGGATTGGAAGAATAAATATTGTGAAAATGCCTATGCTACCTAAAGCAATCTACACATTTAATGCAATTCCTGTCAAAGTACTATCCATTTTTTTCAAGGAAATGGAACAAATAATCCTAAAATTTATATGGAACCAGAAAAGACCTCGAATAGCCAAAGGAATATTGAAAAAGAAAGCCAAAGTTGGTGGCATCACCATTCCAGACTTCAAGCTCTATTACAAAGCTGTCATCATCAAGACAGCATGGTACTGGCACAAAAACAGAGAGCCCAGAAATAGACCCTCAACTCTATGGTCAACTAATCTTTGACAAAGCAGGAAAGAATGTCCAATTGAAAAAAGACAGCCTCTTCAATAAATGGTGTTGGAAAAATTGGACAGCCACATGCAGAAAAATGAAATTGGATCATTTCCTTACACCACACACGAAAATAGACTCAAAATGGATGAAGGACCTCAATGTGAGAAAGGAATCCATCAAAATCCTTGAGGAGAACACAGGCAGCAACCTCTTCGACCTCAGCCGTAGCAACATCATCCTAGGAACATCGCCAAAGGCAAAGGAAGCAAGGGCAAAAATGAACTATTGGGATTTTATCAAGATCAAAAGCTTTTGCACAGCAAAGGAAACAGTTAACAAAACCAAAAGACACCTGACAGAATGGGAGAAGATATTTGCAAACGACATATCAGATAAAGGGCTAGTGTCCAGAATCTATAAAGAACTTAGCAAACTCAACACCCAAAGAAAAAATAATCCAATCAAGAAATGGGCAGAAGACATGAACAGCTATTTCTGCAAAGACATCTGGATGGCCAACAGACACATGAAAAAGTGCTCCATATCACTTGGCATCAGGGAAATACAAATCAAAACCACAATGAGATATCACCTCACACCAGTCAGAATGGCTAAAATTAACAAGTCAGGAAATGACAGATGCTGGTGAGGATGCAGAGAAAGGGGAACCCTCCTACACTGTTGGTGGGAATGCAAGCTGGTGCAACCACTCTGGAAAACAGCATGGAGGTTCCTCAAAATGTTGAAAATAGAACTACCCTATGACCCAGCAATTGCACTGCTGGGTATTTACCCTAAAGATATAAACGTAGTGATCCGAAGGGGCATGTGCACCTGAATGCTTATAGCAGCAATGTCTACAATAGCCAAACTATGGAAAGAACCTAGATGTCCATCCACAGATGAATGGATAAAGAAGAGGTGGTATATATACACAATGGAATAGTATGCAGCCATCAAAAGAAATGAAATCTTGCCATTTGCGACAACATGGATAGAGGGTATCATGCTTAGCGAAATAAGTCAATCAGAGAAAGACAACTATCATATGATCTCCCTGATATGAGGGAGAGGAGATGCAACATGGGGGGTTAAGGGGGTAAGAGAAGAGTTAATGAAACAAGATGGGATTGGGAGGGAGACAAACCATAAGTGACTCTTAATCTCACAAAACAAACTGAGGGTTGATGGGGGGAGGGGGGTTGAGTGGTGGGGTTATGGACATTGGGGACGGTATGTGTTATGGTGAGAGATGTGATTTGTGTAAACCTGGCGATTCATAGACCTGTACCCCTGAGGATAAAAATATATGTTTATAAAAAATAAAATAAAAAAAAGACTTTGGGAAAAAGCAATAAAAGCATTCTGTGAGAATTAATTGGCTATGTGGAATTTATAGTAAAGTGTACTATATATTTTATTATTTGTAAATTGTGTACTATATTTTTTTGTATCAGTAAAACTTATAAAAACGTATGTATGTATACACATACACATATGCTTTTTTTCAGAGAGCTGGTTGGTTGTGAAGCATTTACTATCACAGAACTGAGATCATACAGCCTCTTCTAAAGTTCCCTCAGGCCCTTTGCTGCATATGCCCTTCCTTGGCCCCAAGCAAGTCACTCTAAGTTGGTTTTGCCTGTTCTAGTTTCATAAATGGAAGAATGGAATACTACTTTTTGGTGTATTGCTTCTTTTGCTCAGCACACTGCTGAGATTTATTCATATTGTTGCATTAATTAGATATTAGTGATTTATTTATTTTGATTGCTGGGTAGTATTACATAGTATGGTTGTACCATGATTAGTTTTTTTTTCTTAAGTACATACTTTAATAATTACTATGGTATTATAGATTAAGAACCCTAAAATAATGAATATCCTTTGTTAAGTTGAACCAAAAAGAATCATATACGAAGTTATCCATCACAACATTATTAATAACAAAGAAAAGTTGGGATCAATTTAAATATAGAAATCTGTCAACTGAGTCTGGAATTCACATGGTGGATCTTATATTCTAACAAAATTCTATCCTCAAACAGTAAGTAAAATAAAGTGAGAATACGCATTGTATAATGTTAAAAATATTTTCCCTTCAGATTGAGATACATTTATGTACAGCACAAATCCCAGAGTTTTTGTGGTGTGTGTGTGTGTGTGTGTGTGTATTTAGTAAGCAAAATTACTCATGGGGTGCCCCTCAGCTAGTAAAGAAGAATTATGATGTAGGTAGTCAGACTTCAGCCTCCTAGTACTTTGATACCTGCCATTATACTATACTAAATTAAGCCCTTTTAGTGGAAAGTATTTTTTCTAATCTAGCATTTAAATTTTTTTTTCTATTTTTTATTATTATTTTTCATGATTAGTTTTTCATTCATGTGTTGATGACCTTTTTCTTCTTCTTCAATCTTAGGCTATTATGAATAAAGCTGCTATGAGTTTTTGTGTACAAATCATTTTATGAACAGTGTTTTTATTTCTTTTTGGGTAAATACCTATGAATAGAATTGCTAAGTCACATGAATGTTTTATTTCTAAGAAGCTGCTAGACTTTTCCAAGTAGCTGTACTATTTTACATTCCCTCCAAGTAGTATCTTGCTACTCTACATCCTCACCAATACTGCACTGTGTTTTTTTAATTTTAGCTATCCTAGTGTGTGCATTGGTATCTCATTTTAGTTTTAACTGGCACACTATTTTAAAGAAATGAAAAAGTACAACATAATATCTAGTAGAGTGAATTGTCAGGGAAGCCAAGAGACAAGAGCATTTTGAGAAACAGGGAACAATCTACATGTCATACGCTGTGAAGAGCTTAGAGAGAACAGCAAAATGACCCTTGGGTTTAAGAGCAGAAGGTCATTTATTATTTTGGTATAAGTGATTATAGTGAGAAAATGGAAATCACCCAGTAGAAATTCCCACTACATTTCATTCTTAAACCTAGAATCCTATACTGCCCATATCACGAAGATACCAAGTATCATTCTTGATATGGCTCAAACCCCAGCAACAGATGAAGGGAAAGCTCTTTTCCTGTGTAGAACCTTAGGCTGGAGCTGAACCCTCTTTTACAAGGATACTTCCTTCCAGATGACCTAGGAATAAGGTTATTTTCATAGTCTGTTTCCAGACTGGCACATTGTTTTCCTGATACAATGAATTATTAGATGGATGAAGCTTCATCCTACCCCATTGGCTTTCTACTTGGGGATATTTGTTCCAAGAAGCTATGATAAGGTATATGAATGGTCTCTTTGATTTCTTCTCATTTGGCACTAAGCAGAACTTTGCTAAGTGCCCACCACTTAGGTTTTGTTTAATCAATATTTATATGAATTCATGAGTGAATGAATGAATGAATAAAGAAGTAAATAAGTTACCACATAAAGACTGATTGTTGGTTGAAGTCACCTATTTTCAATTTCCATTCCTTTTTTTCATTCAAGTATTCATATATACATGAAGGAGGCTGGTGGGTGGTAGTTGCTGACAAATAGTCTTGGAAGGAAAGTTGGGGGAGTGGGAGCTCTGAATTCTTGCTTGAGTTAAGCAAGACTTTGAATACAAAAAAAAGGAAGGTCATCTCTTCCATTTTGACTTAGAAAATTGCCAGCATGTTAAAAAGACAAAATAAAAACTCATTATAAATTCTAAAGTGGATTCTGAAGTCTGGGAACAACACTCTGTTTTGTATATCCCTTTCTTAGGCCGGATTCTAGAAAGTGGTCTGTTACTTGTTTTCACCCTAGGCCTTAAGCTCCTCCGGGGCAGAGATGCATCTTATTTACCTCTGTGTCTACTGTTGCACATAACACTTAACAGGTACTTGATAACTTTTTGTTGAAAGAATGAACCAATTCAGGGAAGTGGTAAACTGGGGACAGGGTTTAAGAGACAGAAATGAAGTGGAAAGTTTGGTTGAGAATTGACTGATTACTGATTAAGGCAAAGGCAGAAGACTTGAAGTTATAACTTCAGATTTTAGCTAAACTCTTCAGCTTGCTTCATTGCAAAATAAATGTTTATAATAAGATGCAGCTTGTTTAGTACTGCATATTTGGGGGCCCTGGACAAAAGTGGTACATAATTCAGGTTTCTGCCAAGGATATATATAGTATCTGATGCTACAGAAGGACAAGGTCTCTTATGCAAAGGTTTTCTTAAAGCAGGGGATGGTTGCCAAGTACTATGCGGGAACTCATAAAAATGAATATAATCATTTTTCCAGGGCTAATGTAGAAAGCTAAAAGAGAAAAAAAAGAAAAGAAAACTAAAAGAGAAGAGCTAAAAGTCATCATTATGGGGCTCAATGAGCTCCTGGCAAGAGCTCTACTTCCCTCTCTCCCCCACACTCCTCTGTTTTTTCTCTGAAATTTGACTTAGAAGCCATCAGAAATAATCCTATTATGTCCTTCATTCCTGTATGCTTCAGCTTCTTCAAGAGGCCTAAGATTTCCCAGGTTATGTATGTTTCATGACCTGGACTCCCCTCTTCATTTGGCTCTGCACATTCCCTTATCTGATTCCATCTTCCCCTACTTTGTCTTGTTCTCTTCCTAAAAATGTGGTATTTTTTATCATTGTCAATTAGAGATCATTGTCTTTCTGTCTCCCTCTAAAATTCTCCAGTCTTGAAACCCAAGAAGTCAGACTACTGCTTACCCCTCCTTTGTTGCAGTCTTCATAGACACATCACTTCATTTTATGAAGATTTTAGCCCATAGTTCACTGTCACTTTCTCTAACACATTCTCATCACCATTGTGACTGATTGTAGTTTCTGTGTTAGTAATTCTTCCAGCTACCCTGATTTATAAGTAAATTTCTTAGAAGAATCTTTTCCTCTACCTTAAAACAGCCATATATTCCATTAGTTGAAACCCAGACTTTGGGGTTCTCTAAAATTACACTGCTTCCATTATTTAAGCATCTTACTTTCCAACCACCACTTCTTATCTTTCTAGCTTACTTCCTCAAATATACTAGCAAACAATTCTTTCACTCCATTGGTTTTACACTAGTATCACATTTTCACTGCTATTCTCTCCAATATATTTTACTTAGCTTGAGTTCTGTGGTCTAATTATGAAATATCTTGGCTCAAACCTTGTACTAGCACTTAAGGATTTGATTATTGCTTGACCTGAAGTCTGATATATTATTATTTTTTTAAGATTATTTTTATTAGAAAGAGAGTACGAGTGGGAGAAAGAGAGTACAAGTGGGAGGAACAGAGGGAAAGAGAGACTCTCATGCAGACTCCATGCTCAGCATGGAGCCTGACTCAGGGCTCGATCCCAGGACCCTGAGATCATGACCTGAGCTGAAACTAATCTCAACTGACTGTGCCACCCCAGTGCCCCAAGTCTGATACATTCTTGAATCTGTTCATAAGGACTGGATTGCTCTTTACCCTAAGACAGTTTGACGCTAAGTTACTTTATCTCATCTTATTGAGAGTCAGACCCTGTTTTATAACTGTACAAATGACCAGTCACGCTGAGATAAATGACTAATCTTGAAGTTAATGACCAATCTTAGGAAAGGCTTTTTTAATACCCTCTATAATCAAAAAGTGCCTTTCAGAATCCTGTCCTATTTGGATAGAAATTCCTTTTTCTTGCGCTGTATTTATCTCAGACTTCATACTCAGAGAAACTCACTGTCTACTCCAGAGTTACTTTCCCTTGTCTGTCAGGGCAATCAGTTCATCTGTGGTATTTTTAGTGTTTGGTTATTCTGTAACAGGTCTGCCATTTTAACTACTTCTGTGCATATACTTTTAACTACATTGCCCTTTTTTCCTTAGTTCCTTCACTGTCTTTACCTGATAACACTTAATCCTCGTTGAATCCAACTTCTACTTTGCTTCTGGACTTGCATAATTGAACATGACTGGAAAAAAACAAAGCTATACTGGACAGTCTTCTTGAAATTCATGGTCACTTTCTTCAAGTGGGCCTGTCTGCTGTTAAGTCACTCTATCTCCTTTTCCTCAATTATTCTTTTACTCTCCCAGGTGGTTATTATCTTTTCTTCTCATTTTCACCAAACTTTTAATAAATGCTTTCTCATCTTCATTCTCATTTGATAACTTGGCTTCCTATTTCACTGAGAAACTAGAAGCACATAAAAGAAAACTTCTATGTGATCCATTTTGACATAATTCCATTCTACTTGAGAACATACCCATGAAATCTGTTTCTCTCTAATGTCAAACTTAGCACTTGTTCCCCAGAATCTCTTCCCACTTCATTTTTAATTGATTTATTCTTACAGCATGCAAGTAGGTTGTAATTTCTCACATCTGAAAAAAAAATTCATGACTTAACATTTTCCTGCAGCTTCTATACTATTTCTTTGATTCTCTTTCCAGCAAAGTGCCTTGAAAGAGGTGTCTGCTTGCTCCCCTATTCTCTTGAATATACTCAAAACAGTTTTTACTGCCACCTCTTCACTGAAGACACTTGTCAGAAATCACCAATGACTTTCATGTGGCTAATCCTGCGGTCACATGTCAGTCTTCTTTGTTGGCCTCAGATACTTGCATCTGGGTTACTGTTTCCCTCCTGGAAGCTAGATACTTCCTTTCCATCTCCTTTGCTAGTATTTCCCCATCTTCCCATCGTTGTCCTTGGATCTCTTCTCTATTTACTCTAACTCCAGAGTAATCTCATCCAGGCTCTTACTTTTAAAACTATTAAAAAAAAATGATGGTGTCTACATTTGTATCTCCAGCCTGGACCAATGTGAACTCATCTGGCTGCTCTGTCAACAGTTTCATGTGGATGACAGATTAGCATCTCATACTTAAAATACACACAGTTTAATTGTCAATTCTTCTCTCCATATATATATATATATATATATATATATATATACACAAACACCAAATTCTGATAATTTTGAAATACCTATATGGCTTTCTTCCTGATTCAACAACCGTAATTTCCAACCTGGATTAATGGAATTGCTTTCTAACTGTTATCTCTCCTATGTTAAAGTACTATTAGCAACCCAGTCATCAAAATGATTCTTTTGAAACATGTGAGATCACTTTTTGATATCTGGCTCTTTGTGATTTCTCAAATATCATGTCCTGCAACTTTCTCCTATGCATTCTAAATTTCAGCCATACTGGCCTTTTTCCTCTTTTCAAACATGCGAAGCAAGCACACACCTACCTGTCAGGGCCCAATCTCACATATTTTTATTTCTACCTGAAACATTCCTTCTCCAATAGTCACTTGACTTTCTCTTTCTTATTTTTGGTCAAATATTTCTTGTTAGGTAAACCTTCTTTTATTACTGCAAATAAACTCCCCTCCCCCTCTCTTCTTTCCCTTCCTTATCTTGCCTTATTTTTCTCCTCATTTATCATTTATATTTTATATTTACTCTTGTTTGTTTGTTTAACTTTGTCTTCCAAGCAATAAAGTTGGAGTTGTGAACTCTGGACCATTAGGGGCCTTGTGTGTTTTGGAAGTAAGCGCAAAGCCAAGTGTTAATTACATATTTGTTAAATTAATTAATATGAGATTATCCTATATGTTGGTTTCCTGATGTTGGCTTAAAAAATGCTTTGTTTTTGCTATTGCAGCACTCTTCCTCTACCCTGCTAGTGCAGGTGGTATGTGAGGATGTGGCACTCTACTGTGGCCTTGCTAAGGCCAGTGGGGACAAGTGGTTATGGAATTCCCGCAGCCTTGCAGAAGTTGCAGGCATGTATAGACATGGAACATCCTGCTGTCTTACTGAAGTTGGTGGCACGCAGCCAGTGAATTTTCTTTGCTGACGTGCTAAAGCTGGTGGGCAATGCCCCCCCTTCCCCTCCTCATGCTCTCCAGCTGCCTCACTAAAGCTGGCAGGTTTGTGTAGCCAAGGCATTATTCCATAACCTTGCTAAAGCTAGGGGGCATTTCCTACCCTCTGTGCTCTGCAGCTGCACTGCTAAAGCCATCAGAAATGTATAATCCACAGAGGGGATGCACCTTCATTGCCTGGCCCTTGTAGCAAGGAGGCTTGAGTTCCTGGGCTCCACAGGACTATATCAATCAGAAAGACAGTTCTTGGCAGGCTGCCTCCCCAGGGCATGGCACAAACAGTAGTAGACTAAAATATACCCCCAGTCCTCCTGTGAAAAAAGGCCTGTTTATTTGTCCTGGAGCTTTAGCTTGAGGGACGGGTTTTAGGTTTGCCATATCTAGAGATTATGGAAGACTCTCGGGAATATAGGTAGGGAGATATTGTCTTTGCGCTCTCCCATGGCCTCACTATGGTTGACTAGTACTCCTCAGAAAGGAGCTTATATGCCCATCTGGAGCCCTAATATTTGTAGCTGTCACCCAGGGGACACCTTATGATCTCCTGGTCTGGAGGCCAACAGAGTTTATAATTGTAGCCCCACAGGCCTATATATATTTGCATATTTTAAAAAGCTGCTGCCTGAGGATCTGGTTTCTAATCAGCCTGAAACCAAGTCCTGAGACCCCTCCTTTTGGAACACTGACAGGTCTTGGCAATTTCTCAACAATGAGGACCTATTAAGGATAAATCAAGCTCTGGGTACCTAGGTGGCTCAGTGGGTTAAGCCTCTGCCTTCGGCTCAGGTCATGATCTCAGGGTCCTGGGATTGAGCCCCACATTGGGCTCTCTGCTCAGCAGGGAGCCTGCTTCCCCCTCTGTCTCTGCCTGCCTCTCTGCCTACTTGTGATCTCTCTCTCTCTCTCAAATAAATAAATAAAATCTTTAAAAAAAAAAGAATAAATCAAGCTGTCTAGAAAACCACAAAGATTCAAGGGACCATCAAAAGCTACAGCAAGGTTGGATAATAAGGTTCATCTCCTATGCAAGGCCACTCCTTCAAGACTGGGAGAGGTAACTTTGCATTATCCATAGAAACAAAGAGGGAAGCAACGTGAGGAAAAAGGGAATATGTTCCAAACTAAAGAATAAGATAAAACCTCAGAAAAATGGAGTTAAGTGATCTACCTGATAAAGAGTTCAAAGTAATGGTCGTAAAGATGCTAACTAAACTCTGGAAAAGAGTGGATGAATAGAGTGAGAACTTCAACAGAGACAGAAAATGTTAGAAAGTACCAAAAAGAAGTCACAGAGCTGAAGAATACAATAGCTAAAAAATAGACTAGAGTGGTTTGACAGCACATTGGAGGAAGCAGGAGAATGGATATGAGATCTAGAGGACAGGGCAATGAAACTCACTCAAATAACAACAAAAAAATGTGCACCTTGTGTAAGAGTCCTGTGGTACAACATCAGGTGGAACAGCGTTAATGTTTTAGGGGTTCCAGAAGGAGTGGAGATAGAGAGGCAAAAAACTTACTTGAAGACGTAATGGTGGAAAACTTCTTTAACTTGGGGAGGGAAAGAGACATCCAGTTCCAGGATGCCCAGAGAGTTCCAAATAAGGTGGACCCAAGAGAGCCACACCAAGACACATTATTATGAAAATGTCAGAAGTTAAAGATAGAGAATTTTATGAGCAGAAAAAGAAAAACAACTTGTTACATAAAAAGGAACCCTGTAAGACTATTAGCAGATTTTTCAGTAGAAATTTTATAGTCCAAAAGAGAGTGGCATGATATATTCAAAGCACTGATAGGAAAAAAACTTCAAACTAAGAAAACTCTACCCAGCAAGGTTATCATTGAGAATTGAAGAAGAGATAAAGAGTTTTTCAGATGAAGCAAAACCAAAGGAACTCATCACCACTAAACTGGACTTACAAGAAATGTTAAAAGGGACTTTTTTAAGCTGAGAAGAAAAGGCACTAACTAGTAACAAGAATACATAAAAGTAAAAATCCCAATGGTAAAGGTAAATACACAGTAAAAGTCATGGATTAATCACTTATAAAGCTAGTATTTTCATTCAAATGCCATATACTCATTAAAATGAACACTGTGTAAAGCTCATGATTATTCTCCCCCTTGGCCTGAGGATTTGGTTCCATGACCCTTGTGCTTGGGAGCTATTCCTTTCTCTTCTGGCTAATAGGGAGGTGGCAGCCTCAGCCCAGATCACAGATGGTGATTGAAAACAAAGCAATTCAACTTTCTTAGGTGACCTTGACTAGACTGCTCATGGATCTTTGTTCCATAAATTATGGGTGATTACATAGAAATAGGAGATCAGCTCATTCCCTTGAGTTATCTGTGAAGTGCTACTGATTTCACTTAAGGCTGAGCAGCAGTAAAGTATATTAATATCAGCTTAATTTGTGGTAATTGAGGTAGCAATAAAGAATTATCTCTGGAATATTTTATTCCCATGATTATGTGAGTGTTCAAACTATGGAAGTGGTTTTTTGGTCACAGTATAAAATGTCCCATTCTCTCGCATCAGGAACTTAGTGTAATTAGCATCTGGCAGACAACACTGTGTTCAGTCATTTCCCCTGTCCCTTGGATGCATTTTTATTAGCCAAACCATCAAGTAACCTTATTTATTATTCTAGATAGAAGCATTTTGATCTCATTAACATGGATAATTTTCTCCAAACTTATGCAGTCAGACTGCAGCTACAGTTCCCTTTATGACAATTAAGATATATGGTTTTATTCTTCTGGTGCTTTACTATACAATTAAGATACTATTCAAATCAGTAAATTTATTAGTATATTAACACACTAATTGGATTACAAACACATCCTCTTATTTCTGAAATGTTTATGATTTAATTGACTTGTTTAAACTAATTTTCATCTCCCTGTACAATTATAACTCGTTGTTAATTGAAGTTATTTACACATGGAATACTGATACTGCATTCCCTTGTACCAAGGAAATATGTCTAAGGTACTCATCAGAGGGTTAGGTTTTTGGCACCTGAAACTACTACTAGAGATAATAATGATCATGTAATATTCATTTGCTGAAAGAATTAGTTGTAGTAACTTTTAGGACAAATAAGTATGATACTATTAGTCAATAATTATTTATTCACACACACTATATGTGGAAGAGCTATTACTTAAAAACATATTCTTTTTCTCCCTCTCTAATGTAGGTACATGTTTATGGTCAACTCTAATATCACAGAGATAATGGACACAGTGATGTGTTTTTAGAATTCTGTTATTCTTTGCTGTTTTTTGTAAGTGTGGAATGCTCTCTGTATTAAAGATTTTAAAAAGAGACAAAGAGACATATGTGTATATTCATGGAAAATAATTTTCAAATGCATGGTCATGTCCAATGGTAATGATTTATATCCATGGGGTAAAAATCATGATTTGAGCTCATAACCATCTTGTCTTAGAAAGGCAGGTAAGGGGTACCTGGGTGGCTCAGTGGGTTAAAGCCTCTGCCTTCAGCTTAGGTCATGATCCCAGGGTCCTGGGATCAAGCCCTACATTGTGCTCTCTGCTCAACAGGGAGGCTGCTTCCCCCTCTCTCTCTCTGCTTGCCTCTCTGCCTACTTGTGATCTCTGTCTGTCAAATAAATAAGTAAAAAAAAATCTTAAAAAAAAATAAATGAAAAAGAAAACTACTTTCATTAAAAAAAAAAGGCAGGTAGGATGTAAACAGGATTGTTTGTGATGATTTTGAGGAACTTAAGAACTATGGTTTTCCTACTTGCACCTTTGAATTTGCTCTTTGCCATTATTGTTGTGAAATATAATCTGCATACATAAAACTATACAAAACAAAGACGAGTACCTATGTGATCATTCCTCAGATCAAGGAAATGATCATCACCAACCAGCATGCCTGAACAATGCCCCAGCCCCCTTGCTTTCTGCTCCTCCCAGTGTGTTCCAAAGGTTCCCTCCCTTTGGATTTGGAGATTGTGGTGGGTGAGGGGGGTTCTCTTTAAGAGCAGTTGGAGTTCATAGTGGAGCCTATTTTTAAAAAAATTTTAAAATTATACCTGTGGTTACTTATCCTGTGAATAGTTTTACCTCTTTTTTTTTTTTTTCCATTTCACCAATATTCCTAGTGGCCTTTCCATAATTCTTAGAATTAATGGGATATATATATATATATATATATATATATATGGCATATAACAAACTAACAAAAAGCTTTGACAACAGTCTGTTCATGATGATTGAGGTATTCTTTGAGACATAATATATATTTTCTCTACCATTCTCTTCATTTCTTTCTGATTCCTCAGTAGCAGAGTCTTTAGCATTTTTCTAATTTCTAAGTCTAAGCATGTTTCTAATACTCTGTTGAGGCAGTGTAGGCTTTTTCTACTGTGATCACCAAATTTCTTCCATTCTCTTTCCATTTCCCAATTACAAAACCATTTCCACATTTTTAGATGGTTGTTATAGCATCATCCTACTTCCAGGTACCAATATCTGTATTAAGTTTTCTTTTGCTGCTTTAACAGATTACCATAAACTTAGTGGTTTAAAAAAAAATCATAGATTTGTTATCTTATGGTTTTGAAGGTCAGAACACTATAAGGATCTCACTTGGTAAAATCAAGGTGTTGGCAAGAATGCATTGTTTTGGAAACTCTGAGGAAGAATCTGTTTTTTTGCCTTTTCCAACTTTTGTAGGCTGTTCATCTTCTTTGACTCATAGCCACTTCCTTTTTCACATTACATCCCCTGACATTCAGTTTCCTGCCTCTCTCTCTCTCTTTTCTTATTGAACTATTTTTTAAAAAATTTTTTAATTAAAAAAAATTTAAATGTGTTGTTTCAGCGGTACAGGTCTGTGATTCATCAGTCTTACACAATTCATAGCACTCACCATAGCACATACCCACCCCAATATTCCATCACCCAGCACCTCTCCCTCTCACCCTCTTCCATTCAAGAAACCCTTAGTTTGTTTCCTGAGATTAAGAGTCTTTTATGGTTTATCTTCCTCTCTGGTTTCGGCCTGTTTCATTTTTTCCTCTCTTCCCCCAAGATCTTCTGCCTTGTTTCTCAAATTCCACATATCAGTAAGATAATAGGATAATTGTCTTTCTCTGATTGATGTATTTCACTTAGCATAATACCCTCTAGTACCATCCACATCGTGCAAAAGGCAAGATTTCATTTTTTGATGGCTGCATAATATTCCATTTGAGAAAGAAAGTGTGTGTATGTTTGTGTGTCTGTGTATCATATCATTCATACACACAGACACACACACATGCACACCACATCTTCTTTATTCATTTATCTGTTGATGGACATTTAGGCTCTTTCCATAGTTTGACTATTGTGGATATTCCTGTTTTAAACATTGGAGTGCACATGCCCCTTTGGATCACTACATTTGTATCTTTAGGGTAAATACCCAGTAGTGCTATTATTGGGTCTTAGGGTAACTCTATTTTCAACTATTTGAGGAACATCCATACTGTCTTCCAGGGTGGCTACACCAGCTTACATTCCCACCAGTAGTGTAAGAGGATTCCCTTTCTCTGCATCCTTGCCATCATCTGTTATTTCCACACTTGTTAATTTTAGCTATTCTGACTGATGTGAGGTGGTATCTCACTGTGGTTTTGATTTGTATTTCCCTGATGCCAGGTGAGGTTGAGCACTTGTTCATGTGTGTGTTGGTCATTTGGATGTCTTCTTTGCAGAAATGTCTGTTCATGTCTTCTGCCCATTTCTTGATTGGATTATTTATTCTTTGGGTGTTGAGTTTGGTAAGTTCCTTATAGATTTTGAATACTAGCCCTTTATCTGGTATGCCATTTGCAAATATCTTCTCCCATTCTGTCAATTGTCCTTTGGTTTTGTTGACTATTTCCTTTGCTCTGCAAAAACTTTTGATCTTGATGAAGTCCCCATAGTTCATTTTTGCCCTTGATTCCCTTGCCTTTGGTGATGTTTCTAGGAAGAAGTTGCTGCAGCTGAGGTTGAAGAGGTTGCTGCCTGTGTTCTCCTCAAGGATTTTGATGGAATCCTATCTCACATTGAGGTCTTTCATCCATTTTGAGTCTGTTTTTGTGTGTGGTGTAAGGAGATGGTCCAGTTTGAGTCTTCTGCATGTGGCTGTCCAATTTTGCCAACACCATCTGTTGAAGAGACTGTCTTTTTTCCATTGGACATTCTTTCCTGCTTTGTTGAAGGTTAGTTGACCATAGAGTTGAGGGTCCATTTCTGGGCTCTCTATTCTGTTCCATTAGTCTGTGTGTCTGTTTTTGTGCCAGTACAAAATGATGTACTTGATGATGACAGCTTTGTAATAGAGCTTGAAGTCTGGAATTGTGATGCTACCAGCTCTACTTTTCTTTTTCAACATTCCTCTGGCTATGCAGGGTCTTTTCTGGTTCCATACAAATTTCAGGATTATTTGTTCCATTTCTGTTAAAAAAGTTGATGGTATTTTGATAGGGATTACATTAAATGTGCATATTGCTTTAGGTAGCATAGACCTTTTCACATATTTGTTCTTCCAGTCCATGAGCATGGAACATTTTTCCATTTCTTTGTGTCTTCCTCAGGTTTCTTCATGAGTATTCTATAGTTTCTGAGTACAGATTCTTTGCCTCTTTGGTTAGATTTATTCCTAGGTATCTTATGGTTTTGGGTGCAAATTCTAAATGGGATCAACTCCTTAATTTGTCTTTCTTCTGTCTTGCTGTTGGTGTATAGACGTGCAACTGATTTCTGTGCATTAATTTTATATCCTGATACTTTACTGAATTCCTGTACGAGTTCTAGCAGTTTTGGGGTGGTGTCAAATGATCAAATCATCTGTAAAGAGTGAGTTTGACTTCTTCTTTGCCAATTCAGATGCTGTTTGTTTCTCTTTGTTGTCTGATTACTGAAGCTAAGACGTCTAATACTGTGTTGAATAGCAGTGGTGATAGTGGACATCCCTGCCATGTTCCTGACCTTAGGGGAAAAGCTCTCACTTTTTCCCCATTGAGAATGATACTTGCTGTGGATATTTCATAGATGGCTTTGATGATATTGAGGTATGTACCCTCTATGCCTACACTGTGAAGAGTTTTGATCAAGAAAGGATGCTGTACTTTGCCAAATGCTTTTTCTGCATCTGTTGAGAGTATCATGTGGTTCTTTTCCTTTCTTTTATTAATGTAATGTATCACATTTATTGATTTGTGGATGTTGAGCCAACCTTGCAGCCCAGGGATAAATCTGACTTGGTCGTGGTGAATGACCCTTTTAATGTACTGTTGAATCCTATTAGCTAGTATTTTGGTGAGAATTTTTGCATCTGTGTTCATCAAGGATATTGGTCTGCAATTCTTCTTTTTGATGGGGTCTTTGTCTGGTTTTGGGATCAAGGTAATGCTGGCCTTATAAAATGAGTTTGGAAGTTTTCCCTCCATTTCTATTTTTTGGAGCAGTTTCAGAAGGATAGTTATTATTTCTTCTTTAAGTGTTTGGTAGAATTCCTCTGGGAAGCCATCTGGCCCTGGGCTCTTGTTTGTTGGGAGATTTTTTATTTCTGTTTGTATTTCCTTGCTGGATATGGGTCTGTTTAGGTTTTCTATTTCTTCCTGGTTCAGTTTTGGTAGTTTATATGTCTCTAGAAATGCATCCGTTTCTTCTAGATTGTCTAGTTTGTTGACATATAGTGCTCATAATGTGTTCTTATAATTGTTTGTATTTCTTTGGTGTTGGTTGTGATCTCTCCTCTTTCATTCATGACTTTGTTTATTTGGGTTCTTTCTCTTTTTTCTCTCTCTCTCTTTTTTTTTTTTTTTTTTTTGATTAGTCTGGCCAGGGGTTTGTCAACTTTATTAATTCTTTTAAAGAACAAAATCCTAGTTTTGTCGATCTGTTCTACTGTTCTTTTAGTTTTATTTCATTGATTTTTGCTCTGATTTTTATTATTTCTTTTCTCCTGCTGGGTTTAGGCTTTCTTTGCTGTTCTTTCTCCAGCTCCTCTAGGTGTTGGGTTAGATAGTGTATTTGAGAACTTTCTTGTTTCTAGAGAAAGGCGTGTATTGCTATATACATTCTCTTAGGACTACCTTTGCTGCATCCCAAAGATTTTGAACAGTTGTGTTTTTATTTTCATTTGTTTCCATGAATTTTTAAAATTCTTCTTCAATTTCCTGGTGGACCCTTTCATCCTTTAGTATGATGCTCTTTAGCCTCCAGGTATTTGTGTTATTTCCAACTTTCCTCTTGTGGTTGAATTCTAGTTTCAAAGCATTGTGGTCTGAAAATATGCAGGGAATGATTCCAGTCTTTTGGTACCAGTTAAGACTTGATTTGTGACTCAGGATGGGATCTATTCTGGAGAGTGTTCCATGTGCACTAGAGAAGAATGTGTGTTCTGTTGCTTTGGGATGGAATGTTCTGAATATATCTGTGATGTCCATCTGGTCCATTTATTTCCTTGTTGATCCTTAAGCCTTTATTTCCTTGTTGATCTTTTGCTTAGATGATCTGTCCATTTCAGTGAGGGGGGTGTTAAAGTCCCCTACTATTATTGTATTATTGTTGATGTGTTTCTTTGGTTTTGTTATTTATTGGTTTATATAATTGGCTATTCCCATATTAGGGGCTTAGATATTTAAAATTGTTATATCTTCTTTTTGGACAGGCACTTTGAGTATGATAGAGTGTCTTTTCTCATCTATTATTACAGTCTTTGGCTTAAAATCTAATTTATCTGATATAAGGATTGCCACCTCAGCTTTCTTTTGATGTCCATTAGCTTGGTAAATGGTTTTCCACCCCCTCACTTTAAATCTGGAGGTATCTTTGGGTCTAAAATGAGTCTCTTGGAGACAATATATTGAAGGTTCTTGTTTTTTTTTAATCCAGTTTGGTATCCTGTGTCTTTTGATTGAGGCATTTAGCCCATCTCCATTTAGGATAACTAAAGAAAGATAGGAATTTAGTGCCATTTTATTGCCTGTAACGTGACTGTTACTGTATATTATCTCTTTTCCTTCCTGGCCTATGTAAGTTTTATGCTCTCTTTTTGCTCAGAGGACCCCTTTTAATATTTCTTGTTGGTCTGGTTTGGTGATCTCAAATTCTTTTAGTTTCTGTTTGTCCTGGAAGCTTTTCTCTCTCCTGTTTTCAGTGATATCCTAGCTTGATATAGTATTCTTGTGGGTCATATTTTTCTCTTTCAGTACCCTGAATATACTATGCCAGTCCTTTCTGGCCTGCCAGGTCTCTGTGGATAGGTCTGCTGCCAATCTAATATTTCTACCATTGTAGGTTACAGACTTCTTGTCCAGAGCTGCTTTCAGGATTTTCTCTTTGTTTTTGAGATTTGTAAGTTTTACTATTAAATGTTGGGGTATTGATCTATTTTTATTGATTTTTGAGGGAGGTTCTCTGTTCCTTCTGGATTTTGATGCTTTTTCCGTTCTTCAGATTAGGGATGTTCTCTGCTGAAATTTTCTCCAGTATACCTTCTGCCCCATTCTTTTTCTTCTTCTTCTGGGATTCCATTTCTTCTAATATTGTTTCACTTTATGGTATCACTTATCTTGAATTTCCCCTCATGATCCAATAGTTGTTTATCTCTCTTTTTCTCAGCTTCTTTATTCTCCATCATTTCATCTTCTATGTCACTAATTCTCTCTTCTGCTTCATTTATCCTAGCAGTTAGACCCTTCATTTTTTTTTTTTTAAGATTTCATTTATTTATTTGACAGGCAGAGATCACAAGTAGGCAGAGGGGCAGGCAGAGAGAGGGGGAAACAGGCTGCCTGCTCAGCAGAGAGCCTGACGTGGGGCTCGATCCCAGGACCCGGAGATCATGACCTGAGCCGAAGGCAGAGGCTTTAACCCACTGAGCCACCCAGGTGCCCCTAGACCCTTCATTTTTTATTGCACTTCATTAATAGCTTTTAAATTTCAACTTGGTTAGATTTTATTTCTCCAGAAAGGGATTCTCTAGTATCTTTGCTTTTTTCAAGCCCAGCTAGCCTCTTTGTCATTTTTATTTTGAACACTAGTTCTGACAGCTAACTCATGTCTTTGTCAATTAGGTTCCTGGTGGTTGGTACTGCCTCTTGTTCCAGTTTTTGAGGTGGCTTTTTCCTTTTGTCATTTTGTTCAGAGAAGAATAGATGAAGGAGAGAACAAAATGCTAAAAGGGTACCAATGACCCCAGAAAAATACACCCTAAACAAATAGGAAGAGACTAAAACTGGGGGAATAGAAAAAAAAAAAAAAAAGAAGAAGAAGAAGAAGAATATGATCAGACTGGTGAATAGAACAGAGCCATACACTAGATTTTGGGTGTGTTTTGATTAGAAGAAACTGCCTCCCAAAATTTTAAGGAAAGAAAAAAAAAATGTACATACATACGTATATAGGGAAATGCAATGAAGGGATGGAATAGGACTGTAAAAATGGAAATTAAAAAGGATTTTAAAAAAGTAATTGATAAGAAATAGGTTGAAAAAGGAAAGAAGAAAAATTAAAAAAAAGAGAGAGAGCGAGAGAGAATATGATCAAGCAGGTGAATAGAACAAAGCCATACAGTAGATTTAGGGTATATTTTAGTCTGTTAGAAGAATCTGTATCCCAAAATTTTGAATAAAGGAAAACATATATGTACAAAAAATAAGGTTAAATACAATTAAGGGATAGAATATGACTGTTAAAATGAAAACTAAAAAAGGTAATTGATAAGTAAAGAAGTAAGAAAGTCATTGTAAGAAGTTAGTTGAAAAAGGAAAGAAGAAAAATTAAAAAAGAAAAGAAATAGAAAAATAAAAAAAAAATTAACTTTGAAAGACTGAAGACTGATGGGGAAAAAGCCATGAATGCTATGTGCTGTAGTCCCCTAACACTGGAGTTTTACAGTTCTCATTGATCGGTAATTTTGGTCTTGGCTGGATGTTCTTGCTGACCTTCTGGGGGAGGGGCCTGTTGCAGTGATTCTCAAATGTCTTTGCCTGAGATGGAATTGCACCATCCTTGCCAGGGGCCAGGCTAAGTAATCTGCTCGGGTTTGCTCTTGGTAGCCTTTGTTCCCTGAAGGCTTTCTGTGCAGCTTTAGAGGACAAGAATGAAAATGGTGGCCTCCTACTCTCCAGTCCCAGAGGAGGCCAGAGCTCAGGCCCCCACTCCTCAGTGAGCCTTCAGACAAAAGCAGTCAATCACTCCTCTCTCCCTGGTCTCTGTCCACCCTCTGTGCTCACCGGCCTGTGGTTGAGTGTTTCTATCTCTGGCACATGGTTCTGTTTGGAGTCTCCAAAACCAGCAGATTCCTGAAGTGTGTTCCCATGCCACTCCTCCTAGGGGAGGAAAGGGAGTCTCCCTGCTTTTGCTTCTGCTTCTTTTTGGGCCCCTGCTTGAAAAGCAGTGGCCTGACTGAGCTGCTGATCTCCATTTATGGCATCCCTGAGTTAAGAGCCCACTCCCTGGCTCTTTATTTGCAGTCAGCTTCACTGCTCCAATACCTGGGAGCTCTGCCACACTTAGGCACCCCTGCTCTTTCTATGACCCTGAGAGTCTTGAGACCACACTGTCCCAGCAAAGGTTCCACCCCCATTTAGCCACTGGAGCAACATCCCTCATCATAGTAGACTTCTGAAAGTTCAGATTTTGTGCTCTGCAGCTCTGTCACTTGCTGGTAGCTGGCTGACGGAGGCTTTCCCCATCCCACCTACCCCTGCAGTCGGTCTTCCCAAATATCACCCCAGATTCACTTCTCTGTATGTCCTACCTTCCAGAAAGTTGTTTTTCTGTTCATAGAGTTGCTGCTTTTCTTTTCTTTGATCTCCTGTTAAGTTTGCAGGTGTTCAGAGTGGTTTGGTAACAATGTAGCTGAATTCCTGGGACAGACAAAGTTTAGGTCTCCTACTCCTCCACCATCTTGGAGCCCCCTCCTGCTTCTCTCTTTTACTTATAAGGACCCTTGTGATTACATTGAGCCCACTCAGATAATCCACCATAATCTCTCCATCTCAAGATCACCTGATTGGAACCTTAATTCCATCTGTAACCTTAACATCCAACGTAATATATTCCCTGGTTCTATGGACTAGAACATGGAAATATTTGGGGATATATTTTTCTGTCTACTCCACTTACCATATGGGGAAGGGTTAGAAAAATATCATGAAGCAAATATACATTTAATTTATGAAATCTTTGTAATGTATAAACTCATGTCCTTGAACTTTATATATTTGCTTTCAAAGCAGAGAATTGATCTCAATATCATAAAACTGTAGATGAAAACTTTCACAGAAAAAAAAATCATGGGATACAAACTGTGAGAGTAAGATCATGGTCAAATAGATCATTTTAAATCTGAATTTGGCATAGTTTCTTTGGGGAGTCCCTTTTACCCTCAGGCAGATCATACAGCTTGAAACAAATATGTTACACTGCAGACATATTTATCATTTTCACCACTTCATTCAATTTGTGTTATAAGAAATTCATTTGGGGCTGCTGGAGAATACTTCTGAAATGCATGCTGTTGATTAAACAGGGCAGAGTAGCTGTGGACCAGAATTGATAAAGAGTTATAGAGCATGAAGGCAGTGGGAACTGATGTGAGTAATGGTGCCTATCCATGCCTTGAAAAATCCTCTTTAAATTACACTTGTGAGTGGATGGGAGAGCACATTCTCTTGAAGCCACCATCAATCCTCTGCCTAGGTTGCAGTTCTCTTTAATACATCAGCGAACCTCCCTTCTAGTACATTTGCTCTTCTGCTGTCTAGAGATGAGAAGCTGTAGTCTTCACATTGACAGAGGGACATAAGGGCCATTGATTCAAGAGTGAAATCAAAGGACACACTATTTGGCCTCAAAACCTCTAGACAGTTAATTCAGCCTCCTAGGCCGAAGGTTTTCTCAGTAGAGGGTATTTGCAGTTGAGTTGGCTGATTCTTTTTTTAAAGGGAAAGTCCACTGATGAGCAAGTTAATCAGCTTCCTTTGCTAGTTCTTAGAATATATTCTGATATTTTTAACTGTTGTTCAGGAGTTGTTCTTAATAGCAACATATGCAACATAGTCCTCTAGTAGAAGCGATACACCTAGTAGATAGGAGCACACAATTTAAGTAGCATATACTTGAGTTCACGTCTGAGCTCTAACTAGAGAGTACATGGTGTTGGGCAAATTAATAAACATCTTTGTCTGTAAAATGGGAATACCCATATCTAACACATTAGGTGGTAATGAATAAATTTGGGATAATGCATGAAAAGCATTTAGTGAAGTGCTTCTGTATATCTTGATATCCTCCTCATCTTCTACCCAGCTTCTTAAATTCTTTCAGAAGCCATTAAATTAATGTAACTGAGTTGGAAGCTTAAGTGTAAGAGACTGTATAAGGGGGAGCTGTTACAGATTGGTGAGCCAAGGGATTCAGTTAAAAATTACTTAAAACAGTTTGTGTCCCAAATAAAATATTGCTGTGGAACAACCTAAACCTTTAGGCTGGTAGTTTACTGCCCCTCTCAGACATCTTTTATCAACAATGACCACACACACTGTAGTGGAGACTTGGGATATGGACATACCAGAAATCAGACCACACTATAGTGGATACTTGGGATTTGGATATACCAGAAATTCAGAGATGGTTCTCCTGGTTCCATGATTGTGTGAACCACTTTTAGTTTCAACTGACACTAAACTATAAAGTAAGAATATATGTACCTCAAAAAGCTACTATGAGAGTTAGAAGTAATACTTTAAAATATCTAGCAAGATATTAGAAAATGTAGATATATACTATATGATAAGAATGTATTCTCATAAAAACAAGTGTGGAACAGATTCTCATCTACTATACCCATTATAATTATTTTAATCTTTGTAGAATTACCTCCATGTGTCCCCCCAATAGTGAAAATTATATTTATTTCATTCATTATTATATCACAAAACCCCACATAATCAGCTGTATTTAGGTTTGAGAGGACACAGGAAAGAGGAACAATTCCATGATCTAGTTACATAAATACAAAAAAATCTATTCTTGATATGCCAAGAATGGAAATCTTAGAATGCATTGTCTCACAGAGGCAACTTTGCACATTATGATCAGATTCTGCATAATAGAATTCATACTTTTATATGAATGCAATATGCTTTTGGGGGTAGTCCTAGGACTATAAACACTGTAACATGGTTTCTAGGGGAAAGTGCTCCAATCAAGCTGCTTATGTTTGAGATCCAACATGATAGAGTGGTTCAGATATAGATTCAGAGTCAGAGAGCCCTGCATTTAAATCCAGGGTCCAGTACTTACTAGCTGAGTGAGTGAGTGAGTTTCTTAATCTGTCTGTCCTTCAGTTTTTCCATCTGCAAATGAGTGGCATAAATACATCCCTTATGTTGTTTGGAGGAATAAATGGAATAATGTATGTCTAACACTTAATAAGCACATAGTAAGATTCCAAATATTAGCTGTTTAATATTACTATTGTTATTACAGGTTATATTTAAAAACCCTTTTTAGAGCTAACCAGTGTTTGTATTCTTGGAAGTGAGAGGGCAATTGAGAAAGGCCATTTGAGACACAAAACACAATTTCCTAAATGAATATGTTGTTTTGTACATTTACTCAGCAGTTGAGAACATTATGATGCAAGTATTTCATGGTCTTCTAATTATTGTTGTTCCCAACTTTAACCCTGTATAATGCTCAAATCAGATATGCAGAAGAAACATTAGAAATGAAAACCTGATAGTGATATTAGAATAGTGATAAATGCTTTATTCTTTTGTTAGAGTGGAGTTTGTGTTAAGATAAATATATTTTAGAGTCTGATATAGTGTGACCCTTTCCTAATACTTTAAACAAAATGTATGTAAGAAAATATAATGCTTTCTATTATGTTGTAATTGATTTCTCCTGTATCTTTACATGAACAGACACACTATTGTGTTTTCTCAACCCTTGTATCTTTTATTAAATGAAATAACATGGACATAATACTAAATAGAAGAACAAGGGGGAAGATAACTCAGTAGTTTTAGTCTGTGGCATTTTCTATTACTTATCGTGGGAGGCACTAAAGCGTAGCTTCTGTTGATTCATAGTAAGAAATAAAAGTTAAAGAAGTTGACTGTGTAATCTATCTTTCCAAACACAAATTAAATATCTCTCTCAATGTTTACATAGTGCTTATTGCAGAATATAGAGGAATATGCACATCATCTAAGCAATTTTTCACTTGATATTTAGCAAAAGGTTAGACTGATTTTACAGACTAAAAATAGTGGTAACACCTAGATAACCAGCAGTGCACACTCACTTTTATTATAAGGTTATAGAATAAGCTATAATATATACAGGAAAGATACTATATAAATTGTATTAACTATATTTTCTTATTTTCTGTATTCCTAACATATGGCATGTTAAGAGTGGGGAGTGGAGGGTGAGGGAGTAGATAGGCATGAGTGATTCTGTGAGCATGAATTTAATATGCAAACTGACCAGTCCTGAGTCTCTACCCCTTTCTGTCATCTTTAATGAGGCTCCTGAAGTCTGGGACATAATTCCCATGCTGTAAATTACCCCAAGATCAAATGCTAGAAGATTAGAGGTCACCCCTATACCCCCAAGCCCACTGAAGTTATTCTAACTATCCAATTCTAAACCTGCTCAGCTGCTTAGTCTGCCTTACCCATTCCTTCTCATGAAAACCACAATGAAGTCTTTGGCCTGTCCGTTCCCTTACTCCTTTTGCTTCCTGACTGATGCTACTCCTTTTTTGTGTGGTCTTGTGAAGCATGGCATGCTCCCTCCCCTTGGGAACTGTGAGTGACAGATGGGCTTTTCAATGGCAGTCATCTCTTGATCTGTTAACTTCACCATACTAGAATGAAAAGAAAATCCCAAGTTCATTTGAAAACATAAATCCAAGATTTTTTTGTAATTAAGGTTAGCTTTGGTGTTTACAGAAGGGCAGAAGAAAACAGTAATGAAAAGAGTGTCTTTCCCCTTTCATTCTTTTCTTTCTTTGCCTCTCCGAACAATTTTTTTTTTTTTTTAATCTTCATGTTAGATGTGACTTCAAGCATGAAGATGCAGCTTTGGGGGAAAAGCCCTCAAGGAGCCCATCTATTGGGAGAACAGACAAGAACATCCATGAGTTTAACCTAGAATAGTAACCATGAGGATAGAGGCACATCAGAGAGAGTGGCCATTTAACTGCTGGAGTGAGATGCCCGGTGAAAAATAATAAAAGGAAGAAATATTTCCAGGAAGAAGTAATAGCACAACAGAGGCTTCCTTTTTCTTATTATTTTAAAAGTAAGGTTTACTGAAGTAAAATTTACATATAGTAAAATCGTCTTTAAAAATGTTCGGTTCCCTGATTTTTTACAAACATACACAATTGTGTAACCACTACCATAATCAGTAGATAACATTTCTGTCACCACAACATGGTTCTCTTGTGGCTCTCTGCAGTCACACTTCTACTCTTACTCCTAGTCCCTGGAAATCACTGACCTCTTTTCTGGCCCAGTAGTTTTGCTTTTTTCAGAATGTCACATGAATGAATTCATACATATGTGTATTGTGTATTTTTTCCCCTTTATTCTTGATTTATGTGACTGGTACCACACTGTCTTAATACTGCTTTCTAGAATGTCTTGGAATCCAGTCACATATGTTCTCCAGCTCTGTTCATTTTCAGAATTGTTGAGTGTTTTTAATTTCCTTTGTCTTTCCAAATTAATTTTAGAATCCGTTTCTCCATTTCTATTAAGAATCTACTGATATTTTGATTGCGATTGCAGTGAATCTATAAGCTAACTATAGAAGCATTGACATCTAAATAGTAATGAGCTTTCCATACCGTGATTATGGTTTTTTTATGTCTTTAGGTCTTTTAAAATTTTTCTCAGCAATACTTTGTAGATTTTGTATACACTCCTTTTTAATTTATCCCTAAGTATTTCATGTTTTGATGCTATTGCTTATAGTATTATTTCTCTAATTCCAATTTCCAAATGTTGTTGGAAGAATACTCTTGTTAAGGTTTTGTAGAGCTCCATTCTGACTGTCCATCTTCTGCCACGCAATGATCAGAGGTTTTACTTTATCACATGATAAAATCTGGGAAACAAAGCAAAATAAGACAAAATACTCAGTTATGATCTGTTTATATTTTTTATCCTCTTCATTTACCTGGTAATGGCTATGAAATGGCTAGGGATTGCTAATTCATTATTCGGTGTTAGTGGAAGAAATATTCATTGTTTTCCTTACTTGGTGTGCCAGACAGACACTGCTGTGGCCAGTGAGGTACATGAAGTTACAGATAACCAGGGGAAGGAATCAGTGAGTAACATGGACATTTATTAGTTAAATGTACGTGAAATAGCAGGAAAGAGATGCTGAGAATATTGAAAGTGTTCTGAACATTATTGCTACAGTGGTATAGATATTTACTATGTAGACAAATATACATATATAGTTAATTATTTGGTGATACATTTAATTTTGGGATAAATCCTTTTGGGTATAATGAGCAAAAAACTGAAAGTGGATACTTAAAATTAAGTACTAAATTTCTCTTTTTCAATAAAGTTGAAGAAGAAATTTAGTCTGTGCAAAATATTTGTTGACAATTACCACCTGCCATGGGGACCATAGTGATATCAATGACTATATAGAAAACAGAAGACAAATATGCTGGGGAAGCATCAGAATTTACTTCAAAAGTTAATAATTATATTAAGAAGAATGTGCCTGAGGACTGATTTAATATGCAGCTGCAGATGGTATGTTTACATATCACTCTGTGAAATATCATTTATCATTTAGATAAAATGACTATTTAAAATAGCTCTTATTCAGTTGTTATCCAGATTTTCTTGTGCATGTATGAAAACTTGAGTAGGAGCTGTGAATGTTTTGGCTGTATTAGCAGAAGAATATCTCCAGTTACTAAATAATGGCAGCTTTATATCAGAATGTTCATATCCTTCAAAAAGAAAACTTGTTAATTCTAATAATGGATCTTTTTTTTTTCTTCTTTCCAATCTGTGGAGTCAAAGTAAAGGCTTTGGATGTTCATTCTGTCAGATGTGAAATATCTGATATTATGGTGGATGCCTTTGTAAAATTTGGTTTAAAGTTTCATTCACCATTCAAAGTAAAATTACTTGGTTTGCTGTATTACTAAAAATAGTGGAGCATAGAATCACTGGAAACAGTATTGTTAATAAATTAAGAAAACTTGAGCAATGTGCTTGGTATTCATCGTGGCAAACACACAATTTATCATTGTTCCTTTTCTATCAGTGGTAATAAAAGCTAGAGATGTCAGATTTACACACACTTTATAGTAACTGAACTACACAATTTTTATATGAGAATAAAACAAAAAATAAGGACAAAAAAAGAATTTTAGCTGGCAGATGTGCTTTCCATATTTGTTGCCCACCATCAGATAGAAATGTTTGAAGCTCTGAAAACCTTGGAAATAAACCTAACTGCTCAATGATGATACTGTTTTTTTTTTTTTTAAATAATGAATCATGTAAATTTTTGTTACATTTTATGCAGAATAAGGCAGAAATATTTAATCAATGTATTTATGAATGGAGAACCAAGAAATGTCAGCCCTCTCTCTTGTTCTTTTTTTTTTGAGAGAGGGAGTAGGGAGGGCCAGAGGGAGAGGGAGAGAGAGAATCTTAAGCAGGCTCCATGCCTAACACTGAGACTTATGCAGGGCTCAGTCTCAAAACCCTGAGATCATGACCTAAGCTGAAGTCAAAAGTTGGATGCTTAACGAGCTGAGCCACCCAGGCGCCCCAAGAAATACCAGCTCTTAATGCTTTTCAGCAAATGACAATTGTTTAAAACAAAATTTATGAACAGGAAACTATTGCAGTGTATCCCTATAAAAGCAGGGGAAGGTCACAATAAATAAAATATTCTTCTTCTTAAGTTTGAAATTCTGTAATTGCACTTTGGAATATTTCAAACTGTGGGGAAATTTTTTTTGATAGGGCTCCTGTTTGTTTTTTGTTTTTTTCTTATTGAAATGATACTTTGTCTCCATTTTCTTGAACTATTATTGTCAAATAAAAATGTATATATTTAACTTTTACAATGTGATATTTTGACAAATAAATATATTGTAAAATTATTACAATCAAGCTAGTTAACATGACCTCACAAAAGTACCATTGTTTGTGTGTGTGTATGTATGTGGCAAGAGCACCTAAGATCAGCATAACCAAAACTATATATAGGTTTCTCTTTCTCTCTCTTTTTTTTAGTTTCAGAGGTAGAATTTAGTTATTTATCAATTACGTATAATACCCATTATACATTACTTCAAGTGGGGTTCCTGTTTTTAACTGATAAATTTATATTTTGTATTGGGAAGGATTGAGTTTAAGTAATTTTATGAGTTTTCAGCATTTATATCTGGTGAAAGACATGAATGTATCAAACATAGAGAAAGCTTATTTGAAGAGTTTTATTTAGTTTTTTAATTTTTAAAAAACTTTTAAATTTTTTTGAGAGAGAAAGAGGAGTGAAGGGGCAAAGAGTGAGGGAGAGAGAGAATCCCAAGCAGGCTCCACACCCGGTGCAAAGCCTGATGTGAGGCTCTATCCCACCACCCTGAGATCATATACAACCTGAAATCAGGAGTCAGATGCTCAATGGACTGAGCTACCTAGGTGCCCCTGAAAAGTTTTATTTTGTAAAAACGGTTGTGAAGAAAGATTCTCATAATGTAATCCATATCTATATAAAAAAAAAGTCAGTACCTATAAATATAATGGACTAAAATATTTACAAGTTTACATGAAAATATTATAAATGAGAATATTCTTCATTTAGAAGTTTGTTCTGCTTACCTCAGAACCTAAATAGAGAATAATTTCTCAGTTAAAAATAGTCTATAGTGAAGAGCCAATTAAAAGTGTCAACAATGTAAAATTTATGAACTGAAAATGCAAATTTGAAGGTTGTAAGCAACTTTTAAATAAAATACTAATAAGATTATATAAAAAACACATACTTCAGAATAGTTTCTGTGATAGGATACTGTAAAACAAAAGGTAGGAATGACTATTCTTAAGCCACCTTCCTTCCCTTCTCTTTCCTCCCTTCCCTTCCCTTCCCTTACCAAGGGAGAGTGTGGGGGTAGGGGCAGAGGGAGAAGGAGAGAGTGAATCTTTTTTTTTTTTTATAAAGATTTATTTATTCATTTATTTGACAGACTGAGATCACAAGTAGGCAGAGAGTCAGGCAGAGACATAGGAGGAAGCAGGCTCCCCGCCGAGCAGAGAGCCCGATGCGGGGCTCGATCCCAGGATCCTGGGATCATGACCCGAGCTGAAGGCAGAGGCTTTAACCCACTGAGACACCCAGGCACCCCGAGAGAGAATCTTAAGCAGGCTCTACACTCAGCATGGAGCCTGACTGCAGGGCTCAGTCTCACAACCCTGAGATTATGACCTGAGCTAAAATCAAGAGATGGATGCTTAACTGATTGAGCCACCCAGCCATCCCCTTTTGCTGCTTTTATTTTTATTTTATTTTAAAAAATATTTTATTTACTTATTTGGAAGACAGAGAGAGAACACAAGCTGGGGCAGCATCAGGCAGAGGGAAGGGGAGAAGCAGGCTCCCTGCTGAGCAGAGAGCCTGGCGTGGGACTTGATCCCAGGATGCTGGGATCATGACCTGAGTCAAAGGCATCTAACCAACTGAGCCACCCAGATGCCCCTTACGCTGCTTTTAAAAGTAGAGTTAATTAGTAGAAAAAATTTTGCTTAAGTGAACATGTGTACATATTTTTATTTTTAGAAAGAATTTTCTTCATTTTTGGCAATAAATTTTGAATAGAACTGTTTTATAAATCTAATAGATAGTGAAACAAAATTATTGGTCAATAAATATATATTTCAGAAAGCATATATTTTAATTATTTTAGCTTTGTTTTGTTCCCCCAGTTTTCCCAATTTTATAGTCACTCAACTCATCAGTTTAACATTCAGAAATAATTGCCATTAGTAAATTTGTATGTATCTTTCCAAAAATACATATCTTTAAAAAAGAAAGTTGTTCAAATGTAATTCTTCCTTTTACTACAAGATTCCTCTTTGATAAATATTTTAAACACTTGCTAGAAGCTGTATATTCATATAAGAAAAAAATATATTACTAACATTTTGGCAAAATAGTTTACATTAGCAAAATTAGTTACTCAGTGTGTAAAATCTGTTTATCAATCTTTGTCTTACCTTGTCTATGCCATTTCTATTTTACTAATTCCAGATTTTCATTATTCTTTATATCACTATTATGATTACTTATATCATATAAGGAAGGCATCAGTAAGCTGTGATCTGTATGCTAAATTGGCCCACTGCCTGTTTTTGTGAATGAAGTTTTACTGAAACACAGCCACAATCTTTTTTTTTTTTTTTTTTGTATTTGTGGGTACTTTTATACTACAACAATAGATTTTATGTTGTGATAGATACCAGTAGCCTGCAGGGCAAAAATATTTACTGTCTTGATCTTTATGGAAAAAGTTTGCTTACTCTAATAAAGCTGAAAAGTGATTTAAAAAGTGCTCTAAGTAGGGGCACTTGGGGGCTCAGCTGGTTAAGCATCTGCCTTTGGCTCTGGTCATGATCCCAGGGTCCTGGGATTGAACCCTGCATTGGGTTCCTTGCCTAGCGGAGGAGCCTGCTTTTCCTACTCCCGCTCCTCTGCCCCTGCTCCTATTCTCTTTCTCTCTTGCTCACTGTTTCTCTCAAATAAATAAATAATTTTTTAAGTGCTATAATGAGAGTTTAGTCAATGGAAACATTACCTTTTCCTGTTATACCTAAAAGGGTTTGGTGGGGTGGGTCCTGGGCATGGTATCATGGAGTTTAGTTACATAGTTTCACAAACCATTAAAAAGCATATCCACAGGGTATGGTACAAAAACAATGAATACTGTTATGCTGAAAATAAATTAAAAAAAATGATTAAAAAAAAAAAGTTATCCACAGCTCTTTCCTCTGGGTGTTTCTCAATAGAAATATGGGCTGGCTTCACAGATTTAGGGGAAATAGCAATTGTATACAGATTGTATGAAAAGCATCTGATGAAAAGTTGTGATTCATTTTAATGAATAAGTTATATAAAAAGCATACCAATAAGCATATTTTATTATTTGATGTGAACACTCAATTTCAAAAACAGTTTGTTTTTATTATATTAGCAACTAACATCTGTTAAAAACAAAATAAGATTCAGCAATGTCATTGGAGAAAGACGTTCCAGAACGTTATTTCTACATGACTTTCTTACCTTTACCACATTAGTTTCTCCACAGATGTACACACACTTATGCAATGTGTTTGGGATACATGCTCATCATACACAAGGGTACACATATATACAAATACATAAATATTATATAAGCTTATGAGGGCATCTGTTGTCTATAATATATATACTGTAAGCTGGTTTGTTCAGTTAATATATTGTGACTAGTTTTCCATAAAACTGTATTCCAGTTTTAATTTTTGATATTTTCTCATTGTACGTATAAACTACAGATAATTTAACCTATTTCCAATTGACGAACTTTAATTGATTTAATTATTTACTGTTGGGGGCACTTTGAGGATTAAGAAATGAGGGGTGCCTGGGTGGCTCAGTGGATTAAGCCTTTGCTTTCAGCTGGGTCATGATCCCAGGTCCTGGGACTGAGCCCCGCATCAGGCTCTCTGCTCCGCAGGGAGCCTTCTTCCTCCTCTCTCTGCCTGCCTCTCTGCCTACTTGTGATCTTTGTCTGTCGAATGAATTAGTAAAATCTTTAAAAAAAAATTATTTACTGTTGTACACAATCTGTAATGATTATCTTAGTTAAATTTTACACATCTTCTAATTCGTTTCCTGTGCAATTCCTAAAAATTGAACTTATAGAACAAAGGGTATCCATATATCAATACTTAATTCACGTTTTATTGCTGAGTAGTATTCATTGTATGGCTAAACTTTATCCATTTTCTTGTTCATGGACATTTGGCTTGTTTTGGCATTTGGTTAGTTAGTATGAAGAAGGTTGCTATAAACATTCTTGTACGAGTTATTGTATAGATATTTTCATTTCTTTTGAATAGATACCCAAGAGTAGATGTGCTGAGTCATGCTGAGGTAGATCTATGTTTTATTTATCAAAAACTGTCCATAGTTGTGCAAAATGGTTGTATCATTCTCATTCCCAACGAATAAAGAATGAGAGTGCTAGTTGTTTCACATCCTTACCAATACTCTGTTTTAGCAGTCTAACATCCTTGAAGTAGTATCTCATTGTGGTTTTTAATTTGCTTTCCCTTGGTGACAAATAATGCTGAGTACATTTTCTTCGCCAATTGAATATATTTTCTTGTAAAGTATCTATTTTAATCTTGTATCCATTTTTTAAATTGGGAATTTTATATACATACACACACACACACACACACACACACATATATATATATACATATATATATATATATTTAAGATTTTATTTATTTGACAGACAGAGATCACAAGCAGGCAGAGAGGCAGGCAGAGAGAGGGGGAAGCAGGCTTCCCGCTGAGCAGAGAGCCTGATGTGGGGGTTGATCCCAGGACGCTGAGATCATGACCTGAGCCGAAGGCAGAGGCTCAACCCACTGAGCCATCCAGGCACCCCGGAAATTTGGGATATTTTTAAATTGGTAATTTGTGGGAGTTCTTTATTCTGAATACAAATCCGTTGTCAAATAGATGTGCTGTGAATATTTTTCCAAGTCTGTGGCTTGCTTATTCATTTTCGTACGTGGTGTGGGCAGATACTTTTTTGAAGTCCATTTTATTATTTTCTCCCCCAGTATCGTTTGTGTCCTGTTCAAACCTATCCCATGAGATCCCAAGCCTGTCACAGAAATTTTCTTCTACATTTTTTCTAGAATGTTCTTTTTTACATCTTGATTTTATGATTCATCACATTTTTCTATATGGAGGGCTAGAGAAGTCGACTACAAAAATTTCTGCTCAACTTTTTAGTTATTTAACCTCTTGATTGAGGTGACTGAATAAGTGATACTCTTTGTTTCACTCTGGATAAAAAATTTTAATCCAGATTTCTAGTTGTTCTTAGGAGGAGGTTTTGTCCAAAGCAGACTAGTCAAATAAGATCAGAGAAGGTTATTCCCTTTGTTTTCAATATCTAAATTTTTCTGTATACCCAGAGATTATTCTCTATTTACTTATATTTGTCTAGAATTTGGATTTAAGCTCAATTAGTTTCTTTGAGTGCCTATACACACATTCTAGAGAAAGACAAAAGAAGGGGTGGGGTTAGGGAGAAAAAGTCACTGTAACTGTTTTCCCAGCATGAAGCTCAGTGAGGAATTAGGGAGTTACTGTGGCTGCCTGGAAATATCTGTGGGGGAGTGATCCTTTAAGGAGTAAGGAATTTTTCTTTTGTGGCTTGCTATAATTAGCTGGAACTAATTTCTTTTTGTGGCACCAGCAGCAACCCCCACATTACTTAGTTTATTATTTGTAACATGTACGAGTTGTACTCCCCTCACAGTAGATTCCTGATTCTGTGGCCTGAATTGCCTGATAAATACTCTGAAGCTTCAGTGAGTGTTTACAAATACCACCGAATTTGTAGTTTAATAGCACAAACATCTTATTATAGCTCATGATTTTCAGAGTTGACAATTCAGGCAGGGTGACCCCTGAATTGATACCCAATAGTAGCTGTGCTGAGTCATGAGGTAGATCTGTGTTTTATTTATCAAAAACTGTCCATAGTTGTGCAGAGTGGCTATATCATGCACATTCCAAACGAATAAAGAATGAGAGTGCTAGTTGTTTCACATCCTCACCAACACTGTTTTAGCAGTCTATGATCCTTGAAGTAGTATCAAGTCAGCACCTCAAACACCCTTTCATTTATACAGAGAGGCTTCTAAGAACATTAAGAGCATGACTCATAGTCCCTCTCAACTAGACAACAGTGCTTCTAAGACTCCTAAGAACCCCCAAATCTACAGACAGAATAGACTAAGAAAGTTACTCAGCTGTGATATTGGCTATGGTTTAGGGAAGTACAAACGAGGAGGCAGAACCAAGAGTTGCAGAGAATCATTCACAGGGAGCAGGACAGAGCTCCAGTAATGAAAATGACAATATGTACACATCCGAATTGGTTTTTAATTTGTACCCAGTCTGCTGGGTAATTCTTTTATATGGTATGGATAGAGGTCACCTCATGGTATTCAGCTGGTTTTGAGAGCCACCCTAGCATATCCAGAGTGGTTTCAGTAACTTTCCACAACCTTGATGAGAATGGTTGTAAGGCTGGTCTCAGCTGAATGTATCAACCAAAGTGCTAACAGATGGTCTCTCCAGCATGGCAGCTCACGGTGGTCAGATTCCCATTGCATAAGGTGGAAGCCGCATGGCTTGTTATGGGCTATTTTCAGAAGTCATTTAGCGTACACTGGATGCAAAATTGGATACTATATCCTATTAGTTGAAGCATCCACTGGTTTACCTTGGTTTGGCAGAAGGGTATGTATGCCTCACTTCTTTCTGAGAGAAGTATCACGGATTTTGCATCCATGTTTAAAACTGTCACAATCTGCCTTGAAGTCCAGGATCTCATTTAAATGTTCTCCAGCAGCAGATGAAGTTGTTAGAGTTCAATTACTTGGGTACAATTCCTCCTGTTCTGATGTCTTGTGAACTTAAATAATGCCTTGCCTCCCTTCCCCAGCACACACATACAGGCAAGATATAGTGAAGAGAACGAGACAAACCAGATACCCCCATACAGAAAGGGGAAATGGCAGCTATGTGGCAGTTACTAGTGAGAGCACTTCTGAAATTCAGCTGTGTACATATTGTCACTTTCATTACTGGGGCTCAGTCCTGCTCCCTGCGAATGATTCTCTGCAACTCTTGGTTCTGCCTCCTTGTTTGTACTTCCCTAAAGCATAGCCAATATCACAGCTGAGTAACTTTCTTAGTCTATTCTGTCTGTAGATTTGGGGTTCTTAGGAGTCTTAGAAGCACTGTTGTCTAGTTGAGAGGGACTATGAGTCATGCTCTTAATGTTCTTAGAAGCCTCTCTGTATAAATGAAAGGGTGTTTGAGGTGCTGACTTGAATCTCTCACATCTTATGAAAGGATCTTATAGCCAAAACTTGGATACCTTGAGGCTCTATTTTATTTGCAGTACTCTGAATTTGATCTTTTCCCTAAAGCTGTATGTCTTTGAGAACACTAGGTTGCTTGGAATGCATATCCCAGGCTCTTTACATTTCCTCCAAATTCTGTTCAAAAACTGAGTTCATTCTTTGATTCATTGCTCTTTTCTTCACTTTATTATAGGCATTGAGAATAGGTCAGATAGTATTTCCAGCACTGTCCAGTATTCTCTTTAGCTAGGTCATTGAAAGCATGATGTGTACTTCCTATTTTCCATAGTACCCCAGGTGATAGTGTCTGTAGACTTCCTGCTACTGCATACCAAGTGTTTCTTTTCTTCCAGCTTCCAAAAAATTGTTTTTGCTTTCCATTTAAACCCATTGACAGCCAGCTTTTTTTTTTTAAGATTTTATTTATTTATTTGACAGAGAGAGATCACAAGTAGACAGAGAGTCAGGCAGAGAGAGAGAGAGAGAGAGAGAGAGAGGGAAGCAGGCTCCCTGCTGAGCAGAGAGCCCGATGCGGGACTCGATCCCAGGACCCTGAGATCATGACCTGAGCCGAAGGCAGCGGCTTAACCCACTGAGCCACCCAGGCGCCCCTGACAGCCCGCTTTAAGCCCATAATACTTTCATTCATTGCCTATTCTCTAAATCCATACCACATATATACCTTTAGTTTTACCACTTCTTTTATCAAATTCTGTTGCGGCATACAAAACTACTGCAAAATCCAGGGTTTTAAACCACCAGCCGTTTTATTGTATCTCTCAAATTTCTGGGTTAGGCATTCATTCAGGGCTTTACTTGATTTTTCTTCTAATTAAGGGGGCATTGTTGGAGGTCACTTGATGACATTCTGCTGGCAAAAAGGCTGGTTAGGAATATTGGCATGTTTGGTAGCTTGGCATGGGTGGCTGGAGACTGGCCTCAGCTGGGAGTGTCAACCAGAGTGCCTACATCTGACTTTCCCAGCATGGGCTTCTCAGAGCAGTAAGACTTTTTACATGGAGGTCCAGTGTTCCATTAGTGAGTGTACCATGGAACAGAGCACAAATTCATCATGTTTTAGCTCTTTAAAAGTCTTACAAGTCATAGAGTCATGTCAGCTATGTTTATTGGTCAAGGCATTCAAAATCCTGCTTTGATTCAAATGGACATTTCATAGATTGCCACATCTTAATGAGAAGTGTTAATGAATTTGCTGCCATGTTACAAACTTGCTCTAATAGGATCAGTTCTCTTTACGTCTAATGATAGTTCTGTTGGGGACTTCTTCCCATCTTGGCATTTCCTTTGCATAGTAGAAATTCCACTTCCTATTTCTTCCTTCTATTGTTATGAAATTTCCTCAAAATATCTATCTTTTGGTGAGACAGTTAAAAATTTCTTTTCCCAGTAGTAATACAGATTTGTTCTACTGGATTGCTTATTAATTTTAAGGAAATGTGAAAGTAAAAAGTTATGGAGGTCTATAGAACTTTGTTTTCATCTAGAACATGAGGAACAAACAAAGTTTTAAACCCTGTTTGGAATTAAAAATGTAATTTTTAAAGACTTATTGAATGTAGGGTAACAGGGATATTCACAGGAAGATCTCTAATTGCTCTTTAGAATCAGAGTAGAATTATTTATTGAAACTCAAGCTTTAATACAGTACTAAGCTCAGCTCATTTCTTTAAATGAAAAGACTCTTGTTTCCTTTCTTTTAATCTCTTTCTTAGTTTAAAAATACTAAATGAACTTAAAGGAGAGAATACAGAGCTCTTACTTCAACCAATTCATAGTCTCATTGAATGTAATTAAACAGTATCTTAGGAATCATTAATATTAGTTATATGAGAACCATAGAAGTTTCTAGGAAACTGGAAAGTTTATTCATTTTAAAAATTAGTTGCTCTTAAGGAAAAAAGTTTGGGAGGCCAACTCATGGGAAGAGGGAGAGAAGAATAGCAAATATCATGGAAATTAAATCTAGTCTTCCTTTGATTCTTTGTTTTACTCATTCATTTGTTGGCTTAATTATTATTATTATTTTTATTTTATCCATCTGACCATCGAGTTACTAAAATTTTGAGTTTCTTCCTTATATAAATCACTTATTTAAATCATTAAATCACTAATTGACTAATTTAAACAAGTTTATTTGTAGAAAACTGCAGTTTATAAAATCAGAGACCTGGACCCAAGATACATGACAACATAGACTATTGTCAGGAAGGGGCCAAAGCTTGCCCACAGTCTTTTTATGCCTATGATTGCCAGTACAGAACTACTGATAGTACACATGCCACTTTGAATCATCCCAGTCTCATGTGTTTTGTTTTCTTTTCTGTGGATTCAGAGTCCTAGATAGGGCTGTCCAGTTGGCCATGCCTCGGTCTCATGCTCAAGGTCTAACTAACTTCCATGTGTCAGAAAAATGAGATTTTTTCCTGGTATCATATCATCCCCGACTCATGCACTAGAGGTTTCACCAGAAGTCAGAAGGGTTTTTGGATGCTGGAATACTAAAAACACAAATGGCAAATGCTAACTGTGGCCACACATTTGTCAGACTCTGTCTTCATTGCTAGAGACTCAGTCAGCAGTGAACAAGAAATTCTCCCTGCTCTGAAGAATCTCCTAGTGTGATAAAAAAGATGCAACAAATTAATGACTTACATTATGGCACAGGGCATAGCTTCAGGACCAGCTAGAAGGATTTGGGAGGCACATCAGTCAGTAAGATAAAGTGTCTTGGAGCACTGAATCTTAGAATGAAAGGATAGAGGCTAGCCAGGGGTAGCTGTGATGAAGACATGTTCCATGTTCCATGTAGGCTTTAAGCTGCCCATTGCCATAGTGCCCTTTGTTCTGGCACTCTGCACTTTGGGAGAAGAAAGTTTAGGGATTAAGACAGTACAGAAGATCCTGACCAGATTTGGGAATAACAGATATTCTTCTATATTTTTTGAATTACATTTGATCACCTACCTTTCCTCCCCTCTGAGCCATACACACTCTTTATAAGACTGTCACTGTGTCACAACTTCCTGTATACATTATCTCATTATCTCTCCAATCCTACCGAGAAGATAATATTATCTCCATTTTACAAATGTGGGAACAGACACTCATGGAGGATAAGTTATTTTCTCAGGGTTACTTTAGCTAACAATAATTCAGTCAGAAATTGAATCAAAGTGTTTTAGTTTCAAAGTTAATTCTCTTGCCTCAAACTGGATTTCTGTTGTTTTATTTCTGTTCTAGTGTTTTATATCCATAAATGCCCTTATTTATTTTTGGAGTATGTTTAGTGTTTGGGAAACAGCAGATAACAGGAACTGGTCACCTCTTCTCTATACCCATATCTGCAGGACATGTATTCCTGAGAGGACCAGAATATATCACCCAGTCCTTGTTCCAAGTGACTGTCAACAGAGTCCTAAAATGCATACTGACTTAGTCAATTCCTTTGGAATTTTGACAGAGATTTTCATATTAGTTGATAAATCAAATTCTAAACATTTTAATTTTGTTTTTTCTGAGTAAGGGAGTAGGGACCTAGTTCAGGATAAAAAAGAGACTCTCTTTATATTGAGTAGAAAGGGGAGAGAGGAGAACCAGAAGAATGTGGGGAAAAGGGACAAAGATATGAGGCAGGTGGTGGGCATGCTTGTATTTATTGTTAGAGACTCAAAGAGGGATAAAAGGCATAGTTTCTGGTTCTAATTCCTAATCGTGTGTTCTCATGAGGAAAGATGAACTGTGTCTCTAGTTTTGTGACATACCTTTTTAACTTTCATGTACACACACACACACACACACACACACACATATTTCTGGGGAGTGGGGTGATTTTTTGCTTCTTTGAGCCATAGTTAAAAAAAAAACTTTCAATTCTAAACACCTGATTAAAAAGTGAAACCTGTATTTTATTTAGCATCACTTGGGGTCCAGATGAAACAAAAAATGGTTTCATTTTTCTTTAAAAAGTTCAGTCACACAGGTGTGTGTATAGGCTGACAATTCTGTACTTAGTTTCCATTGGAAGTGGTTCTGTAGGTAACTGATTCTAGAGCTTCAGCATCTCTGCTGACACTGGAAGAGAAAAATACAGCAAAATCACACTTCTTCTTTTTCTTCTTCTTCTTCTTCTTCCTTTTTCTTTTTTTGATGATTCAGGCATACTAGATGAACAATTTTTCATCTAAACTTGTTTTTTAAAAGAGACAAAAGAATTGCAACATCTCTAAATTATAATTGAAGAGTAGGTCAGTGTATGTTATGATCAGTGATTAGTTAAGGAAAATGAAAAAAAAAGTAGCTTACCCTTTTTACCTAATTGCAGTAATTAAAAAAGAAATAAAAAACACTGAGTTCTGATAAATTACCTTAGGCTCAAGATTCATATTCTTTTTTTAATTTAAATTCGTAATTAACACAGTGTATTATTAGTTTCAGAGGTAGAGGTGAGTGATTCATTAGTTGTCTATAACACCCAGTGCTCATTACATCATGTGCCCTCTTTAATACCCATCACCCAGTTACCCCATCCCCCATCCATCTCCCCTCGAGCAACCCTTAGTTTGTTTTCTATGGTTAAGAGTCTCTTATGGCTTATCTCCCTCTTTGATTATGTCTTGTTTCCCTCTCTTCCTCTATGCTCCTCTGTTTTGTTTCTCAAATTGCACATATGAGTTAGATCATATGATAATTGTCTTTCTCTGATTGATTTATTTCGCTAGGATAATATCCTCTAGTTCCATCCACATTGTTGCAAATGGCAAGATTTCATTTCTTTTGATGGCTGCATAGTATTCCATTGTATATATATATCACAGCAAGATCCATATTCTATATTTCTACCTGCTCTTTGGTGTTATCAGTCATTTCCCTATGTGACTCAACTTTTTTTCAACATACATCTTAATATATGACTGAAGATTTCATTTGTTAGTCACTTAGTGAAAAGAAGTGTAGGATCCCAATCAGTTTATCTCCTCATGTTTTCTATAGGAGTTTTCTAAGTAGTATGATAAAGTAGTATTGATAAAGTGGTTTTGCCAATTACCAGAATTGCCAGTAATATTTTTTTTCCTCCTACTCCAAATAAGTAAATACCTAAGAAGTTATTCTGAATCAAATTATTCTGATTCTGGACTGAGAAAGCTGAGAAAAAAAAAAAATCTGTGGTAACTATTTTATGTTTATTTTGCATCACATATTGTAAAATGCTAAGAGAAGAGCAAATGCTTTAATTAAAAGGAACAGTTTTCTTAGGAAAAACAATTGCTTTGTTTGATAACCGAATCTAATGTGTTGCATAGCCAAACTGGGGCTTTAATATATGCCATCTTTTTAAAAGCCAGCTGAACCAGTGGTAGTTATGACTCTGTATTTATTCAATGTAATTGATAGAAATGTTTAATTAAATATTATGAAGGGTAATTCTCTAACTTTCTCTATCACATAAATTTAAACCATGAGCTTCTGAGATCATTCTTGTGTAATTAAATAAAACCACCCAAAGAACAGAAAAACAATGTTGCTAGAGTTCAAGATGGTTTTAAAACACTTTTGTTTGTAAAACCTTTGCATAAAAATTTCCTCCCTATTTCTTTTAACTGCCTGCCCTCCCTCCTTTCTTTCTTCCTTCATCATGCATCCTCAGTGTGAAGTGATTATATGAGATAAAAATTGAAGAAAATATAGACCTTTCATCAGAGAGTTTATGGACTAGTTGTAAAAGATTAATTGTCTGATAAACAATACAGATAATAAATGCCATAGGAAAGAAAAAAGTAAATTATATTTTCAAATTAAAGGGAGAAAATCTCATTTGAAATGATTCAAATTTAAAATTTTTCTCATTAAACAGGCTGCCTTCATCATCTTTAAACTCTCTACTTTGCTTGGTAAATAGAGTGTAGATATTTTATTACTAATCAAACTTTGAATAGGCCCCATATCACAGTGGTAGCCATATATTATAGCCATACCAACCTTAGGTTAAATATTTATTTCTGCACTTGTATATTTTAGCAAATGAGCATTAAATGGCAAGGTATGTACTCTTTGTAAAAAGTATTTGATTTTTTTTGATAAAGTAATTTATACAACTGTTCAAACATCAAACAATACTAAAAGGGATAGCTAGAAATAGCTGTCCCCTGCTCCTTCCCTAACAACCTCCTGCCCCTACATATTTTCCATTCTCTGTTTTAGCTATTCCATCTGAGATTTAACCCCCAAGCCTTTAAATAATAAGATTATTCAGCATACTTCTTTTTTTGAATGATATAATTATACCAAGGATGACAGTTTGGAAAGTTTTCTGTCATGCATGTCTTTTTGGTCCATTTTCAGAAAACAATAACTAGTTTTCATTTGGGGATTTGAAAAATCAATTTATACCCCAATCTTTCTAAATAGTCATAATGTAATTTTCCATTGAACAGACAACCAGTTTTTTCTAGGTGTCAATTGAATTTACAGAACTTTTTGCAAAGTAGGAGATTAATGATGGCAGAAGGTCAAATGTTTTACCTTTTATGTTTGTACTATGGAAAACAATAGTGATATGCCAGGAGCTCTCTTTTGCTAAGCAGTAACAGTCTTGAATGTGAATATTAAACTGTAGCTAAACTCATTTATATTTATGTGACCGAATACTTAAACTAATATATTCCATGAAGATGAACTCCAGTTTCGTCCGGCATTGAGATTGAATCCCTTTGCCTGGTGTTACTCCCTGCCCTCCACTTTTCACAGTCCAGGAATCCCCATGATAGATGTTCTAATTAAATTTTTCTGGTTTTCTTGTGTCTCCTTAAATAATGCTTGTTTTATCTCCATGGTTTACTTTTTTAATAGGTTTTCATAATTGTTCTATAGTATACTAGTTCCAGAGTGTATTAACTAGAATTCCATGGTCATACATGTTTGGGAAATATTACAGCTTTTTCCCTTCCTTGGAGATTCACAATGTGCAGGAGTATACAGAAGCCTTGGAAAATTCCTATGATGTTAAACAACAACAACAACAACAACAACAACAACAATAAAAACCTTCTACTCTGTTGAAATCAGCCTTTCTCCAGCTTGTTTGAACTAAACATATTTGTAGCATCTTTATTAACAGCCCACGAGACAATGATGAGCCGTTGATCAGTTGTAGATGCACGATTTCATGCTATTCTCTTACCTGTAATATTCACTAACTACTTTTCACTGCTTTCTCTGAAAATCCTATTCATCCCACAAGATGAAGTGTTGTATGGTATTTAGGTAAGTAGGGAAAGATGAACTGTGGGTTCTAGGAACAGCACAGTATATTTTTATCATTCAACAGGCATTATGTCAACGTATTAATCTCTCTTCTCAACTATATTCTAAGCTTCTTGAGAGCAAGGCTTGTTTAAAAACAAAAATGGTAATTCAAACCAGACTTAGCACAGCTTCCAAAATTATTCTGAAATACTGGATATAACTCTAGCCATCACACCTCAAAAAGATATAATAGCACTTAAAAAAGATTTAGTAAAGACTGGGGACAAGTGGTTATTGCATGAAGCTAGAGTTAGAACCATTACTGTAAGCAGCAAATTGACTTTCTGTCCAAATCTGGAAATACCAGCCTAAGGAAATACTGTGTGTAATTTGAGGTAAGTAACTATAGGAAAAAAAATAAAGGAAAACACTACAGAATCATTAGCAGATAGCTGAGGCAAAAAACACAAGTGAACATTTAGAGAGTTTAGACAAATTTAGAAATGGCATGATACCTCTTAAGAGAAGATGGGAATACAGTATTATTTTTTGTTTGTTAAAGAAGAGGACAAGTTCCTTCTATGAGCTAGAGGGCTCCGTGGAAAACAGTTTTCTTAACATGTTTCTGATCACTTTCACTTGTTGGTTGTGCAGCCCTCTGCAGTTATTTCATTTCTCTGCTGGAGTTTCCTCATCTGTGAAGAAAGAGTAATAATAGTGTCTTCCTTATTAGAATGCCAAGAAGATTAAATAGCTCCTGGCTCGTAGTAGGAGTTCAGTGTATAATTGCTATTACTATTACTATTATTTCTTCAGTACTCCCTATAGTAAGAAATAATGATAATATTAGTAGCTATCATTTGGTGAGCTGATAGATGTATTTTGTTACTTGTTTCCATAATCTGTTCAATTCTGGCACATGGTTAAGTAAATATTATCAACTCCATTTTACAGAGACAGAAGTTTAGCTAGGTTAAGAAACTTCTCCAAGCTCATGCATCTAATAGTGCATCATGATTTGAATCTAGAGAGTTTAGCTCTGAAAAGTCTGATTCTTAACCATGGCATGCACTTCTCTGATTTTAAGCTTCTCATCAGTGTGCTGGGAATGTTTCAGGTATCCTCAAGTTTTGCTTCCTTTCATCTGGAAGGGACTTTTGCTTCACTGGGCCATACAAGTATTTTCATTTCTCTCTCTCTCTCTCTCTCTGTGTGTGTGTATGTGTTGTGTGTGTGTGTTACAACATGAAATAGTTGCAAAGAAAAATGGATGGCCTTCAGAAAATGCTGGTGTATTGAAGGAAAGGACAAACTTGTTTTAAACATTAAAACATTTTTTAAAGGTTTATTTTAACTATTTAATTATTATATTAGAGAGGGAAACTGAGAGAGGGAGGGGCTAAGGGAGAGAGAGAGAGAGAGAATCCTAACATGAAGGGCTTGATCTCACAACCTTGAGATCATGACCTGAGCCAAAATCAAGAGGTTAATCAGCTGAGCCACCCAAGCAGCCCTGTTTTAAACATTTTTAATTGGAAGGACTTTCCCATTCTTATTTCCTGCCAGTGCCCACCATTTATGTTACCCTTCAGCCATGTGAAGTAGTTCATGCACTTGACAAGTCACAAATGCTCTTCTACATTTGATTCTATCCTGCTTGCCCAAGATCCTCTCTTGCTCATGGGGCAGAGTGGTATTTGCGAAATAATTGTTTCATTAAATAGTGGCTGCCTTAAACATAGAGCTGCTCTCAAGTTTAGCTATGTTCCCACACAATTTTTGGATACCTAGATTGATTTTTATCACTGGCTGAAACTGCCCCTGTGATGGTCAAGGGTGTTAGAATGCAGACTCCGTCAGGGTGCAGTGCTTTATCTTTGTGTCTCTGTTGCCTAACATGTGTTCTAAGACCCATATTCACCTCCTCAGTGTCTGTTACATTAATGGAAACAAAATCTTTAAGTTATTCAAATTGTTACCATTAGTGTGAAATTGTTTCTTTGGACTGAAAAGTTGGAACATGGGATTTGGACTCCATTTACAGTATTTATTATTTGCAACTTCTCTTTTGATGGCATTTTGTATTTTTGACAAGTAAAAAAATCTATAACAAACAAAAAACTTTTTTAATAGCTGAGAGATACGAATTAATCAATGTAGTGTGCCCATCATTGTCTAGATATAAATTTTGCTTTAGACTGATTTTTTTAATTGATAACCTAGTCTTGTGAGTGTTGTTGAAGCTTACATATGCAAAGAAAGAAGAATACAAATGCAAGCGATCTGTGAATGATTTGACAACTTTCCAGCATTATAGAGATTGTATTATTTAAATCCTCCCTTCACATTCCAACGGTTTCTTAATCACCCATGGTATGAAAGACTTTCCTTGACTTCTGCTGAAGCAGGTCTGATTAGGGGGAGAGGATTTTTACATATTCTAAGACATCTTAAAATATACAAGGTTAGTTATCCAGGAAATTATTGTCTGGGAGTATGATCCTATTTGATGGTTTTGATTTATAGTCATTGGACCTTACATAGAAAAGAAGGATATTCCAATAATGCAAGATGTGATGAATGCAATTTAAAGATTTTTGAGTGGAAGAAGGTTTTCATTCTAATAAAAGAAAAAGGAAGAGAATTGTAACCTTGAAATATCTTATGGCTTGTTGGTATATTTTATCCATGTCTTTGTTTTCATAAGCCTTTCTTAATATGTTTTTTTAAATTGCAGTAACTCCTGGAATTTTAATCTTCTAATCAGGGTTAGTGGTGCTAAACTAAAAGGAGCAAAATGAATGCTAAAGTTGTGGCATCACCATTCACGTGTCCCACGGTATTTTCAAGGAGTTTTGAAAAAAAATACAGGCTCTGAGATTTGATAGATTCAAGGGTAGTTTCTTTCCTTTATTAAGCCCATAAATTATACCTATTTTAGTAAATTTCCAGTTGATGGTGTATTAGTCATTTTTAATGAAATTTACTTCTATATGAGGTACTTTGACTATAATTTCTGTCACCATGGCAACCATTTGTTGGTATTAATAGTGCCAGAGTCATGGATTTTATTCCCAGAATTGAACCCTTAATATTACACTATTGTAGATTTTTGCCAGTGTTTTCAAAGTGCATGTTTCAATAGAAACCAGGTAAGGTATTATAAATTAATGATCAAAGTAATCTTCAGCACTTGGAAGAAAGGGGGATGCCACCCCAGACTTTTTTTTCTGATCACCCCAAACTTCTTGAAGTTCTCCCTGTAGACCTATGTCTATGAATACTTAAAAGTACTGTTAAAAATGTGGATTTGGGAATCCTAAACCTGACTTACTGAATTAGAATATCTGTGAGTCCTAGAAACTGCATGTCAAACAAGCAAACCTAGTCAGTCTGCTCACTATGGGAGACCAAAAATAATAAGCATTTTCCCTTATAGAGATCAGCAGATTATTACTTAATCTATTAATGGTAAATAGCTGATTATTCAAATGCTTTTTTCAAATCCCAGTGGTTTCTTTATCATCCATGATGTAAAGATTTTTCTAGACTTCTAATTTTTTCATTGTAGTAAAAAACATGAGATCTACCCTCTTTAAACTTTGAGTGTCTGGTATAATATTGTTAACTGTAACAATAGTGTTGTGCTGTAACACAACTGTAACATAGTGTTGTGCAGTATATATTTATTTTTCATTTTGCATGGCTGAAACTTTATACATATTAAATAGCAGTGTCCCTCCCCCTAGATTTTCCTAGACTTTTGACAGAGCAGTTCTGATTGGAGAGTAGAAGATTCCTTTCATTCCATTCAAATAGGCATAAATGTCATAAATTCAAAAAGCACATCAATTCAGTGGTCTAATGAAATAGGCACAAATAGACATATATAAACTTTACTTTCCTTATAATTATTCTTTCACCAATATTACCTGATTGAAAGTGTGTTGCATGTGGGAAGAATAAGAATGAATGATAGAATCTACAATTTAGAGTCAGCCCAGGAATCAGAAGAAGAGCTCTTTCTTTGGTATAGCAGAGTAGACAAGTGATAGAGAAATCTAAACAACTAATAACAACTGATAAGTACCTGTGGATTGTCTTTCCCTGAGGACACATTTTTATTGTTTCCTTAAACTGGGCAGGTGTATGGTTATAATCTCTTTGAGGGTATGACTGTGGTCCCTAATAAACATACATAATTTATTTCATTTCTATTTGGCCTTTTGTAAATATATATAGTGATATGCAAACAAGAAGACATCTAATAACTATCTGTTAAATATATACAAGATCCTGCTAGTAACTGAGTAGATTGTAAAATAATCTTTACACCCCAGGAACAAATGGTAGTGAAAAAAAGATTTTTTTTTTTCCTGTGTTATTAGGCTTCTTGGGGGTAGAGTTAAGATCAAGACTCAGGTTTTTCTGAAACCAAACACGAATCTAAATTATGAAATTATGTCTTTGGGGCAGAGATAGAGGGAGAGAATGAAAGAGTGAAAGAGAGATATCATCCATTAAATAGTGCATTCTGCAATTGAAGTTTAGACACTTTAAAAGGAATATATTGACCTTCCCCTCCTTTTTTCATGCAAATGAAAGCAGTGGGCAGTGAACAAATTATAAATCCAGCAAGTATGCAATATGAACATAGATTTCATAACCCTTTGAAATTGAAGACTTGGGATGTCATTTCTTTGTCACTTTTCAGTCACAGAGAATAATCTTTTCATTTTCATCTCTTTGGAATCCTTAGTTTTAGACAGACGTGCAGAGGATTCTGCTAAATTATAAGGGCAACTCATTTTAAAGGTTAAAGGATGATGTGCAATTAGCCTCTAAATTCAGACCTGATTATTGAAGTCAGATTATCCTTTGGTTTAGAACAATGTAACCAGACATTTTAATGCATAAATGTGTCCACTGTTGGACAATTAGAGTTGTCAGCTTAAGTAGTCAGTTGAAGAGACAGGTTAAACTGAAATTGGTAGTGTCTTTATGACCTTGTGCTTAGAAACATTTCTCTGGAAATACAATCATGAGTTTTGATTTGGTGAGGGAAGTAGCAGAATCTAATTATGGCTAACGTACCAAGACTACAGTCTTCATATACATCACAAACAATTGACCCATGAAAGGACAGATACTGAATGGATATTCTAGAAAGGCAGCAGTAATTGGTACTCAGGTACCAAAAGGATCAAGGGAGTTTTGTAGCCTATGACATGCTTTTGAAATAGAGTTTTGATCAGGGAGAAAGAAGGTTAAAAGGAAACATTGTTTTCTTCAACCTTCATCTCCCTCCCATTGTGCTATATATGAAATTTTATGTGCTATATATGTGCTATATATGTGCTATATATGAAATCTGCAAGGAGATTTCTGGCTCTCACCTGGGCATGAAAATTTCAGCTTCCTGTCTGTTGGCTAGTTAGTCATTTTTAATGATTTTTTGCTCACTCTGATACACTCTATACAAAGTACTTGCCACCATGGCAGCCAATTGCTTGAAAAGTGCATTAGGCTAAAAACAAACATTTGTGTGGGGAGAAAACTGCTTATTCCATTCAAATTTGTATTTAATTGAGTAAGTGGTAATGGGAAGTGAGATGAGAGATAATTAACCCATACTGTCAAGAGTTTTTTAGAGTAGGGGCACCTGGGTAGCTCAGTGGGTTAAACCTCTGCCTTCGGCTCAGGTCATGATCTCAGAGTCCTGGTATCAAGCCCTGAGTGGGGGGTCTCTGCTCAGCAGGGAGACTGCTTCCCCCTCTCTCTCTGCCTGCCTCTCTGCCTGCTTGTGATCTCTCTCTCTCTGTCAAATAAATAAATGCAATTTTTTTTTTTAAGGAGTTTCTTGGAATAAATACCTAGGTATGGCATCCTTAGTCCATTTCTGTCTTCAAATAGCAGCCTACAGACAGACATGGAATTCCAAGACAAGCATGATAACAAACAGGAATTTTAAATGGGTATGAGCAGCTGATTTGGGGAGGAAAAAATAGTCAACATTTTGATCCAGGTTCAATGCTAAAGATTAGCAGTAATATGTTCTCTTGTTCATAAGACAGAATTATTCTTAGTAATTAGATGTCACAATAGCATTTAAATTTACACTTTGGCTTGTCTATAAAGAATATCTTATTCCTGAGAAAGGCAAATGCAAAAATGGTTATGAAGGAAAAATTAATAAAGATGAGTAGATTCTTTAATGATACTATGAATAGTTCCCACACCTTTTTCCTAAAATATATTTTGCTTCTTTACAAATTTGTTCTGTTATAGTTCATTGGAGAATATTTCTCTCTTCTACTGTGTAAAGTCCAAAAAGTTAATGAAGTTAAACTAGATAAAGGCAGTTATCTAGTAACTAAAACTTTGTTGTAATTCAGATTTATAGTATATCATATAGTTTTACCACTTAACTTGTGAATATGATTGGATGACATTTTCAGTTGTCTCCTCTACTTTTTCTTCCATATGAGAACATTGTAGATGTTCAATAAATCAGAAAATTGTACCTCCACTTTTATTTGAAATTATTGTATAAACTCACAATTATATCAGATGAGAGAGAAGTTTTTTTCTATAAATTAGTTTACTTGTTATAAGGAGATCAGAAATCTGCCAGAGGAGAAAATTGACCACACTTAGCCATGTTCCATGGCTTGTAGTCTATATATAAGGTGACATTTTGTCAGAAGATGGAGTTTGATAAAAAGTATATAGACCAAGCAGTGGGTTGCCAGTTTGCATACTGAGGTACTTTAGTGAGATGCATTGTTATGAATTTTAACCAGCTATGGTGCCAAAAAAAGTGGAATTCTGATTAGTTGAATTTACTACATAATTGAAAGTGAAGCTGAAGGACATTTTTGTTTTGTTTCAATTTTGTTGCTCAAAAGTCCCAAATTCAAATTATCTGCACGTTTCTCTTAAAACTCACTACTGTATTTTTAAATTCTGTTATTTGCTAAGTGAGACACTTTCTGGGGCAGGGTGTCATGGTTCTGAACAATTTTCTTTGGATAATACTAGCAGTATAAACGATAGAGTGTATGGAAGTAAAAGTGCTCTCTTCCCTGGGTCAGAGATTCACAAACTCTATGCTGATCAGATATTCTTGAGGCTAAACTAACTCAATCATCCCTGTTTCTTTGTTAAATATGTGCTGTGTTTCAAGGATATGTAATTCTTTAAAGAATAATGAATTATAAATTCATTTATAAGTGCTCCTGAATTCATTGTAACATGGTCAAGACTTTTTCTTGGAAAAAAACATTTGTAACTACAATTGAGTGGAGAGAGTAGTCAGTGCTATTTGTAAATGATGATGAACTAATATTTGTTGACTGTTAACTATAGGTCAGGTAGTTTCCTAAGCATTAAATGTTCATTAACTCTGTCATAGGTAGTTTCATTTCCATTTTACAAGTGTGGAAACCAAGGCACAGAGAGCTGAAATACCTGGTTCAAGTGTATATAGCTAGTTACTGGTACTTAATGAGATGTTAAAAAATAGGTCTTCCTTATTGAAAATTTTGGGACCCACTGCTCTAGATGACAGCATAAATTAAAAAAAATCCATGGGAAACTTCATTTTGGTTATTTGTCAGTTGCTAAAGTTTGAGGAGAGGTAAGAAATCTGGTTGGTAATGTGAAATAATTGGGCTCTGGTTATCTCCAGTTTATTCTAAGTGCATATGACAGAGAGATCTGTTTATTGGTCTTGGTGGCAATCAGGAGATATATGTTGATGGGAGACATAACTGTGTCACCTGGAGTGTGTCTGCTTAGTATTCCTTGAGAAGCCTGCTTTTAGTCCTGTTTGAGGTATTCAGCACTGCAGCAGTCATAGTCTCTGGGGCTGCAGCAGAATCCACGCGCTTGTTTGCCAGGCAGACCTGAAATAACTGTTATTTATTTATAGCCTCTGGCACTGTCTGAAACATTCTGCAACACAACTAGGTTAACAATTTCAAGTTAATGTAAACACTCCAAAAATGAAAGCACTGGTGCTATATATGACCAGGTGAAGAAGAAGGATGGGAAGAAGTGAAGGCACAGGCCATATACAGACTCCAGAGTCCATGAGCCATTCTCTGAGGACAAGTTTGAAAATGACTGGTTGTAGTTGAGTGCTTGATACTATGAAGGGTTTCTCATATAGGTGTGTGGCTTTCACTATTTGGTCATGGCTGTTATAAGTGAAGGGAGAAGGACTAAAAGACAGGATTTCATGATAGAATATTCTACTCAAAACTCTGAGCTACTGCTCAAAATTCTGCAAATTCACTCACAGCAAGTGCCAGTCCTTTAATGGCCTTCATGATCTGCCATGCTGCTTCCTCTCTGAGCTCATCTCCTACCACTTCATCTTCTCTATTTTTTACTTACTCCACTTTAGCCAGAGGTCCACTTGATGTTCCCTGAACGTGCCAAGTATGCTTTCATGTAGGTCCTTTACCAATTATTCTCTTTGCCTGATACTGGCATTTCTCACTTCCTTATTTCTTTCCAATGTTTCTTCAGCTGTCACCTTATCAAAGAGGTATTCCTGACCACCTATTCCAGTTGTCTCTTGTTGCATATTAGGCACCCCAAAATATAATGGCTTAAAACAACCACCATTTTTTAATGTTAACACTTTTTTTAAATTTATTTTTTATTATGTTAAGTTAGCCAGCATATAGTACATCATTAAAAACAACCACCATTTTTATTATAGCTTATAATTTTGTGCATCAGAAATTTGGGCATAGCCTGGCTGGAGGAATTTTCTATTGCAGTTGGCATTAACAGAGGTCATTGAGTGGTGTTTTGTTGGTGGATTCACTCATAAGAAGGCTTCACTCACATGCCTGGAACTTTGGCAGGAATGAACAGAAGGCTGGCATCAGCTAGGATTGTTTTCTAGTATATTAGTTGTTTGTTGCTGTTTAACAGACTATCCTAAAACATAGTTGCTTAAAATAACAAACATTATTAAATCACAGTTTATGTGGGTCAAAAATTCAGGTGGAACTTAGTTAAGTTCTCTGGCTCAGGGTTTCTTACAAAGTTGCAATCACAATGTTTTCTGGGCTTTGGTCTCAAGACTCAGCTAGGGAGGAAGACCTTCCAACTCAGGAATTTGTTGGCAGGTCTTAAGTCTTTTTGGTTGTTGGTCACAGACATTAGGTCTTTGGTTCGTGGGCCTCTTCATTTATTGACCAGAACATAGCGGTTTGGGTTCCCTGTGGTGAGGCGTCTGGGAAAGGGAGAGCAAGGGAGAGCAAGCCAGACAGAAAACAGTTTTTATAACCTAATGTTGGGAGTGACATCCGAACCTGTTTGTCGTATTCTGTTTGTAAGAGGTGAGTCAGTAGGTCCAATTTATACTCAAGGGAAGGGGAATACACAAGGATACGAATATTAGGAAGTTGTGGTGATGGGGAGCCATTTGAAATGCTGCCTACTGTAACCAGAGAGTAAACACATGACATATCCGGGATGGTGCTCTCAGGGTTCCCAGAGAGTGTTTTAAGAGAGAGTAGCTGCAAAGATTCTTGTGTTCTAGCCTTGTAAGTTTCAGAAGATCACTTTTACTGTATTCTGCTGGTCGAGTAAGTGATCAAAGCTAGCTCAGGGTCAAGGGTAATGGAATCAGATTCAACATCTCCGTATAAGGAGTGGCAAAGAATTTTTAGTCATCCATCTACCACACTACTGTATATAATACAGCATGCCTCCCCCCACTTCTGCCATGTACCGGTTATTTTCTTTATCCCATTCTTTTTTCCTCCATTTAAAAAACTGATTATTATCTGTCTGTAACAACTAGAAAGTAAGCTCCCTGCAGTCATGGAATTTGTCCTTTTTGTCTACTGATACAACCCCTAGAGTTTAGGGTTAGATAGTGCCTGGCATATACTAGGTTTTCAATAAATATTTAATATAGTATTTGGATCTATTAGGTCTTACACAATCTAGTCCCCGACTGCTCCAACCCCTTCCTGTAGGTCAATATGCTCTAGTCATATTTACCTTTTTTGTTGTTGTTGTTATTCCTAAAACATGCTAAATTTATTGCTATTTCCAAAGCCTTTGTTCCAGCTGTCCCAGCTTTTACTTTATTTCCAAACGACTGGGTACTTTTTGTCATTTAGGTCCAAGTTTTAGTATGAGACCTTAGGAAAGACTTCTATATTAGGTCTATTATATTACCTAGTTTTTTTTCTTCATAGCACTTAAATGACTAGCGAATAACTTCTGGTACATGTGTTCATCTGTCTATTTCAGCTCACTTAGAAATAAATTCTATGGACTGAGAGCCTTGTCTGTCTTATCCAGAGCCCTGTCTTTTAGCAACTAGAACAATGTCTGGCTCAGTATAGGCCCTCAATATACTTTTGTTTAATAAGACACATCTACTGATAGTCAAAGTATGAAGAGATGGTTTTCTTCTTAATATTTCTGTCTTATAAAATTTAGCTCAAATTTTTCAATATTTAGCTAAAATTCAATGCCTATAACTTTTCCTTGCTGGCCTTCCCTCTTTTATTGCTATAATTTCATAACCACTGAATATCATTAAACCACTTTTCTTAATGACAGTAGAATATATACTCAAGATGGGCCTAATGACCTGGAAGTAATTGTAAGAATGTACAAACAAAGAGAACTGCCAGTTGGCCAACAGGGCTGATATTTTATGCACAGACCCTTGCCCATACTGCAGTAAATCTGGTTCCACACTTGGTTTTAGACTTATCATGTGAATTGATAATTAAAACTTGAGAAAGCTGGGAAAAAATGCATGGAGAGTAAGGTCCTTTTGGAAAGTAGTCGTGCAAAGTTGTAGAGGTAGACAAGAGGGCAACATTTAGTGTGTATGTGGGCTATATTTTGGACCTAGCAAATTTCCAGCAGATGGGGATCTCTTCTTTAGAATTTGTCATCTTGTCACTCCCTCTACTCTTGTCTCTCTCTCCATCCACCATCCCCCCCAACTCAGCTACAAAACCCCCAACCCCTTGCTTTTTTTTTTTTTTTTTTTTACATATAATAATATACCATTCACTGTCATCAACCCTGAGTTTAGGGGCAAGTGATAAGTTAGGTAGCAGTGGAAAAAGTTCTTTCTTCATGGTGTGAGCTTATCCAAATGACTGTGGAGTAGTGGCCAGGTAAAAGAACAGAGGTCGATGGAAATCAGGAAAGTCTTCTATCTGTTAGTCTTTGAAAATGTAGAACATGATTATTTCAACCTACTGTTTTAGGCAGTTATATTCCCCTTGATTGACCCAAGTGCTTTTTTAAGCATACATTTATTTCTAGACCAACATCGACCAGAATGTTCAAACATACATGTTGAAAAATAACTATTAAAAAAAAAGAAAAATAACTATTTAAATCACAATTGATTTTCCAAAAAAAGAAGAGATTAGATAACAGAAAGAATTGTCTAGATCTAAGATGGTAGTTCATGAATCCCAGTCTCAAGTCACTGGATCCAGTTGCTCCTTTCTTCAGTGAGAATCACAGTATTGAAAGTGGAGAATATTTGTGAGACAGCTCTGTGAACTATTGGTTTGTCTAGTACTTCTTCTATACCATGACAGAGTCATACACACACACACACACACACACACACACACACACACACACGAATGTATATGTGTATATAGGAAAACAAACCATACCTTTGATGAGTACAGTAACTAATATCATAAGGTTTATTTTTGGGAGATGAACATAGTCTTGACCCTTAGTGCTACGAATACAAAGTCAAAGTTTTTTTGTTTTTTTTTTTTTAAGATTTTATTTATTTATTTGACAGACAGAGATCACAAGTAGGCAGAGAGGCAGGCAGAGAGAGAGAGAGAGGAGGAAGCAGGCTCCCTGCAGAGCAGAGAACCTGATGTGGGGCTCGATCCCAGGACACTGGGACCATGACCTGAGCCTAAGGCAGAGGCTTTAACCCACTGAGACACCTAGGTGCCCCCAAAGTCAAAGGTTTTGGCAGCTCCTACAGGTGGGAAAGTTTTGACCCAAGTTATATTTTAGCAGGTAAGTAGTGCCAGAAGTTATTGGTTTGGAATTGAGTATATGAGTTTAGGCTTGTCATTTGCTAACGTAGTTTTTTATCCTTTCTAAAAAGGTAGTGAATCTTTCCTTCTCCTGATCTTTCTCATTTCTAACTAACAGTCTGCTTAAATGTTTCTTCAAAGCCCATCTGAAAATTGACAACGATTGTAAGATATCTCTTAGAAGAGGTAATGGGATCATGGTAGAAAAATCACTGGAACTGAAGTGGGAAGTCTTTTGTTCTAGACTCCCTAGTTCTGTCTTTTGGCAACTCATTAAAACACTATTCTTTTCTTTCACATTTATAAATTTTAGAAGTTACTGTGAGGTTAAAAGAAGAGATGTGTGAGAAAGTGTTTTGAAAATATAAAATGCCAAAAGAGTAAAGGTATTATTATTATGTGCATGTGTATTTACTTATATGTAATGTCTGGTGATAGATATAGCTTAGTAGTTCTGTGGGATAAACAGACATAAGACCCTATATAAAAATGAAACACATCGTCCTTTCCATAATGAAATTTACCATTTATATAACTGACTGTTCTCTGTGACCCAGTGTTTTAAGTACTATATTCAAGATTTTAAAAATTGTAAAAAGAGAAGGAGGGTGGATAGATTCAGATATTTCCAGTGTGTTAGAAGATGTTTCCTCAATATTTAGGATAATAGTAGAGAATTATGTTTAGATTAAGGGAACAATGTCAGTAATGGTGTAATAATAGCTTTTTACCAGATTGTAAATTCCCTGAGAACAGAAATGTTGTTTCATTGTTATATTTCAGAGCTCTGAAAGATAGTAGGTGCTTAACTAATGTTTGAGAATGAATGAATTAGAATGTAATTAAGGAGAAATTAATATTTTGATTTATCTGAGATATAGGAAGAGTTGAGGGCTTTTTGAAGCTGGAAAAGAAGATAGACACAATGTCATGGCTTCTGAATAAAATTGGCTTCCTTTTCTTCCATCTTTTTAAATTAAGACATTTTGATAATGGTTATAATGGCAAAATGATAATAATAATGCCCATACAACTTATGAGTATCTTCTACTTGCCTCATTTTATTAGTGTAATGAGACAGAGAGATTAAGTATTTTGCCTGAGGCCACAGAGCTGGTAATGGCAGAACTTTAGTATAAGATGAGACAGCAGCAAAAGCTTGCAGTAATTCATTCCTATGTATTACTTTCATTTTGAGGGTCCTTTAGATTTTGTATCTATGTCTTCCAGATGATCTTGCAGGGTTGTCTCCTAAGTCATTGAATCATTGTTGTATTAAACATTGAACACAGACTGGCTCTGAATCACAAAAATTGCCACTTTTGGAATGTTGGATTCCAGCTTAATATCTGTCATTCAGCTTTTAGTTAAAAGACAAAGGAAAAAAAGAAGTGTTCCTTGATGTAATCTTTGGACCACCACTTTGCCTTTAATTATATTAAAATTCTTTAAAATGAGAGGCAAGATTAAATTAATTAAAATCCCTATTCTTTCATGCCAGTAGCTTTTAGAAGAGTAAAAGAAGAATCTCCCCCTACTCCGTCTTATTGATCATCCACTAAAGTAGAATGTGACGTTGTCTGTGCGTCTGTTCATAATTAACGTCATCACCTTCATCATCGTCTTAACTATTGTTTATTTAGGGCTTACTCAGTAACAGGCATCCTGATAAGCATTTTAAATGCATTATGTGGTTATGTGTGCACAACAGCTTATGAGGTTATGGATCCTGGGAAGATATGGCACTTACACAAACATCCTTTATAGGTGAGATTGTGATCCTGAATTAATTAGTCAAGGATATAGAATCTTTGTATAAGTGAGGTGGAGGCTGAGAGACAGCAAGACCAGTTTCAGCACATCTTAGCATAGATCTCACTGTGTTCCAGAGTCTCTAACGAGAGATCACCCAGATGTACTGACAAGAAGGATTTTGCTAGACCAGAGAATATCACCTTTGCTGTGCCACAGTCATTTTTGTGTCACTGTTCAGAAAGTTTTACAAACAGTATCTGTATTGCCTTTTAAGGGAATTTTTATAGTAATGGGACACTTATGATTCTGAAACCAAACTTAATAATATTATCTCAAACCTATATCCCTATCTGGAAGCAGAAAGTATATTTACAGCTTTATCTGGTTTTCTTCAACTACATAAATCCATTACCTAAAGTCTACATCAGCTCTGGTTTAGTGCTCTTTTATTTGGATGGTAGTTCTCATACCCAGTTCATATGAGGACCATGAAAACAAATCCATTTTTCCACAGCTACATGATAATTATTATTCTCACTTTAAGATGAGGAAATTGAGACATGCACAAACTCTTACAGGTATTAATGACAGGATTTTGACTTTGAAACCAGCCCAGTCTTTTAACAATTACACTATTTGTCCAGTTTTTAAAGGAAATAATGCATGGGCTTATCCTATGTTGTTTTGTGTGTTTAGTTAGTTGTGTAGCTGGTCATATAGTATTTGAGGAAGACAAATTATGTAAAATGTAAAATCATCATATGAACTTAGATTTCCTATAAATACAATTGTTGCTTATGTATGAGTAGGATAATAGATGATCAGGGAATTATAAATTCCTCATCTTTTATTTAAAAAATGCTTTATTTTTTTGTTTTTTTTCTTGAATGGTGTGAAGTATTTTATATTGGTAGTATGCATAACTTATAAAGAGAAAGACATGGACCTCATTCTTTATTTGGATAATTATATGCAGCAGATGTATGTGTCCAGTATGTTTAAAAGCAAGGACACAGAAGTAGAAGCAAAATGGAATTTAAAAAGTATAGGCATTTGCAGAAATTCCATAAAAAAATACTTGAAAGTTTTTTCTTGCTTTTTCTCACAATCTGCACATTGCCTCTTCTTCAAAGATTTCTTTGAGCCCAAATCTTGACAAAGGCTTCTCTCTGACCATTTCAGATCTCAATAGTATGAGACTTCTTGCATGAATTTGCAATGTGCTTTGGCCTATGTGACACAAATTGTTTTCCATTACGTTTTGTTTGATTCTAAGTTACTGAAGAAAAATAACTAATAGTTCTTAGGAAGAGTGGTAACCTACATTAAATTATAACTTGATTTTAAGATATATCCTACTTTTATACATGTCAATAGCTTAAAAACCACTGAAATTTAGGGTCTAAAAATAAGGCAGATGTGTTCTGGGTGTGGTGTTTAATATAAAAAAATGTATCTGTGTCTTCTTTCCATAGGTCTTATTATAATTATGAAAACCAGTAATTAATATATTTTAAATTCTTATAGTACCTAGTGCCATTGCTGAATATATATATGCTTTCTTGTGGTGGAGGCAGGTAACAGCTTAGTAAGACATAATTTACCATACCATAGCAGTTACCCGTGTAAACTATACAATTCAGTGGTTTCTAGTATATTCCAGAATTGTACAAAGAATCACCACAATTTTAGAACACTGAAATTGCCCTGAAAGGATACTCTTTAGCTATCACCCTTCAATCCTCACACCTCCTTTCATCCCTAGACAATCACTAATTTCTTTCTTTATAGATTTGCCTATTCTGGACATTTCATAAAAATAGGATCAAATAATGTGTGATCTTTTGTGACCATATTCTTTTATTTAGCATAATGTTTTCAAGGTTAATCCATGTTGAGGCATGTATCAGTATTCTGTTCCTTTTTAATGCTGAATAATATTTTATATCATGGCTATACCACATTTTGTTTATTCACATATACCGCATACTATACCATATATTAATGGAAGTTTAGGGGGTTTTCACATTTTGGATATTATGAATAATGCTGCATTTGGGAATAACTTTTTGTATGGATACATGTGTTTATTTCTCTTTGGTATAAACCTAGGAGTAAAATTTCTTGGTAAAATAGTAATTGTATGTTTAATTTTTTAAGGAATTGCCAAACTGTTTTTCAAAGCAGCCACACCACTTCAAGTTCCCACAAGCAATGTATGGAGGTTTCAGTGTTTCTCTGTCCTTATAAATTCCTGTTATCTGACTTTCTGACTTTAGCCGGTTTACTGGGTTGAAGTGGTTTGTCATTGTGGTTTTGATTTGCATTTCCCTAATAACTATTGATATTGTATCTTTTTTAATGGGCTTTTCATTTTAAAATCTTTTTTGGAGAAATGTCCATTTAATCTTTCATCTGTTTTGTCATTGGGTTATTTACATTTTTATTTTTGGGTGGTAAGAGTTCTTTATATATTCTAGATATGATTACCTTGTTAAATGTAGGATTTGCAAATATTGTCTCCCATTATGTAAGGTGTGTGTTTTTTTTTCTTTTTTTTTTTTTAACTTTCCTACTACGTCCTTTGAAGTACAGATGTTTTTAGTTTTCATGAAGTTTTATTTATCTGTTCTTTCTTTTGTTGCTTGCATTTATGGTCATGTCTGTGAAACCTCTGCCAAATCCAAAGCTTATTTCTGGACACTCAGCTGTATTCCTTTCATCTATATGTCCATCCTATGCCACTACAATCCTGCCTTGATTACAGTTGTTTTGTAGTAACTTTTGCAATCAGGTATGAATCCTCTAACTCTGATTTCCCTTTTTAAGACTGTTTTGGCTATTCTGAGTTCCTAGAGTTTCTATATAAATTTTAGGATCAACTTGTTCATTTTTGCAAAGAAGCTATCTGGGATTCCTTAGAATTTGCATGGAATCTGTAAATCAATTTGGAAAATATTGCCATCTTTTTTTTTTTTTAAGATTTTATTAATTTATTTGACAGAGAGAGAAATCACAAGTAGACAGAGAGGCAGGCAGAGAGAGAGGGGTAAGCAGGCTCCCTGCTGAGCAGAGAGCCTGATGCGGGGCTTGATCCCAGGACTCTGAGATCATGACCTGAGCAGAAGGCAGAGGCTTAACCCACAGAGCCACCAGGTGCCCCAATATTGCCATCTTAACAATATTACAGCTTTTGACCCGTGACTGTGGGATGTCTTTCCATTCATATTAGAGTATCTTTAGTTTCTTTGAACAGTGTTTTATAGTTTTCAGGATATGAATATTATACTTCTTTTGTTAAATTTATTTCTAAGCAGCACTTTATTCATTTTGATGCTATTATAGATGTAATTTTCTCAATTTTATTTTTGTATTGTTTATTGCTAGATAATAAGAATATGATTAATTTTTTATATTGATTTTGTATCCTGTAACTTTGCTGAACTGATTTATTAGTTCCAATAGTAGATTATGGAGAACTTTCTGTATGCAAGATTATGTCATCTCTGAATAGGGATAATTTTATTTCTTCTTTTATAATTTAGATACCTTTCGTTTACTTGTCCTACTGTCCTGGCTACAACTCCTAGTACAATGTTTAATAAAAGTAAAGAGAGCAGACATCCTTATCTTGTTGCTGACTTTTAGACAAAATCATCCACTCTTTCATAATTAAATAGATGCTAGTTGTAGGTTTTTCATGGATATTTATCATGGTGAGCAAGTTTACTTCTATGGCTAGATTTTTTTTTTTTTAAATTGTGAACTAGTGCTAGATTTTGTCAAATACTTTTTCTGCAATTTAGTGTTGAATATATATATGGCTTTTGGTTTTTAATTTTATCTGTGATATGGTCTGTTACAGTAATAGATTTTTCTGTATTAAACCAGCTTTGCATTCCTGGGATAAATTCCAGTTGGTCATGGTGTGTAATCTTTTTTCATATGTTGTTTAATTTTGAATGCTAGTATTTCTGTTGAAGATTTTTGTGTCTATGTTCTTAAGAGGTAATGGTCCCTGGTTTTCTTATCTTATGGTGTCTTTTTGATTCTTTAAGTGCAGAATCCACCAGTGAAATTATCTGTAACTGGGACTTATTTTATGTATGTGGGTATTTCTTTCTTTTTTTTTTTTAAAAGATTTTATTTATTTATTTGACAGATGGAGATCACAAGTAGGCAGAGAAGCAGGCAGAGAGAGAGGAGGAAGCAGGATCCCTGTTGAGCAGAGAGCCCGATGCGGGGCTCAATTCCAGGACCTTGGGATCATGACCTGAGCTGAAGGCAGAGGCTTTAACCCACTGAACCACCCAGGCGCCCCTGTATGTGGGTATTTCTTTTTAATTAGCTTAATCTCTTTATTTGCCATAGTCTATTCATTTTTCTATTTTCCTTTTACATACTTTGTATTTTAGTTATGTATGTTTTGAGTAAATAAAAAACCATTGAAAAATAACTTCCCAGAACCCACAAAGGCTTGTTCATACGTGTGGAGCAGATTAGTGTATGTTAAATTCTGATCCTTTTTCATAAAAATATGTCTGAAACTTTCTGAATTTCTTTGGTATCTTGCATTGCATCCTAAACAACATTTAATCTCATTAATTTTTATTCTTATGGATAGATTAAAACCAATAGTTAGATAGTTTATGTGACTAGCCATGGACCTAGAGCTATTGAATCTAATTACTGGGATTTAAAAATAGGTCTTTTACTCCACATAGTAAAATCTCTCCCTTCTGCCCAAACTGATTACCAGTTTATACTTTTGAATGTGTAATATCTTTTTTTTTTAATGAGTTATGAGAAGTGACCAGAGATAAACTGATTTTTCTTGGTCTATCTTACAGCTTCAAACTTTGAAGTTTTGCAAAAGTATAAGCTAGGTGATTTCTCTTTTGGCTATTAGAATAGCTTGTATGTGACCAGTCTTTTATGGAGAACAGTTATAAGAGCTGAGTAAAAAATACAAAAGTCATTTTAAAGCAACCAAAATATTCAGGACTTGAGGATTACAGAGTCTGCTGAAAAGGTGAAGGCTCTCTTCTACTTTTCCTTAAATGTGTTCTCTCTTTCCTAAGTGGTATTGGTATTGGTAGAGAGCAGTGGCTCAGACCTTTTGCATGTCTTCTGAGGTTGAGTAGATAAAAGATAGAATTCAGGGCTTTAAGGAAGTCAGGACTTAAGAGGCCATGTTTCTAGAGAGACGAGAACAACAACAATCCAATGGACCTGGCATTCTGTGATTCTTTCCCAATGGAGGTATATTCTGGGTAGGCCAGAAGGCTAGAAGGACAAACATTAAGGAAGGGAGGCTAAAAGTCTAAGCAGAGTTTCTATCAGAATCTTGATTTTAGGGGTGCCTGGGTGGCTCAGTGGGTTAAAGCCTCTCCCTTCGGCTCAGGTCATGATTCCAGGGTTTTGGGATCAAGCCACACATCCGGCTCTCTGCTCAGCAGGGGGTCTGCTTCCTCCTCTCTCTCTGCCTACCTCTCTTCCTACTTGTGATCTCTGTCTGTCAAATAAATAAAAAATAAAAATCTTAAAAAAAAAAAAGAATCCTAATTTTAGCAGTACAAAAATTTGGAGTTCAGGACTTTAAAATAGGTTGTTTTTATGTTCAAAAAACCAAATAAGAATGTGGAGAATAAAACATTAGAATCAATGATCATGAATCAAGTGGAAATTCTAGAATTAAAAAAATAAAATGGCAATTATAAACTCATTAGTTTGATTTAATGGCAGAAGATAAAACTTACTGCAGACAGATAAATTGAAAATGTTCAGATAGAAACTATTAGGGAAAATATAAAAGAACATTTGAGATACATGGGATAGTACAAAAGGTCTAACAAATGTGAAAAGTTCTAAAAGGACAAGAGAGGATTGAATAAGATATAAGCTGTTTTTGAAAATATGATGGCCAGGAATATTTCAAATCTGCTACATGTGCAGATTTGAGAAGTTTTTCTCTAAACACCCAGCAGTATACATTTTCAAAATAGTAAGCAAACACAGATATACATACACATATCTGGGCTCATAAAAATGTATTAAAAGATTAAGAACATATCTTAAAGTATCTAGGAAAAAATTCCAAAAAGTACAACAATAAGCGATGGATGAATAGATAGCACAAGTGATGGAATCCAGAAGACATTGATATAATTTCCTTAAGTTAATGAAAGGAAATAACTTTTAACTTTTAAAAATCAAAAGTGAGGAAAACTTAAACAAAACAGATGAACATGGGGGCAAAAAAAAAAAAGAGAGAGAGAGAGAAAGAGAGAGAGAGGCAAACAGAAAAGAGACTCAACTGTAGAGAACAAACTGAGTGTTACTGGAGGGGAGATGGGTGGGGGTGGGTTAAATGGTTGATGGGGATTAGGGAGGGCACTAGTGATGAGCACTGGGTGTTGTATGTTAAGTGACGGATCACTAAATTCTACACCTGAAATTAATATTATGCTATAAGTTAACTGGAATTTAAATAAAAACTTAAAGAAAATGGTATTTTCAGGAAAGAAGAAAATTATTGTCAGCAGACTCATAGTAAAGGAAAATTTTAGAGGAGTTATTCGAGGAGAAGGAAAATCATCTCTTATGAAAGTGTGAAAATTCAGTAAATAATGAAGAACAATAAAAGTAAATATGTGGGTAAATCTAAATTTATATTGATTTACTAAACAATAAATATCAGAATAACAAAAGATGACAATTATATAAAAGAGTGGAGAGGAGTAAATGGATTTAAAGAGTTCTGGTATTCTTGCATTGTCCTAGTAGTGCAAAGTACTAACTCATAGTAGAATTTATGGGCAGAATGGTAGTATAATTTTTAAGGTAATTAAAAAAAATATTTGAATTCCAGTTTGTCAACATACAGTGTAATATTAGTTTTAGGTGTACGGTATAGTGATTCAGCACTTGCATACATCACCTGATGCTCATCACAACTGTACTCCTTAATTGCCATCACCTATTTCCCCTGTCCCCCCACGCACCTCTACTCTGGTAACCATCAGTTTGTTCTCTGTAGTTCAGAGTCTCTTTCTTGGTTTGCCTCTCTCTCTCTCTCTCTCTTTCCTTTTGCTCATTCGTTTTGTTTTCTTTAGATAATTAAAAAAATAATAAAGTATAACTAAAAAGCTAATGGTGGGTGACAATGGAACAAAATATGGTTGGTTAATGTGTATGAATTCAGGAAAGAAGAAAAAAGGACAAAAAACAGATGAGACCATTGGAAAGCAAAGAATAAGGGAGTAAATAAACCCAAATATATTAAGTCACATTAAATGAAGGCAGGCTAAATCACCCAAGTAAAAAACATTGTCAGTCTGGATAAAAAGCAAGTCCTGACTATATATAATTTATAAGGGACATATCATATATATTAAGACACAGAAATATTGAAATAAAAGGATTAAATGAAATAGAAGAAGCAAAGCATGTATAACAGAATGCTATCATAGTTATACAAACTTCAGAAGAAGTAGACCATAAAAAAATTGCTGTATCTACAGACACTTCATAATTACAGAAAGATCAGTTTAGTAGAAAAACATAACAGTTCTCTTTTTGGGTATAATACATAAAGAAATACATAAAGATACATAAAGAAAAGTATCAAAAAGTAATCCACTTCATATTGGATAGTTGAAGATTTTGACACACCTCTCTTAATACATATAATAGAAAATTAGTACAAGTACACAAAATATTATAAATGCATGTCGTGATATAATTAATATCTGTAAAACATTATACCAACAACTGTAGGGTTCATTTATTTCAAATGCACAGACCGTATGTTGGTTTCTAAAACAAATCCTTACAAATTCCAAAGATTGCAATTATATATACAGAGTATGTTCTCCAACCAGCCTGAAATTAGTGGGAGATCAATAACAACAACAAAAAAGTCTTTGAAAATGTAATTTATACTTCTAAATAATCCTTGGGTTAAAGAAGAAACTAAAACAAAATTTATTTTGTTTAAAACAAATGTAATTTATACTTCTAAATAATCCTTGGGTTAAAGAAGAAACTAAAACAAAATTTATTTTGTTTAAAACTAAAACAAAAAGTATCTCAAAATAAGTGATAAAAAATACCACTTATAAAAATGTGTGAGATACAGCTCTGGCCATACTTAAAGGGAAATATGTAGCCTTAAATGTATATATTCTCTTAAAAGATAAAGAGAAGTTGAAAAGAATAGTTTAATTATCAAATTAAAAATCGTAGAAGAAAACAGGAGATAAACTGAAAGAAGGGAAAGGAAATAATAGATAAGAAAAGTAATAAAACAGTATATTTGTATAGGGAAAATTCTGTAATGGCAAAGTCTTTTTGGAAAAAAACAAACAAACAAATCCACAAATGTAATTAAAATACTTTTAATCAAAAACAGAAGGCACAATTGTTGGTATCAGCAATAAAGAAAATTAAAGCACTTCAGAGCCTACAGACAATAAATATAAAAAAGATATTATAAAATAACTTTAGGAGATCCTGGCTGGCTCAGTCGGTAATACATGTCACTCTTCATCTTGGGTTGGTGAGTTCAAGCCCTGTGTCCCATGTAGAGCTTACCTAAGAACAAAACAAAGCGAGAAACATTAACAATGCATATTATAATTTAGGTGAAATGGCTAAATCCTATAAAAACACAAATTATCAAAAATTATACAAGAAGAGGGGCACCTGGGTGGCTCAATGGGTTAAAGCCTTTGCCTTTGGGCTCAGGTCATGATTTCAGAGTCCTGGGATCGAGCCCCCGCATCAGGCTCTCTGCTCAGCAGGGAGTCTGCTTCCCCTTCTGTTTCTGCCTGCCTCTCTGCTTGCCTGCGATCTCTGTTAAATAATAAATAAAATCTTTAAAAAAAAAGATACAAGAAGAAATAGAGATTTTTAACTGTTTCTATATTAAGGGAAAAACATGAACCCTTGAAAAATAAATATATACATAAACTAATGCTAAAATTTTATGAAAGAGAGTATTAGACACATAGATCTTCAAAAGTAAATTCTTCCAAAAAATTTAAGAAAGAAATAGCACTTGTTTTAATCTACAGGATAGAAAAAGGGAGAATTTTTATCAACTCATTTTATAAAACTAGCATAGTCATGGTATCAAAGCTTGTCAGGAGCATTACAGGATAGCGAAATTGTGGACCAAACCTTCTTATGTGACATAACTGAAAAATGCTACAAAAATATTAGGAAACCAAAATAAGCAGTGTGTAAAATATTACCTTAATATAATGAAATAGTATTTAATTCAAGAATACAAGTTATAATATTTCAAGAATAATCACTGATCTTCACCACATTTATAGAGTTAAAAAGAAAACACGCATGATTATCACAATAAATAAAAAAATAGTATTTGATAAAAGTGAACACATACACATGATAAAATCTCAACATAAATAAAAGGGTGCCTGCGTGGCTCGGTGGGTTAAGCCTCTGCCTTCAGCTCGGGTCATGATCCCAGGGTCCTGGGATCTAGCCCCTGCATTGGGGCTCTGCGTACCGTGAGGAGCCTGCTTCTTCCTCTCTCTCTGCCTGACTCTCTGCCTAGTTGTGATATCTATCTGTCAAATAAATAAATAAAATATTAAAAAAAATTCCCAACATACATAAAGAATAAAAGGGAGCTGAGGCACCTGAATGACTCATTTGGTTAAGCGTCTACCTTTGGCCCAGGTCGTGATCCCTGGGTCCTGGGATGGAGTCCTGCCCGCATCAGGCTGCTTGCTCAGTGGAGAGTTTGCTTCTCTCTCTTTCTCTCTCCCCTCTCCTGGCTGTGCTGTCTCTCTCTAGCTCTCAAATAAATAAAATCTTTAAAAAACTAATAAAGGGAGCTCACATAATTTTATAGAATATAAAAAATCTATAATAGACATCTTAATTTAGGATGAATTAGTGAACTATTTTCCCCTTAGATCCAGGATAAAATAAAGATACTCCTGGGGCGTCTAGGTGGCTCAGTGGGTTAAAGCCTCTGCCTTCAGCTCAGGTCATGATCCCAGGGTCCTGGGATCGAGCTCTGCATCGGGCTTTCTTCAGTGAGGAGCCTGATTCCTCCTCTTTCTTCCTGCCTCTCTGCCTACTTGTGATCTCTGTCTGTTAAATAAATAAAATCTTAAAAAAAAAAAAAAGATACTCCCATGACCACTTCTTTTATTTTATTGGAAATTCTAGCTAGTAGCAATTATGAAAGAAAAGGAAAAGAAAGGTATAAATGTATGAAATAAAGAAAAAAAGTATTATTTACAAAGAGGATTCTATACTGAGAATATGCAAAAATGTCTACAGGCAAATCATTAGAATTAATAAGTAGGTGTAGTAAATTCTCCAATATCAAAGGCAACACACACACACACACACACACACACACACACACTTTTAAATATCAGCAGTAAACAATCAGAAAATAAAATTTTGAAGCTTTGGCATACATAATAGCATCATAGAGCAAATAACTAGGACCAAGCCCATTAAATGATGTATATTTACATAGAAAATGATGAAATGTTATTGAGAGAAATTAAAGTTGTCAATAAATAGATGGACATACCATATTAATGGAATGAAAATATTGCAAAAATGTTCATTTTCACCAAAACAATCTATTTGCAATATAATTTCAATCAAAATCCCTGCAGGTTATACTTCTTTGTAGAAATTTATAAGTGATTCTTTATATGGAAAGCCAGAGGACCAAAACAGTCAAGGAATTACTGAATGAGAACAAAATTGGAAGACTTGCTCCACCAGATATTGAGACTTATAAAGCTACACAATTAAATGGTATACTTTGATGCAGGATAGACAGAGAAATACACCCACATGTACAAGATCAATTGATTTGTGAAGAATGTATCAACATGGATGAGACTGGAGGAGATTTTGCTGAGTGATATAGTCAAGCAGAGAAAGTCCGTTATCATATGGTTTCTTACTTGTGGAGCATAAGGAATAACATGGAGGACATTAGGAGAAGGAAGGGAAAAGTGAATTGGGGGAAATCGGAGGGGAAGATGCAAGATGAGAGACTGTGGATTCTGAGAAACAAACTGAGGGTTATGGAGGGGAGGGAGGTGGGGGGATGGGTGAGCCTGGTCGTGGGTATTAAGGAGGGCACGTATTGCATGGAGCACTGGGTGTGGAGCAAAAACAATAAATCTTGGAATGCTGAAAAAAATAAAATAAGATTAAGATGTTAAAAAAAAAAAAGATGTCACTGCCATGCATTGAAGGTAAGGGGTAAGGGTGATTTTTCCAATAAAAGATAAATGGATATCTAAGTGGAAAATAATGATTTTAATTCCTGTTGACACAATATACAAAAATAAATTTGGATTGTTGACTCAATTTAAATAAATTTAAAACAATAATCTAGAATACAGCATGGTTCACTTTGTGAACTTGAGAGACAATGATTTATAAAACAAAACAAAGCATAAAAAGCACTATGCATATAGAAAAAAATATTGATGAATTGAATTTTTTAAAAATTAAGAACTTGTTAACCCAAGAGAGTAGAAAAGCAAACCACATGTTAGAAATTATTTGTAATACATTTATCTCAAGAGAGATTTGCATCCAGTGAAAATTTTTTTAAAAAGATGAATTAGTAATGGCCAAATGACTTCAACAAACACTTTACAAATGACTATAAAGTGTGCTCAATTAGTTATCAGGGAATCAAAATTACAGTAGAAAACCATTATATATTCACCTGATTGCTGAAGCAAAAAAGACCAACAATGTCCAGTGCTGTCAAGGAAGACTGTGACCAGTTCTATAAGTAGGTCTAATTCTATCAGAAATGCATACATATGTTCACCAAAAACATGTATTAATAATGATCATAGAAACACCATTTGTGAGGCATCTTGGTGGCTCAGTGGGTTAAGCCTCTGCCTTCAGCTCAGGTCATGATCTCAGGGTCCTGGGATTGGGCCCCACATCAGGCTCTCTGCTCGGCGGGGAGCCTGCTTCTCTCTCTCCCTCTGCCTGCCTCTCTGCCTACTTGTGATCTCTCTCTGTCAAATAAATACATAAAATCTTAAAAAAGAAAAAAACACCATTTATAATCCCTCCAAACTAGAAAAAATCCCAAAACCTCATCAATAGTAAATGGATAAATTATGAAATATTTATGAAATAAATTTACATACAGCAGTGACAATGAACAAACATATCACTGCATGCAGTAGAGTGGATGAATCTTAAACAAAATGTGTGAATAAAGCCAAACACAAATTACTCAATACTGAGTCTACTTACATGAATTTCAGTAAGATATAATGTAATTTTTGCTGCTAAAATTAGGATGGTGGTTATGTTGGGAAGGAAATAACTTGGGAAGGAACACAACAAGAAAGCCTTCTGGGGTAGGAGCAATTTTTATTTCTTGTTCTGGGAGGTGTTTATGTGGGTATACTCACTTTAAAAAAATTCTTAAGCTATATATTTATGATTTGTGCATTTCTCTGAATCTGTTATGTGTCAATAAACATTGAAAAGCCATAAGGATTTTCACAAAAGCTTTTGGAGGAACCTGAAGGAAAAATCTTAATTAAGAATCAGACTGACTACATAGCCTACGATGTGATGCATTGGTTCAGTCGCCTGTCCATTTTATTATTGTGTGGCCTTTCTGAACCTTGGTGACCCTTTCACAGGTGACTTAATCTTCTTAAGAAGCAGTTGCTTTAAATATAGATTTTACTTCCATATTTAAAGCAAGTGTGCTGAACAAAAGAGATGGATTAATTGATGCTTTAAAATCCTATAAAAATGCTAAATCCCTGCAAATGAAATCTACATCTTAAACAATCAATTTTCACAAGTGAATATATAAACTCAGGAAGAAACAGCCTGGCAAATTCATCTGGTGTTCTGTATAAATACAATTTTAAACTACCTTCAGTTTTTTCATGCTTTGCCATCTGCCGAATGGCTCTTGGAATGGAATTTTAATCTCTAATTGCAAATGCAGGGATTAAAAAGGTTACATTCAAAATGTGCTGTGAGACCAGCTAACAATTCAGAAAGAAAAAAAGTCTCTATCTGCAGGTTTTTCTGGCATAGATGTTTTCTGGAAATGATAACCTGGCACCAGGTCTTTCACAGTCAGAAGTGGAAAAGGAAAATAACCTGCTCCAATTTGGTCTGAACTGTCTGAACCTTTGTATAAACTCCAGCTGCTTTTGACTGTGGAATCAGAGCAAGAATGGACAACTTTGCTCTTTCATTTCCTTAGAAATGAGAGCATTATGTTGGCTGTCAGTTAAACAATTAAAACAAAAACAAATATACCACACTCTGCTTTGGTGGTGTCCAGCATAGATTTAGTTAAATGAAGACATAGAAATACAAAATCACAATTGGAAATGGTATATTCTACAAATGACAAACTGATATCCAGGCTTTTAAATTGGGTAGAAATTTATGAAAAGATTTTAACTTAATTTTTGGTTTTAATATGTTTAATATATAGATTTAGATACCATTTCTCCTCCCTTCTGAGCTTTCTTACTATTTCTTCACCAGGCCTCTGCTCCTTTTACTGTACTGCTCCTGTATTATACAATAGGTTTATTGAAATATGCACGCATACTTCTACCCTTTTCCGTGCATTTGTATATATGGTATCTCTTACTTGGACTAGCCTCTGGATAGTGGACAATGAAATAAAATTATGCACACTTCTGAATTTTGTATAATAGAGACTTGAACTTGTTTTATTGTTCTTTAATTGTTTTATATGTGTATATTTTTCTACTCAACTGTAGATCAAGGACCATGACTCTTGTTTTATTTTCCTAATGAAAGAGATTACAGGGGACTTATAAAATAAAAGCCTTTAGGAAAAAAATCAGCAAAAGGACCATTTAAAAGTTATAATGCCTAAATCTTTTGTGGTATAAAAGATTATAATACATTTCGATTCCCCATGTTTCATGACTTTTTTGAATGGGATACACACAAATGTGCCTATTTTATATATATATATATATATATATATATTTACATATACATATGTATTTCACGTATATGAAAATTGTCACTCTTTAATGAAATTTTATAGCACGTGTGAATATTTCCGTACATTTTCTTTTCTTTCTCCCTCCCTAAAATGACCCAGAAAATCCAGTGAAATTAGCATTACATATTGTAAGAGCTGAAATGGGAAAATGTTAGAGGAAGCTTAGGCTATGATAAATCAGCAAAAATCTTGCCTCTGAATATTGGCTTTGGTAAGGATCAGTAATGAACTTAATCAGAGCTTCTTTTTGTTAAGAGGGAGATAGAGGGAAAAATAGACCTCCACAACATGTGTAGGATAAATAATCTTTTAATGTGTATCTAACAACTCAGAAGAGTGATAGTGGAAAAGCCAAGGACTGAACACTATTATCTTCAGTGATCTCAGCTTTAGTCTCACCCATCCACAAGAGGATACTCTGACTTTTGCAATCCAAATCCATTTTTGAAATCCAAATATTATTTAAAATTAAATAAAGAATTCCTCCCTATCCATTCTCACCCAATTTAATTTGAGTACCATGTGAAAAATAGCTATGAACTCAGTAGTGATGTGGTCCACTACTTTTTTATGGGACTTAAAAAAAAAAACCAACCCTCCCCAAATCCTTAACTCTCATTCCCCAGACCTGTAAATCTCTGTCCCTCCTTAAATAACCCACATAACTCATGGATTATTTGTGAAATAGAATAAAACAATTAAAACAGCTTTTGAAAACTAGAGTTTTGATAAATCAGCAAAAGGACCATTTAAATCACTTGCTAAACCTAGATAAGATGATGATAGAGATGTCACTTGAACTTTAGTAATAGTCCTTGCTTTCCAAAGCAGCATCATTTACATGTAATAACACAAGTTGTAATGGTAACCTCAGATATCTGCATGGTAAGAGAGACTTCTCTATCCTTGAGATCAAACCTTCCATCCTTTCTGCCTTTGGAAAGGTTTGCTGGTCTACCTTTTGTTCATTTAGCATTTTCTTGGTAGACACATTGCAGGGGTAAGGTGCTCTCTTTCTCCAAGTATGTTTTTCTTGATAGGACCACATTTTCTCCTGGGACAGCAAAGGAAAACCCAGTGAGATCCGCATATTTTCTTCATGTTGAATGAACTCCACAGTTTGATATAGCACTAAGTTAAGAAAAGAATCATTGCCTCCTTAAATATCTGTTGAGTGTCTCATGTTAGAGAAATAATTATTTGTGGAACTTGTTAAAGAACAGTAAGGCAGACTTTATTAAGGACTGGTGCAATAGATACAGGGACTACTGCAGTGGGGTTTTGCAGTAGGGAATAGAGATTGAGTTCCACTCTGAATATAACGAGGAACAATGGGAATTTATACCAAGAAGCAGAGTGGAAAATAGTGCTAAGAGGAACCATAAGGGTTAAGGAGGGATTCTGGCTGAACCAACCTAAATCAGATTCTTGCTAACAGCAACCGAGGGTTGTCAGATACCACCTGAGGGATTGTAGGGGATGAGAAGAGTGATTGTGTATCAAGGATGGACAATTCCGGCTAATCTGACATGACAAGATTCTTGCTAAAATTGGGCTCTTAAGAATAGGCCCAAAGACAGGACCATTCAAAAAGAGCTCAGAGGAACCAGAATAGAGTTTGGTCAAGGAGAGAGTCTTTGTTACTTTTCATCTTGACTCAGGACTGTATTGAATTTGAGCCAGATTTAGAGGAGGAATGGTGTGCAGTAAACCACAGATTCCCAAAATTCTGTATCTCCTTTCATCCATGGCAGTCATTTCTTTATGTGATCTAACATTTTCTGTTTTCCTAAACCAGTCTTTGTGAAGCTGTAAAAGGTTTCATGCTTGAATCTATAAAAATTCATGACTCACACAAGCCTATAACCTATATAAGATGTGTTACAACTAAGATTGTTTCTTATTCTGTGATGATTTTATAGTTCTAACAATAAAAATTATTGACTTACCCTTAAGTATCTAATATGTGCAAGTATCATGTCTTTTGCAGAGCATATATAAATTTTATTTATTTATTTATTTATTTATTTAACCAAAACTGTTCACTTTGATGTAATACCCCAAAGAGGTCAAATGGCATATTTTGCAAGGGAAACTTTAAAAATAATCTATGGAGCAGTTCTGGTTCCTTCTCCAAGGAAATCACAAAACTTTCTGTCAAGTGCTAAGGCCAAAAGCAAAGGAAAACAAAACAAAATTAACCACCTCCCACCCAAAAGCAAAAATAAAAAATGGAAACTTCATTTGGTAGAATGCATTATTAAAATAATTGTTTCAGTAAAATTAGTGGCTCCATTTTCATAGGCTGTGATAAACACACCCCAAATTTTATTACCTATGTTTTTCCTCTTTGTCTGGATTGAATTACTCTTGTTAAAAACCTTTGACCTAACTAATTTATGCCTGAGGTGCTATCAGAGTAGAATATACTACAAAGTGAGCTCTCAGCACAGAAACCCCAGAGAGAAGGGTGTGAAATGGAAGAAATAAATTTTCAGTGCCTGTTCGATTCTTTTGAAGAATTTGACTGGGCTACATCATCCTATACTGCCCAAGTGAAAAGACTTTGTAAAAGCCATGTGCTCTTGTCCTTCATTAGTCTGTTTGTCAGGGTAAGAGGAACGAGGGATGCTCAAAGAAAGGCTTCAGAGTAATGGAGCATAGGTGGTAAGGGGAGGAAGAGCTTTGACCTAGATGTTTCAGGCAGGCATAATGGGAAAGTAGGAGTTGTGTGGTCCAGGACAAGCGGGTATTGAAAGACCATGTTGAAAGGCTATGACTCTAAGGTTGTTTTTCAAAGGCTTTTCATTATTAATGGGTCACTGAAATGTGTAAAGTAGTTTGTGTGGTTGGTACAAGGGTGAAGATTAAGATTTGGATAGAAGAGTCACTTACATGCAGAGCTTTCAAATTAGATAGAAGAATGTGAATTGTGAGCTACCGAAGTACTTGTTCTTTGTGTGAGATCTGTATCTTCTTCATAGTCCTGTTATATTTTCTACCCAGGGCTAAACCCACTTGTTCAGATATGTGAACACACACACACTCCCCCTTCCCCTACTTCTCTTTCTCCAGGATATTTGGGAGTCTCTGTAACTTTAGTTGATGTGAAGTGACAATAATGGATATATTGATTTCTGAATTTTAAATTTTTACTGATGTTTCTATGCTACATGTTTCAAATAAAAGGCAGGACTTCTTCCTAAGCCTCTTGATTGAAAAATCTCTGGAAATCTTTGGAGTGTTCATTTTGGTGTCCTACTTTGGTATGTGGTCCTATAATTTTCTCCTTCATAGGAAGAAACTTTCCTACTGTCAGATGGCTGTCACATGCCTCCCAGCTGTCACTGGGAATCAAGAGAAATGAATCTGAATTTAATCTGACTTTCCTGTTATCCTTATTGATATACTTTAAAAGGCCTGGGATGAATGTCCTAATCTTTGGTTGTGCAAATATGTGCATTTCTTTATTTCTCTAAAGCAAACTTCACAACAGATAACAGATCTCTTCTTTGGCACTCCAGCAGTTCCTCTGACAGATAAATTTGAGAGCTACTAATATCTGAAGACCATTTGGAAGAGCAAGCCTAGTTTGGAAATGGAGCATATACCTAGTTTGCAAATGGCAAAATACATTTGTTGGTACTTGGGGGTGAGGATACCTGGCTTTTAGCATATTCACAGAGGAAATGACTTCTTTTTTTTATATAGGAAACAATATTTTAAAGTCCAACCTCTTTCATTCACCAAAACTTTACTGAATACCTTTCACAGTGTCTGGCACTAGGTTAGACAATGGGGATAAAAAATTGAATGTGATGCTGTATTTGCCGCCAAGTCATTCATGGTTATGATGGCTATTTGATGTTTTGTTTCTTGTTCTGAAAAAAATATATAAAGAGTATCAACAGAGCAGGAGCAAGAGTGCACTTGAAAAATAAGAAAAACCTCTAGAGTGAAGGGATTGTATGTGTGTGTGTGTGTGTGTGTGTGTGTGTTTTCATTGCTTCAACTACTGTGTAGGTGTCTGGAAATGAAACATGAACATTCAATCACAGAATGATCAGTGGGGTTACCAACTGTCCTGGTTTGCCCAGGATAAAGGGATTCCTGGGTCACAGGGTTTTCAGTGTTTAAACTAGGAAGGGCTTGGGCAAACTTTGGCATAATGCTAAGGTTTTCAGAGAAAGGGAAATCTTGAACTTCTTATGTCTTTAAATGTCTTATTTTTAAAGGGAGTATTCAATAAGAAGTTGATATTTAGTCATTTCCATTGGTAGAATGTCTACAAAATGTATACAGGAGTATATGTAAAATATAACATTTGGTTTTAATAACCTAGCTAATGAAAGTCTAATGACCGTCAGTGAGTTCTTAAGGGCAATCGTAGGTGGGAAAGTAATTGCAGCAGAGTTAAGAAACAAGGCCTAGAACGCTTGTGCATTCTTAGGGCACTTTTGAGGGGGAGGAGCAAACTTTAGAAGACTCAAAATATTAAATTGTAACAATCACTTCTTTTTGTCTATTTTAATTTAAACATCTGGAAGAATCATTCCTTTTTTTTTTTTTTTTTTTTTTGGTTGTTCTTTGGGACAGTTCCTTTTCTTTTCTTTTTTTTTAATCATTTTTTTAAAATTTATTTTCAGCATAACCGTATTCATTGTCTTTGTACCGCACCCAGTGCTCCATGCAATCCGTGCCCTCCCTAATACCCACCACCTGGTTCCCCCAACCTCCCACCCCCCCACTTCTTCAAACCCTTCAGATTGTTTTTCAGAGTCCATAGTCTCTCATTGTTCACCTCCCCTTCCAATTTCCCCCAACTCCCTTCTCCTAACTCCCCATGTCCTCCATGCTATTTGTTATGCTCCACAAATAAGTGAAACCATATGATACTTGATTCTCTGCTTGACTTATTTCACTTAGCATAATCTCTTCCAGTCCTGTCCATATTGCTACAAAAGTTGGGACAGTTCCTTTTCGAGGAGAACTGTTTACTGCCCCTGGCTTGCTCATGCATATCAATGATACAGAGCCCTTCTGTGTTCAGTAAACATGAGCGCTTTTTGTTGTTTTGTTGTTGATCCTTTGGCCCTGGCTTGAAGTTACATTTTGCTTCTTATCTATCCTTTGAAGAAAAATGTACTCTGGTCTCTATTGTTGGAAGAACTTTCAAAATTATCTGATAATATAAATATTCAAATTGTAGAAAATGCAACATTTATACCTGGATCAAGATTTGACAAGGCAAATATATAATTTACACACTAATTAAATTTGGCACAAAGGCATTTTTCTTACCTTGCTTTCATATCTTCCCTATAAAGACTCTTCCCCTGGGTGCTGTCAGTGGAATGCTCTTAACTGCCTTTGGATTGGTGCTTCCCGATTTGAATCTATGTGTGCTCAACTAACTCTTGAAAATTTTAATGTGCGTCAGTTTACCTTTTAACAGTGTTTTATGCCACATAACATAGGTGTGCAGGAAAACACAATTTATTTTTGAATGACTGGACACAGTTTGCATCTTAGGTGCCCACTGGCAAAAAATACATTTTACATTTTGTAGCATACCTGTATTTTAATAGTCCTAACATACCATGTCCACAAGAACTGATTTTGTCATAGATAATGATAACAGATTTTGCTGTTTTTATTTAGCATTTTTACAGCATATGTTTTTAGAAATCCCTTAACCTGCAATGAAGTAATACTTTAAAATCCTAATGCTGGTAATAATTATAATAATAATAATAAATTTACCTTTTTATGGCGTAAGCCAGTGATTGTCATAGTGTGGTCCCCAGACCAACAGCATAAGTGTCACTTGGCAAAATTAGAAATACACATTTTTGGGCCCCAGCCCAGACCTCCTGAATTTATGTGGAGCTAAAGTTTGAGTACTTCTGGCTTAGGTATATTATACTGTGATAATATGATGTTCTCAGTGACTCATTGCCAATATTTTCTCTCTTCAAAGATCCAGCATATGTGAAGTGTGTAAACCTGGCGATTCACAGACCTGTATCCCTGGGGCTAATAATACATTATATGTTTATAAAAAAAATAAAAATAATTATTAAAAAAAAAAAGAAAGATCCAGTATAAAAGAAATGCAGAAAAGATGACCAGAAATACTACCATCCACATAGGAATGATATAATAATTCTTGTTTTGTCTTAAATGCTGTGAATATTTTCTGAAATTTGTCCCTAGAGTAGACACATTGGGCCCATCTAAGAGAAGATTTCTAAATGTATCTACTATTCATTAACTTTGAATGACAGATCTAGGAAAGTTTTAACTTTTATCGGAAGAATGGCAACTTATGAATTTTTTGCCAGTGAGATTTTTGGGGCTCAAATTAGCTTAGGGGACAAAAGAAGATAAATTGTTGTTTTAAAAATGTGCTAGTGAAGTGTTCTTTTAGACAGTGATAAGATGTGATACCATCAGCATGCAGTGAACAAACCCAGATACATGATTTACCGTTTCCAAAAATGTGAGGGTAGAGGGAATACTAGCTTGTGGGAGACTGACCTTGAATTCTATCTCTTATTTTCAAAGGGATTTCTGTTTTCCATTCCATTGGACAACTGTGAGCTGCACCTCAGTGAACTCTTTAAACAGAAGATCAATAAAGATGCTTTGCTTTGCATTTGTAAACCACACAGAAGCTACTCTTCTGTTATCTCTCACCTTCCAACTCTTCTAACTATGCTTGGCATCAGCAACAAAGCTAAAGCAGCTGATACAAATCAAAGAAGCAATTAAATGGAAAAGTTTCTTTTCCCTCTTGTCCCTACTGGAGAAGGTATTTTAGACCTAGTGAAAATAATCTCTTGGGTGCGGAGGTAAAGCAAGATGCTTCCTGAAAATCTTGTGCTCCAAATCCTTAACTGTAGTCAGAAACTCAGAGATATGTGGAATTTTTTGAAAGCATAGTGAGAGTAAAATTATGGTCTTTTTCTTTTCTGAAAATAGAGGGATAGATGGTGAATTACTACATATATATGTATGTTTTATGTATATGTATATATTTTATATATATGTATTTGAAATCACTTTAAAATGAAATCTAAATATATACAAGATGAAATACACTAGTTTATTGCACTGCTTGGCAGTGGTCTGTCAGGAAGACTAATGGTACAGCTAACCACACAAAATAATACATGTGCAGATATGTTTTTTCCACATAATGAAGAAATCAGTGAAGAAATATCCCCAGTTTAGACTAAGAGTTTTGCTCTAAGCAAACCTGTGAAGTTATAATTGTAGCGGTTATCCATTTATGGAGGCTTATATTCAAACTCAGAGAAATTCAGCAAATTGACCAAAGTCCACAGTCTGCCATTGGTGGGTGCCAAAAGTATTCAGGTCTGCTTGATTTCAGATGTCAGTGTCTTTCTGTTCCAGTACAATACTCTGGAATTTGAGGTATTTAGAGAAGACTTCCCTCAAAAGCTAAAGCTGCCTTTTCCTTTTCTTTCTTGCTCTGTGATCAACCTAATGTCTCGGAATAAGAGTTATCCAGAGAATCATTCAAAGATCTTGGTGGAGATTACAGTGTTCTGAGAACTCAGTCTTTTTTTCTTCTTTTTCTTAATTGTCTAATAAATTCTTTTTTTTTTTTACCTCTTTTCTTCTTCCTCCATTATTTTTTATTTTCTAGGTTTTCTTATTATGTTCAGTTAGCCAACATATAGTCCATCTTAGTTTTTGATGTAGTATTCAGTAATTCATTAGTTACATATAGCACCCAGTGCTCATCACAACACGTGCCCTCCTTTAATACTCAATCTCTCAATCTTTAAACCACATTTAGAAATCTCACCTGCTATTAATTAGGAGCTCAGTAAATATTTGTGAAGTGCACATAGCTCATTGGCTTATAGAGGATGCAGTGTGATTTTTACATTTTTCTTTATTGGATGGTATGAGAACAAAAACAATACTTTTCATCTCAGCCTATTTCCCCCTTTTCCTCATATAGCCCCAGGGCCTGAGGACTAAAGTACTTTTACTGAGCTCCAATATTTTGTTAATTCAAAACCACACTTCTGTGAGAGTTAGGTCTGTGGGGGCCTTTGGGATTCAGCCTGCCAGCATTTCAATATTGTGGAAAGTGAATGTTGAATATTTATTTAACACTAATGACTCCCTACTCAGGACTTCCTTTGTCAGATATAGTTTTTACTGTACTCTATCATTTCTGTAACCTACAACCATGTCAGTGATACTGAATATAAGGAGCCTTTTAGTGTAGTTTATTGCTCCTCACCGTCTTTATCAGAATTCTGGTTAATACTCTGTAGTCTTCACCTGTGCATCCACCTATTATACAGTTACTTCTAATAGACTACATGACTTTTCAAATTTACTTTTGATTTCATCAACTCTGTAATTTGTTTTGTACAAACAACTGTGTACATATAAAGCAACTTTGTACTTACTATTTTGCATTCAGAATAATAATAGTTCAAATGAAATTCGTAAGAATTCAACATTGATGAATTATCATGAACTATTACAACAACCATATGCATATCCTAGGGGGGAAATGAAGAAAAGTGTGTGTGTGTATGTGTGAGTGAGTGTGTTTAAAAATAATTATACCAGGGCACCTGGGTAGCTCAGTGGGTTAAGCCTCTGCTTTTGGCTCAGGTCCTGATCTCAGGGTCCTGTAATGGAGCCCTGCATCAGGCTCTCTGCTCAGCAGGGAGCCTGCTTCCCCCCCCTCTCTCTCTGCCTGCTTCTCTGCTGCTTGTGATCTCTGTCTGTCAAATACATAAATAAAATCTTTAAAAAATATATTTAAAAAAATTATACCAACAAATCACAAATCACATTTAAAATTTATTTTTTAGTCTCATTACAGGGAGTGAAAAGAGCATTTTCATTAAACCAGGACCTTTATTTTCTTTCCTTTTAGTTCAGGCTGTTTATTTATTTATTTATTTTTAACCTGTAAATATACTTCAGTTTTATTTACTGCAAAGTACCTAACTTAATTGTGAAATCTCCTCCAAAGTACCTAACTTAATTGTGAAATTGTGAGTAAAACATTGTTATTAGAGGTGGGAAATAATAATCCAAATTCAGTTAAGTACCAGTAATAAATACCAAATTCTAATACTATAATCATCTAAATATGATCTGGAGAAAAAGAAAGCAAATTTAAATTACCACAAATTATAAAATTTAGTTTTGTTGTTCATTGAAGGCTTGCTGATGTGAATAGCCACAGGTGAAATCTGATTTTCCAGAGTAGACAACAGATGTTGATTTGGCTTCTTGGTATCCATTCATCCATCTTCTACTGACTGTATTGCATTTCTCCTCTAAGCTCCGACTATCCCCAGCTTTATTTCCAAGGGCTTCTACGGGGTTAGCTCCAGTCCTTGTTCGTGAGTGGATTGATTGCGTGGCCTGGGCCATAACTAACCAGCATCTCGCATTCCCTGGGCAACTGTAATTGGATCAGGAGCTTGCCTCAGCCTATCCAGAACCATTCAGAACCAACAATGCAATGAAACCTTTCTGGAAATCTTGGAAGAGGGTATCTCATTCTTTCCTGCTGGACTTGTAGTTGAGAAGAGAAGGTCTGGATTTGATATAGTAGTCATCATAGAAACACGAAAGAGGAGCTGTCTGAGAACAAAGCAAGAGACAGAAGAAGAGAGCAGAGCTGGATCAGAAGAGTGTCTGTGTAACATCAGGATATATCTGAAATGAGTGCTACCACTTTGTGCTTTCTATTCACAAAAGCCAATAAATTCCCTTTTGGCATAAAATCATTTGATTTGGACTTTCTGTCATCTACGACTGAGATCCAGTATCCTCTGGCAATATGAAGAGAGCATATAGGGGATGACAATTCTTAAAGTTTCTCATTGTAACTAAGAGACTGGATTCTCATCAGAGATTGGTAATAGCTTTCAGCATACTGGCAAATCCTGGACCTGCAACAATGCAGACATTATTGAAGAAATGAGAAATTTCTGTCATGTGTAAAGGCACATCTGCTATAAAGGAAGTAGCAGGCCACGCACTGCCTTTATTCTCCACATTGCCTTGAGCACAAATTTAGCTAAAAGCATTATTGATTTGAGTCTAGGTAGACTACATAATACAATCGGTTTTTTGATTTTCTATTATTTAATCAGTTGTGTTGGTGTTGAATGGGAAGATACTTCACCAAAATGCTAAAAGTTGTGGTAGGAACTTTATTATAAGAGAACAAAAAGAGAACTTTTAACATAAGGAAGTTTGATGAGTGTAAGCAAACTCACGGATTATTTTAGGGGCTGTGTGCCAAGGGGGAACATATTATGGAAGTGTCTGATCATATTTTGGGTCTTCTTTGAACCTCAGGGTGGATATGAGAAATGAAAGAACTGGTAAACTAGAGAAAAAATGAGGACTTCTGATTTCTAGTCTGGCATGTAAGGAGTTTTGAAGTCACCACCTTGTCCTAATAAGTATAAAGGTGAATAAACTGAAAAATCGATAACTCCTCTTAGACTTGCTAGAGAAGTGGTCACAGGGCAGACTTCTGCCCCCAACACTGGAGAGACAGGCAGACCAATACAGAGAATCACAGTTTACTAGAGCAGAAACTCATGAGTGGAAATCATGGAAGCAGTGGTCAGGTTGAAAAAGCTGACCTATTGAATTGCTAGATGTTCAGTGTGAGAGTTATGAATTCAGGCAGAGAGGGCAGTCATAAGGGGTACATGAGTTTTACCTCCAGGAATTTGGCCAATTCTCTTAGTGAATGTCAGAGAAAATATCTTTCCATGGTTTCAGACTAGGAAGGGAAAAGTAACCATTTTGAAATATACCAGAGTAGTCCTTTTTTAGCAAGGCTTGCCCTCAAGAGAAGCTGTTTTACCAGAGCCTAAACTATTGGGTTTTCTTTAGTCTAGCCAACCTGGGGGGGAGGAAATACTCAACTACAGTTTGTTCTAGTTATCCTGTGCACCTAAGGAAGAAGAAAAATGGAGAAGCACTCAAGTTCCCAGTACAGAGAACACAAGCTAAATAAAAGCGAAATACGCCTAATATAGAAGGCTTCTACTCCCCCTCCTCCATGCTTTACCACGACATTACTAAGGGCCTATTAGGTGCACTTCCTTTTAGCCAGTACATAATGTCCAACTACCAAGATATACTAAATTTATGACATACTAAAAGGCAGACAACAACAACAGTTTTAGAAATGAAGCAAGCATCAGAACCAGCCTCAGATATGGCAGGGATGTTGGAATTATCAGATTGGAAATTAAAACTAGCTATGGATAATATACTAAGATCTATAACAGGTAAAGTAGATGCCACAAAAGAACAGATGGGCAATGTAAACAGAGAGATAGAAATTCTTTTTTTTTCCTAATTTTTATTTAGAGGGATATAAATTCTATGGAAGAATAAAAAAGAAATAGTTAAGATAAAACACTACTGTAGAAATGAAGACTTTTTAAAATGATCTCAGTCGTAGACTGGACATGATTAAGGAAAGAATCTGAGTGAGAGGATGTGACAATAGAAACTTCCAAAACTGAAAGCAAAAAGAAAAACATTTTTTTAAAAAGAACAATATTTGAGAATTGCAGTACAACTATAAAATATATAGCATACACATAATTAGAATATCAGAAGAAGAAAAGAGAAAGGAACAAAAGCAATATTTAAAGTAGTAATGACAGAATTTCCTCCAAATTAATGTTATACACCAAACCAGTCACTCAGGAAGTTCAAGGCACAAGCAGGACAAATGTCAAAGAACATAATTGTTTTCAAACTGCCCAAAATTCCAGATGAAGAAAAAAAAAAACCTTGAAAAATCCATTGGGGAGGGGGAACATTGTATCTATAAAAAAGCAAGGGTAAGAATTATATCCAACTTCTCCTTAGAAACTAAGCAAGAAGAGAGTGGTGTGAAATATTTAGTATGGAGAAAAAAACTCCAACCTGTTATTCTAGAATTTTGTGCCCTGCAGAATTATCCCTCAGAAGCACAAGTGACCTAAAGATTCTCAGGCAAATAAAAGTTGAGGGAATTTGTTGTTAGTAGCCTTGCTTTGCAAGAAATATTTCTTAGAGAGGAGGCAAGTAAAATTACTCTGATCTATGAAAAGAAAGGAAGAGGCATCAGAGAAGAAATAAATGAAGGTAAAATAAAACTTTCATTATTATTATTCTTAATTGATCTACCAGGTAATTTGTCGAAATAAAAACAGCAACAATATATTTGATTATCTACTTGTGTGTGCTTATATATAAGCAAAATGAATGACAACAATGATACAAGGGATAGTGGGAGGGAAGAATTAGGATCATTTATTATTATGAAGTACTTACACTAACCTGTGAAAAGGTATAGTGTTATTTGAAAGTGGATTTGGATAAAGTGTAAATGTATATTGCAACCCCTAGAAGAACCTCTTAAAAAAAAGGAAAAAGGAGCGTAACTGATATGCTAGCAAGGAGAGAAAATGGAATCATATAATATGTACAGTTAAAATCACAGAAGGTAGAAAAGAGTGGAAGACAAAAATAGGAACAGGCAACAAGGACAATAAACAGAAAACAGTAACAGATATGTTAGATGTTAATCAAACTGTATCAGTAATCACTTTGAACATCAGTAGTTTCAATGCATGCATTAAAAGAGATTCTCAGAGTATCACTGTATACCTGTAGAATGGCTGGACTCAAAAAGGCAAAAATAATGTGTTGGCAAGGATGTTGGGTGTGGGGAGGAACCCTTGTGCACACTTGGTGGGAATGCAAATTAGTATAGCCACGGTGGAAAACAGTATGGGAGGTTCCTTTAAACATTAAAAATGGAATTATCATATGATCAAGTAATTCCACTATTGGGCCTTTACTAATTAAAAAAGATGTGTGCAATTCTATGATTACTGCAGCATTATTTATAATAATAGCTGAGACATGGAAGCAACCCAAGTGTCCATTAATAGACACACAATGTAATACTACTCATCCATAAAAAAGAATGATCTCTTGCCATTTGTAACAACATGGACGAAACTAGAGGGCATATAATGTTAAGTGAAATAAGTCAGAGAAAGACAAATACCATATGATTTCACTCATATGTGAAATTTAAAAAACAAGACAAAGTGAAAAAAAAAAAAAGCCTCACAGACTTTTAAGTACAGAGAGCAAACTTGTGGTTGCCAGGGGGGAGGTGGGAGAATGGGTAAAATAAAGAGGATTAAGAGTACATTTATCATGATGAGCACTGGTTAATGTATAGAAATGCTGAATCATTATATTTTACAACTGAAACAAATATAACACTGTATGTTAATGATATTTCAAAAAAAAATCAAAGACATTGTCAGAGTGGATCCAAAAACCCAAGATTTTTTTTTTTTTGTATGCAAGACCCAAATACGTGTTTTATAAAATAAACCCATGTAAAAAATAAATACACATATAGATTAATAGTAAATGGATGGACAGATCTGTACCTCTGGGGATAAAAATACATTATATGTTTATAAAAATTAAATAAACATAAAAAAGTAAATGGATGGAGAAAGATACATATCATACTAACTTTAAGAGAAAGAGGGAGTAGCTATATTAATTTTAGAGCTGACTTCAGAACAGGGGAATCTATCAGGGATAAAGAGAGGCATTATGAAATGTTGATGGAGTAATTTTCCAAGAAGATGTAACAATCCTTAATGTATGTGTGCCTGACAATACTGTGTCAAAATAAGTGAGGCAAGGAATGATAGGACTGTAAGGAGAATTAGATGGAACCACTATTATTGTTGGGGACTTTAACATCCCCCTATCAAAAGTGGACAGATCCAGCGGGCAGAAAAATCAGTAAGAACATAGTTGAACTCAATAAACGTAATCAGCATGTATTGACTGCTTCACCCATCAGCAGCAGAATACACATTCTTCTCAAGCTCATATGGAGCATTCACCAAGAAATACTACACTCTGGGTCGTAAGACACACCTTAACAAATTTAGAACAGTAGAAAGTACATGCTTCCTCTCAGACCGCAGTGGAATTAAAGTAGATACCAATAACAGAAAGATAATTGGAAAATCCCAAAAAACTTGGAGATGAAACAAAACACTTTTAAATAAGATACGGGTCAAAGAGAAATATCAAGTGAATATTAAAAAAAAAAAGATACTTTGAAAGAGTGAAAATACAACTTAACAAAATTTATGGGATGCAGTAAAAGCAATATGTGAAAAGTTTAGAACATTGAATGCATATATTGGAAAGATGAAAGATCAATAATCATTAACCTTAAGCTTCCACCTTTGGAAACTAGAAAAAGAAGATCAAATTAAATCTACAGAAAGCAGAAGAAAATACATATTAAAAATTAGAGCATAGGTCAATGAAATTGAAAGCAAAAAGTTGTTGGGAAAGTTAACAAAGCCAAAGTCCGTTTCTTCAAAAAGATCAATAAAATTTAAAAGCTTCTAGCCAGGTTAATTAAGAAAAGAAGAAATAGCATAAATTACTAATAATAGAAATTAAATAGGGGACATTACTAAATATCTTAAGATAATTGAAAGGATACTAAAGGAATATAATGAACAATCTTCTGCCCGCAAATTTGATAACCTAGATGAAATAGACCTATTCCTTGGAAGACACAATCTGTCAAAACTCATGCAAGATGAAATAGACAATGTGAAGAGTCCTTTATATATGAAATTGAATCAATAGTGAATAACTTTCCAAAATAGAAAGCCCTAGGCACAGATTAGGTCACTGTTCTACTAACATTTAAGGTGGAAATTATACCAATTCTCTATAATCTCTTTTAGAAGATAGAAGCAGACAATTTAGTTCCTAACTCATTTGATGAGTCTAGTATTACTCTAATACCAAAACCAGATAAAGAAATTAGAGGAAAAAGAAACTACAGACCAATATTTCTCATGAACATTGATGTAAGAATCCTTAACAAAATACTAGGAATTGAACAATCTGTAAAACGAAATTCAGCAATATATAAAAAGAATTATAAACACCAGGACGAAGTGAAATTTGTCTTAGATATACAAGTCTGGTTCAACATTCAGAAGTTAATTTATGTATTCCATCCCTTCAACATGCTGAAGAAGAAAAATCACATGATCATATGAATAGATACAGAGAAAGCATTTGACAAAATCCAGCATCCATTCATGATAAAAAAATCTCTGTTAACTAGTTATAGGAGGTACCTTCCTGAACTTGATAAAGAACATCTACGAAAACCTACAGCTAGCATCATACTTAACAGTGAGAAACTAAAAGCTTTCTCTTGAATATCAGAAACTAAGGATGTTTCCTCTTAATAGTTCTTTACAGTCACATACTGGAAGTCCTAGCTAATGCAATACAAGAAAAAATATTACATGGTTTGGAGAGGAAGAGATAAAGAGTCATGGTATCTAAGTGGTATGATTTTCTTTTTAAGATTTTATTTATTTATTTGGCAGAGAGTGAGAGAGACAGCGAGAGAGGGAACACAAGCAGAGGGAGTGGGAGAGGGAGAATCAGGCTTCTGGCAGAGCAGGGAGCCCAATGCAGGGCTCAATCCCAGGATCCTGGGATCATGACCTGAGCCAAAGGCAGACACCTAAGGACTGAGCCATTCAGGCACCCCTAAGTGGTGTGATTCTGACTAAAACCTTGATTTAAAAAAACTTATGAAGGGTATTTGGGGGACAGTTGGAAAATTTTGAATATGGACTCTTTATTAAGTAATATATATATATTTAAAAGATTTTATTTATTTACTTGACAGAGATCACAAGTAGGCAGAGAGGCAGGCCAGGGGGCGGAGGGGAAGCAGGCTCCCCGCTGCGCAGAGAGCCTGATGTGGGGCTCGATTCCAGGACCCTGGGACCATGACCTGAGTGGAAGGCAGAGGTTTTAACCCACTGAGCCACCCAGGTGCCCCTTTACTAAGTAATATTAAAATTAAATTTCTTGGTTATGATTATGGTACTATGGTTATAGAAGAGATGTCTGCTGAAATATATAGAGGTAAAGTTTTAACAGCTGAAGCTTTCACAAGTTTTAGTAAAAGTCATATGTGTGCTCAATGATGTATAAACATGAATTAATTTATTTTCTGTTGTGGGAAAGATTAGCAAAAATGATTTTTTGAAAAGATTATTTATTTATTTGTCATGGAGCAGGAGAGAGTGCACAAGAAGGGGAAGGAGCAGGCAGAGGGGGAAAGACCCTAGGATCATGACCTGAGCCAAAGGCAGATGCTTAACTGACTGAGCCACCCAGGGATCCCAGCAAAAATGATAATGTCCAAATACAATGAGATCACGTGAGAGCAAATTCAGACATTACTCATTGAAATAGAAATTGATATTACTTTCCTGGGAAGCAATTTTTTACATTTTTAAAAAAAGTTGCAAAATATATGTATGTGTACACACACACACACACACACACACACAGTATTACTACTACTAATTTAGTCTGTTAATCAGAAAATAATACAGAGTTATATGTAACAAAGGATATTCCTTGAAGAGGAATGAAGTATGATGATGATAATGAAAATAAGATGATAATGAAATTTTCATTATAGTGAAAATGACAGGGAATACCTGAAATTTCCACCAATGATGAATTGACTTTACTGAAGTTGACTTTACTGGCATGTGTATTAGTCCTGACCAATCAGAACATTTCATCCTTTCCCCCTGCAGTGATCAGTTCATGAATGGACACATGTTCCTACCAAAAATAAACCTAAGTCTTCTTCGGAAGTGTTCAGCAGAAAAACATTTACTGTTCTATTGGGTTTGAACCTGAAATACTGTAACTCAAAATTTGCAGGAATACATCACAGAGGGAGCCTTTTTTGGGAATAAAGCCAGTATATAGGAAAGTAAATTTAGGATATATAGAGAGAGGTCATTTAGGGATCTAGCTCCATGTATAATTGAAACTCTAGATTCTTTAATTAAGTTACTACATTTCTTTTTGTTATTTGTTTTTGTTTTTGCTTTTTTTCCCCCTAAAATCCAATTTGAGTGCATTTTCTGTCACTTGGAACAGAAATCATTCTTAGTATTCTTAGACATGAGAATTAGAAATATTCAAAAATAGAGGATATGCAAATATTCCTTATTTTGAAAGTATGGACTCATTATATTTGTAGTCGGAAATGAAAATTGCTATTAAATAGTTTTAAATTAGCATAATTGTATCATACAGCTTTTGTGTTATTTTCAAAGTTTCTCTACAGTAATTTTTGATTCAACTGTTGAACTGGATGCAGCATACAAAAGGAGGCAGTAAGTATTCACAGGATGCTCTTTTTGTTTGCTTCACAGAGATCACCAGGCTTGTCCATATTATAGTGATTCCCTCTTCTGTTCCCTACTGAGTTTCTTTCAGGCATGGAGGGTAGCAATGTAAGTTGTAATTCACATTGTAAATGGAGTAAGGATGGTTCCAGTGAAAAGCAAGATGGAAATAAAAATTTCTTGTGTGTGGAGATGGAGGTTGGCATCCAAAGTATTAAGACTCTTAAAATGATATTTTTCAATAGTTTCAACTGCTTTCAGTAGGCTGGTGCTGTCGGTATGCAACACCTATAGTATAAGCTGATTCCTTCCAACTATTGATCCCTCTTAAACTTAATTAACCATCCTGTGAAATTGTGACATTAAAAATAAAGTGAAGTACATGCCTTTGAAATTAAAGTCATGGTTTTCAAACGTGGTTCCTTGCAGTGGTGCTTCAGGCATTCCACAATGTTTCACTTTTTTCCTTTGACTTAAAAAAGTATATTTTTAGTATTTTAGTGGTTGCATGGTATCCCCACCAAAAAATCAATTTTGGGCTTCTGGCTGCCAAGACTGTGAGAGAATAAATTTTTATTGTTTTAAACAACCTAGTTTGGACTAATTTGTTAATTGTAGTCACAGGAAACTAGTATGTCTTAGAATTTAATTAATATAACCCGAAAATACCTACATAAGTAATCAGCCAAATGTGAACCCACTAGAGATCACTAGTATGTTGTTACTTTCAGGGGATCTCATTTTTGTGCAGAAATTGGATACCTTACCTTTTGTAGTTAATGGATAGGTAATACTATCCTGAGATTTCAATGTAAGAAGTTAAAATGCTGTTGCTGTTGCAATCAGTCATCTCAGTGAATCAGATTGTTTAGGTTGGGCTCTTTGAGATGTAAATACAAAAATTTAGAAAGAGAGAAATAATTTGTGGGTTCATAAAACTTAAAGTTCTGGAGTAGTATGCTTGATTCAGGAATTCTAACACAGGCTTGGAATAAAATTCAAATTCGTTTCTTTGAACTAGAAGGTCTTTACAGTATCTGATTTTTTTCTAGTTTATTTCTATTTAGTCACGTCATTTTCTTTCCACTCCTCATTGTATCCACACCACTTCAGCTTCAGTAAACTTAATGAAGTTTCTAGAATAGATTGTTTACCTGGAATGTTCAGTCTTAACGGTTTTCTCTTCCATATCATTTTGATCTCAATTCAGATGTGAACTTCTTCAGTGAACTTCTTTGGCTACCATATCTAAAATAGACTATGTGTCTTTTATCAATTGCCTTAAACAAACTTTTAGTTTTTTAGTGGCTTAAAACAACTATTTATCACTTACGATTCTCTGTGCAAAAAAAAAAAAAAAAAAAAAAAAAAGATTCTCTGTGCAGGAATCAAGTAAGACACTGTGGGTAGCATGTCTTCCCCTCTATGTAGTGTTGGATGGATTGTTTGGGGCTAGAGAACCAATGTTGCGTCACTCACTTGTATGGGGTCTTGGTGTTGACTGTCAGATGGGGCACCTCTGATTGCTCCACTTGGCTTCTGTCTTCGCACAATCTTTTATCTTTTGAATCATCTCTTAACATGGTGGCCTCTCTGGGCTTTGCTGTTTAATAGCTTCCTCCTAAGAGTGAAAGCTGAAGCAGTCTGTCCTTTAAAGGCTGTGTTTAGGAGTCCGAGAATGTCATTTTTACCTCATTCTATTGATCAAAACAAGTCATAAGATCACCATATATTCAAGTGGTAGGGAAATAGACTTCCTATTGTATGGAATTGTGTCATGTATACAGGGATTAGATAATCGTTGGTTATGATTTTTGTAGAAAAGCAACCATAGTCCACCTTCTGACTGTACCCTTTCTCATTTGTTTCACATACTCTTACAGCTTTTATCCAAATACAGCATCAGGGCCAAAATACAGTGTCTTGTGATATACATCTGCACTGAAGGGATAAGGCTCTTTGAATGTAGTTCTTCTTGATTCAAGATTTGTAAACTAAAATCCTCTTCCAAACAAAGTACAATGGTGAAACAGGAGCGACTCACTGCAGCAGACATTCCCATTCATCAGGGGGAGGAAAGAAGACACATAGCAGTCACTGGTGCATAATCATTCTAAAACCAGCTAGGCACATGTCACCTGTTTCCCTATTAAAGAGAATGTTTCTTTAGCAGGGCTTGGTTTTTCTGCTTTCTGACAGGGGTTTTTAGCACTTTGTTTTCCTTGACTCATGGCTTTGTCCACTGAAAATTTCTATTTCCTTTGTTTGTTTGTTTGTTTGTTTAAGATTTTATTTATCTATTTACTTGAGAGAGAGTGAGTGGGAGAGGGAGGGAGAATCTGCCGTGCTGAGGGCAGAGCCCCACTCGGGGTTGGATCTCACGACTGCAAGTCATGACCCGCACCGAAACCAAGAATCTGAAGCTTAACTGAGACCCCAGTTTGACTATTCTTATCTCCTTCTGCTTCCTACCTACATGAAGTTGAAGGCCCTTAAGCCTCTTTTCATTTTCATCTATCTCAGTATCATTCAATCCAAACTAGTAGTGCTTCTACCAGTGTAGCTTTCTTAAAGTATTTGTGGACTTTTCATATATCTTACAGGGATTCACTCCGTGTGCCCAAGTCCCATCGGTAACTTTTTTTCCTCCACTCTAGGCATATCAGGTTGATGTGGGACAGTGCCTTGAGATTCTTATCCTTGTCTTAATTTCACCAAAGGGTGTAATAAACATAACTTTAATTCTTCTGAGGTTTTAACAAGGGATCATTTGGCCACACTCTTGATTTTATTTTTGTCTAGAGGCCATTTCTTACTCTGAGAACATTTTTCTGACTGGAAAAACTATCCTGAGTCCTCTACATTTCCTCTGAATTATGCTTCTATCTGGAGCAATTCTTCTTTAGTTTCTCTTTCATCTGTATTTTATCATGCATAACATAACAGGAAACTGATAGGCACTTTCAGACTTATTTCTAAAAATCTTATCTAGATTCACAAGTGTTGCCAGATGTTTCACCTTTATGTCTCACAGGTTTTCCTTTCCCCAGTCTTCAATAGCACTTTTTTTTCAATGCCTTTCAAACTCCATTAATGGTGCTCACCTCCCTTCAAGTTTCAGGTTTTTGTCAAAGCAGCACTTGAATTCTGGTACCATTTTCTGTTTCACTTACTATAACTGCAAAACACAGCACCCCAAAACTTAGTGGCTTAAAACTAATCATTTCATTGTCCACAATTCTGTGAACCTGGAATTCCAGTAAGGTTTTGTGAGGATGGTTTATCTCTGTTTCACATGGTAGCTCTTGGCCAGAGTACTTTGACAGGGGCCAGAGGACCAAAGAACAGCTTCACTAATGGGTTGATGGCCTTAGTACTGCCTGTGATGTTGTTCTCTTCTGTGTAGTTTTTTTTTTTTTTTTCTTCCATGTAATCTCTTGTTATTCAGGTACTCTCTCTTGGCCTCTCTCTCTTAGGAGGGTAGTCTAGCCTTCTTTACATGGGGTCTTGATTTCAAGAGTGAAAAGAAAAGCTACAAGGCTTCTTAAGATGCAGGCTTGGAAATCAGAGAGTATTACTTCTGCATAATTCTCTTGGCTAAAAATACTTACAAACTCAGCGAAAGTAAAAGGAGTAGTTAAATAGATCAAGTTTTTGATAGAATCGGTGGAATGCTTATGGAAGGACAGGAGGAATTCTTGTAAACTACCTTGGTAGACTAGCAACTTTTTTCTATAAAGGGCCCCATAGTAAATATTTTAGGCTTTAATAGCTTAGGCTTTTATAGCCATATATTGCTAATGTTGTATATTCTCTATCTCTTTAACACTTTTAAAAATGTAAAAAACAGATTTGATCTATGACATGTAGCTTGCCAACCCATGTTTTGGACAATATAACGCATCTACTTCATCATTCTTTCTTACTCTACTTTGCTTTATTTATTACAAGGTCCCATATCACTCTGAAATTATTTGTTTAAAAATACTGTCATCGTTGGGATGCTTGGGTGGCTCAGTGACTTAAGCCTTTGCCTTTGGCTCAGGTCATGATCTCATGGTCCTCGGATCAAGCTCCACATCAGGCTCTCTGCTAAGCAGGGAGTCTGCTCCCCCCCCCCCCACTTGTGATCTCTCTCTCTCTCTGTGTCAAATAAATAAATAAAATATTTTAAAAAATAAATAAAAATACTGTTATCACTACTGCAAAACAAGCATCTATCGTGAGGACAAGAGTATTTGTTACTTGATTTTCTACCTTACCAATAACTGTCCTGGTCCGTAAGAAATGTCCAATAAATATTTATTGAATGAATAAGTTAATAAATGAATATATCAGAATTTATTTTCACTTTATTTATAGAGCTGTCTTCTGTTTTGGTGGAGTCATTCTGAGGGTTCTATATAATATTAGGATGGCTGCAGGTAGTTCTGGGCCAAATGCTACAGACTCAAATACAGTGACTCTCCCAATAACTGTAAAAAAGTACACAGAGTTTGACTCTGAACTGTACCTCAGCTGGATCTCAACTGTATCAGATACTCTGTTTTGAAGTAAGTATTCTTGCCAGGAAAAATTAGGAAGTCTGATTGGACTGAATTAAGTTATGTGCCATGGGTAGAACTATCAACATCCCTAAATGCACAAACTGAAAGTTGGGTAGGCATCTTCCAGAGGAAAATCACCTCACTAGATGAATGATGAATAGATGCTTTTTGGCCAAAATATGTCCAAGTCATAGACCTTTTCTTTACCCAGTATTCTTCAATTTTAGTTGAATGAAATGCTGAAATAAGTCAAAGGGTATTATATGACAAAGACTTAGGTCTGTATCTGTAACTTGGAATTGTTGATATCAGGAAAATAACTATTTTTCTAACTTCATTAAGACTTTCAAATAAAAAAATCAGTGCATTTATACTTCTTAAAGAATGTTCTATGAAATAATACCATTATCTGTCTTATTTCTGAGAGTTTTCTCTTTGGTTTAGTTTTGGGGAAAAGTGGTGTGCTGTTAAAATAAAATTGGAAGATAGTGAGGTGCCTTGGTTGCTCAGTCGGTTAAGCATCTGCCTTCTGCTCAGGTCATGATCCCAGGGTCCTGGTATTGAGTCCTTATGGGCTCTGTGCTCAGTGGGAGCCTGCTTTTCCCTCTCCCTGCCACTCCCCTGCTTAAACTCTTTCTCTCTCTCTGTCAAATAAATAAATAAATAAATAAATAAAATCTTTAAAAAAATTAGAATGTAGTGATCTAAAATGAATGTATCCATCACATGTGCTATACTTATTTTATTAGGATTGCTTGCATCTTACTAGTTACTCTGAATTAGCAGAGGAAGCTGCTTCAATGGAGAAGAAACTTCTTTCCTAAATCAGGAGTTTTCAGTCAGAAATCTATTTTCTCAGAGAAATGTGAAAAATCCATTCTTCTACATGCTATTTAAACTCCGTATATTTTATCTGACTAGCGTTTTGAAGGTAACTTACTAATATTTATTATTTAAAACTTGGCGGCCTCTTGAAAATCAATTTTTAAAAAAGTGCTGCATGTTTGAACTTTCATTTTCTACTCCTTCTCTAACATTTGAGGTAAAAATAGGTGTGGAAAACATCAACATATTGCCCCTTTCTATAACAGCTCTTGCTTTCCTATGGTTTTAGTTATGAACCATTTTCAGCCTAAGTTTTTCAAGCGAGATAAATATGGAATAGATTCCCATATTCCAATTTCTAATCACTTGGCAGTGTGTATCTGTTATTGCTTGCTAGGTTGGCAGTTTGTACATTCTGAGTTAGGAGCTTCCTCATCCGATATTAGATATTAGTTATGCACTTTCTCAAAGATTACATGGCTAACAATAGTAGAGAAAAGATGTGGTTCCCAGTATCATTTAGAAACCATTGATTTCAAGTTTTCACCAAGGCTTTTGTAGGTTTTTCTAACAACTACTTTGGAAGTGTAGGCGGAGTTCACTAGATGGTACTATTAGCAAACAACCAAGACTGATGAAACGACGATTTTGGAATGCCTCTTTTCAACCAATTTAGAATCAAAGCTATGTTTCTGAGAAATTGCTTAAGTACCAGTTATTCTATGTTGTTTTCAAGTCAGTCTGCAATATCTTTATGTGCTTGAACTCCCTCTATAATTTTACACACAACAAATCAAGAGGATTTGTTCTTGTTCTTTTTTTTTTTTTTTTTTTTTTTTGGGTGGTAAACACTAACATTGGTAAAAAAAAACAAACAAACAGCAGTTCTTCTCCTGCACCCCTTCTTTTAATGCCCCCTCCTATTTCTTTCTTTCTTTCTTTCTTTCTTTCTTTCTTTCTTTCTTTCTTTCTTTCTTTCTTCTTTCTTTCTTTTTATTAATCATTTTTTAAATTTATTTTCAGCATAACGGTATTCATTGTTTTTGTACCACACCCAGTGCTCCATGCAACCCGTGCCCTCTCTAATACCCACCACCTGGTTCCCACAACCTCCCACCCCCCCACCTCTTCAGCCCCCTCCTGTTTAAGTAAGCATGTTTAGAATTGGGATTATAAACAACCCATCGGAAAAGACTACCTTCTCCCCTTTCTCATTTGGTGAATTACAGCACAGCAGTAGTGTATTTCAAAGTAACATGTACAGAAGAGACTGCCAAATGATTTTGCTCTAAAGCAATATAATCTATGAACATCTCACAGTAACCTTATTTTACATTGAGTTCTTCTTCTCTTTGTTTTCCTATCCCTCTCTCATTTTACAATAAATTCTAAGTCCTCCCAGGAGCCACCACAATTATGTAAAGACACAAGAAGATGTACATTGTTTTAGCTCTCCCAAGAGTAGAAGTGAATTAACACTCTGTATTGATTATTCTAACTTCTCATTCTTCCCTGAAAGATCTCTGATGGTTCCTTTTGGTAGACCCCAAATTGCCATCACTTTTCTGCTAAGCACTGGTGCACTTTTTTTTTTGTTTGAGCCATCTGATCTAATCTGTTCTGTCTTCTTATATTGAAATTAACAAGGCATATACCCTCAGGCAAAGGCCGTATCTACAACAGTGAGGCACAAACGAACTTGAACATGAGGTCAATCAAGTGCACAAAATACATCACACAGTTATTCTAAGCCTCATGCTGGGTCTATAATTGCCCCTTGTTCTGTCATTAGGGCTCCCTTACAAGTCATTATTTTGAGTCAGCAGAGCTACAGGGAGTATTCTTCCTGATGGTTAGTGTAAAGCTGAATTGATATCATAAATATCTCCCAGCACAAAATACAAGGAGCAGGTATTTAGATTAGATCTAATAAAGTGTGCAGCTGTTCAGTCTTTTTATGAATCCTGGCTAAAACAATAATCACAACTTTCAATATGGGTTCTCCTTGAGTAGTTCTGTAAAAGAGAAATTGTGTTTTTTCAAAATGAATGGACACATGCCTTCTTACAATTTGCCTGTCTGCTCTTATCCCAAGATTGTTTTTGCTTGCCCAAGACCAGCGTTATCCAGATTTCATGGGAATTTTGCCTTAGTCAGCATTGTGTAAAAATTTCCCCATTTTAAAGTAGAAGCATCATTTATTCATTTGTTTTGCAGAGCAAGGCGGTGTGAGTTTAATGCTGAAAGAATATACTAAGTTTCAGGCCCCAAGCACATTTTTAGAAGTATTACCTTTCCTGGGAAAAGAAGAATTCAAACCTCTGCTCAGAAGGTAGTAGATGACAGTGCTCCATGAGGTTTGTGGAGATGAATGCAATGTAGGTCCTTGATGTGGATCCAGCCTCTGGACAAAAACAAAGTGGCAGAAAGGTTGGGGAGGGAAGACCTGAGTGATTTTGAAAATACCCATGACTTCAAAGGAAGACACTAAGATGCCTTTTTTTTTTTTTTTTTTTTTAAAGATGCTTTTTTTAAAAGTGACCAAATTAGGTGAATTAGTGCATCCGGGTCCAACCACTTGGCGTTGGAAAATATTTTGTCTGTCAGAAAACCTTTTCTTAATTGTAAAATGAAGGGATTAGACTATGATAGAGAATGCCAAATCTGGATCAGAGTCACAGAATATTGTTTGACATGTGTTTTTTAAAAAGCAGTGGGTTAAGCCTTTGCCTTCAGCTCAGGTCATGATCTCAGGGTTCTGGGATCGAGTCCCACGTTGGGCTCTCTGCTCATCAGGGAGCCTGCTTCCCCCCTCTCTCTGCCTGTCTCTCTGCCTACTTGTTATCTCTCTCTCTCTCTCTCTGTCAAATAAATAAATAAATAAAATCTTTAAAAACAAAAAACAAAAAAGTTTTTCATAGACAAATATCTATATATCCTACATGGATAAGGGATCAGATGTTAGAAAAGGGGAAGCTAGTTCAGACCAATAGACTCAGTATATTGATTGGAAACATTTTTTTTTTCTTGATTACTCTGCATGATAGTTTTTCAAGAACTTCCTTCAGGCATAAATTTTAAAAGTCAGAGGATTTCACGGAAGAACCTGGATTTGTGTATCGGTTATCTACTACCATGATAATGCTTCATAGCAACAACTACAAAGCTTCAGTGATATGCAAAAGTAAGTCTATTGCTCCTGTGTCTAGGGTGAGTTGAGGATTAGCAGTGTGGCTTCATTGATCTTGGTGGGCTTACACATCTGGCTTTCAGCTAGGGCAGTTTGTATTTTCTCTACATCCTTGGGTCTCATACACATATGTTCTCATGCTGATGGTAAAAAAAAAAAAAAAAAAAAGTAAGAGTACACAGAAACATGTAAGACCACTTAAGCCCTAGGCTTAGAAGCTTTGTTATTACTGTCACTTGTACTTCATTCTGTTGGTCAAAAAAAGGACATAGGCAATCTCTTAGTTATGAAGAAAATATATAGTTATAAGCCAAAGGGCATAGACACAGGAAAGTCTATGAAAGGGAATATTTTTGCTTAAAATTCAGAACATCTGATAGTATTGGAATTACATTTCAGGCATGGCACTAATAGGTAAGGCTGGGTAGCAGCTACCAGCTTTAGATGATCATGCATTTGCCAGTTTGTGACAGTGCCTACCCATGCTTTATTATCTCTCTGAGACTAAGACCTATGTTGCTTTGTCATTTTCATTGCACTTTTATGGTAACATTTCTTAGGGAGATTCTTTTCTGCCTCTGGGCCATTATGAAAAATAGGAAAATGACAGAACAAAATGGCCATACAATTTTTTTTCACACATATATCACTTCATTCACTTATGCTGTTTGCCTAGATTCTAGGGTCATCTGAGTTTGAGGTTTGATCTAGACAACTTCTAATTTGGAACATTCTTTATTATAGACATTGGAACTCCTAACAAAGCCTCACCAAACTGTAGGTTGTGAAAAAATTGTAAAATTGTAGAAAGTATTCCTGTGATAGCTGGGAAGAGCTATTAGAATTTAGGTGAACACAGTGCAACCATTCCTAATTGATTTAATCCATAAGCATTCATTTCATTTGCATCACAGATAAGTTTCTGTATCTTTTTTTTTTAAATTTCTTTTCAGTGTAACAGAATTCATTGTTGATGCCCCACACCCAGTGCTCCATGCAATACATGCCCTCCATAATACCCACCACCTGGTTTCCCCAACCTCCCACTCCCTGCCCCTTCAAAACCCTCAGATTGTTTTTCAGAGTCCATAGTCTCTCATGGTTCATCTCCCCTTCCAATTTCCCTCAACTCCCTTCTGCTCTCCATCTCCCTATGTCCTCCATGTTATATGTTAGGCTCCACAAATAAGTGAAACCATATGATAATTGACTCTGCTTGACTTATTTCACTCAGCATAATCTCTTCCAGTCCCATCCATGTTGCTACAAAAGTTAGGTATTCATCCTTTCTGATGGAGGCATAATACTCCATAGTGTATATGGACCACATCTTCCTTACCCATTCGTCCATTGAAGGGCATCTTGGTTCTTTCCACAGTTTGGTGACCGTGGCCATTGCTGCTATAAACACTGGGGTACAGATGGCCCTTCTTTTCACTACATCTGTATCTTTGGGGTAAATACCCAGTAGTGCAATTGCAGGGTCATAGGGAAGTTCTATTTTTAATTTCTTAAGGAATCGCCACACTGTTCTCCAAAGTGGCTGCACCAACTTGCATTCCCACCAACAGTGTAAGAGGGTTCCCCTTTCTCCACATCCTCTCCAACACATGTTGTTTCCTGTCTTGGTAATTTTGGCCATTCTAACTGGTGTAAGGTGGTATCTCAATGTGGTTTTAATTTGAATCTCCCTGATGGCTAGTGATGATGAACATTTTTTCATGTGTCTGATAGCCATTTGTATGTCTTCACTGGAGAAGTGTCTGTTCATGTCTTCTGCCCATTTTTTGACATGATTATCTGTTTTGTGTGTGTTGAGTTTGAGGAGTTCTTTATAGATCCTGGGTATCAGCCTTTTGTCTCTAGTGTCATTTGCAAATATCTTCTCCTATTCAGCGGGTTGCCTCTTTGTTTTGTTGACTGTTTCCTTTGCTGTGCAGAAGCTTTTGATCTTGATGAAGTCCCGAAAGTTCATTTTCGCTTTTGTTTCCTTTGCCCTTGGAGACATATCTTGAAAGAAGTTGCTGTGGCTGATATCGAAGAGGTTACTACCTATGTTCTCCTCTAAGATTCTGATGGATTCCTGTCTCATGCTGAGGTCTTTTATCCATTTCGAGTTTATCTTTGTGTACAGTGTAAGAGAATGGTCAAGTTTCATTCTTCTACATAGAGCTGTCCAATTTTCCCACTACCATTTATTGAAGAGACTGTCTTTTCCACTTTATTTTTTTTCCTGCTTTGTCAAAGATTATCTGACCATAGAGTTGAGGGTCCATATCTGGGCTCTCTAATCTGTTCCACTGGTCTATGTATCTGTTTTTATGCAAGTACCGTGCTGTCTTGGTGATCACAGCTTTGTAGTAAAGCTTGAAATCAGGTAACGTGATGCCCCCAGTTTTGTTTTTCTTTTTCAACATTTCCTTAGCAATTTGGGGTCTCTTCTGATTCCATACAAATTTTAGGATTATTTGCTCCAGCTCTTTGAAAAATACCAGTGGAATTTTGATCAGAATGGCATTAAAAGTATAGATTGCTCTAGGCAGTATAGACATTTTAATAATGTTTATTCTTCCGATCCAAGAGCATGGGATGGTCTTCCGTCTTTTTGTGTTTCTTCAATTTCTTTCATGAGTGTTCTGTAGTTTCTCGAGTACAGATCATTTACCTCTTTGGTTAGATTTATTCCCAGGTACCTTATGGTTCTTGGTGCTATAGTAAATGGAATCAATTCTCTAATTTCCCTTTCTGTATTTTCATTGTTAGTGTATAAGAAAGCCACTGACTTCTGTACATTGACTTTGTATCCTGCCACATTACTGAATTGCTGTATGAGTTCTAGTAGTTTGGGGGTGGAGTCTTTTGGGTTTTCCATATAAAGTATCATGTCATCTGTGAAGAGAGAGAGTTTGACTTCTTCATTGCCAATTTGGATACCTTTTATTTCTCTTTGTTGTCTGATTGCTGTTGCTAGGACTTCTAATACTATGTTGAACGAGAGTGGTGAGAGTGGGCATCCTTGTCATGTTCCTGATCTCAACAGGAAGGCTGCAACTTTTTCCCATTGAGGATGATATTTGCTGTGGATTTTTCATAGATTTTATGAAGTTCAGGAATGTTCCCTCTATCCCTATACTTTGAAGCGTTTTAATCAGGAACGGATGCTGGATTTTTGTCAAATGCTTTTTCTGCATCAATTGAGAGGACCATGTGGTTCTTCTCTCTTCTCTTATTGATTTGTTCTATCGCACTGATTGATTTGCGAATGTTGAACCATCCTTGTACCTCAGGGATGAATCCCACCTGGTCATGGTGGATCATCTTTTTAATGTGCTTTTGGATCCTATTTGCTAGGATCTTTTTGAGAATCTTAACATTTTTATTCATCAGTGATATTGGTCTGAAATTCTTTTTGGTGTGGTCTTTGCCTGGTTTGGGGATCAGGGTAATGCTGGCTTCATAAAAAGAGTCTGGAAGTTTTCCTTCTGCTTCAATTTTTGGAAACAGCTTCAGGAGAACAGGTGTTATTTCTTCATTGAAAGTTTGGTAGAATTCCCCAGGGAATCCGTCAGGTCCTGGGCTCTTGTTTTGGGGGAGGTTTTTGATCACTGCTTCAATCTTGTTACTAGATATTGGTCTATCCAGGTAGTCAATTTCTTCCTGGTTCAATTTCCGTTTCATCTAGGTTGCTTAACTTATTTGCATATAACTGTTGATAATAACTATAACTATGATGATTGTTTCTATTTCCTTGGTGTTAGTTGTGATCTCTCCCTTTTCATTCATAATTTTATTAATTTGAGCTTTCTCTCTTTTCTTTTGGATTAGTGTGGCCAATGGTTTATTGATTTTATTGATTGTTTCAAAAATCCTGCTTCTAGTTTCATTGATATGTTCTACTGTATCTCTAGTTTCTATCTCATTGATCTCTGCTCTAATTTCTTGATTATTTCCCTTCTTGTTTGTAGAGTTGGCTTAATTTGTTGTTGATTCTCCAGTTCTTTAAGGTGTAGAGACAGCTGGTGTATGCTGGATTTTTCAAATTTTTTGAGGGAGGCTTGGATGGTTATATATTTCCCCCTTAGGACCACCTTTTCTGTATCCTATAGGTTGGGCCGAATTGTCTTCATTCTCATTGGTTTCTATGAATTGTTTAAGTTCTTCTTTGATCTCCTGGTTGATCCAAGCATTCTTTTTTTTTTTTTTTTTTTTTTTTTTTTAAGATTTATTTGACAGAGAGAGAGAGAGATCACAAGTAGGCAGAGAGGCAAGCACAGAGAGAGGGGGAAGCAGGCTCCCTGCTGAGCAGAGAGCCCAATGCGGGGCTCTATCCCAGGACCCTGAGATCATGACCTGGGCCAAAGGCAGAGGCTTAAACCACTGAGCCACCCAGGCCCCCTGATCCAAGCATTCTTAAGCAAGGTGGTCTTTAGCGTCCAGGTGTTTGAGTTCCTTCCAAACTTTTCCTTGTGATTGAGCTCCAGTTTCAAAGCATTTTGATCTGAGAATATGCAGGGAATAATCTCAGTCTTTTGTTATCAGTTGAGCCCTGATTTGTGACCCAGTATGTGGTCTATTCTGGAGAAGGTTCCATGTGCATTTGAGAAGAATGAGTATTCTGTTGTTTTAGGGTGGAATGTGCTGTATATATCTATGAGGTCCATCTGGCCCAGTGTGTCATTCAACTCTTATTTCTTTATTGATTTTCTGCTTGGATGGTCTGTCTATTACTGAGAGAGGTGTGTTAAGATCCCCTACTATTAATGTATTCATATCAATATGACTCTTTATCTTGATTAATAGTTTTCTTATGTAATTGGCTGCTCCCATATTGGGGGCATAAATATTTACAGTTGTTAGATCTTGTTGGTGGATAGTCCCTTTAAAAATTATGTAGTGTCCTTCTGTATCTCTGACTACAGTCTTTAGTTTAAAATCTAATTTATCTGATATGAGAATCGCTACCCTGGCCTTCTTTTGAGGCCCATTGGTATGAAAGATGGTTCTCCATCCCTTCACTTTCAGTCTGGGTGTATCCTTAGGTTCGAAATGGGTCTCTTGTAGACAGCATATGGATATGTCCTGTCGTTTTATCCATTCTGCAGCCCTGTGTCATTTTATGGGCACATTTAGGCCATTCACATTGAGAGTGATTATTGATAGATAGGTTTTTATTGACATCGTGTTCCCTTTGAAGTCTTTCTTTCTGTAGATTATCTCCATATATTTCTGTTCAATGATATTCTTAGGATTTTTCCTCCTTTATATAAACCCCTTATTATTTCCTGCAGTGTCGGCTTGGTGGTCGCGTACTCTTTTAAGCCTTTCCAGTCTTGGAAACTCTTTATCTCTCGATCCATTTTGAATGTCACTCTTGCTGGATAAAGTATTCTTGACTGTATGTTCTTCTCATTTAGTGCCCTGAATACATCTTGCCAGCCCTTTCTGGCTTGCCAGGTTTCTGTGGACAGGTCTGACGTTATTCTGATGGGCTTTCCTCTGTATGTAAGGAGCTTCTTTGTCCTAGCTGCTTTCAAGAGATCCTGTCTACAATTATGATTCCTCATTCTTACTATCAGGTGTCTTGAGGTCTTTCTAGATTCTATAATCTTGGGGGGAGACCGTTCTTCCTCTAGTACTTGTATGCTGGTTCATTTGCGAGATTGGGAAAATTTTCATAGAGAATTTGTTCCACTATATCTTCTAGTCTTTTTTCTTTCTCCTTCCCCTCAGGGATTCCAATAATTCTGACACTGGAACGTTTCATGGCATCATTTCTTTCCCTAATTCTGTTTTCGTGGCTTCTAAGTTGTTTGTTCCAGCCTTCCTCCTGACCCTTTCTCTCTATCAGTTTGTCCTCCAGATCACTAATTCTTATCTTCTGTCTCAGTTACCCTAGCTTTTAGAGAATTTAGATTATATTGGAACTCATTGAGAACATTGTGAACATCATCCCTGGTGGCTTTCAGTTCTGCCCTAATCAATTCCATTTTGTCATCCAGGGCTTTCTCCAACTTAGCTATTGCCTGGATAATTGTTAGCTTGAATTCCCTTTCCAACATATTGTCTATGTCGATAGCCATTAGCTCTGTTGCAGAAGGCCCGGCCTCTGAATTTTTCTTCTATTGGGCATTCCTCCTCTAGTCATTTTGGTGAGAGATGGCTGAATGGATGTAGCTGAATATATCGACTGTGGTGCAGGCAAGGTGCACCCTGGAACGCTTCTGAGCAATCAAGAGTCCCCACCCAAACGAAAGAAAAAAGAAAGAGAGAAAAAAGAAAAAAGAGAGAGAGAGAGAGAGAAAGACAGGAAAAAAAGAAAGATAAAATGAAAGAGAAGGCCTAGTCCAAGTGGGCCCCAAGGTAAGATTTCTGAAGTATCCAAACAAAAACAAACAAAAAGACTGACAAAAGTAGATGACAAGAGAAAAAAATATATATATAAAAGCAAAACAAAAAAAAAACCTCTTCAAAAAGAACCCCAAGTATAAGATTTATATACTACCAGGACAAACAAAAATACACAGAAACACTGGTGGAAGAAAAAGATGGGAGAGTGGTTATAAATTCTCAGTGTGGGTGAAGAGGGTTATTTTGATTCTTCCTGGATGTTTCTTGATATCTTTGTTAAAGGACTCAACTTTCCTAAGATAAAGGGGGATTAAAAATTGGTTTACCTATAGGGGTAGCATTGATTGGGGAAAGGGGATTACCCTGAAGTTTAACTCTATATGAATATTAAAAAATAAAAATTAAAAAAAAAAAAACTAAACTAAACTAAAATTTAAAAAAATTAAAAAGTAGAAAAGCAAAAGAAAAACACAGGTATATGTATCAAAAAGTTCAGGTTAAAAGGTTATTGTGGAATTTGATGTACTGGACATCACACTGTGATGGTAAATAGGTTAAAAAATTATCTGTAAAAAAAAATGAACCAGAATAGTGGGAGCAAATTAAAAACAAAAGTTGTATCTATGAAGTAGTGGTGGTTGTTCTCGTCTTTTTTTTTTTTTTTTTCTTTTTCCGGTTGTCTTTCTGGGGGAGGTGCCTGCTGCGTGGGTTTTCAGGCAGTGTTCGCTGAGTTAAGTCCTCCTGCCCCCGTTAAGGGGGTGGGTCTGAGGAAACCGGTTTTTCAGGCTTTTGTTCTCTGGAGGTTTGTTTGTTTGTTTGTTCATTTGTTTTCTCTCCCGTTGGCAGCTTTTGATGGTTTTTGGAGGTTTAGAGGAAAGCAAACTGCACCCAGACCTCCCTCTCAGAGAGAAGCCTCAGTCTCTTCCCCTCTGGGTGCTCCAGAGCACATAAATTCTCCCTTGGCTGCTGGCAGAGCACGTTCCCAGTCACCATCCCTTGGGACGCTGGAACTCCTGCTTGTACCCAAAACCATGACAGCAGCGACTGTCTGGGCAGCTGCAGACCTCCAGAGAGGTCCCAACCAGCGATAGCACACTGAGATTTTCCCACTGGCCCGGGCTGGGAGTGCTCAGACTTTCCGGATCCGAGAGAGCTGGGCTGGCGCCTGCATGCACCTCTCTCAGGGGAGGGTGTGGGGCTTGACTCAGACTCTGGTCACATGGCCTGCGCACATGGAGAATGCACAAGGCTGTGGTTCTGCCGGCTGGAGCCTACAGGCACTTCTCTCAGGGGGAGGTGTGGGACGCAACTCAGACTCTGATAGCATGGTGTGGCATGCACGTGGAGAGTGCAAAAGACTGTCGTTCTGCCTGCTGGGGAGGCTCCCAGCCCCTCATGGGAGCTGCCACTCAGGCTCTCTCAGGTGCGCTCGCAGCTCAGGGACCAAGACCTGGTTTCTTTGCCATACTCTCTCTGGCTCAGCGCCATGGGTGGCTGTCCTGGGTCCAGGGACTTAAGCCCCTGTCCCCATCCACCCCAATTCCCACAATTTCCCCCTCAATCCTTTGCTCTTTTTGAGTGCTTTCAATCAGACTCCAAGTTAATGCTGGTCCCCAATCGCAGGGCACTCTCGTATTGGGGTATTACTTTCCAGTGGGTTGCTTCTGGTGGCTTCCTCCCCATTTTGTTTATCTTCCAATATCAGTCCGATGTTCCCACTCCACTTTACCTGCCCACTGGCGTCTTCTGTCCCCGTAGAGATCCAGAAGTGTATAATTCTAATCTCAGGCTGATTTCATGGGTGATCACAGTTCTTTATTAGGTAATTAGCTCACTTTAGGGTACAGGTTGAAATGGTGTCTCCTCCTACTTCCCCACCATCTTGTCTTCCCCCCCTAAGTTTCTGTATCTTACATGGATAAAGGATGGGTTACTAGAAAAGGGGAAACTAGTCCAGAAAAATATACTCAATAAGCAGATAGAAAACATTGTTTTTTCCTTCCCCCATGACTCTGCATACTTCTCTAAGAACTGCTTCAAGCATGAATTTCCTCAAAATTTCCAATACCTCCACAAAACATTTCTAATTTTACTGTTACCTGTACAGAGAAAGGTATGTTCCTAAGTCCTCTTGAAGACTAGTCTTCATTTCCTCTTCTTATCCCCTTCAGGGCCTCACTCCATTTACTACTAATTCCTTCTATTCTTCTCATGCATCCTTTTGAATATGTATGAGTATGTATTTGTGTATATATTTATTTGCCCACAAATCCATATACAATTTCCTTGCATCATCATTATCACTATGGATTTTATCACATTTTCATTTTTTGTGGGGTAGAGAGAAAAACAATTAGGGCAAGAGAATGAACTGAAAGAAAGTTAAATTGGCTAAAGAGGCAGTCTCTTGGACAGTCAGCCTACCTTCTTCTCTCAGTTTTCTCATCTCTGTAATGGTGTAGTGGCTTGTAATGTAAATAGAATAGAATGCACATAATTTTCTTATCTGTATGATGAGGATAATGACTTGTAATATATTTGGAATAGAACCTAAATCATTTCATGAATAATAATCATGTTATCAGTAATAGCCATGAATATTATGAATATTGTGGTTCTTTCTGGACCTGTTGTAGAAATACAAAGATAGAGTTAATATGATTTGGGTCATATGTTTAGCACCTTTTTATTCTTTCTTTCTCTTTGGACCTTCCAACTTCCCTCTGTTTTCCTATTTGGGAATATTTCTTTATTGTGCCCTGTATTAGGGAAATTTTTTTCTCTTTCTAGGGATCAGGGAATTTTGCCTTTCATAAGTGGATAGCCCTAAAAGCGTTTTTTTGTTTTTTGTTTTTTTGGTTTTTTTTTTCCCCTTCAAAAATGCATATTCTACCACATTACTAGGCTTTGGGAGGAGACTTGTGAGAGGTGCTTCCTCCACCCCTGCACACTCTTCCAGAGTGAAGGAAATTGTCAGTTAACTAGGGCTTATTCTCCAGGAAGGTCCTGGTTGTGGTAGGCTCAAGATAACCTTGTTTAAATATGATGGCCTGGTAAATCCTATGCATTGCTGAGGACTTTGCCTTTCTCCCTAGACTGAGTCATATGGGGGTGCCTGGGTGGCTCAGTTGGTTAAGCAACTGCCTTCGGCTCAGGTCATGATCCTGGAGTCCCAGGATTGAGTCCCAGGATCAAGTCCGTCATTGGGTTCCCTGCTCATCAGGGAGTCTGCTTCTCACTCTGACCCTTCCCCTTATTATGTTCGCTCTCTCTCTCTCTCATTCTCTCTCTCTCACTTAAATAAATAAATAAATAAAATCTTTAAAAAAAAGTCATCTGAACTTTGATGGTCTTGGTGCCAGTATAGTATTTTTGTGTGTTGGTTTCATCATAATCATTACCATTTTAATGCTCTCTGTGGTGAGAACATATTGAGAGGGATGTGTTATTACTCCTTGCTTGGTGATTTATGATGATTAAATATAAGCATGGAGTACAGTTTATTTTCCCTTAATATGTTCCACAGGCCCTCCATTATTATCTACAGCAATGTGTGTTCTGAAGAAGACCTGGTTAGTGTGCTATTTTGCCAAAAAAGAAAAAAAAAAATCCATAGTCTAATGTATTTGTGAAGTGTTGCAAACTGCTCTCCCCACAGTGAGTTGGTTTCAAACAAAGGACCTCTGGCTACCAAGCATTAGGAAAATTCATGGAAGGATTTGGGAAGCTCAGATCATCCAAGGAAACCTGAAACAGCAGATCTTGCAAGGAAGTCCATTAGTAGGAATAGAGTAATGCTACTTCAGGGCACCAATTTTTTATCCTTGTGTCCATGTGTTAAAGCAGCACATTTTCAGGAGGGAGAAGCTGATTGGCTTGGACTTGACCACACGTCCACAAGTTTGGGAGGGGGATGTAACCTGAGCACTCCAACATAGAAAATCCCAGTGTAAGCAGATATCTTGCTCCCCAAATGAAAAGTAGCCAGGGGAGAATGGGGAACAAAGAGCAGGTATTTATCACACCCCTCCCTTTTGGAGTATTACAGTGCATGGTTAGCTTTCAGTATTCTCAGTAGGAAAGAAACTTACAGAACCACATGTAATCTGGCTGGTTTTTGTATTTATTGTTTTTTTATAATATTGATTGCCCTCAGGAGAGACTTGTATGCCTTTGAATATTCTCTGGAAATGATGACTTGGGTATCTCTTGGGTATCACACTTTGATCTTTGGGTTCCTCTTATGCTATATATTACAGTTTCCTACTCCTTTCATAATTATCCCGACAATGTCCGTATTTTAAAATATCAACTACTGTAGGTGACATGGGTATTTGCTTCTTAATCATTTTGAATAAAACAAATATTTCTAAAGATGATACTTTGGAGCTATTCATCTTCCTTTTCTCTATGCCATTATCTTGGTCTGTGATCCTTCTCCCATTTCTGAAGTTGCTCTCCTTTGGAATGTCCTTTATATTCTCTGGCTCACCTTTGAGCCCACACTACTCTCAGCTTTTAGGTCTTATCCATATATGGCTCCTGACAAAGCCTTCCTTGTTATGGGTCTCTGTTTTTCTAGTTGCTGTTGACCTTGAACCCTTCCTTTCATCTCAAATGGACATATTCTGTAAATGCTGCCACTCACAAGATCGCCCACACCTGCCCTGCATCTCACTGCTATCTCTTTCTTTTGTGCATGTGTCACTTTACTTATTGATTATTTAATCTTTCCTCTATCCAGGGTCCCTTAGTTATACTTTTTTCAGGTTGTTTCAGCATTTGACTTATAATAGCAAATTCTGAATTGGTAGAAACTCTGGAGGGAGATAGAGATGATTCACACAGATTTCAATGGTAATAACTGTTTACCAAATTTGAGGCTACCTAGAAGTCCTGGGGATAACTCAAAACATCAGATTTCAAAATACGGGGGAACATGTGTTCTTAACTAAAGTTTGTGTAATGGTTGCTTATGGTTACCATTAGGTAATCAGGTAGCTGGTTGATGAATGGTGATCATCTTTTATGGGGGTGGGCTTTGTGCACGTCCATCAAACTCTTTCAAAAGCTTTACTTTTAGATTTCATTTCTGTCATTTTTCCACTGCCCATCTCCCATTCTTTTCTTGTCTTTCATTTCTTTTCCATTAAAATTGGAAAGAGACCCATGAATTGGTTGCAGGAAATGGACACCTGTTTTATTTTTCTTTTCAAAGCCAAGATAGTTTACTACCACACCCACCACCTTTTTAAAAATTTTATTTAACAAAACTCCCAGCAACAGGAAAAAAAAAAAAAAAAGGAAAACAGAAAAGCTCTTCTCACTTTGATTTCTGGCATTTGCTCGGTGACATTATTTATTGTACAGTGACAGATGATAAAAGTGAAGGGACTTCCTTTAGTCCTGTCCCCTGCTTTATGCCATAAGTTCTATCTTATCTTTTCTAACAGACATCTCAGCTTTGTCCACATCATATCAGTAGATGCAGTGTTTCAGTGTCACTCTTTATATCCTCTCTGTGGATCTTCTTCCATTGTGGTTCCTGACTTTAGTTTGGGACAAGGAAGGGGTTGCTGGAAGGTAGTGGACAAACCAGATATAGGTGCAGAGAATTTGATACTCCTGACTATTCTTTGTGACACTTTAAGCAAATGTCATCTATGTATGATTCTGACTACAAATGACAGCAAACATTTATTGGGCCCTTTATAGGTTCTTATTACTGGGACAAGACTGTTAACACTTAATTTCACATTTAATCTTCTCAACCAGCTAAAGAGGTAGAGATGGCAGCTCACTAACTAGTTGTTTGCCAGTATAAATTCCCTAGATTTCCCTTCTCTTCCTTTAGTAATATTAACCTAGCTATAGTTGGACACATGACCATCCATTGAAAGACTGCATTTCCCAGCTTCCCTTGCAGCTACCATGGCCACATGACTAATAAGAACAGAAGTGATATGTGCAGATTCTGGGTCATAGCATTAAAAGGAAAGTTTTATTTTTTCTTTTATCACTTGTTGCCTAATAAGCCACCCCCAAATTTATTGAGTTTAAGTAACAGCAACTTAACTCATAATTCTGCAGGTTGGCAATTTGGGCTGGGATCTGCTAATGGAGTTTTCTGGAGTTATCTGAGTTTACATCTGTGATTAGCTATCAGATTGCTTTGGGGCTAACCATCACCTGAGGCAGTGACCATCAGCTGAGGCTACATGTCTTTTTTCATCCAGGCTAATCTGGGCATGTTTACACAGTGCCTGTTAGGGCACCAAGAGAGCAAGAGAAATAGCTTAAGACCTGTTGAGATCTAGAGCCAGAACTCATATAAGTCATTTTTGGTGCATTCTTTTCGTTAATGTAAGTCACAGGGCATCCATGCATTCAAGGGGTGGAGAAATAAGCTACTTAATGGGAGTTGCTGCAGAGTCACCTTGTGAAGAGACATAGATAAAGGGAAAAGTGGAGAATGGAGATTATTTTTATAGTGTACCTACAGCAGTGTACCTTGTAGTGTGCTTCCTCTTTATTTACTTCCAGTGGTTGGCAAATGGATATGATAACTGTTGGGTCCGTTATCAAAGGAACGAGACCGAGACAAAGTGAAAGTTATGTAAAGCTTTATTCTACGCCAAGCATTAAAAGTCAGACTGACGGGCTAGGGCCACCTCCAAAGAGAGCGACCCCCTCTTGGTCCTACAGGCTAGTTTTTATAGGGCACAACCGCAGACCTCTATGTATGTGGCTTTGGCTGATTGGTTGTCTCCCACCTTTGTGTTTTAGTAACGGTTACCCGGAACCAATACTAGTAACTGCCTAGGCGTTTATTAAACAACAAAATGGCCTTGTTTTAGGTATGTGTTTTAGCAACGGTTACCCGGAACTGGTATCAGTAACTGCTGAGGCATTTATTAAACAACAGAATGGCTACCTAGGCAACACGGAGTCACTATGGCTAAGTAGGCCCGGGCAGGCCCTAGGGGTTTAACAGGTTTTAACGCGGAATTGGCCCCAACAATAACAAGAGCACAAGCAGCATTTTTTTGACTAAAATATTGAAGCGGTATATTGAAGATGGCAGAGCAGCATGATAGAATGAGCCCTGACCCTGCCACCGTAAAGCTGCTATATTAGAATGGAATGCTTAGCTTGTCATTTGAGAGAGAAATAAACTTCTGTTTTGTTTGGGTCAGTATTGTTTTATAGTCTGTGCTGTAGCAACTGAATCAGAAACCAAGCTATTACTATGCCCATTTTGCAGATGACAAAATTGAGCTTTAAAGGGGCTGAAGAACTTGCCCATAGTCACCCAGCAGACAAATAGCAGGATCTCATTTGAATCTAGGTTTGTCAGATTCCAGAGCCCCTATGTTTAAGCAAGTTTCTGCATTTGAATATTGCAACAATATTTACTTTTACTTATCTATAGATAGACTTAGAAGATCTGTTTCCATCTTCAGTAGGAATTTATGGCTTCTATCAGATGAGTACACTCAATTTAAGGTCTCATTCAATCGTTTGTAGTTCGAAATGAATTTGTCCTGTGTAATTGAATAAAAAGAAATGTATATTGGAGATTATCTGTCTTTCTCTTTAGACCTGCAAATGTTAGTGTTTTGACCAGTCAGCTTTTGTACTTTATCCCTCAGGAGTTTATGTTGTATTAATTAAGCCAAACTTGAATGATCAGCTAATCAAAACTGAAATATACAAAAGTTAAAATAATATTGGGTGCTATGTAATTGACATCTAAAGCTGAGTGACTAGAGACACAGAGCATTTATCTAGTCTTTGGATAGAAATTGCAAAATAGTTACAAATGGTACAAGCATAGTAGTCAGTCTGAGGTATTATGAATATCTATAGTTAGGAACAACTTAAATATATGGAAATTAAATCATCCCTGGTTTAGACCTATAATCGCATATTCTACTACTCTAATTGAGCTTGAAACTAATCATTTAGGGGGCTTGATAGGGAAGTGTTGAAACTGGGCATGAAAAGCTGCTTGTTGAGGTTTGACTTTTGTCTGAGTAACAGGTAAAGGAAATTAGTGATCTGGAGCAACTGTTCACCAGTACTTTGCTTCCCTATACCTTAGGCCATTGTATTGTTCCTTTGGTTTGCTCTAAAGACTTAAAACTAGATATTTTTATATTCAAGTGAAGGTTTTTCTATGTCAAGTTATTAGAGGAAAAAAAAAAAACACTCAGTGCTGCCCATGTAGAGAACTGAGAATCTTCTACAATTTCTTTCAATCCTTTGTGTACATGATGAGCTAGAATAACCTCACTGAACTGAATTATCCTTCCATGGTATGGTTCAGTGAATACCATTATATTTCAGCACAGCTTGAGTGATTTTTAATGCCAAAAACATCAGCAAGAAATACAAATGTTACAAAAATATTGAAACAATACCATAAAAAAGCCCAGGATCATAAATACTTTACTTTGCAAGGTCTCAGAGGTCAAAATAGCAATACCATGGAAAATTAAAATGCTCTCTGTATGAGTGCCTTTCAGGGGAAGACACACACACACGTATACACACACACACACACACACACACACATCAGTGGTTTACTATCAAAATGCTCAAAACCATTTTCCAGCTGTAGACTGATTATCAAAGAAAAAAATCACCAGTTTTCAAGATAAAAAACCTATAAAGTCATTCATCTGCACGCTTCCTTATTTGGTTTTCATTATATTCTAATTAAAAGAGAATTACAGCTTATAAGAGAAAGATGACTTTTGTATGAATTACGTCTTTTGCCACACAAAGGAACATGGCATACAGCAAGAAGTCGGCTAAGGATTTGGATTTGGATAGTTAAGGCATAAAAAATTGTTGCCCAAGAACAAAGGCTTTGCATCTGAGAAATCTCCTTTCAGTGGAGTGCTCTTTCAATGGAAAGTCTTTGACAGACTGTGCTATAGACATATAGTGAGTCAGGAAAAAGAAAAAATATCTTGCAAGAAAAAAACACATCTTGCAAGATCTGTGCACAGCAATGAAAAGCTATTCTATTTTAACCCTATGGTGTGCCAATTCCTAGTGTATTTACCCACCATGGGTCAAATCCTTCTCTCTGTTGTTTTCCTGGGTTATGGTGTTAGCTTCAGTTTATGTCAGTAAATTCATGGGAAAAGAGTATTTCTAATCAAGAGAAGTGGTCCAGTGGAAGTAGCAGTTCAACAAAGAAGGGTGGCTCTGTGTTACTGTATAGGGCATCTCATGTTTTTAGAGCCATTGGTGCTCTTTGTCAAGCTTCTCTTTCCCATCTCCTCATGTATTTGTTTGGGCTTCTCATTTCTTAATATGTATTTTAGATAGCTTGTCTAGTAGAACTATAGTAAATTCCATCGTTTTTAAGTTTTATTTAAAAAAGTATAGCAAAGAGTTCCAAAACAGTCCAGTTAATTTTAGTTAAAGGTACAAAAGAAATTCATGGAGAAGGAAGAATTTTTTCAAAAATATGGTTCTGGAATAATAGGAGATCCATTTGCAAAAAGTGAACCTAGGCCTATATATTGCATCTTACATATAAATTAATTTAAAATATTTTTAAATATAAAATATAAAACCTAAACTTATAAAATATTTAGGAGAAAATATAGGATAAAATCTTTGTGATCTTCTGTTAGGCACATATTTCTTAGATATGACATTAATGACAGTCATAAAAAAGAAAAAAGTGACAAATTGAATTTCCTGAAAGAAATGTCTGCTCTGTGAAAGATACTATTAAGAGAATGAGAATCTGTGGGCTGAGAGGAATCTTTATGAAACACATACCTGATAAAAGATATACATTTAGAATATATGAAGAACTTTCAAATTATGATACCAAGAAAATAGAGCATTTAGAAATATGGGCAGAGGTTTTGCAAAGGTACTTCATCAAAGAAAATAAGTGGATGTAAAAAAGGACATGAAAAGATGTTCAATATCATTAGTCATTAGGGAAATGAAAATTAAAATGATATTGTGATACTATATACCTATTAAAATGGCTTAAAAAACCAAAGATGACAAAACCCAGTGTTGGTGGGGATCAGAGAAATTGGACTTCTCATACATTGCTGGTGGGAATATGAAATGGAACACTTTGGAAAACTACCAGTAACTTATATAGTGAAAAACATATGGTCCAGCAACTCTACTACAAAATACTTACGTAAGAAGTATGGGTAAAACTTATATACACCCATAAACCTTTTTGTAATGTATATAATGACTTTTCTGATATTTGACACAATCTGGAAATAACCCAACATTTTTAAACTGATGAATGCATAAACAGACTATATGGTGCATCCATACATTGGAAAAACTACTCAGCAACAAAGAAAGACCTCTTGATACATGTCAGTATACATCATATGTGAAGGAGTCTCACATGCATTGGACTAACAGAAAGAAGCCAGACTCAAAATACTGGCACCTGTGTGATTTTATTTATACTACATTCTGGAAAAGGCAAGACTATAGGGACAGAAAACAGATTAGTTGTTGGCCTTGGCTAAGGGTGGGGAAGGGTGGGGAAGGAAGTGATTAAAAGGGGTACAAGGACTTTTTTTTGGAAGGTGGGGCTGTATGTACTATATTGTAATTTTCAGGATAGTTTTACAGCTGTAGGGTTTTTTTTTTTCAAACTCATAGACCCCTTCTAGTAAAAAGATTTGATTTTACAATGTGTAAATTGTAACTCAATAAGTGAAGTATATCAGACAATTTGTTGAGTTGACAGTGTTAATCATCACAATAATAAAAACTTCAGTCTATTATAATTTGTATGTTACCAGATCATTAATATATATGGATTGTACTCATTGAATACCTTATTCTGGGCCAATTTTACATTTCCTTTTGTATATTTTAGGGGTGGGTGCATTGAGGCATTGAGGGTTGGAGAAAAACACAATAGCAGCCTCCTACTGTCTTTTTCTCCATGACTAGACACATAGTTTAGGTAGCCACTTTAAATCTCAGAAGCTAAGATCTAATATATATCCATACTTATGTACATGTATACACCCCCCACACACATACACACACAATAGTATCCAGATTTCCAATCGAGCGTCATCTCCTATTTCTCCCCTTGTCCTGTGTAATACTAATAATTCAAAAAGCCTTAATGGGCCTTACATTCCAAGCCTCTGTATCTTATCCTTCCTTAAGATCAGCCTGGAATGCCCTTGCTCCAATGATCTGTCTGGTGAGTTCTTCCTTAAATTTCAGTCTCCAGGTCAAGCTTTCTGTCCTCACTGAAGCTTTCTGCCCTTCAAAACAGTGCCCAGTCACCTTTGTCCTGGCATACTTCTCTTCCGCCTTTCTTTCACTTATGGCAATTAAATGTGAACATTTGATTCCATGTTTATTTTTGCTAGTAAATGGTGGATTACTGAAAAAAACTTATTATTTTATAAAATTTTGTATCTCCTCAGCTTCTAGTACAGTGTATTACATATAGTGAGTTTTCAGTGCATTTTCCTTTTGTGAACTAATGAACAAATCATGCTTTCTTCAAAAAATACATAATGTTTGCCAATTGTATTACATGGTTTGTGCCCTTTCAATGCTGGCTTCCAAATTGAATTGTAAATATATAAACTTAGACTCATATTCTCTCACATGCATTCAAAGAGTATAGGTTGTAATTTCTTAAACATGTATTCTTTAATTTTAAACACTATCTAATCTTCAAAAACAAAACAAAAACCAAAACAGAACAATGAAAGGGCCACTTTTAAATAGGTTTCAACTACTGATGTCTGCATAGTTGGAACATAAACTTTGCTTTAGTTTAGGATAATAAGGATAGGTACATACTTCTCAGAAGTGGTACCATTTTTGTTAGTGTTAGAACTTGATGATCAGTTTTTTGGACAATATAAGCAATCAGTTGACATCTTTATTTATTTGTGTGTATTAAGCAGAGCCTGGAAAAAGCAAGAGATATGGTTAATTACAAACCCATGTGAAATGTGTAGTTTATTAATCATGGGCCATGTCATTATATTATGCTTGGGAACAAAAAGGAGTTCAACATCTATTTTTGATTTGTGGCCAAGGCTCATGAGTGTACAAAAGGGGTTGACAGCTCTTGACTGGTGGTCATTACTAATTTAATAAGCAGTCTTCAAAGCTCTTGCAGATACAAAGGAATCTGAAGTTACATGTGTAATATGCAACGTGCATAAAATACTTAATTCTATTCACTTTGAAACCTAGAGGACAGTTATTAAAATTGTACAGTGCAAATTAAAATTTAAGATTAAAATACAAGATCAAAAGAATCTTCTTTTTTCCCCTCAGTGCTATTAAGGATCAGCTTTCTGAATAGAGAAACTCAATGTTCAATGTCGTGTCCTTTCCCTCTGGAGAGCCAGATTAGAGCTAATCAGAAGTGACTAGAGAAACGTAACTTTCTGTATTTTTTTTCAAGTGGGAACACTTTATTTTTTCCTTTTAAATATGTAATATAATTATAGTCACAGGGTATAAAATACAAGTCAAATAAGAGTATGGACAATTTTGGAGAAAAAAATATGATGTGAGAAAAGATTTGTGTCAGTGATAGTCTTAGAATTCTGAAAAAGTGCACCATCTCATTACATAACAAACACCTGCAATGTGAGTGATGCAGACTCACAGGCAGATTCATCTCCTCTCTAACCTGCATAAGAATTTGCAAATAAACTGATAGTGATTTTTTGTAAGCCTTCACAAATGGTCCAGTAGCATGTAAAATAAATTATGAGGAGTGATTAAAAGATTAAATGGCAAATTTCTTTAGCTTTTGGTTGTGAGTTTGCATCCTAGGCCTGACCACATGTCACATTAAATGGAGTTATTAGACATAGCCCAGGACAGAAGGCTCCTTGTAAGTGGAAAAATTCCTATCCCTACTTGTCTCTTTGGCCACTATGTAGGAAGGAAACGTACTCAAATCCCTTCTCTCACATGGGAAACAATGTAAGTATACTCAGGGGGCAAAAAGCTTCTAAAATTAGCCCTGTTTAAAATTTAGTGCTAGTTAGTAACTTTTATTTCATCAACAGAAAGCGGCAGTCATAATAACTAAAGCAACTCTTCTGATTGTAAGACTTTACTTTTCTGAATGTGAAAATACTTAGAATGTTCTTCTACTGAATTTTTTTTTTTTGGGGGGAGGGGGAGGACCAAAGGGAGAGGTAGAGAAAGAATCTTAAGCAGGTCCCACACCCAGCATGAAGCCCAACACGAGGCTCTATCTCACAACCTTGAGATCATGACCTGAGCCGAAATCAAGAGTCAGATGCTTAACTGACTGAGCTACCCAGGAGCCTCTCTTGTACAATATTTTTGAGAGTGGCACATGACTTTCCTTAAACATAAACTTGTCAAACCATAGGCAGGGCATAAATTCTTTGTCTTCACCATCATTTTTTAAATTGTTAAATAATGCAATTGAGTGCCTAGAGTTTACTGGCACTGTTCTTGGCTCTAGTCTTGTGAAACTAGGTGACTATATAATTTGTCTAAATTAGGACACTATTGGGGTCCTTGGGTGGCTCTGTTGGTTAAGCATCTGTCTTGAGCTCAATTCATGATTCCAGGGTTCTGGGATCAAGCCCCATGTTGGGATTCCCTGCTCAGGGGGGAGCCTGCTTCTCCCTCTCCCCTCTGCTCCTGCTCTCTCTCTCTCACTGCCTCTCTCCCTCTCTCAAATAAATAAACAGATCTTAAAAAAACAAACTAGGACAGATTTAAGGTGAAGGTCAGTCTGTTAATATATTTGCCTTGCTCCAAAATGGGTGTAAGCCAGGTGTATTGTATCATAGGCAAACTAGAATCTATGGTCTCTCTACAAGTAATGATTACTTGTTTAGAATTGAGCCTGAAGCAGTGCAGTGGACCCTGAAGTACTTTATATCCTTAAAGTTATCCTTAAAACTATTACGTTATATTTAGTGTGTGTTATAGTTTGTCACATGGTATAAGGCAGTTTAGTGGAGTAGCAGATAGTTTAGCTCTGGAGTCTTGGTTCAGATTCTTGTGTACATCCTGTTAGTTGTGGAGCCATGGAGAAGTTTCCAACCCTGTCAAGCTCAGGATCAACATTTGTTTTCTGGTGATACTAAGAGTATATTATATATAGTAGTATGTTGCTTTAAGAAGACACTAAGAAATCCATGAGAGGTGCCTGGTATAAAGTATGCCACATAGGCAAGTTGGTAATTATTGATGTAGTATGAATTCAGTTCAGGTCATCAAGTTGAAATGAGAATTACCAAGCTATTCTCACTATAGCTGTCTAATCAAGCCAACTGTGTGGAAAATAGGTACTTAATAAATTCTTGTTGAATGAAAGAACAATTGATTGAAAATGGAAAATAAAAATGAAACAGAAATAATCCATAATTTCTAACTATTCTAGATAAATAGAAGTTTACTGGATATTTGTTTTTAAGTTCAAAATCTTAAAAGTGGTCTAAATACATAAACCTTATAGTAAGATAAAATGATACAATGTTATTGCTCTAATTCAGTAGATATGGGTCTTGCTTTTACATTAACATCACCCTAGAGTATTTTAAATATTTACAGTGGGGCCCTACTACTAGAAGTTCTGACTTAATTGGTTTGGGGTAGGATTCAAGCATTGGAATTGTCTCCTATAGTATCCCCAGGTTATTTTAATACATAACCTGGGTTAAGAACCACTACTACTGCGTTCTCTGCTAAGTATTGAATATTCTATTGGGTGCCGTATTTTAGGAGGAAATCGAGCTAGTACAAAGAAAAGGAGTTGAGATGGCTGAAAGTTGAAAAATTACAAACCGGAAGGAACTGTTAAAGAATTCAGTAAGAAGGGCACCTAGGTGGCTCAGTTGGTTGTCTCTGACTCTTGATTTCCGCTCAGATCAAGATTTCAGGATCATGGGATTGAGCCCTTTGTCAGGCTCCACACTCAGCAGGAAGTCTGTTTGAAATTCTCTCCCTCTCCCTCTCATTCTCCCTCTCCATCTGCCCCAGCCCTGCTCTCACACTTTCTCTCTCTCTCTCTCTCCAAATAAATATATCCTTAAAAATAAAAAAAAAGAATTCAGTAAGCTATTTGGTGGGGTAAGAAACCTGGTCACATACACAAAGGAATATAAGATTAAGGTAGACTAGATGAGGAGTCCATATTCTATGTAAGGTTGCAAATTTTTTTCATTGTAGCAGTTTTGTCATGTGGGCCCAGTGTTGCCAGATGTTCAGATTTTATAAGAGGAGAAAAAGTAAGGTTTTTATGTGAATTCTCCTGAATTTTAAATGTAAGATTATTATTTGTTTTAACCACTTGGTCCAAAGTATATCTATAGGTCTTATCTGGTTGTTGTATTGTCTGTTGGTTTATGCCAAGAGTCAGCAAATTTGACTTAAGGGGCTAAATCCAGCCTTCCATTTAATTTTGCATGGTCTGATACATAGGAATGTTTTTTACACTTTATTAATGGTTGAAAACATCAAAAGAAGATTAATACTTCATGATGTGAAAATTATATGAAACTTAAATTGTAGGGTGGGATATAGCCACACTTACTCATTTACATATTGTTTCTGACTGCTTTCGTGCTACAAGAGCAGAGGTGAGTATTTGCAGGAAAGACCATATTCTCATGTTCATTGTACCACAAATTGCAATGATGCTGTTATAACTTGACAACATTTCAAAATGCATATTATTATACACTGTCTTATTTACTTGTTATTATCAGTGCATACTCATTATATCAAAATGAGAACGCAAATGTGGATTATGTGCAGCAGGCAGAATATCTCAAAAGTGTCCATGTCCTAATTTCCAGAAATTGTTACCTCACATGGCAAAAGAGATTTTATAGATGTGATAAATTTAAGAAGTTTGAGATAGAGAGATTACCCTGGATTATCTTGGTGTGTCCAGTGAAATCATGAGGGTCCTTATTGGAATGATGTAGGAAAGTCAGATACAGAAGGTGAAGTGATAACAGAAGGAAAAATTGGAATGTTGTAAACCACAAGCCGAGAAATTCCAGCTGGGTCTAGAAGCTGGAAGAAACAAGGAGCAGATTCTTTCCCAGAGTTTCCAGAGGTACTGACTGTGCTGATAACTTGATTTTAGTACTCTGTAAGACTTATTTCAGACTTCTGGCTTCCAGAACTGTAAGAGAGTAAATTTGTGTTGTTTTAAACCACTTAATTTGTGGTAATTTTGTTACAGCAGCCACAGGAAACTAATACAGAATATCAAACTTTCATAGCACAGTGGAGTGTGAATTACTTTATCACTGAAAAGATTCCCCCAATTGTGTTTTTATGCAGTGACAATAGAGATGTACAAAAAAGACTGTTAAAATGTGTGATGATACTACCAGAATAAGCACACATCACAATAGCTGCAATGCAAAAGAAAACAATGGTCAGGAGCATTTAAAAATTTTAAATAATTTTTAAAAATTTATAAAAAAATTTATATCTCATCTTAGCAGAAATTCTTCACAACAATAATAACCAAACAGGAAGCTGCAAACAAGGTAAACTTTCACATGGCCCATTTGTTAACTAAGCAAGAAAAGTCATATACTGATATTTGGATAAACTGTTTGATTGAAACAATCAAAAAATGTATTCAGAGAAAATTTGTATAAGACTGTTAGCTTTTCAGCAGGAACTGTTTGTTAAAGAGTTGAGGACATTTGTAACAGTATCAATAGTCAGTCATAAAACAAGACAATAATTTTGAATGGACTTTTGTTGTTACTCGTGAGTTGACAGATGTTACCATATTGCTAAGTTATTTGATGAACCAGCACTAAGTTTGAAGAGGCTGAAGGATTAGTCAGTATGGAACATTTATAGGTAATAATTTTTTCAAATACTTTAAGAAAGCACTAATCCAGTGTTATCTGAAGTGGAATCTGCTAAGATGTGTTATAACTGAAGGTTGATAAAAATGTGTGTAGAGAAGGAATAGGATTAGCTGGACAATAAAAATATGAAGTGTTTAAAGCCCATAGTTATTCATCATGTTATTCTTTGGCAGATGATTTGCAGAAAATATTTGAATTTATCATGTGTTACTGAACTGATAATGTCAGTGGTCAACTTCATTCTCCTGGACTTACCCATCATTAGTTTTGTGAATTTTTGTAAAAAATAGAAGCTAAATATCATGGCTTGCCCCATCACTCAGCAGGTTAAGTCTGGTGACTTAACAGGAATAAAGTTTCATTGCAGTTGTTTGAATTTAGGGCTGAGATTGAAAGTTTTTGAATAAGAAGAACCATCTTCACTTGTTACAAAATACTGAACATTTTGGGAATTTGCTTTTAGTGAAGACTTGGTAATTTATGTAAAGAATTAAAACTTAAATTATAAAACAAGGGGTGCCTGGGTGGCTCAGTGGGTTAAAGCCTCTGCTCAGGTTGTGATCCCAGAGTACTGGGATTGATCCCCGCGAGCCCTGCGTCAGGCTCTCTGCTCAGCAGGGAGCCTGCTTCCTCCTCTCTCTCTGCCTGCCTCTCTGCCTACTTGTGATCTCTGTCTGTCAAATAAATAAATAAAATCTTAAAAAAATTATAAAACAAAACCACTTACACTCGAAATTTATATTGCAATATAGATATTTTGGCAATACTGAACATTGGATTACAAGTAATGTCAAACTTCTTTATATACTTCTTGTACTATTAGGAGTTAAAACAAGAAGTAAGATATCCAATTCCATACACATTTATGATAGATGTGCTTTTTAAACTCGAACTAAAGATCTAGCAGCATTTTTTTTTTACTTCAATGCGAGTAAAAATGGAATTTCCATATTGCAAAATCCATTTAACTATACAGCTGAGGAGCTTCCACTTAACCTTCGATTGGAGTGATTAATCTACATTGTAATGACATGCTGAAAGGCAAATACCAAGAGAAAAATCTAATAGAATTTATAAATGTCTTACAAATGGCAAATATCCTTAATTAAAATTATATGGTCATGTATTAGTATTGGTACTTGATAGTACCTATCTGTGTAAAAAGACATTTTTAAAGGTGAATTGGTAAAATGTCATTACAGATCAGCATTAACAGATAAACATTTGCAACTGATTTTTATTACAGGGATGCCAACTTTGAACACCCTTTAAGTGAAATATTCTCTCTCCCTCATAAGAAAAGAATTCTATTCTTTTCTTTTGTAGACCTCTATTATAAAAAGTATACTCAATGATTTTTCTATTTTGAATTTTGTAAAAAAAAATGTGTGGAATTTTTTTTCCTCTTATTATATTATTGCTTACATAATATTCTTGATTTTGCCTCTTGGTTCACACAACCTAAAAAATTATCTGGCCTTTTATAGAAAATGTTAACACTTGCTATAGTTGTTTTTTTTTTAACACTTAAATTTCATGTGCATATTCTGATTCATGTGAACTGGAAAATATGTATGGGCATGGGGGCCAGTGGGATGGGAAGGGAAGTGGGGTTAACTGGATTTGGAAAGTTAAGTGATTGCCAAGCTGCAGGCCTTTTTGACTTTCTGCTTTTATTAACCCTCCCATCAAATGAGCACACAGAACTAGGTATTTCAATATATGGAAATAAATAGAAACATCCAGTTCCCCTGTATAACTCCATGTCATTAGGTCCATGTTATCACATAGGGAAGAGGAGTAAGGTCATCATCCAGGTGTTCCTGAAAACATTTCAGCTTCCATTTTCTATTTTCCATCATTTTTCTCAACTACACATTTGCCTCACTGGACCATATTAACTATAGTTTTTCTCTCATTACTCAAAATAATCTGATGAAAAAATTTCCATGAGCTTTTAAATTAATACTAGACTCAATTCTGTTGTATTTATTTTTCTATTTAGCCTTATTGTGTTGGTACCAAATTGCTTTAAGTATGGTTGCTTTCTATTACATTTTTCTCTGTAATGGCTGGTTTTCTTTTCTGACCCCCTTTTTTTTTTCAAGTATTTTCTTTATATTGTTGCAGGAGTATTACCTTTAAATTAATTAACTAATTAATTAATTAATTTTTAAGGAGGCTCTGTGCCCAGTGTGGAGTCAATACAAGGCTCAAACTCACGACTATGAGATCAAGACCTGAGCCAAGATTAACAGTCGAGCACTCAATTGACTGAGCCACCTAGGCACCCTGAGTTTTTCTTTTTATCAGTGGCTTTGGATGTTCTTGGCCAAGTCTGATTTCATTAGTATGCATGCACAGAGAAAGGTCATGTGAGGATACAGAAAGAGGATGGCCTTCTGCAAGCCAAGGAGAGATCTCATTAGAAGCCAATCCTGTAGTACCTTACCTTGGACTCTGGCTTTAAGAACTATGAGAGAGAAATTTCTGTTTTTTAAGCTACCTAGTCTGTGGTATTTTGTTATGGCAGCCAGAACAGACTAGTGTATATACAGATATACCTCATTTTTTTGCTTCGCTTTGTTGTGCTTCACAGATACTGCACTTTTTACAAATTAAAGGTTTGTGGTAACTGTGTTGAGCAAGTCTCTTGGTGCCATTTTTCCAATAGCATTTGCTCACTTAATGTCTCTGGGTTATGTTTTCGTAATTCTAGCAATATTTCAAACTTCTTCTTTAGTATTCTACTTGTTACAGTGATCTGTGATCAGTGATCTTTGATGTTACTATTTTAATTGTTTTGGGGTGCCACAAACTACACCCATGTAAAAAGGCAAACATAATCGATAAATGTGCATGTTTTTAACTGTTCCCTCATCTCTGTTCCTTTCTTCCGGCCTTTCTACTCTCTGAGACACAACATTATTGAAATTAAGCCAGTTAATAACCCTACAGTGTCTCTGAGATTTCAAATGATAGGAGGAGTCACACATCTGTCTCTCACTTTAAATCAAAAGCTAGATGTGATTTAGGTTAGTGAGGAAGGCATGTCAAAAGCTGAGATAGGTAAGAATCTAGGCTGCTTGCACCAACTTCCCAAGTTGTGAATGCAAAGGAAAAATTCTTGAAGGAAATTTAAAGTTCTACTCTGGTGAGCACACAAATGATGAGAAAGCAAAACCAGCTTTATTATTATTGCTGTTATGGAGAAAATTTTAGAGGTCTGGATAAAAGATCAGACTAGCCACAACATTCCCTTAGACCAAAGACTAAGTGAGAGAAAGGCCCTAACTCTTCAATTCTCTGAAGGCTGAGGGAGGTGAAGAAGCTGCACATGAAAAGTCTGAAGCTAACAGAGGTTGGTTCATGAGGTTTGAGGAAGAAGCCATCTCCATAACATAAAAATGCAAGGTGAATCAGCAAGTGCTGATATAGAAGCTGCAATAAGTTCTCCAAAACATGTAGCTCAGATAATTCAAGAAAGTGACTACATTAAACAACAGATGTTCAGTGTAGATGAAATAGCCTTTTGTTGGAAGAAGATACCATCTAGGATTTTCATAGTTAGAGAGAAGTCAGTGCCTGGCTTTGGACCTTCAAAGAGGGGGCTGAAGCTTTTGTTAGGTGCTAATGCAGTGAGTGACTTTAAGTTGAAGCCAGTGCTCATTTACCATTCTGAAAAATCTAGGGCCCTTAAGAATTATGCTAATCTACTCTGTCTGTGTTCTGTAAATGGAAAAACAAAGCCTGGATAACAGCACGTCAGTTAACGACATGGTTTACTCAGTATTTTAAACCCACTTTTGTATCTACTGCTCAGAAGAAAATATTCCTTCTAAACTTACTGCTCATAGATAATGCATTAGGCCACTGAAGAGCTCTGATGGAGATGTACAATGAGATTTATGTTTATATAAAGTTAGTTGATAGAGCAGGGACAGTTTGAGAGAATAGACTCCCTCCCAATTTTGAAAGAAGTTTTACTGTGGGTAAATGCTATGAGTGTTGCATACTGCAGAGAAATGGTTTGTGAAAGGGACAGTCAGTTGATATGACATACTTCATTGTCCTGTTTTAAGAAATTGCCCCAACCACCAGACCTTCAGCAAACACCATCCTGACCAGTCAGCAGCCATCAAAATTAAGGAAAGACCCTCCACCAGTAAAAGGATTGTGACTCCTTGAGTGCTTAGATGATAGTTAGCATTGTTAGCAGTAAAGTATTCTTCTACTTAAGGTACGTTCATTTTTTTTTTTTTTTTAGGTATGAGGCTATTACACACTTCATGAACTACAGTATAGTGTAAACATGTATTTTATATGCAATGGGAAACTAGAAAATTTATTTTACTCCTTTTATTGGCATGTTCACTTTAATGTGGTGGTCTGGAACTGAACTCACAATATTTCTGAGGTATGCCTGTAGTTAAGTGCTTCTTTAGAGTTAGCAGTCCATAGGGTAGCTCTATTTTTAATTTCTTAAGGAATATCCACACTGTTTTCCAAAGTGGCTGTATCAACTTGAATTCCCAGCAACAGTGTAAGAGGGTTCCCCTTTCTCCCCACATGGCTGTCTTCTCTCATTACTCTTTCCCACTACTCATGCCTTTTGAGTTTAACTTCCTCTTCCATGAAGTACATCATTCAGTGGCTTTTATGACAAACCCTTTCTCTCCTCTCTCTCTTATTTTTGGCAGAAAATTGTTTCATTTTTTTTCTTATTCTGGACTAGCAGTTAATAGTAATAATTGTCCATAATTTCTTTTAATACTTTAACATAGTTTGGACTTCATTGTTGCCACTGAAATTTGTCTTAAAGATATAACTGTCTTTTTTTTCTTAAGGGTAGTCTGTTTCATTTTTGGCCACTTTTAAGACTTGTTCTTTGTCTTTATATTCAATACATCCAACTGTGGATTTTGTTTTATTTTTCTTTTCTTGTGTATTCTGTATGTTTTCTCAGGCTGAGGATTATTGCATTTAGTCAGTCATGAGGAATTCTCAGTTGTAATCTTCAGTTTATCACCTTTCCCTATTCATTGGATTCTATTCTTTGTATATTCCTATTAAAGATATATTAGATCTTCTCATTTTATCCTCTACATTTCTTAATTTTTCTTTCAAATGTTCTCCTACTTAAGTGTGCTTACTCCTAGGTAATTTTTTTACCTACACAGTTTACTAACACTATTCACAGTGATTTCATTTCCAGCTTTACTTGTTTCTTTTTCAATTTGGCCAGGATTTTTGTTTGTTTGTTTGTTTGTTTTTACTTTCTTTGTGGTCTGTTGTTTCCTCATTTTTTGCAAATTTGTGTTCTACATGTAGGCTTATTGTTAGAAGGCCTTTATCTGTGATAATTCATCTTTTAAAGAGATTTGCATTTGCTTCTACCAAATGCCTTTAATGATTATCATTGCCCCTCTGATATTAATATTTCATCTAAGAAAGCTCCATATCAAGCAAATCTTTTTTTTTAATTTATATTTTAATTAGTTGATAAACAGTCCAATATTGGTTTCAGGAGTTGAGTTCAGTGGTCCAGCATTTACATACAATACCCAGTGCTTATCATAACAAGTGCCCTCCTTAATACTCATTACTCATCTATCCCATCCTCCACCCATCTCCCTCTGTCAGCCTCCATTTATTCTCTATCCTTAAGAGTCTCTCGTAATTTGTTTCCCTGTCTCTCTTTTTCTTCCCGCTTCAATATGTTCATCTGTTTTTTCACATTCCACATTGAGTGAAGTCATATATTTGTCTTTCTCTGATTGAGTTATTTTGCTTAACATAATACACTCTTGCTCCATCCACATCATTGCAAATGGCAAGATTCCATTCTTTTTGATTGCCGAGTAGTATTCCTGTGTGTGTGTGTGTGTGTGTGTGTGTGTGTGTGTGTGCGCGTGCACACACACACATACATACCATATCTTCCTTATTTGTGCATCAGTTGATGGATATTTGGGCTCTTTCCATAGTTTGGCTATTGTTGATAATACTGCAATAGACATCAGGGTACATGTATTCCTTCAAATATGTATTTTTGTATCCTTTAGGTAAATACCTGGTAGTGCAGCTGCTGGAATGTAGGGTATTTCTATTTTGAGCTTCTGAGGAACCATGATACTGTTCTCCAGAGTGACTGCACCAGCTTGTATTCTCACCAACAGTGTAAGAGAGTTCCCCTTTTTCCTCATCCTTGCCAACACCTGTTGACTCATGTGTTGTGAATTTTGGTCATCTAATGGTGTGAGGTGGTATTTCATTGTGATTTTGATTTCTATTTCCCTGATGATGAGTGATGTTGAGCAGCTTTTCATGTTGTCTGTTAGCCATCTGGATGTCTTCTTTGGAAAAATATCTATTCATGTCTTCTGCCTATTTCTTAACTGGATTGTTTTTTGGGTGATGAGTTTAATAAGTTCTTTATAGATTGTGGTACTAACCCTTTATTAGTTATGTCATTTGCAAATATCTTCTCCCATTTTGTAGGTTGCCTTTTAATTTTGTTGATTGTTTCCTGCACTGTGCAGAAGCTTTTTATCTTAATGAAGTCCCCATAGTTCACTTTTGCTTTTGTTTCCTTGTCCTGGGCAACATGTCTAGTAAGAAATTGCTACAGTTAAGGTCAAAGGGGTTGTTGCCTGTGTTCTCCTCTAGAATTCTGATGATTTCCTCTCTCACATTTAGGTCTTTCATCTATTTTGAATATATTTTTGTGTGTGGTGTAAGAAAATGGTCCAGTTTCACTCTTCTCCATGTTGTCCAGTTTTCCCAACATCATATTTTGAAGAGACTGTCTTTTTTCCCACTGGATACTCTTTCCTGCTTTGTCGAAGATTCATTCCCTATATAGTTGTGGGTCCATTTCCAGGTTTTCTATTCTGTTGCATTGGTCTATTTGTCTATTTTTGTGCCAGTACCATGCTGTCTTTATGATTACAACTTTGTAATATGGCTTGAAGTCTGGAATTGTGATGCCTCCAGCTCTGCTTTTCTTTTTCAGTATTGCTTTGGCTATTTGGGGTCTTTTATGATTCCATACAAATTTTAGGGTTCATTGTTCTAGCTCTGTGAAAAATGCTGGTGGTATTTTGATAGGGATTCTGTTGAATGTGTCAAGCAAATAGTTTAAGTCTGAAGTTCTGGCCTCTGAATTTTCAAGGAAGACTTTTTTTTTTTTCCACCAGAATTCAATCTTAAATTTCCTTCTCACCTCTTTGTATCATTCGTGGGAAAGTAACTCATTTAATGGCACTTTACTGATTTAGTAACTATTTAAGTGATCTGCCTTCATGTGAGAATCTGTGTGAAAATATTTTTTCCTTTTCTGTATCATCATGATCATTAAACTTGAAGTCCCTTAGTCTTGGTTATGAGAGCAGAAACACTCTGTACATTTTCTGTGGTGTTAGCTCTTATGCCAACCCCTCTGCTTTCTAGTCGTCTTTTAATTTTTGTTCCTGGGATATCCAAATGCAGGTACAAGACATATATACATAGATATGCTTTTAAAGGACTAGCTGTTCTATCTCTTCCAGAGTTTCTTTGTACTTTGTAACTGAAGATTTTCAGTTAATAGCACTGTAGAAGTAAAAGTCCGTGGTGCTGGTCACATAAATCCCAAAAGCAAGTTCTTAGTCAAAAGAGGTACAATCAAAAGGCAAAGGACTGCTTCATTTGAAATAAATAGAAGCTCGAGCAAGATAATTTCAACTCTGAGATTCTTTGACAGGAATCTTTTAAAATTCATGTAAAGAAGATATTCATTCACTGATATGCTAGAAAACAGATAAAAGTAACAACCTCCCTCCAAAAAAGCCCTATTTGTAGTGCTTGCTAATTTCTAATACTCTCACAAATGGCTGATTTCAGACTATCAACAGTTCACCAACTAACTCACAAAGTTGTTGAAATTTAGTTTTTTGAAGCCACTATGAACCAGCTTAGGCACATCTCTGCATTTAATCAGTATTCTTGGATAATTTCTGTGGTAGGCAAGGCATTTTCATTTTATCTTCGTTCTAGTTCTCTTATCTTAGTTTATTGCTTTCCTGTTAAAGAAAAGAGAAATAATAAGTGTAAATTTCAGATTATGCTTCAGAATAGGGAATAGCAAACTTTTTCTGTGTAGTTCTGAGTGAGTCAGGAGGCAAAGAGATGTAGGTTGTGTGCTAAATATTTTAGCATTTACTGGCTACATACTGTATCTTTTTATAATCCTCTCTTTTTCCTCCTTTCCTTTTTTTTTTTTTTTTTAAACAACCCTTTAAAAATGTAAAGACCATTCCATAGCAGGCCCTTAGCTGGATTTGATCCAGGATGGTAGGTTGTTGACCTTTGCCTTTGCCCTATAAGCTTGTGGTTATGGCTACCTTAACAGACTTTTGTTGAAATTTCTAAGAAATGATAAGAGAATCAGCCTCTTTTTCATAGTTTCTTGAATCATTTCTACAAATATCAAGCCAAGAAGTTTTCTTTGGCATTGTTGTGCTGAGACACTCTATTTTGATTCCGATTCTTTGAGACTGTCCTTACAATAATTGAATACATATGCCACTGGATGGAAAAGGTTTAATTTCTAGAATTTTCCTTTCAAGATACCTTTGAGATATTTGTTTTTTTCCTTTTTGACACTTTTGAAGACTCCTCAGGTAAACCAAAACATTATATGGATTATTTTGTCCTTATCCAAATGCTTGAGGTTATTAATTTTTCTTTGTATAAAAATGTTTTTACATCCTTCCACACAGGACTTAAGCTTGCTTCCAGTGGTAGGTAAGGCTTGAAACCCCATGGCTTAACTACTTTATATTATTTTAAAGACTGAAGAAATTGATGGATTATCATCAAGAAAATGAAAACAGTTTTCACAGAACTACTTTGCTTAGAGAATTGAGCCTTTCAAAGCATATCCCCTCCTCAAACACCAAGTATTATGTGGTTTAAGCTCCTGTTATTTCTGCAAAGAGCTTAAAAGACTGACTGACCAGCGTGAAAAAGCAGTAGAGCATTAATTGAACAGATTTGAAATAATTGAGCTCTACATTTGTTAAGAACATAATAAAGGATGTTATCAAAGTTTCACATGTGGATATACCATTCCCAAAACTGCTTATGAAAATAATAGACTTTGATGAGAAGAATGAAAAAAATATATGCTTAAAAAATTCATTAGGAAACTCCCATAAAAATGAATCATAGAAATTTCTGCCTTATTATAGAAATACCTTCTGACAGGCTGCAGTTATCAGTTTCTAGATTTGTGTGTCATTGAAGCAAAATTGACGAAGATACAGGGTATTATAGATTGAATACAGAAAATTCCATTTCCTAACAGAAGTCAAAAATAGAAATGAGATCAAATGAGAGAAAGAGGGCTACTGGGAGAAGGAAAATGGAAAAGAAAAATGTTTTTCTTTTATCTGTAAAATGAGTCTAGGCAGCAGAATGGAGATGGTTGTCAGGATAAACAACAAGAAATCAGAGTAGAAGACACATTTTATATATATATACTCTTTGTTAACTGATCACTGTGCTAGCTTATTTTAACTCAAATGTAGTCATCACAACTTTTCAGATGATAACTATTTGGTGTAAACTGTTATTTGAACAGTTGAGAAATTTAACTATTTTTTTTTTTAAATGATCAGAAGCTTTAAAATAAACACTTCCATAGTTCCGACAATTATGCTGAATTCGGTAATCTCTAAAAAGCTCATCAAAAGATTTTGCTCCTGCCTTGGTGAATACTGAGAAGTAAGCATCTGTTTTTTAAGAGTGATGATGATAACTCACATAATATGTATATTCTAAAACAAAAGGCAATTTTCACATGTCTCCAATGGCTGCCTTATGGAAGGTTGTCTCTAGGTTATCACACATGGATGACTAAATTCCATGGTTATTAGTCCTTTTTATGATAAAGAACAAGCTAGTTTACCTTTTAAATAATGTGGTAAGGAAGGTATTCATCCATTCAAAGAGCAAATGTTTAATGCTTTCCTCTTTGTTCTAAGCACTAGAAATAAAGCAGTGAATAAAACAGTCCATTCTTTCATGGAGCTTTTAATCAAATGTGTTGAGGTGGGGGTGGGAGGGAAGAGACTGTGAACAGAGGACACGTATGCAGTATATCAGTTGGTGATAAGTGGGAGAAAGAAAAATTAGAGTAAAGGATATAGAGACAGAATATGATTGTGACTTTCTATGAGTCGTTAGAGATGTCCTATCTGATAGAATATTTCAACAAAACTGTGAAAGACTGTGTAATGATTAATTTTATGTGTCACCTTGACTAGGCCATGGGGTACCTAGATAGATGGTCAAAAATTATTCTGGGTGCTTCAGTGAGAGTATTTTTGGGTGAGATTATCATTTGAATTAGTAGACTGAGTAAAGCAGATTGCCTACCCTAATGTTGGTGGGCCTCATTCAATCAATTGTAAGCCTGAATAGGACAAAAAGCTGACCTTTCCATGGCTAAGGGGGGAATTCCTCATGCCTGATTGCCTTTGATCAGGACCCATGTTTGTTTTTGTTTTTGTTTTTTTTCCTTGACTTCAGACTCAGATGAAATATTGGCTCTTTCTGGGTCTTGAATCAGCAATTTCTGTATATTGTGTATACATCCTGTTAGTTCTGTTTTCCTGGGGTAGCTTGACTAACAGAAGACTGTGAGCAAATGAGAAATTTGGATCTGGACAGGAAGAGAGTGCTTCAGGCAGGGAGAAAACAGTACAGAGGCTGTGAGTGAGTCAGGAGACAAAGAGATGTTAGGTTGTGTGGAGGTAGCTGAGACAAAGCTATGTTGATCCCATAAGTCATGGTAAGTGGCTAGGTATAATTTTTATAATAAGGTAGGCCTGTGGAATATTTTGAGTAGAGAAGTAATATGATTTATGTTTTTAAGTGGATTCCTCTCGCTCCTATTTTCTGAGATTGGGAGGACTGGGAGAACAATAGGTATGAGCTCTTATGAGTAAAGTGTTTGGTATTGCATATGTTAACTTTGGAAATTTTTAGTAGACATCCAGTCACTATTATATAACCAGTTGATGAAAATATTTCTGAGTGTAGGGGAGGTTGAGGTTGGAGAGGTACAAAGAATGTATTTAAACTGTGGGACTTGATGATGATGCATAGACTTTACTATGGACCAGAAACAGTTTCAATGCTTGGAAAAGGGATGAGGATGCTGAGGCATGCAAGGCTATGTATCTTCCCTGTAATCTACTTACACTTAGTAAGTAGTGCAGTTGGAATGTAAATTCAGGTAGACTGACTTCCAGAATTATGTTATATAATGCTTTCCATCTAAGATTCTCTGGAAACTACGTATACTCAGAGCTCTAAGAATTTTCTTAGGGTAACCCAGGGAACAAAGGTCAGGAAAATGAGGAAGAACATTCAAAGGAGACCTAGAAGGAACAGGAGTGAAGTCAAAAGAGAACTCAGAAAATATTATCTAGAAAGCCAAGTAAGGAATATATTTCAAGTGAGTGAATTAAGTCACATGCTCCTGCTGGGGCACATGTGATGAAGATTGAAGAGGGATCATTTGCTTTTCCAATATGTGGAATCTCTTATTAAGTCTGACTGTAGATATTTCAAAAGAAAATGTCCTTGTCTTGATTTCTAAATACCGTTTTCCACTAAAAGGAACAATCCGGGGCTCTTCAGAGAAATAACTAATTCCAGATACAAAAAGTGCAATATGAACCTGGAATATTGTGTAGCAGAAAGTGATGATGTACTCAGGAATTGATGTTTTCAGAAGACACAGGAGCAAGTTTGAAGAGATACTTACTAGCCAAATCTTGGACAGTTTGAGCATCAAAATAATGATAGTAAAGGACTTTAACATATTGAATAAGGTGAACCTATGAATCCAAACTGTTGTAATTAACTAAATAAACAAATGAAAGAGAAATCTCCTCACAATTAGCAAGTTATCATTTGGCCATTGTAATAATAGTAATTTATTCAGACAAGAATTATTCATAAAACCCAGTGGGTTTTATGAATAAAACCCAAATGAGTGAAAAACTCAAATGGATGAAAGTTTAAGGAGTAATAGAATATTTACATAGATAAATGTATTACCTATGTTTATATAGGTAATATATACCTATTTACATAGGTAATTAAATGTATTACCTATATAGTTTAAGGAGTAATAGAATATTTACATAGATAAATGTATTACCTATTTTTATCTCCTCCTAAGAGACTTCTCAATTACAAAGGTTAGATCAACTAACTTTGCTATAGAGAATCCTGGAAGATACCACTTTAGCCAACGGGTCCCATTTATGGGACTAATTAGTAGCATATACCTCCTGATGTGATGTTTTAAGAAGAGCTTTACATCATCTTGTCACCTCTGAGGTGCTCTTGCCAAAAGTCTATAATATGAATATAATAATGATGAAACATCATATAAATCCAAATTGAGGGACATTCTACAAATAATGGACTATATTCTACAAATAATGGACTACAGTCCAAATAATGTACTAAAATATCAAGGTCTTGAAATATGTAAGGACTTAGTAACTGCTTAGATGAAAAGACTAAAGGGACATGATGACTGAATGCAGTGCATAGTCCTGGATATTCTTTTGCTGTAAATATTATTACTAAGATAATTGGTAAGATCTGAATAAAGCCTGTGGGTTAGAAAATAGTGTTGTGTCATTGTTAATTTTCATGTTTTAATAATTTGATATGCCTTAAAACATTTGTTATGCTTTAAAATAACATGCTTGAAACTGGCAATATTTCTAAGCACATATTCTTTATACTTGATACATGTCAAATGTCAGTACTGTAAACTTATTGTAATATCTGTTGATAATAAGTACAAATGAAAGACTTCATTTTATCATCAAGTTTATTGAATATCTGCTTTTTAGATCTGACACTGCCCTAGGCCTCCTGGTTACAAAGAAATATAATGGGGTCATTACTTTCAAGGGCTTTAACACTTTATTCAGGAAGAAAGGGTATACATAGGAAATTTAAATATCTATGCAAAATAACATATAGTAAGTGCTGAATGAATGGTGTATGCACAGAACACAGGAAAAATTTAGATAAAGGAGTTAGACAAAGGAATGAGGAATAAGTGGGAAAAAAATGGACAGTGAAATCCAACTCTGCTTAGCAGTGTGTAGAGTTAGCTAAGTTACTTTTCTGTTCTAGGCCTGAATTTGTCCATCTGTGACATTGAATAATAATAATGCCTACTTTATTTTTTCCAAAGATTCATTTATTTATTTTAGAGAGAAATGAGAGCAGGAATGGAGTAAGGGGCAGAGGGAGAGGGAGAAAGATAATCCCAAGCAGACTCCCTGCTGAGACAGAGCCCTACACAGGGCTGGATATGGGGCTTGATTCTAGGACTCTGGGATCGTGATCTGAGCCAAAACCAAGAGTTGGATGCCTAACCTGCTGAGCAACCCATGCACCCCCAAAATGCCTGCTTTGTAGTTACTTGTTGCCCTCCTCATCTGCCATGATGTGAGGGCAAGGTCCACAACATCCCCTGTCAGTATTATATTACCACACTGTAAGCACTCGATAAGTGGACTGAATGAATTAAATTTATGAAGATTAGAAATGATTTTTAAAATCTGATGTTTTAATACTGAAGATGATAATTCTTATATAGTGAGGATATTCTAAGCACAGTAACTTGTAGATAATAAGAATAGCTCTGTTTATTGAGAAGCTGATATCATTACCATCACCAAACTCTGATACCATCTGTGGAAATCTTGAAGAAAGGGTGATACTTCTAAACATAGTAGAGAGGAGTGAACAGGCAGGAAGAATGGTGTATGCAGGGTTCCCAAGGGAATATGAATATAATAATGAGGAAACATCACATAAGTCCAAATTGAGGGACATTCTACAAATAATGGTGACAGATATCTTATTCTTGCAACTTAAAGAATTTGACTGAGACAGCTTATCCAGTGTAGCAATAGAGGATAAATTCAGAGGTAGGTGGGCTACACTTGCCAAATCATGTGTTCTGAGTGAGGAGATTGGCCTTTATCCAGTGTCTAGTGAGGAAACATTAGATTCTGAGATGGAGGTGAAGACTCCTGAGCATTAGACAGATTAATTTAATAATAAAATGGTGAAGTTATCAGAGGTACAACAAACAGGGTATTATTGAATTAATATTTCATTAATGTAGCTAGAGCTACCTCCCATTAAATATATGTGAAATTTTTGTATTTTTCCAATAACAATTTATTTTTAAAAACTCTTTATTAGATATAATTATGTTGCCAAAGACTGGGGTATGCCGACAGGAAGTATGCTAGGCCAATCTTGACAGTGGTTTATCCTAAAGGCTAAGGTGGATTATATGCAACTCCTAGCATCCTTTTATTTATTTTAATTGCAACTGAGACATTCAGGATGTTTCCACCAACCACTATATTGATGACCATCATAGTTATGGTTACCTGGAAGCAGTAGATATGCCCAAGGAAACTTATTACTTTATGAAAAGTTCATCTCGGAGTGTCTTCCGGACATGAGGAAACATTTAAGGCCTTGGTTATGTCTCAAGAGTAGAGCGGGAGCATAGTAAATGGACTTAGAAAATGCAAAATTGCTACATTTCAGATGGTTGCCATAAGTCATCTGTTACATGCTGACTGCACCCATAAAATACCTCAATTTTGTATATATCCTTAGGGAATGCCTCCCTTCCACATACAAATAAGAAAGAGATTGGTTTGGGAAAGTTGTAACACATGATCAAGCAAGGTGGTAGATGTGAGAAGGATGCAGAAACTGGGACTTATCTATCATATAAATATTTCCCTAGTCTTGCCTATTTAGAGGGTGGGGCCAACAGAAGTCCAGTCAGAAACTCCTGTTATGTTTCTAAGGCCCTTAACAGCTTTTTTGGTAAATGCCTATTATGACATAAAATATTTAGCTGGTTCATTTTTCTAAACTCATAAAATTTCTACGACCTATGTTACATCACCAATGGAATAGCTGGACTAATTGGATATTTTGATGTAAAATTGTTTAGACACAAAGTCAACTGAGCCACATGCTATGAAGAATATGGGGAACATTAATAAAAAACCCACAAAAACAAAAATCCTAGCAAGATTATATTCACACCACTGACTGTTTCTACATTGCAAATCACAATTTGAGGAAAAATTTTTTTCAATTTTGGTATCTCCTTCCCTTCCACCATTATACGTGTGCAAAACAGATGTCTGATAGAGCTCTCTTTTCTAGAACTATGTATTCACCTTGAGTTTTAATTTTACACTGATCATTTAGAAAGAATGTTAGAATTTTATAGTTTTAATTAATTTTGATTCATTTCCTACAAGGGAAAAGAACATATAGTATGTAAATACATATTTTAATATGCATTTTCCCTCTATGAGAAAATCCTTGTGATTATAGTTTAAAAACTGTCTTATACTGAATTCTTCTGTGAGACAGAGCTTGGGTGGTGGGGGTGTTGGGGACAACACAGCTATTTTATGTTTATTTTAAAGACCTCTTTCAAGGAAACCAGTTGGCAGGGGGCTTTGGAGGCAGAGGTGAGAATTCTTGGAAAGCACATTTTGGGCTTGGTAGAGAGTGATACTCTTGCAGAGGACTCAAATTTCAAGTCTGCAGTAGGTGATAGGTGACTTAAGAGCCTTAAAGGAGGCATTTTGTCACTGAATGTCAAGTGCAACTCTTCAAAGATACTGGCAGGTGAAGTGGAAAGATACCATATGATGTGCCATCTTTGTTCAGGAGGATTCTAAATGAGAATCCTGAAGTGGAATTGTGTATTGAGGAGTGGTTTTGCCACTTACTTGGAGTCTTGCTGAAAAATGCCACAGTGGTCATGTTTTTATTCCCTGGGAAGAGAATGATAAGTGAAAGCTTGTGGTTCTTGCCTCTTTTGCAGGGATGGTTGTTTTTTGTTTTTTGTTTTTATGAAGCTTTATTTTGCCAGTTCTGTTATTTTTGCTTCTATCTTTGTAGAAGGTGCCATGGTGGCAGATGTTTGAAGAAAGTTCAACATTTTGGCACTTATGGCATATTATATTTCTCTCTAAGATGGTTTATTATTTTTTATATCTTAGGGAGAAAACTAAGATTAAAGGAACAGTGGGCTCTATTTTCTCCTCTTAATTCACATTAGTAGTTACACACATGTTGATAATAACAATAGCCACATAACAGCAATTTGTTATACCTATCTTATTAACAGTGTTGATGAGTCTATAATTATATAAAGAAAAATGTATAAGTACATTTTAGTAATTATTCAGCCATGTGTTTGTTGATGGTGGAAACAGATATTCAAATTATATACTTTTAGTTGAGAAGGTATGGAGTTCTTACAAAAACTTTATCTTCTCTACTGTCATCTTGCAAATACCAGAAATTGTACCAAGAGGGACTTTCATTTGTGATATTCAGTATTTTTTTAAAGATGCCTTTAAAGCATTAATAAACACCAGAACAGTTCCTTTAAGACAGGAGTGCCAGAGCCCATGCACAGACACTGGCTACAAATTTTATGATATATTAAACATGTCCGTGATATTTCTTAATTTTGGCTTTATTACTCGCTGTACTTTGAATCTATCTATCTATCATCTATCTATCTATCTATCTATCTATCATCTATCTATCTATCCATCTCTCTGTCTATGGTGTGGGAGAATGTTTGTGTCTCCAGAATTTGTATTTTGAAATCTTAATCTAAATGTGTGATGGCATTAAGAGATGGGGCCCTTTGGAGGTAATTAGGTCATGAGGGTAGAGTCCTCATGGATTAGATTATTGCTTTAGTAAGAATAGGCAAGAGACCTAGTTAGCTCTTCTACTGCCACATGAGGACACAGCAGGAAGAGTACCATCTGTAAACCAGGAAGAGGATCCTCCCCAAGAACCCAACCATGCTGGCACCCTAATCTTGGACTTTCAGCATCCAAAACTGTGAGAAGTAGTGTTTGTTTTTTAAGCCAACCACCCAGTCTACAATAATTTGTTATAGCAGCCCAAATTGACTAAGGCAACATAATATATTAACAGTACCTCAATTTTAAACCTACTCCACTCTATGTATTCATTTTTGGGGCTCCTCCTTTAATTCTTTTTTTTTTTTAGATTTTTTAAAAAATATTTTATTTATTTGAGAGAGAGAGCGAGCAAAAGGATGTGCACAAGTGGTGGGGAGGGGCAGAGGGAGAGGGAGAATCTCAAGTAGACTCTGTGCTGAATGCAGAGCCTGATGCCAGGCTTGATCTCATGACCCTGAGATTATGACCTGAGCAGAAACCAAGAGTCAGACTCCTAACCTACTGAGCCACCCAAGTGCCCTGCTTCTCCTCTAATTCTTAATGGTTTGGTGATGAGCTGTAGTACTTTTACTTTTAAAAGAGAACAGATTATTTGAGAAGTACACATGGGATGTTAGGTGGAATATGATTCTCTATAAAAGACACATATTTTTCTCTAAGGGAGCCTTTACTATGAAGATCAAAAATCAGCCTGTGGCTTAAAGAAGTAATGTGCAACATGAATAAGTGAGATTTTGCTCTTTGCCTACCTTGGGGACTAAGGCAAGATGAGTAAAGCATAAAGAGTCAAGAGGGGAACAAAGTCCTGCTTTTATTTTTTATTTTGGCACTAAATGTTTGTTTAAACAAAAAAGGAGTTTAAAGAAAAGTAGGAACAGAATTATTAAGATTATCTCTTTAAAGTAAATGCTCAGCCAAATAAAAGAACAAAATATAGACTTTGGGCATAGATTTCCTGCAATCCTGAGCCAAGTGTTGGGGCAATAAATCATATAAGTAGCCACATAACAAAGCAGCATGAAGCCCAAGTATGTTTACAAAGGAATATTCACACCAGGTACTGGCATCTTGAACTTAATTTCTACTGAGACCCAACTGATTAATGAAAGATGGTTGCTGGAAGGTATTATTTCTTTATCTTTAAAGAGTGACATGTTGTGCTGCAATGCAAGACATTCAAAAGGCCCAGTCTTATTTTGCTGTCCAAACTACCCAAAGCTGAGTGTGCAGACTTGGTTTATCAGCTCCCCAAGCAGATTGGCCCCATAGGGCACACATCTGATTATGGCTAATGTAATTTTTTGCTTCCAAAGGGGTGGGAAATTGGACAAACTTGTGGTGCAATGTGTGGTGCATGTGGTACAATGGACCTTACTGAAAGGGAGGGTGTGATTGCAGTCTGACTTTAGGATTTCTATCATTTCTTTTCTTACTCCTGAAGCAGCGTGAAACTTACTTGATTCCTTTTTTTTTTTAACCTATGTCCAAGCTCTTCTTCCTAGCCTTTTCAGTTTTTTTTTCTTTTTCCTTTATCCCCCCTTTTCTTTCTCCTTTCCCTCCCTCCTTCTTTCATTCCCCCTCTCTTTCTCAATCTCTTTTTTTCTCTTTCCTTCCCCCCTTCCCTTTCCTTCTTCCTTTTGAGAAAGGAGAAGCAGAAACTAAGGATTCTTTTTCATGGGTAGAGATGATTACTTGATGTTGTGAACCACAAGTACTACAAGAGCACTCACCAAACAAAACTGATTAATTCTGTAACAATTCATCAGGAAAATGGGATGTTTTGTTTCTCTTGCCTTGATTTTCTGTTATTTTGGTTTAATAACAGATTTCCATTGTGAGCAACAGTTTGCTGTCCCTGTCTTCTTTATGTTTTTACATTGCATGTTGAAGAGTCAGTCCTACGTTACTATCAATTTTATGAATATTTTTCACTGGAATAATCATACATAACCATGAAATAAGATAGGTAGGTTTCTATTTTTCTTACTTTCTTTCTTTTTTCTTTTCTTTCTTCTCGTTCTTTTCTCTTTTTTTGAAATAGGCTTCACACCCAGTATGGAGCCCAACACGAGGCTTGAATTTATGAGCCTGAGATTGAGACCTGAGCTGAGATTAAGAGTTGAACGTTTAACTGACTGAACCACCCAGGCGCCCCCATGAAATAAATTTATTTTGTCATTCTTACAGAGGAGAGCAAGTCCTAGGAGATTCTTAATAATATTTAAATTGAGCATAACTATAGGGCATTTATTTTTAGGAATATGTAAATGCTCAAAATGGAAATGAGTATATACTCATAAACATTAATAGTGTTTATAGTACTGGTTAGTAAGGGCTGTATCAAAGTCTTGATTATGTTCATAAAGATATCAGAGGAAAAAGAAAATAGACTTGTGTTTGAGTTTTATGTTTATACTGATCAGAATTCTCAATCATCATGTAGGTTGTGGAATAGTTTTATATTTTCTTTTTTGTTTGGGCCTTCTCTCTCTCTCTCTCTCTCTCTCTCTCTTTTTTTTTTTTTTTGACTTCCTTTTCCTGTTTCCCTGACAAAGTAACTTACAGTCTCATTGTAATGTAGCAAGTGGAACTAACTTGGAGGCAAGATAGTTTTCCTAGTAAGGTATTAAGCAACACAACATAACACATTTTACAAACCCTTCCAACTGTGAGATTTCCTGTAATGCATCAAAATGAGAAATACACAGCAATTTTGTTATTAAATATGAAGAATAAAATTGCAATTGCTGAAACATAAAATGCTTTTATATATTTAGGAAAAAATGTCTCAGGAAGAAATGGTAGTAAATTTCAATTAGAGAATAAATACCACACTATAAATTTGATTGTTCTAAAATGAAAATATACTTAGCATGACTGGTACTTTATTGAATGCATTCATAAGTTTGAATGTTTACCTCATCACCAAGGAGATAACTGGTTTCAGGAGGGTACTGCTGTGAGTAAGTCAAGGGTTGTTGTATACACTATAGATTTTCTATCCTAGGGCAAAGTTAGGATAACAATTTCTTGACGATCTATCAAAATGAATATTTTGATAGTGTTGGTTTGAATGTCACTCTGACTTTGACATGTGTCACAAGGGTTAGTGTTTGTTAAGCTCTTCTCCATGTTCATTTATCACTGTTTGGAAAGCTCATATCCAAATATCTTAGCAAGCTTGGACTGTCATAACAAAATACCACAGACTATGTAGATTAAGCAACAGAAATGTATTTTCTCATGGAATTGGAGGATGAAAAGTCTAACATCAAAGTTTTTTCTCTTTCTGGCTTGCCTTCTTTCTATGTATTCACACTGGGGAGAGAGAAGTGTGGAAGGAGCCCAAGAGAGGGATGTCTTTATTTTTTCTTTTAAGGACACAGTCCTATCAAATTAGGATGACATTCTTATGACCTTGTTTAACCTTCATTACCTCCTAAAGATTCTGTCTTCTGTTATGGTCATATTGGGGGTTGGAGCTTCAACATATGAATCTGGGGGACACAGTTCAGTCCGTAATACCAAGAATTGATTGCTTTTGTTCTGTTTCTATGTATGTATGTATTTATAGGAGAGGTGTTGGAACTTTGAGTAAAACTTTGAGATCGGTTATAAGTCAAACAAAAAAACACTTCTTGTATATTACACAAAAATGCTGTGAATGTTTAATTATTTACAATAAGCAGGGTTTTTCTCAACATTAAGCAGGGATTTTCTCAACATTGGCACTATTAGCATTTGGGCCAGATGAGGCATTTTCGTGGGGATGGCTGTACATGGTATGATGTTTAGTAGTATCCCTAGTCTCTATCCTCCTGTTGCCAGTAGCTTGCAACCACAACAACTAAAAATACCTCCAGATATTGCCCAATGTCCCTAGGAGAGAACCCCCCCCCCACTGGGTGGGAACCACTGTTTTACAGAAAAGGTTAACAGTTTTTTAATTTTGAGGGCTATAACAATTACATCTTTGTATTTTTTAAATAATCTTAACAAATTCCTATGAATTAATCTAATTGATCTAATTAAGGCCATTAGAATTGATACAAAGTATGAGTCAGGTCCATTAACTCCCAGGCCTAGTACCCTGTAGTGGCTACTTATGTTACTTAAAATAAAATCCACATTTTTTTTTTTTTGTCATAGCCTATAAGTATGGAGCTTTTCATGATCTGACATTGTTGATAGTTCTCATTTACCCTCTACCATTCACCCCTTGCTCATTCTAGCCTTTTGCATTTCTGCCTGATCCTTGAACAACACTAACTTTTTCCTTCCTTAGGGCCTTTGCACAAGCTATTCTTTCTTTCTAGAGTGTTCTATACTCAGATTTGGTATAGCTCCCTCCTTGTCATTCAGGTTTTAGCTCACATGTCACCTGCTCTGAAAACATGTTTTTTACCCACTCTATTTAGATGTCAAATTCCCACCACTTACTGTCTCTTTCATTGTTAGATTCCATTGCTATTCCTCATTGCATTAACACTATTTGTTATGTTGTTTGCTTAGTTTTTTTCTATCTTCCCCATCTCGATCTATCTGTACCTCTCTTGAATATAAGCTGTACAAGGGCAGGAATTTTGTCTGTCTTATTTACAGTATTGTCTTCAAGATGCAGGATGTACCTGACACAGAATGGACCCTTTATCCACACTCGTTCACGGGGAAATATTTGAATAAAGACATCTGTAAAATATCTCTTAAAGTCTGTTGTTACTTAATGTAGCATATCTTCATATGTATGTTTGCATACCTCCCTTCTCTTTGGATGCCATTCCAAGTCTCCTTGGGAAGATGAGGAAGCACAGTACCCCCCAAATAAAGTATTGGAATTATATTTGTATTCCTTTGTTTCAAACCAGTTATTAAAACTGAAGGGGGAGGCTTAAAACACACAAATCCCATTATTTTCCAAAAAACTAGTACTCTAATATCTTTGCGAATGTGTCACCTGAGATTTCAGACTTAAGTGAGTAATTTTTAGCTGTTAACTATTTTATTTTCAAGATGAAAATGTGAAAATATTTTAAAGGAGAGAATAGCCACATCCCCCAGCCTGAAAGCATTACTGATAACAAAAATACTTGCAAAGCAGAGTAATAGATAAAAACTCCACAGAACTAGATTTTATTTGACAGTCCTAAGGCTTTTTTCAATGACTGCACAAAAGCGTTAAATAGAAATGGCCTAGGGATAGGCATTGAATCAATATGCACCAGTAAGTTTGTGGAATCAATTTTTTGCTACTCAGATACAGGAAAATTGATGTAACCGATGCTGTGTAACTCCTATTAATTGCTCACAGTGACAGAAAATTTATCAATTACTTATTGACATCTTTGAGACCATGGGAAAATGGCAGTAGCTCCAAGGTTAAGTGTATACTATATAAGCCTTCCCAAGCTGTATGAAGGTAACTAGAAACCAATCAGATTTTAAAATGTATATCTCTATGTTCGGTTTCACATTATTACAAGTCTCTGCCCCACTCATATCTTGCTTCAGACATTAGGTATCTCAGAGATTTCTATCAGTTAAGGTTTATGATAGAATTCCTACTAATAACATTATACCTGTGCTAAGCATTGTGCTAATTAAAAAGCATAGGGATTGGTACAATTATTATCTCTGGAGAGTGTCAGAAGAAGAAACTATTAGAATGGCCTTGGCTGCAAGTAGTGGTAAACCTAGAAAACAGGAGTTTAAGCAAGTGAGATTTAGTTTATAGGTATGTGTCCAGAGCTAGTGCATTTGCTACATGGTGTTGTAAGCAGTCCTTTGATCTTTGATCTTCCTACTTGGCCATCCTTAGTGTGTGATGTGCTTCCTTAGACACAGTATAGCTCCTGCTCCTCCAAGTATTGTGTCTGTATTCTAGATAAGCTACACAGGAGAATAGTGAAAAACAGAGGACCAAAATAGAATGCCAGCTGACTCTGCCCCTGTTTTGAAAACTTTCTTGGAAGCCCCACACAGAAGCTTTCTCTTCTCCATGATGAAAGCTAAAGTTGAGTATTAACTGGAAACATCAATAACCAATACTAATTGGTATTTATATCTAGGGACAAGGGGAGAATAGATATTTAGAAGGCAACTTAACATCATTTTCCATTGAAACTGAGAACAACTAAGGTACAGTAACTTGCCAGAGTCACAAGATAAATGAAGGCAGATGGGCTTTGGGTGGGGTATGTCAAATTCTAGAGCATGGATCTCTGCAAATTGTGTTTGCTTTGTGAGTTGAAAATGAAGTCGCTTGACAAAAAATATGAGAATTGTTGAATTCAAATACTCTTGGGGAAAAAGAAATTTGACTTATTTGTTATTGATTAGGACAGGATCAGGAAAATATCTTACTTAAAATAGTGGTAACAGGAGCAAAGTTAGAAACGTAATTTAGGAATTTGACACTGTATCTTGTTCTGCTATGGGCACTCATTTTTTTTCCCACTGTAGTGTGTACAAGTATGGCAAATGTGTTTATATATTCTTTCTTTTTTTTACTAGAGTTTTAAAAGAATGTTTTATTAACATATAATGTATTATTAGCCCCAGGGATACAGGTCTGTGCATTGCCAGGTTTACACACTTCACAGCACTCACCATAGCACATACCCTCTCCAGTGTCCATAACCCAACCATCCTCTCGCTACCCCCCTTCCCCCAGCAACCCTCAGTTTGTTTTGTGAGATTAAGAGTCTCTTATGGTTTATCTCCCTCCTGATCCCATCTTGTTTCATTTTTTCCTTCTCTACTCCCCAAACCCCCCACTTTGCCTCTCAAATTCTTCATATTAGGGAGATCAGATGATAGCTATCTTTCTCTGATTGACTTATTTCGCTCAGCATAATACTCTCTAGTTATTCTTTTTCTATTTTAAAAATATATAAACTAATGAAATGGATTAAATTTAATTTCTAAAAGTTCTATTATTTTAATTTAAAAACTATAATTGTCAGAAACATTAAAAATAACCCAAATGTTCTAGAATGGAAGGCAGGTTGGAAAAATCTATTTTTGCTATGCATGTTGGAGTTAGTTAAGGGAAGTGGCCTTTGCCTGAGGTAGGTTAAGTGTCCAGTTTGAGGTTACCCTGCTGTTAACTGATAGAGCAAAAATTTGGCCTAAGATCCACTATCTTTTCTGTTCTCTAGATTTGCTTGGATTTTACTTACTTCATTTTATAAAACCTCATTATTTCCTTTATTGTTTCTACCATTTTTTTAAATAATTATTTTTATTAACATACAATGTATTATTTGCCTCAGGGGTACAGGTCTGTGAATTGTCAGGCTTACACATTTCACAGCACTCACCATATCACATACCCTTCCCAACGTCTATAACCTAACCAATCTCTCCATACTCCCCTCCCCCCATAAATACTCAGTGTAAATACCCAGTAGTGCGATTGCTGGGTCGTAGGGTAGCTCTATTTTCAACTTCTTGAGGAGCTTCCACGCTGTTTTCCAGAGTGGTTGCACCAGCTTTCATTCCCACCAACAGTGTAGGAGAGTTCCCTTTCTCCACATCCTCACCAATACCTGTTGTTTCCTGACTTGTTAATTTCAGCCATTCTGACTGGTGTGGGGTGATGTCTCATTGTGGTTTTGATTTGTATTTCCCTGATTCCGAGGGATAGTGAGCACTTTTTCATGTGTGTGTTGGACATCTGGATGTCTTCTTTGTAGAAATGTCTGTTCATGTCTTCTGCCCATTTCTTGATTGGATTATTTATTCTTGGGTATTGAGTTTGATAAGTTCTTTAAAGATTTTGGATACTAGCCCTTCATCTGATAAGTTATTTGTGAATATCTTCTCCCATTCTGTCAGTTGTCTTTTGGTTTTGTTGACTGTTTCCTTTGCAGTGCAAAGGGTTTTGATCTTGATGAAGTCCCAATAGTTCCTTTTTGCCCTTGCTTCTCTTGCCTTTGGCAATTTTTCTAGGAAGAAGTTGCTGTGGCTGAGGTCAAAGAGGTTACTGCCTGTGTTCTCCTCAAGGATTTTGATGGATTTCTGTCTCACATTGAGGTCTTTCATCCATTTTGAGTCTGTTTTTGTGTGTGGTGTAAGGAAATGGTCCAGTTTCATTTTTCTGCATGTGGCTGTCCAATTTTCCCAACACCATTTGTTGAAGAGACTGTCTTTTTTCCATTGGGGATTTTTTCTTGCTTTTTTGAAGATTAGCTGACCATAGAGTTGAGGGTCTATTTCTGGGCTCTCTATTCTGTTCCACTGATCTATGTGTCTGTTTTTGTGCCAGTACCATACTGTCTTGATGATGACAGCTTTGTAATAGAGCTTGAAGTCTGGAATTGTGATGCCACCAACTTTGGGTTTCTTTTTCAACATTCCCCTGGCTATTCGAGGTCATTTCTGGTTCCATATAAATTTTAGGATTATTTGTTCCATTTCTTTGGAAAAAATGGATGGTATTTTGATAGGGATTGCATTAAACATGTAGATTGCTTTAGCTAGCATAGACATTTTCACAATTTTTGTTCTTCCAATCCATGAGCATCAAACTTTTTTTTGTTTTTTTTTTTTTTCCATTTCTTTGTGTCTTCCTCAATTTCTTTCATGAGTACTTTATAGTTTTCTGAGTACAGATTCTTTGCCTCTTTGGTTAGATTTATTCCTAGGTATCTTATCGTTTTGGGTGCAATTGTAAATGGGATTGACTCCTTAATTTCTCTTTCATTTGTCTTGTTGGTGTATAGAAATGCAACTGAGTTTTGGGCATTGATTTTATATCCTGACACTTTACTGAATTCCTGTACAAGTTCTAGCAGATTTGGAGTGCATTCTTTTGGGTTTTCCACATAAAATATCATATCATCTGCAAAGAGTGATAGTTTGATGTCTTCTTTGTCGATTTGGATGCCTTTAATTTCTTTTTGTTGTCTGATTGCTGAGGCTATGACTTCTAGTACTATGTTGAATAGCATAGGTTATAATGGACATCCCTGTCATGTTCCTGACCTTAGGGGAAAAGCTCTGTTTTTCCCCATTGTGAATGATATTCACTGTGGATTTTTCATAGATGGCTGTGATGATATTGAGGTATGTATCCTCTGTCCCTACAGTGTGATGAATTTTGATCAAGAAAGGATGCTGTACTTTGCCAAATGCTTTTTCTGCATCTGTTAAGAGTATCATGTGGTTCTTGTTCTTTCTTTTATTAATGTATTGTATCACATTGATTGATTGGCAGATGTTGAACCAGCCTTGCAGCCCAGGAATAAATCCGACTTGGTCATGGTGAATAATCCTTTTAATGTACTGTTGGATCCTATTGGCTAATATTTTGGTGAGAATTTTCACATCTGTGTTCATCAAGGATATTGGTCTGTAATTCTCCTTTTTTATAGAGTCTTTGTGTGGTTTTGGGATCAAGGTAATGCTGGCCTCATAAAATGAGTTTGGAAGTTTTCCTTCCATTACTATTTTTTGGAACAGTTTCAGGAGAATAAGTAATAATTCTTCTTTTACTCTTTGGTAGAATTTCCCTGGGAAGCCATCTGACCTTGGGCTCTTGTTCATTGGGAGATTTTTGATGACTGCTTCAATTTCCTTACTGGTTTTGGGTCTGTTCAGGTTTTCTATTTCTTCCTGGTTCAGTTTTGGTAGTTTATGTCCCTAGGAATGCATCCATTTCTTCCAGATTGTTAAATTTGCTGATTTTATAAATAAAAAAATAAAATCTTTAAAAAAAAATCTAGTTTAACTGATATAAGGATTGCCACCCCAGTTTTCTTTTGATGTCCATTAGCATGGTAAATGGTTCCCCCCACTTTTTTATTTTATTTTATTTTTTTTAAGATTTTATTTATTTACTTGACAGACAGAGATCACAAGCAGGCAGAGAGGCAGGCAGAGAGAGAGAGGAGGAAGCAGGCTCCCCGCTGAGCAGAGAGCCCGATGCGGGGCTCGATCCCAGGACCCTGGGATCATGACCTAGGCCGAAGGCAGAGGCCTTAACCCACTGAGCCACCCAGGCACCCCCCCCCAACCACTTTAAATCTGGAGGTGTCTTTGGGTCTAAAATGAGTTTCTTGTAGACAGCATATTGATGCGTCTTGTTTTTTAATTCATTCTGATACTTTGTGTCTTTTGATTGGGGCATTTAGCCCATTTACATTCAGGGTAACTATGGAAAGATATGAATTTAGTGACATTGTATTGCCTGTAAGCTGATTGTTACTGTACATTGTCTCTGCTCCTTCCTGGTCTACTACTCTTAGGCTCTCTCTTTGCTTAGAGGACCCCTTTCAATATTTCCTGTAGAGCTGGTTTGGTGTTTACAAATTCTCTTAGTTTTTGTTTGTCCTGGAAGCTTTTTATCTCTCCTTCTATTTTCAATGATAGCCTAGCTGGATATAGCATTCTTGGCTGCGTATTTTTCTCATTTAGTGCTCTGACTATATCATGCCGGTTCTTTCTGGCCTGGCAGGTCTCTGTGGATAAGTTTGCTGCCAATCTAATATTTCTACCATTGTACGTTATAGACTTCTTGTCCTGAGCTGCTTTCAGGATTTTTATTTTGTCACTAAGATTTGTAAGTTTTACTATTAGATGATGGTGTATGGACTTATTTTTATTGATTTTGAGGTGGGGTTCTCTGTGTGTCCTTTATTTTGCTGCTTGTTCCCTTTGCCATATTAGGGAGATTATCTACTATAATTTGTTCCAATATACCTTCTACCCCCCTCCTTTCTTCTTCTTCTGGAATCCCAATTATTTCAATATTGTGTTGTGTTATGGTATCACTTATCTCTTGAATTCTCCCCTTGTGGTCCAGTATTTGTTTATCTCTCTTTTACTCAGCTTCTTTTTTCTCTGTCATTTGGTCCTCTATATCATTTATTCTTTCTTCTGCCTCATTTGTCCTAGCATTAAGAGCCTCTATTTTTTTTTTAAGATTTCACTTATTTTTTTGGCAGACAGAGACCACAAGTAGGTGGAGAGACCGGCAGAGAGAGAGGAAAAACAGCCTCCCTACTGGGTTGAGAGGCCAATGCAGGGCTCAATCCCAGGACCCTGGGATCATGACCTGAGCCAAAGGCAGAGGCTTTAACCCCACCCAGGTGCCACATAAGAGCCTCCATTTTTTATTGCACCTCATTAATAGCTTTTTAAAATTTCAACTTGGTTAGATTTTACTTCTTTTATTTCTCCAGAAAGGGATTATCTAATATCTTTCGTGCCTTTTTCTAGCCCACCTAGCACCTTGAGAATTCTCATTTTGAATTCTAGTTCTGACATATTATCAATATCCATATTGATAAAGTCCCTAGCCATTGGTACTGCCTCTTGTTTTTTCTTTTGTGGTGAGTTTTTCTGCCTTGTCATTTATCCAAATAAGAATATATGAACAAGAGAATAAAATACTAAAAAAGTGGCAAAGACCTCAGAAAAGTGTATGTTAACCAAGTTAGTAGAGACCCAAAACTGGGGTGAGAAGAAAGGGGGGGAAAAAGGGAAAAAAAAATGTGTATGTGTGTGTGTGTGTGTGTGTGTGTGTGTGTGGTAGACTGGTGAATAGAACAGAACCACCCAGTTGATTTTGGGTGAATTCTGGTCTCTTAGAAGAAAGTGCCTCCCAAAATTTGAAAGAAAGAAAAACATACATATACATAAAAATAAGGGTAAACATGATAAAGGATGGAATACGACTGTAAAGATGAAAGTTAAAAAAAAAATTTTAAAACAGGAATTGATAACATATGTAGATTGGAAAAAGAAAAAAAAAGAAGAGAAGAGAATGTTCTCATGGTAGAGACTAGAACAACATGTGGTAGATTTAGGGTATATTTTGATCTATTAAAAGAAATTGTATCCCAGAATTTTAAAGAGAAAAAAAACCCTGCATATATACAGAAAATAAGGTTAAATACAATGAAGGGATAAAATATGACTATAAGAATGAAAGTTTAAAAAGATTTTTTTAGGAAGTTATTATGATAAACTAGTTAAAAAACGTTAAAGAGGAAAGAGGAAAAGGTAAAAAAACAGAATAAGAAAAAAACATTTTTAAAAATTCACTTTGCATGACTAAAGGATCATTGGGAAAAAGCCATGAATTCTATGGATTGCGTTCTCCTAGTTCAGGAGTTCTGCAGTTCTAATTGATCAGTGAATTTGTTCTTGGCTGTATGTTCTTGCTGATCTGGGGGAGGGGCCTGTTGCAGTGAGTTTCAAACGTCTTTGCCTGAGGTGGAATTGCACCACCCTTGCCAGGGGCCAGGCTATGTAATCTGCTCGGGTTTGCTCTCGGTAGCTTTTGTTCCCTGAACACTTCCGTAGATCTTTGGAGGATGGGAATGAAAATGGCAACCTCCCAGTCTCCAGCCTGGAGGAGTAGAGCTAGGGGTCCCACTCTTCAGTGCACTCTCAGAGAAAAGCAGTCAATCACTCCTGTCTCCTTGGTCTCTGGCTGTGCTCTGTGCTCACCTGACCTGTGACCAGGCATTTCTATCTCTAGCACACGGCCCTGTTTGGAGTCTCCAAATCCAGCAGATTCTTGCTGCGCGTTTCTGCGCTGCTCCTCCTGGAGGAGTAAGGAGGGTGTCTCTCTGAATTTGTCACTTGAGGGGTCCCTGCTTATAGAGCAGTGGTCTGGCTGTGCTTTTGATCATGGTTTAAGGTAACCCCGATCTGAAAACTCACTCCTCGGCTTTGTCTCTATAGTCAGCTTCCCCGCTCTGATACCTGGGAGCTTTGCAACACTTAGACACCCCCTGATTTTTCTGTTACTCTGTGGGACCTGTAACCACACTGTCCCCACGAGGGCTCCACCCCCGCTTTACCTCTGGAGTGATGTCCCTCATTGGAGCAGACTTCCACAAGTTCTGATTTATGCTCTGCTGCTCCACCACTTGCTGGGAGCTAGCCCATCACCCTGCGTTCTATCTTCCCATCATTTTGGATTCACTTCTCTGCTCATCCTACCTTTCAGAAAGTGGCTGTTTTTCTGTTCCTAGAATTGCTGCTCTTCTTCTCTTTTATCTCCTGTTGAGTTTGCAGGTGTTCACAATGGTTTGATACCTATCTAGCTGAACTCCTGGGACCTGATGTCATTTCAGTCTGCTGCTTCTCCGCCATCTTGGCCCCAGTCCCCTATTTCTACCATTTTTTATGTTTAGTATTTCTTCCTGTTTTTCTAGGTGCTCAATTAATGTTTGTTGTTTAAATAAATTTTAATCTCGTTATTTTGGGTGCATGGAATATATATATGTATTTAGGCACATATATATCTCATGCTACATTATACTCTTTTTAAAAACATAACAACTTGACATTTAATTCAATTATCATATAATTTACTCATTTTAAAGTATAAAATTTAAAGTATATTCACAAACTTGTACAGCCATTGCCATAATTAATTTTAGGATGTTTTCATCACTCCAAAAATAATTTTCTTTCCACTAGCAGTCACTTCTCATTCCTTCCCCCTCCCTGTCCCCCTTTCCTAGGCATGCACTAATCTACTTTCTGATTCTGTAAATCTGCCTATTCTGTATATTTCATATAAATGGCATCATACAGTTTGTTGTCTGTTGTGAGAGGAAATGGCATCATACAGTATGTTGTCTGTTGTGACAGGCTTCTTGCATTTAGTAGAGTATTTGCAGGTTTCATCCCAGTTAGAGCATGCATTAACACTTCCTTCTTTTTTTATGGCCAAATAATATTTCATTGCATGGATATACCATATTTTATTTATTACCATATTTTTTGATGAGCATTTGGATTGTTTCCACTTTTGGGGGTGTAGTAATTAATTCACTCACAAGATTTTGGGTAGATGCATGTTTTTATTTCTCTTGGATTTATACTTAGGAATAGAATTGCTGGTTTGTATAGCAGTTCTATATTTAACTTCTTAAAGAACTGCCTGATTATTTTCCAAAGTTGTTGCACTTCTTTCCATTCTCACCAACAGTGAATGAAGTTTCTATTCCTCATTGTTTTTTAGTGTTGTTTATTGTTAGATATGTGCTTTTCAGCAAACACTGTATACATTTTGAAGGAAGTTTTCCTAGGAAGAAAAGCCATTCTTCCTGTGAAAAAAATCTAGTTTGGTCACAGTTTGGTCAGGAAAGGATTCTGACTAATGAAATCAATCAGTGAACATCAGGAGTGACTGGAAACTTTTCCAAAGAGAGCCTGAGAAGATGGCTGTGAAATGCCCAAAGACATGTTTGAATGGCCAAAGACAAGCATTCATGGTTGGAAACTATCTAGGTGATGCTTATGTTTTCAAGAGAGATAGAGTTTGGTTTAGCTACCTTATGTCAGAATATTTCCTATGAAAAAACAGTTTGGAGTTCTACAGTACTTTTTAATAGCCATTAACAGGTCTAGAAATATTATCGATTGAAGTTAAGCATAGGTGGGGCCTGCAAGTTTATCTTTAGTGAAGACTCAAGATGTGTCCTACAAAGCCTTAGCATTTTGACCATGGTTGTCTGAAAATTTCCTGGACAGAATACCTTAAAATGCAGGCCACAGTTCATTCTCCAGATCCATTTTTGGAAGCTTGATCAATTGGATTAACTTAAAAGAGTGTTGGACGAAATGACATTAATGAAATTCAACATGCAGAACATAGGCACATTGTTTATTTTGTAAAAGCCCACAAGGAAAGAATAATTTTATATCTAGATGCCCTGAAGTCTGGCAGTGACCAAACTGTATGTTTGTGTTCTTTGAAGTTGGAGATGCCATTAAAGTTACTTTTGTTGCAAGATAGAAAAGAACAGAAATAACAGCAGACAATAAAAAGAAATGATTTCCAAATAATTCTGTAATAAATGTGTATACAGATACTATTAGATACTGTTTGTTTTTATCCATAAATATTATGTGACACTATTCTAAAGGTAGATTTCTCCTTTAGAACATACGTCTTTTCAGGAGCAAATCTCCTTAACAAACAGATCAGAAGTTTTCTTTGTTGTTACTTTTGCAAAGCTTGCCACCAATTTTCCTACTGGACTACTACAAATTCAAGGAGTGACTTAAATTTGGATAGCACCTATTGTTGGCTTAACAGACATTTACAAATTCTTTTTTCTTTCATTAGAAGACAAGAAGATACCATTCATAGTTTTATGTCTGACTAGTCTTCCTGCTTTTGTCTGTGGCCTCTTTTGAACACCTCTTTGAAGCACTAAATCCATTTAAAATCCTTTGCTATGAATGTACACTAACACCTTGTTAAGTACGACCATCAACTTTTACCATTTGCCAATTTTTCATGCCTTCTAGTGTGTACAGGCTAAATTTTAAAAACTGATTGAAAAGTAATCCTTAGTAATATGATTTTAATGGTAACAAATTATATTAGTGACACTCCTGTATAACAGTAAAAATCACCGACACTTAAAATTTGGGATCTAGCTATATAATATATTCAAGAAAAAATTAAAAACAGGTATTTTGGAATACAGTTCATTGGTGATGAATGAAATACATAATGTATGTAGAAATAATTGATTAAAGTAGTGCTTAGAGGGGAGATGGAGATGGAGTTAAATGTGAGTTACTTAGGGGAAAAATCCTTTTATTTAAAAGTCTTGGGAATACCAAATAAATAGCACAATCAATAATTTAAAACAGCATCAATAATAAATGCACTGAATAAAAGGAAAATAGCCAGATCAAGTCTAGCTGTGAGATGTTCCAAAGTAAATAGAACTTTATGAAGAAAAAAAAGTAAACATGTAGATGTTGCTGATGAGTTCAGTGAAATGTGATGTGGGTTCTATTCTCTTGGGATTGGAGTGTATATATATGAAATGAATAGGCCACAGGGAGAAAAAATTAGAAATGTGATTCTCCTAGGAGGAGTTTCCTGGGTTTCTCAGTCAGTGAAGCACCTGACTCTTGATCTCAGCTCAGGTCTTGATCTCAGGGTTGTGATTTCAAGTCCTGAGTTGGGCTCTGTGTTGGGCATAGAGCCCAATTTAAAAAAAAAAAAAAAAGAAGTTTCAGAAATGTGATTCACCCACAGAAGTTCTTAAAAAGGGTTTGTGTTAAGAAATTGTTCTGTTGCTTTTGATGTGATTTCTCTTTATATACTGTTGTTTTTGTATAGTCTTAAAAAATTAATTTCAATCATTTATGTAGTGAAATTCTAAAATTATTCTCAAATAAGACATTGCCCATTTTTCATGGTTATAATAGATTATATAAGATGACTGTACAGTACATGGAATTCTTAGAAGTTCTTCTAATTAAATTTTATTTTATAAATCCAGTCAACTGCTGTGATAATAAGTGGTGAATATACTTGGGTTTTCATTTCAGAAAATAATATATTTGTAAATTGTGTCATCTGATTTTTACATAGGTTTACCATGTAATCTATCCTATAAACCATGTCATATTTTAAAATAAAAGGGGGCACTGTTAATAATTATGCCAGGAAAATAGGTGTAGAGTGGGAATTAGGCACTTCATTCTGTGTATGAAGATTTTAATCCTAATTAAAATCCATATTTAACTCGATTTATCCATTTTGAAAACCACCAAAAGGGTTACCAATTGTGGACTGGATAAGTAAGTTCTGATTATTTATGTGATGGAATATTATACAAAAAGAAAAAGAATGAAGTACTGCTACATGCACCAGCATGGATGAAGCTCATAGACAGGTTGAGCTGAAGAAAGTTTATACTTACATGATACTCAAAATGGACAAGAAGTGTATATAATAATAAAGACAGGCATAGTGTTTTTTGTTGTAATAGTTACAGTCTTATAGGAAGGTTTTCTGAGATTGTCGATGTATTGACGTCATTGGTAATTACACATTTATACATTATAACAATTTTCTACCTTACAACTTAGTGCTATACTGAATTTAAGTTATACCTCAAAAATTTTAAACATGTACAGGGGAGAGATGGTATTCCTAGGCATAGTAGAATAGAACACTTACATTAAAATAAGGTAAATAGATGCTGGTCAGACAATAATAACAAAAATGAGGCATATATATGCTTACTACCTGGGCTTCTGTCAGGTGAAGTCCCCACACAATACCTCCCAGAGGTACCTTTCCAGCTGATCCTAAACTTTTACAGTCAGAGATGCTCCCTGCTCTTCACTGAACTTAGTTTTATTCTTCCCCATATTATAGGAATTTGCTCATGCTGAATTGTTTCTTTTCTTTTCTTTTTAAGATTTTACTTATTTATTTGACAGAGAGAGAGAGTGCACAAGCAGGGGAGCTGCAGGCAGAGGGAAGAGGCAAGCCTCCTGCCGAGTAAGGAGCCCACCCAGTACAGGACCTATGACCCTGGGACCGTGACCTGAGCCAAAGGCAGAGACTTAACAGACTGAGCCACTCAGGCGCCCCTGAATTCTGTTTTTTAAGTATCCACTCCCTCAATAACAACTTGTCAAATCTTCCTTATTCTTCCAAAACCCAACCCAAATACTCACTGTCATTTTTTTTTTTTTTTTCCCTCAGTCCCTCTTATAGACGTTTCCTCTGGGGTTTTTTTTTGTACCCAGGTTTGGTCAATCTTTTTTTTTCTTCCAGTTTTAAATTAAAAATTCTTCATTTAACAGACACATGGGACCTTACGCCTGGAGAAGAGAATACACTGGGGCGTGAGACCAAAGCTTTTTTTTTTTTTTTTTGGAGAAACCCATAGTTTAGATAATGGTCCTTTCCATATTATGCTGTCTAATGTAAGTATTTTGTGTCCATATCAAAAGTCCCTCTAAACTCTACCTAATGAGATTAAAACTCTTTAAAGGTGAGGAAAAGGAGGAGCCAAATCTTACTCATTTGTGCATGACCCATAATGCCTCTGAAAGAATAAAAATAGACACTCAATAAATGCAGTGAATTGAAATAACTTCATTTGGTTGAATTGCTTAAATTTTCTGTGGGAAAATAGAATGGATTTCACAATTTAGGTAACATTAGGTGGCTGATAAGATTAGTTAGTACTTTTAATAACCCATGTTCATTGTACAGAAAATACCCCACCTATAATTTAAGCCTTTCCCCCAAAGAATGACTTCACAAGGTTTCAGCAGAGCATGTATGAATTAAGTTAATGAAATGTGAATGATTTCTGCTTCTTTTCAGTTTTAAACATGACTTCTTTTACCATTTGGCATTGGGTAGATAGGATCTGTCACCAAGATCCATAGGAGGTAAACTTTTGTACTCCATACTACTTCATATCCAACATTCCCATGTGTTATCCTGAAGTCTTGGGCCAAATTCAGTTTGAATTAGATTCAAGTCACAGAACACTTTGGGGGAGCTAATTTATAAATTTTAATCTAGATGGTTTTGTTCCTCGTTAGACTTTTCCTCAATTATTACTGAGATTTGTATCACTTTATATCACAGGTGATCAGATACCCTGATGTTTTATTCTGTTGTATAATGCTTGAGATTTAAAAAAATATTTTATACTCAGTGTTACATTTAGAGAGAACCCAAGTTCTGTGCATATAAAAACTCATGTGTGGATATGGAACATTAGAAATAAGAACAAGTTTAGGGGCACCTGGGTGGCTCAGTTCCTTACTTGGTTTCGGCTCAGGTCATGATTTCATGGGTCGTGATATTGAGCACTGCCTCCGGCTTCTGTCTCTCTCTCTCAAATGAATAAGTAAATAAATCTTATTTTTAAAAAACAAGTTGTTTACCTACACTTTTAATTCAATATATGAATCATTTAATGAGTGAACAAAAATCCATTGTTCCTAGATACTTCTTCTTTTGTAGACACAGCTATTCAGTATATTTTAGAACAAAGTATAGTTATGAAAAATAATCTTTATCTGGGACATTGATGTTCTTCCCATATGAAAATATTCCCTATTTTTTAAAGCAGGTGGATGCGAAGTGAAGAATACTTAGTAAAAACTGTGACGTTCCTGTCAGTGAACGTATTCCCAGCAGAGTTATGTAACCATCTATCAGAGAAGCTATACAAATAGTTGTTACCTTGAATAAGAGGTTGGTCTTGATGATCTCCTAGAATATTTAAAACTCCCATGTATGTAAGAAAAGAATAGATATGTGTCACAGAATTTAGATATTTGAACAAGAATAGTCTATACTGATTAGGATATACTGATTAGTATTTTTATACTAATAAAAGCTCTAGTTTATTTAGCACATGCTATTTTCCATGTACTTCGCTAAAATTTCTCTATGGTGATCTTCATAAAATAAACAAGTTATTTTTCTATACAACAATCCAAGTTGATGGCCCCACTTCCAAAATTGGCCAGAAGTCCAATATCAGCCTTCTTCCATTGGCAATCTTTTTTCTTCCTGTGTAGTGTATGAAAATGGGAAGGGTTTTGTTTTTATTTGTTTTTGTTATTTTTAAGGGTATTTATTTTAGATTTTATTTTTTTATTAGAGAGAGAGAGAGAGAGAGAAAGGGTGTTAGTAGAGGAGAAGGAGAAGCAGGAGCCCTGCCAAGCAGGGTGCCCAACTCAGGGCTCCATCCCAGGACCCCAGGATCATGACCCAAGTCGAAGGCAGATGCTTAACTGACTGAACCACCTAGGCGCCCCCTTAAAGTTTGTTTTTAAATCTGCACTTGCTGCTTTGTCATTTTTCTTTTCCCTGGGCCAATATGGTCATTTAAGGGTAGACTTTGCCACTGATGGACCACTTCCTATAGGGCAACTCTGCTAGAGGGCCTTCAAAAAGATGCCAAGACTACATAGTCTAGGCTTTATTTTCAGCAAATTTAAATATTTGCTACATCTGGTACCTTAAGAAAATAGCTTTGAACTAGTTCAGCTTTTCCTCTGTTCACAGCGTCAGGTTCTTCAATCCTTGCATCTATTCTTTCGACTTTGATTCCCCAAAAGAACATTCCATTGCCAGTGGACTTAAAGTCCTGCTAGGGTTTGACTTCTTGGTTTTTAAAAACACTTTAAAAAATACCCTCTAGAGATAAGGAAAAACCTAGAACTTGGAGATATAGGCCTGAATACTGTCCTGAATACTGGAGGGAAGAGAGAGCGAGAGAGATTGAGAAAGGAAATTAGACATTCTATTTTGTTCCTTCCTACTATATCTTTAGTAGCAAGAAACAACTTGTCAACAAGTTATCCTATTACATGAATTTCTCAAGAAAATTTTTTTCTATATTTTAAAAATATTGAATTTAATACTTATGGCTGTAGTATAACATAGGAATTATTGCCTATTTTCATACATGAGGAGGCTAAGGCTTAAGAAATGGAAGCAACAGTCCAAAATTCAGACAGCTATAGGTGGTGAAACCATGATTTCAAATCTGATCTGTTAGTGTAGAAAGGCTGTGTTCATTATTACCATAGCATACCACCTCTACAGTATCAGTATTCTGATCATGAACATTTCACCCAGAATATTCTGAACACCTATATAGGAGGTTTATAATTTTTTCCCTTATATGAACATAAGAGTAATGAACACATTTGAAATCATATTGCATAGTTTAGATTAGGTTTTAGCTAAGTTTAGATAATTGATAAAAAGATTATGAATAGGGTAATTAGTCAAGAACTGTGAAGAGTCTGAGTTTTTATCTCATTTCTAAGATAACAAGTTAGCTGCAGCAGTTCCATGGATGTTTGCTGAAGACCAGCAGCAACATAAATAGTCCCAAATTGATGTCTATATACACAGCACAAAGTGGGTTGTTTTACAAGACAGAAACTCTGAGCTGAGGGAACCCTTATCTTTTATAATAGGCATTGAGCCTCCTCTTTGCTCTGGATGAAGATATTCTATCTTCACAAGTTATTCACTATATAAATGTTTTTGATGTGATTGTCCAGACGAAAGGGCAGTGAAGGCCTTGCTCAAGTGATGTGCAGAGGTGCAAGAGATTCTTGGAAAATTATCAATTAACTTTACCACCTAGAATGAATTGGTTGGAAAAGGGAGACAGGTAACTTAGGTTTGATTAGTTTCCTGATTATTTAGAAGTCAGAATCCAGTGCATATGTAAAATATCCTGATTTTTGAAAGTGGACAACTTAATAATTTCAACAACTACCTCAATATCATAATAATACTGATAAATATATACATATATATGATATACAATGTGTATAGACCAGACTTGGCCTGCAGATTCCTAGTTTTCATCCTCTGATTTGGCACTTTCTACAAGGAGAAACAGGAGAAGAAATGGAATATAGTTTTTGGGTCCCCTAGGTCTGAGAACATTCATAAGATTTAATGAGATTACAAATGATTCAAATAAATTGAATGTTCCCAGAGTTATTCATTTTCATTTCTACTATTCATTAATTTTTGTTCTTGTTAAGCAATACTATACTTTTCTCCGTAGTGATTGGGTAATGGTGGCTTAAAAAATACTGAATGTAGTGTTGTTACGAGAAAAAATAAAGATCATCTCAGTGCCATGTCTTTTTTTTCCTTCCTTTTTTTTTTTTTTTTACAACAATCAACTAGTTGTGTTTTTCATAGTGGTCTGTATTTGAGAAGTCAGATTCAAACCTCTGGTTAAAAATGACAAGACAGGGACGCCTGGGTGGCTCAGTGGGTTAAAGACTCTGCCTTCAGCTCGGGTCATGATCCCAGGGTCCTGGGATGGAGCCCCACATTGGGCTCTCTGCTCAGCGGGGAGCCTGCTTCCTCGTCTCTCTCTCTCTGCCTGCCTCTCTGCCTGCTTGTGATCTCTGTCAAATAAATAAATAAAATCTTTAAAAAAAATGACAAGACATCTGAAAGAATGGGTCAGTTTGACTAATCTATGTAGTTTTATAGAACTGTCAGAATAGTGTCTAAGTGGGAGTAACCACATATTTCAGACAGAGAGCTTAGGAAGGGGTGGGATATTGTTCATAAGAATGGGGAATGTGAAGGAGGTATTGTCCAATGTAGATAAAGAATTGAAGATTTAATGAGGAGAACTCACATTGTTAAAAGCCTCATTGTGTGTATGTGTGTACATGCATGTATATAAAATAAATAAACTTCTTGTAATATATATGAAGTGCACATATATCATGAATGACATTTATATTATAATTTATATATAACTTGATATTATATGGTAACTTTTATGTAAATGAACAAGATGAATAATGTCAAAGTGATCCTAGGAAAGGTAGCTCTGCAAATGAGAAAATTATGTTTGCAATTTGAAAGCATGGAATTTTTCTATCAGACACACTGAAAAAATGAGGGAAAAGCTAGAAGGTACAGGAATTTTACTCTGAAGTGTGAGACTTGGATTCTTGTTTCAATTTTTTTTTTTACTAATTTGCCATCTGATCTTAGGAAAAGGCATTACAATTATTTAGATTTCAGTTTACATACATGTAAAATGAGTAGGTTGAACTAACTGCCAGTCTGTGAGATAGTTGGGTAGTTGCAGTCTTTTGCTGTATTTATGCTGATGCCTCTCAGAATGCATAGTGAAAACATTGGGTTCTTGAGAATGTACTGACATGTACTAGAAGACTTACAGTAGAGACTTCAAGCACTCATCTATTCCATGGGGCTATAGTTGTCTCAATGATGTTATTTGACCCATATAGGGTGTTCAGTTTTTAAAAATCATTTGATAAGACTTTAAAGTTAGTAAATTTCATATAAAAATCTAGATTTCTAGGTTCTTTTAAAAAATGGGCAACTTTCTGTCCACATTATTGTCTGTTAATCATTGATCGGCTTCAGCCAAATACCAGCTACCCCCTAATCCCCAACCTCTTATGTGTGGCAAGTGCTCACCCATCCTGAAATCATGAATGTTAAGAACCACTGGTATAGAAATAGTGAAAACAGTGCTTTGGGAAGCAAATACAAGGACCTCAGACAAAATGGTGAGCAGCAGAATGGAAAATGTAGAGTAGTTTGAAATCTATTAATCAACTTTAATTGAAAAAAAGGCTTAAATTAGAATCATAGACAAGATGGCATAAAAGTGATTAAAAGGAAGTATGTTAATTTCAAAAGTGAGGGGTTATCTTCCTCACTCACTGATTTAATAAATGAGGAAACTGAGGTCCAGGTAGGTTAAATGATATGCCCAAAACCATACAGCTCAAGACAAATACAGGATTTGAATTTATTTTTTACTAGTTTCTGGTCTGTCTCCTTTTGCACCACTCCTTTTTTCATTTTTCAAGTCACCATCTAAAAGATACCCCCCATAGAGATGACAAACTGAGTTCTGGGCAGCTTTAAGTGTCACACACACACACACACACACACACACATACACACACACACACACACACAAGTCTGTAAGCCCTTTTAGGGTTGAGCTCTATCTAGAAGAGAGAAGCTCTCAGAACAAAGTGCCTGGAATAGAAATGGCATGTAGAGACATTTTTTCTATGATGGAATCATTATTTACCCCAGACAAGTTCCAACATTCCATTTTAGACTGGATGGCCTTCCTCTGATGTGTGAGAAAGGCAGACAAGCCTCATTATATGCCACATGAAAGATGCATATAATGGTTGAGGGTGGATATAGAGGGGAGATTTGTATGTGACCATAAGGAGAGCCACAATTAATTATATTAAATGATTTCATTTAATAGGAAGAGATTTCAAATTATGGGACAAATATTGGCTTAAGTTTAGGTGACACATTTCTCATTAGTTACCCAAACTGTTAACATTAGCTTCCATTTTTCATTATTCATTCTCTGTTTTGGAGTTCAGTCAGGATAGAAGGCTATATATAATGTTCTCCAGAGTTTCATAATATTAGACTGCTTAATCATGCACAGTACATGTTCTTTTGGAAGAAAATAACTTATGTTATTGAAATATGAACTTTTATCAAGTGACTAGTAATGTTAATACTGTAAAACCACCTGCTGTTTTATCAAGTTATTACATTGAGGTATCACATGGTTGACATCAGTTTTATTGAAAACAGAGGACTGCCATTTTTAAACAAATGTAATGGCATGAGGTGAGCAAAATTATTATACATTAGGGGGTTTAGCACTGAGATTTTTTAATATATAAACACAAATTTTAGGATAAGAATTAAACATACTGAATTTTACCCTGGAAAACCTGTAATTTAAAGATGGCTTAATCCATTGTCAGAGATGAGCTAATTTCTCTCTGTGACAGAGGCGAGAGGATTTCTCTCTAACTTACAGATAAGAAGTAATATTGTAGATATGGGAAGAAAAAGTGTATATGCTGCTCCTAGTATATATTTCACAGAAACAATAATCAGAATTTAATTTGCATGATTGTAATGATCTCTCTGTTTTTATGTACCAAAGAAATAGCTGCTACCTTACACACTGTCTGGAGGAAATGTACATATGGAAGAGAACATATTTCATTTATAATTTCAGAGAACATCTTGCACAGTATTCTTGTAATCTTATTTTCAACCTAGGGTAATCATCATCATCATCGTCATCATCATGAAAAGCTAATAGGATTCATTATTGTTATTGCAGGCTATTATTAGTCTCAGTGCCATTTACAAAGGAAACAGTTGAAGTATCTATTAGTGCAATAGTTCTCTCATTCATTTGCTGTTGGCTTTGCCAATCTCTTCCCAAAGATAAGAAATGAATCAGTGTTTGAACATGTCTTCTGTTGTAGTTGCTGTTTTTCTCATGGATTTCAGTGGGACTCTTTATGGAGCTAGAAGACTGAGAGGAAAAATGTTTTTTATTTTTTAATTTTATTTAATGAAAAGTAGACTGTAAAGCATAAAGGTTTGGAATCAATTTAGATTTATTTTATGGTAATTAAATGTGGAGTTAGAGGCACTTCTGACCTGAAAATACTGGTTGAATGCTACTAGCATATTCTGAGAACAGATATCATGGCTAAAGTATATTGTTGGATATTGGGTCCAGAGTCTCTTTTGGTATATTTGTAATGGAAATGTATGCTGATGGATAATTTGTTATATGAAATCAACCCTAAAATGCTACCTATTTTTACATTCGTGAATTTACTTGAAATTTGTTGTGTTTCGATCTTTGTAATTTAACTAAAAAATCATATTACACCAATTCTTTGCTCTTTAAGAGTACCAAAAATTGAATTCTGCTATGATCCAGAATGTTTCTGTATACATATTAATATATAAAATAGATATCTGGGTTGAGTTCAGTATGGTTTGATTTAATTTGAATGAATATTTGTGATTATTAAAGTTTTGTTTTATCAGAGCTTTTCTTTTTTTAAATATTTTATTTACTTATTTATTTCTCAGAGAGAGAGAGCACAAGCAGGCAGAGTGGCCGGCAGAGGCAGAGAGAGAAGCAGGCTCCTCACTGAGCAAGAAGCCGGATGCAGGACTCAACCCCAGTACCCTGGGATCATGACCTGAGCCTAAGGCAGTGGCTTAACAGATTGAGCCACCCAGGCATCCCTTATCTGAGCTTTTTCACCAAATCTTATTTTGTACTAATTTATTTTGTTTTACTGTCATGGAATGTGACCCCCTTGTCTTGTCTCCTTTGAAACTTGAACCTGTTTTGTTGAAATCACTTTTATTTTATATTGTTTTCATTACTCAGCACTCTTTTATTGGAGATTGTATGGTTTCTATTCATTGTTGCATTATTTTCCTTCATATTGTGTTTCAGTTTTCTAAATTTTATATTTATAGATGACTTGCCTTTGAAGTTTTGTTTTGGTATTTCACAGAGTACCTGTGTGTGCTTTATCTTTTAACAATACTGTATATGAAATACAGTTTTTTTTTAAGATTTTATTTATTTATTTGACAGACAGAGATCACAAGTAGGCAGAGAGTCAGGCAAAGAGAGGAGGAAGCAGCCTCCCTGCTGAGCAGAGAGCCCAATGCGGGATTTGATCCCAGGACCCTGGGATCATGACCTGAGCCGAAGGCAGAAGTTTTAACCCACTGAGCCACCCAGGCACCCCAAAATACAGTTTTTTCAAAGATAGATATAAACTAATTGTGATTTCAAATACTAATTAGCTATTTATTCTAAGCCTGTTATTTCAGTAGAGATATTCAGTGAATATATCTTTTTCACTTTCTGCCAAAATATAAATTATAAAATATACTTACTTATCATCTTCATTAGATCCATCTTTTATCCTGTATTTTTTCTCACAATAAGAAAAGTAAAACAACAAAGAAAATACAGGAAGAAAAAAGCAATTAATTATAGGAGAGAGAATTAGAAATATTGACTATTGAAAGTCCAAAGCATGTTTCACATGTAAAAATGAAGATAGGAAATGATGAGAAATGAGAAATGAAATGTGGAGGAGACTAATAAAATTCTCTACAATTTTGATGAAAACACAAAGAGTAATAAAACAGATGCATTACTCCTCTTAGATCCTTTGTGGCTATGCACAGGCTTCTGCATAGAGATATAGCCACTGAATATAATTAGTTGAAGACTTTATTCCCAACTTCCCATCTTTCAAATGCAAATTAATGGTTTCTATAACAAAAATAAAAGTCCTTGACACACTCTTGAAGAAGGACTCAAGTAAAATGAATAATCAGTTGAGATGAACAATCTAAAATTATCAAGAAAGGATTCACAGATTTTGCTTTTCCAATAAAGCAGAAAGAATTGTTGGAAGGTAACACTTGTTTCAAAAGAACTGTTTTTTTACGGGCAGGTAATATAATAATATCTCCTCAAGATCTAGTGAGATGGAATGGCTGTGTGAGGTTGGGCAGCTTCCACGATATTGGGTTATGCATAGCTCTACCTTCACATCAGGCATTCATATTTTCATATTTATAAATATTTCCAGAAAAAGTAAATCCTAAAATATTATATTTCCAGAATTAATGCTTCCACTATTTCTTTCTAACAACAGCATCTGCTGTTAAGGGGAAAAAAAGGAGAAAACTTCAATTTAATTGCTTTTCTAGGCAGGTAATTATCTTCCCAGTCTCATCTAACTTATGCTTGATGTTAATTTGATTGAAATATTTGTAAGTTTCTTCTGTCCCTCCCCCACAGTTTTTCTGTTTTCATTGCATCTGTGGCAGATTAAATTTCTATGATTTATTTCTGTTTACTTTCTTTTCCTGTATGTGAAGTTATTTTCCACAAATGTTTCAAATAAGAATGAGGTAACTTCAAAATGTCAAGTGATTTTCTTCTGGTAGAACAAGATATACTTGGGAATGACTCACAAAGTTTCTCAGACTTATTCTAAATGGTCTAAAAGCAGAGGTAAAAAGTTTGTACCTTTTCATCCCCTTCACCTGCTTCACCCAATCCTTAATCCCCCCCTAACCACATGCTGTTGATCAAGGATAATGACCTTCCTGTGGTAGGTAGTAGTGTAGATGATGGTTGGACTTGAGCTACTTTGTCAAAACTGCAATAAATATATTCATATATCGGGAGAAATGGCCCCAGCAATAAGAGTCTGGGTTGGGCTGCCTCTGTGGGGGACTCAGAAAGGAAGAAGAATGAGATAGGAGCTCCCATGTCAGAGATTTGTATAGTAATGGAGGCCCCCTACCCACTCTTCAAAGACTGCCAGTAAACTACCCAGAGAAGCAATGGCAACAAGCCTAACATCAGACCTTACTTTTGTCCAGTTAGGAAATGAGATGTCACCTTTGGACCCTTATCTACATTAGCATTCCATGTAGGTGGACCAGCACGTAGGTAGATGTCACCTACCTTCCCTCACCTCACCCCTTCCCTCTAGCTTCAAGATCGTATGTGCTTGATTTACATATACTCATTTTAAGAAGTTATAATGATTGAGTATATATTTCATATACTTAAAATGTATATTCATATTTATGTATTATGTATTTATTATGTGTGAATATAACTCATATATATATATTTAGTTCTCTGACTTTTTCAGCTCATGTAACTGAATGATGTCAGATAAGTGGATTTAACTTCTACTGTAGTTACTGGTCTGGATTTAGGAAATGACCTCTGGAATTACTGTTGACTTTTGGGGCAGGTTTTATTTTGCAAGATATGGCGAAGGAGGCGTGTATACAGAAAGATCCATTTCATGAAGCAAATCAAGTAATAGAAGCAGACATGGGCTATATGAAAGGAGGAAGAGAGAAGATACCAGATGGATGACTAATCTCTGGTTCCTGATTCTCAGCTTTATTTCTTGACCTTGACCTCCATTAGATAATCGTATATCTTTAAATGTACATCATCTTTTTCCTCAGCTACATGACAATGACATTTAGAAACACCTTGAGCAAGACCTCAGGATGTCTATTAGAAATTTCTAATTGACATTTCTCTAAAGATGTATTTGGGTTGAGGCCAACCTACTGCCTAAAAGCAACTTCTCTGAAAGAGATATGCCACAGACAAACTACTACTACATCTAAGATATATAATATCTGTAGAAATGGAAGCATGTCATTTCCCAGAAATTATACCTATCATAAAATGATCTCTTTTTCTTCTTTTAGGCCCCATGTATGTATGATTCAAATGTACCCAAATCTACTGAAGATAAATTCTTACATTTAATGTAATTATGCTAGCCAATGAAGGAGCTAGAAACAAATGGAACATATCATTGACATAAGAAAATCAATCTCCCAGCTCTCTAAGCTGTTTTCCTTATTTCTTTCCATTTGTTCTTATTTATCATTACCTGTTGACTTCCAAGGGCAGTGCTGGTATTTACCTTCTGATGAGGTTACTTTATTTTAGACCCAGACACTGGAACAAATCATTATTCACTAATAAATATCATTTATTTTCATTTGGGTTCTTGGGTTCTTACGAGGTAAATACTTATTAAGTTGAAATAATAAATATACTTGAGAACTGACAAATAGCAAAGAATTTTTTTGTGTTTTTGAGATGAAAACATTTATAAGAGCATGGGACTCCCGTATTCGATTTTCCCTACTGCTGCTCAGAGTAACCTTTGGCAATTATCTCTCAGCTTCCATGACTGTGTGTCATTTGAACTCCGACTGTAGCCAGAAGCTTTTGAGCCTTGGAGCTCTTTAGAGATTCTTAGACTGAAACTGTTAACTTGAAACAACAAAATCTGAACTGTGCCTCCGTTTAGTGACAACTAAAATGTTGGTGTTATTGACTCTTCGAAGTATTAAAAAGGCCTACTCCTATATATTTGACCAGCTTTGAGTTATCTTTTAGGTCAGAAGGTCAGCTCCAAATGAATTTTGCATGCTTTTTATAATATTAAATATAGGCTAATAAATAAATAAATAAATATATATGTTCACATAAATAAGATATGAAAATAAGAGAGCTTTTTTAAAGAACCAGTAATTTAAAATAAGTAAATAATAAATCCATAAATTCATTTGATTGGGCCCTGGATTTGGTTTTTCAAGCATTTGGTGGACAAATCATTGATTCAATTTTGGCATTTCAAAAAGGCATTATATACATGTTTTGCTTTCAATCTGCCATCTGAAAAATGGGTTTATACATTTCAAAGATTAAAAATGTTCTGAAGTCTTCTGAGAAAGTTGTTTCAAAACTATAGTTTACTGTCTTGCTACCCTTACCCCATTCAGATTTCTATTCTAAGTAATATAATTAGTGAAAATCAATAGAAGAATAGATTCATTTTTGAAACCTGTATCTCTATGGCTTTCTTCTATCTACCTCTCTTCCCATGTTTACTTAGCATTCCATTCATGTCGAAGCAGACAGTACAGACTAGGAAGAGGCTAATATCCCAAATTTAGTTAAATTATGAAAAATTGCAGTTCTTTTCCTGGTGATTGTATTCTACTAAAACAAAACATAAAGTCTCTTCTTCTAAATACCTGGTTATAGGAGAGTAGATTCCCTTCAAATCATTTATGTCTTTCTCTTTCTCACTGATTTTAAATTCATTTATAATTTGCATCATAAGAATTCCTCAACTGTAATTCTTTCTAAAAAGATTGAAAGAAGTCCTTGGAAAACCCAGGGGTTTATCATATTTCCCAAGAAAAGCATGAATAGGAGTTATCCAATAATGATTGATCTCTTATGACTCAGAAAATACTTGATATTTATAGAAAGACTAAAAATGACTAAGAGAAAAGTGCCTGGGTAGTTCAGTCAGTTAAGCATCCAACTCTTGATTTCGGCTCACATCATGATTTCAGGGTTGTGAGATTAAGCCCTGCATCCTGCTCTGCACTGGGCATGGAGTCTGCTTAAGATTCTCTCTCTCTGTCTCCCCTCACTCCCTCCAGCTTGCACTCTCTCTTTCTCTTAAAAAAACAAAAAACAAAACAAAATAACACACAGACACACAAAACAAACAACCCCCCAACCCCCCCAAACCCCAAAACTAAGAGAGTGAGACTACCATACTAAGATGTATGTTAGGCTATTTGCATTCCATTTGAGTATCTTCTAGGAAAAAAGTCAATTAAATACCTTCTAAATGTGTGGGATCTTAAAATTGATTTGAGAAATATGCTTTTGCAAGTAATTTGACAACTGTTCAATACATTAGTGCACATTTAGTTTACTGGTGCCTTTTAAAATTGTGATTTTGAGCAACTTAGTGAATAATTATAATTAAATCTTAATACTTAATAAACAATGGTATTTTTATATGTCTTTATTATAAGTTGATATTCAGTTATATATGATGGGTTTTGTCATCTGACTTTTTAAAATTTTGCATTTAATTTTTTTATTAGCAACTTTTAATCTTTTAATTTAAACCTGGGATATTCAATTTTGTTTAAACTTAAAGCTCTTGAGAATATTTTTTGAAAATTTGGATTTCTTCCTTTTGTGTCTCTAATTACTGTTTCTTCACTTGGAATTCTATTTACACAGTACAATGTAACAAGAATATGGATTTACAAAATTTTGGAACCTGGCACAAAATTGTTTCAGGAAGATTTGAAGCAAGAAGTATTTGTTCCTCTGATTTACAATGAAAAGTAAAAGTGGAAGTGTAAGATGGTGAGTCAGTTTTATGATTCAGTTGGATTAAAAAAAAGTATTAGGTGCTAGAAACATTTCCCCAAGTATGATCTATGGAATTGCAGTCCTGTAGAATACTTGGAGAAAAAAGGTTCTGTGGTCATGTAAATTTAGCAAATGGTTTTAATATATCTCTTTTCTGGGGAAAATATAGAATATTTTAAAATGTTTAACAAATGTCAAAAATTATGCAAATAAAATTTACTTCCCAAACCTTTTTGAAGTAGAATCTAAAAAATACTATTAACATCTCAGAGAATAATTCCTGAAATCTGTTTTACTAGAATGCAGTAGGAGGGAACAGCATGAGATAGCTGTATCTCAATGCAGTAAATTTACTGACCAATTTACTGACCAGTTTTGAAGTTAGAGAGAAAAAGAATATTTTTGTCACTATCTTTATATCTCCACAGAGATATAGATGTATAGATATCTGTATATCCATAGATCTATATATAGAGATAAAGGTATAGATAGATAATATGGAGATTTTTTTAAGCCTTTAATAATTTTCTTTAAAAGACTTTGAGATATTTTAGAAATGAGATTATTGGGTTAATATTGATAAGGACTATGGTAAAAATAGCCAGAATTGGCATTTGTATCATAGCTTATTGATGGATGTTCTGAATGTGTTAGATCTTGTCCCCATTTTAAAGGTAAGAAGCAAATCAGAGAAATTAAGTATCGTGCCCGAAGTCACTCACTGTGAATGCAGGGACAGGTTCTGAACTAAGGATGGCTTGGGCCACAGCCTGTGGTTTTCATTACCACAGTTGCTTCACCTACTAAACTTCCTACTGGTGCTTCTCAGGAGCAGTTGGAGAGGTAGGAGGGATTAGTTATGTAATTGAAGTAAGGTAAGGTCAAAGAACAATGCAAAAAAAGGACATTTAAATAGGTAGTTAAAGGATATGTTAACTAAGAGTATCTACAAAATATTTTAGAGAAGGAATATTGTAAGTTTGTGGAGGGGTTGTTATGATTATAAGTAACTGGTTATGTGATTTTCCACATGGGATTACAAGAAGTTTGACAGAGGACTGTGGATGTTGATAGAGTATCATTATTTCCAATCCAAGATAGAAAAAACATCTATAAAAGCCTCCTTGGCCACCTTTTCTAGCTTGCAGATGGGAAAGGGGTTAGGGGGGCAGAGGCTATGTCAGCCTTCTCATATTTGTTTGTAGTCCAAATGGATATATAGTATTTGACTATAATGTGTTAAAAAAAGTTTAGAACTATTCCTTAGAACCTTTCCATAGTAAGTATTATCTAAAATTACTGCTATTATAATGAGAAACTCAAATTGCTGTATTACAAAACTGAGTTAAAGCCTGCATTTCTTGGCCTGGTAGAATTTACCCCAACAACTTTATTGTTGAGTGTTTTAGTGAAAATGCAACGACATCTAATTTGCCGATGTGTCAAGTCACTGGACTGGATACACTTTGAATATACATCTGCACCCTCATTTTACTTTCTCTCAGTTATCCACATTTGTTGGACCTATTTATTTCCCATAAATATTTCTCAGATTGTGTTTTAGACTTTTGAGATTGTGATTTCTCTTAATGGGTTTCCACGTTGAGCATAGTTTGAGAAGGGATGCAGGGAGAGAGTAGATATGTTGCATTTGCTATGGCACACTAATTTTCAAAGAAGGAAGTTGTCAGAGGAAGAGCCATTGGTGACTTTAGAACTGTGCTGTTGAGGAGTGCCTGGGTGGCTCATTCACTTGAGCATCAATAGCGTTAGTTTTAGCTAGGTCATTATTTCAGGTTTTGAGATGGAGTCCCTACTGGGCTCATTGCTTAGTGTAGAGTCTGTTTGGAATTCTTTCCCTCTTCTCCGTCCCCCTCTGCTCCTACCCCCACTCATGAGGGCACTCTCTCTCTCTCTCAGATAAATAAATCTTAAAAAAAAAAAAAACAAAACAAACCTGTACTGTTGAATAAGAAGCCACTAGCATGGTGTATGTAATTACATACATACATGGTGTATGGTGTGGCTGGCCTGAGTTGAGACATACTCAGTGTACAGTATTTTTACTGGATTTCAAAGATAGTACCTAATAAAAGTAAAATATCTCATTAATGTTATATTGATTACATGTTGAAATTATGATATTTTGAATATACTGAGCTATGCAAAATGTATTAAAATTAATTTTACCTATTTCTTTTGACTTTTTAAAAATCTAGCTACTGAAAACTTTTAAATTACACATATGTCTTGTATTATAGTTTTACTGGAGGGTGCTGCTTAAAAATATTTATTTAATGAGTCAAAAATGAGTCAGAATTGGGGTTAAATTTGAGGCTTGAACCATTTGAGAGTTAGACTAAATAAATCCTACTATGTGATTAAAGAGGAAATTCTAAAACTATGATTTAAAAGAGTCCCAGTTGTGTGTATATACTTATCTCTAAATTTACCAAACTGCGTACATTAAATATGTACAGCTTTCTGTCTGTCAATTTTGCATCAGTTAAGTGGTTTACAAAAATGAAAAGATTCTCATTTTTATCTATCTATGGCTACTAGGAAAAAACACACATGTGAGTGTGTATGTATGTGTGTTAAAGGTGTGAATATTTGACAATCCTAATCTGGTTAATTCAAGATCTTCCTTAAAACTATCTAGTTTTTTAATATAATCATTTTTTATAAAACACTTAAACTAAACTGAAATATCATCAGTTTGGTTCTTGTATTCTCACAAAATTTCAAGTTATTTTAGCAGGGGTAAGTAAATCCTACTATCCCTGAGTCATTTTGCTTGTATTCATATTTCCTTTTTTTTAAAAGTGATATGGCCAAGCCTAAAGATGTACCTTGTGATGTTTCCATTTCAATGTCCTACCAAACTTCTGAAATTGAGTTTATAAAAAAAAAAATGACAAGAATTATTATAGTGTATTTAACTAATTCTAGTGTTTGAAGTCTCAGAAACATTTTTGTTGGCATTGCCCACATAAAGTTTTAAATTCTCCTGGGTGAATTACAAATATAGAAAAAGGAGACTGTATTCACTTTTTTTTTTTTTTTGAGGTAGCACAAAACAAACTACTATTAATAGCTAGATTTCAGCAATTTCAAATTTTCCTTCAAATACACATGCTAAATCTTAGTTCAAAAGCATGTAAGTAAATTTTCTTTCTTTTTTCCTAGTCTTACTACATTGATTCTGTGATGGGATTGACTTTATTTATGAAAAATAAACCTGAAAAGATGTGATTTAAATTCTATAGAACTTCAAAAATATCTTTAAATATGACAATATTTTAATATAAACATATTATTTAAATTGCTGGTTATCAAATTATGTACCAGAAGGAAATAATTAGAATAATTTGTGTCATTATTAATTTCTCTCTACAATAGAGAGGTATGAAAAATAGCCCACAGAACTACAACAGAAAGTCCCAAATTACTTCCACTGGTGTTATTCTCAAGTCATATGTTAGCTTCGCACAATGTAGTTCAGGTTAGTCTGATTGTGCCAGAACAAGTTTTCCTGAAAGACACAGTATGGTCCAAGTGACCCAATTTGTTTTCTTTGGTATGTCTGAGGTTTTTCATTTGAAATACTCTACTTAGGAATGTGAAAGTGATTGATGTGAATGGATGTGACCTAACTCATTTTTCCTCCCTTTTTCAGCCTTGTCACTTCAGACTCCAAACTAGTTTCTCTAGGCCTGAGAAAAGAGAGGAGCTGCAGGAAAGTTTTCACGCTCTCTGCCCTCTTCCTCTGTAGCACTTCTGTTTGGCACCTGTATGAGCGAGGGTTTCTGAACTTTCAGTTCAGCTTGTTACTCTTCAGCAATACTTCCCTAGTCAGCCAGTAACACATTATGCTGGGCCCTAGGCTGAATCTTTTACATGTATTATTTTATAAAAACTCCTCACAAAAATCTTAAGAAGTAGATAACTTATCTAAGGACATACCAGTGGTAATTCTCTGTATTAACACTCTTGGTTGCAAGTGATAGAAACCAAAGTTAAATTTATAAGGACAAAAATAAGGAGGTCATTTATGGATTTTTATAATCAAAATCTCAGGATTTTGATTATACTGGGTTTAGAAATGGCTTGCTTCAAGAAGCCCGAATGATGTCCATTAAGACTTTGTTTCTCTCTGTTACCTGTCACTGGTTCCTCATGTGTTGACTCCATTCTCAGGCAGACTGTCCCTCCTGTGCTGGAATGATGGCTGCCACAGACAGACTGGGACAATATCCCCAGTAAAAGTGAAAACTTCCATTTCTAGCAGTTTCCTGAAAAGTCCTAGGCCTGCCTCTGATTGAACCAATTAGTCACATAGCCATCTTTAATGTTCACAGGATAGAATATTCTGAGAGGATTATGCTTGGCTCATTGAAGCAGGGGTCAGGTATATTCCTTTCTCTAAACACAGGACTTAGAATAAAGGTGAGCTGATCTCCTAGATAAGATCAGGAGGCTGTTACTAGAAGAATGGTGAGTTGACACAGGAAGGCCAGTAATCACAGATGTACACTAGGGAGGCCAACCAGGATCTGAACCCAGGTTTTTTTTTATTATTATTATTGTCATTATCATTATTATTACGATTATTATTATTACTAATCCAAGCTCATGATAACAATATTATACTATATCCCCTTCAAACTAAAGTGCTCCTTTCTCTAAAAGTTTTTATCCATGGCTAGTATTACTCTCTCCTTAATAAAAATAGCATGTATATAGTCTGAATCATTCCTTTCAGCAAATTAAAATGCATTTTTGCAGTTGGTGCCTATTTCTTAAGTTCAGAATAAAATATTGAGCATCTCAAGAGCAAAGACCATCTTTTCTTCCTCTTTTGGGTAGTGCATATTGCAGGTTGACTAATGTGAATCACAGCACAAATATCCTTCGTGTACATTATGTTTTATATTCCACTTCTGAATTTAGTAATTACTGACTTCAAAATAATGAGAATTGTTTCTTTTCTAATAAGTCAACAAACAAGCATCCTTAGTCTTCATAGGATAACACACTCTAAAAAACTGCTCAGATGCTTAATATCATGGACAGATGTTCTCAGAATTTAGGTGGCATTCTCAGGAAGATTATGATGTTTGTTGACGTTTAATGAGCAAGTCTTATATCTTATATATACTTGCTGTTTTATATGTGTAGCTTTTTAAACAAAGAATACATTAAATATTTGAGAAATTTTCTGTTTTCAGTGGTTAGAATAAAGGTTTGGGCTCAGATAGGCTTAGATCCCAATCGTGATTTGGACTTGGATAATCTCAGTCACTGAGCTTTAAATTTTAAAATTTGAAGGTATGTGGTAGGATTTATAAAATAATATATGTGAGGTGCCTGGCTCAGAGCACAAGGCATGTAACTGCCCAATAAATGGCTCCTTCCTTTTCTTTTCTATCCTTACTTTCCCTGTCATGTAATTGTTATGGCCATTTTAACATACTTACACATACCTTCAAGCACCTGTCTGGGAGAGCAAAAGATGTCTTACAATATTCAGGCTACACATGAGTTCACTGCTCACCTTGTAGAATATATTGCTGTTGCCATACTTGTGTCAACATACTATGACCTTACTTATTTGGAAATGAAGAAGAGGAAGGTTGCCTAACCCTCATTATTGTCCCTGGTTAATTACTTATTCGATATGAGGTACTCACCTCCTCTTTGAATCTTGAAACAGATTTTTCTTAAATTACTCTAATGAACATTAACTGAACATCTGTTTTTGAGAGTCAGTCTGTTTGGGCTCACATCCCACTAGTGCCCCTTACTAAGTCTTGAGCAAGTGATTTACTTTCTTCCTCTGCAGAATGCAGTGATCATAGTGCCTACCCAAGGGATGGTTATATAGATTTAAAGAATTAGATGTGTAAGGTGCTATGAGCAATACTCAATAAAAGTTAACACCTAGCCATCATTATCAAGTGTAATATGAAGATGAGTGAGAATTTGTATTTATTCCCTAAGTATTCCTATCTAGTAATGGAGGGAAAGAGACATAATCCAGATAACTCTAGTGATATAAAATGTATGCTAAAACAGAGGAAAGGGAATTCCAAAAATGGTTAGGAGGAAATTAATTTTTACCACAATTACCCTTATCTATCTGAGGCATAGTGATCTTTTTCTACTGTTGAAGGATTAATAGAAAGTAATGTTATTACCTGTTTATTCTGTAAAGTTTATTCCCTAGCATGTAGTCTTGATATGTGTCATTTTTTATATAGACCTGTTAATTATCCCCAACAAGTTGGTAGTTTCCTTATCACCAGGAACTGGTAGACACTTGGACATTTGTTGAACTGAGTTAGTAAAAATCATGTTTTAAAAAGGTAAACAAGGAAATTTTGAATTTAGTAATAAGCTAGAGAGAACTAGTCTTAATTCATGGATATACAAAACCAAATCTTTGCAAGGAGACCCTTTTGCATTTGGATGGCTACAAATTTGGGGGTTCATTTTGAGCTGAACTATTAAAATAAGCAGGGATTGTTTCTGAATGTATGCAGCAAAGTTACTGTTGTTGAGTTTGCCCCTAGAATTAATTTTTTGGACATTGCTAAGAAAATCCTTTGATGTCATTTACATGCAGACAAAATAGCAAAGTTTGAATCAGATAGCTCCTAGAGCAAATTCTGAGTCCTACTTCTCACGTGTGGATACTTTTCTGAGCCTGCAAATTTTTTTCCATAGGAATGGGGCTGTAATAATCACTTGTTATGAAAAGTAAATATGATTATGCATATGAAGGATTTATTTAACAAGGGCACAATAAATGGAAGTCATAATAATGATAGTCCTTTATTACTGGGGACAATCACATTCATATTGTTTATCAATTCAGAAATAGTTTTCTCTATAAGTTGTTAGCCACCTGAGAACAGGTGCTGAGAACAAAGAGTATGTCCACATAGGGCTGTTTCCCCTAATGTATTTCTAACTGTCTCTGAAAATTACAGAATAACTTAAGTACTCTGAGGGGATAGTTCCATCTGTTCAATTTTTCAATCAAATAAGGCATGAAAAGAATGTATGGAGCACAGGGGACTCAGTAATGACTCCTCTGATGTCTTACTGCTTCTCTTCTTTTTTACGATTAGGCATTAAATTTTACAATTTTTTTTATCCTTCCCTAGTGCACTGACTATTACTAAAAATGAAAAGTGTGTAATCTAGAAAGGAGAAGAATCTGGAGCCATAATTTCAGTGTGACCTTGGGCTAGTCACTTACATGAAATGTGTGCCTCAGTTTCCTCATCTAGAAAATGAAGACATTAATGGTATCTATCTTTTAGATTTGTTGTGGACACTAAATAAATTAATGGACACAAGGCCCCCTAATTAGCACTTCACACATAGCAAGTGTCATATACATGTTAAATATTATTGGTACTCTCTCTTCCTGAATGAAATCTGTTTTCTATTCCTATATCTAACCCTAATATTTTTTTACGGCTCTCACAATTTTCCCCATTCCCACAATATTTCTTTAAATTAAATTAAGTTTTTATTTAGCTTTATATTGAGAATTTATAGATGGAAGTAAAATCATGAATGTTTTGTGCTTAGTATATTTTTATCATTATACATGAAATAATATATATAGCCTTATAAAAAGTTGTCTGTGTTTCACATTACCTTGCATACTGCCAGTATTATATATACCACATTTATTTGCAGTTCTGTACCACTTGCTTGAACCTTCAAATTCAACCCCAGACTATCCATTTTCAATATTATACAAAACTAGGAATATATATTAAGAGAGAGCAAGAGAAAGAAATGTGCTATAATAAAGCCATACTGATTATAGCCATTTATTATTAAAGTTAACCTATATTCTTATTGCTTATCTATTCAGAACTAATTTTCACTATAGATTGATTAGACACTTTGGTCCTGATTACATAGAATGTTTGTCCATGAAATATAGTTTATATAGAGAAAACATACATACATATATATATGTACACATATATGTGTGTGTATGTGTATGTGAGGGAAAGAGTCAGTGTGGTAAAGCTCTAGTGAGACCTTAAAAGACAGGCAAAACGTGAATAGGTTATGGTGTACTTTTCTTTGGAACATCACATGGTTCATACTGGAAAGTGTTTAATACTTATGTCTATATGATGAACTTTAGCAGTAGCCATGAAAACACTCTTTAATGGTGATAAGTTACAGATTTATCCTCTTAAACAGCACTGTGGCATACAATGTGACCTTAAGAAAATACCAAGAAATTCTCTAGAAATAGAACTATAAAATGATAACCTCTTAGAATGACAGCTGTCTCTGTAAAGGATCAGCTAATTCTTTACATCTCTCAGTAGGAATCCATAGCTAACTACTGTTTAATTGGTGAATGTGGTGTGACCTAATCATCTCGATAACGTCCTTCCTCCAAAATGTTCATCTCTTGGATAATGGGAATGGGCCTGAGGAATAAGAATTAATTGCAGAAAGATAATGAGCATGGTTTCAATCAGGCTGAGGAGAGAGATGATGGAATAGACAACTTAAATCTCAAAGTTCTGATTTATCTGCTTTATTAAAAGAAAATATTAATTAATTAAAATCTTAAAACATTAAAATAAATACAAACATCAAATATTAAAATAAATATTATATTAATATGTAATATTTAATAAATTTAATAAATTTAATAAATAATAAATTAAATAAATGTTAAAATAAAATATTAATTAAAACAAAATATTAAGCATGACACCAAACAGGTACTTGTATAGTACAGAGTTAAAAAGAGACAAACTTAAAAATGAAGCCTAGTCTCACTGCTTTCAGTTAGAATCTGAGTAGGAAACACTACACACAGTGTACATAAAGATTGGAGATGCTTTCAAATGCCTTCCTTTCCATAGTCACTGCCTTCTACTCTTCTTTGGTCAACTACAAGTTCACACCTTTATGTCATAAAACAGAGTTAGGCAGTGCCTTCCCCCAAATACCTTCAACTTGCTCATGCTAAGAAACAAAACAAAACAAATAGACAAATAAGAACAGAAGAGGTAGTCCTCTGATGTTACTATTTCCTTCTTAGCCAAGTGGGTATATGCATACAATAAATGTTTCCACTTAATTGACATGGTTACTTAATGGCCATGGAGTTTTAGACAAAGTATATACTCTCTCTAAGTCTTGGGTTCCTAATAAGAAAATGATGATACCAACGCCTACCACTTAGCGTGTTTTTTTTTTTTTTTTAAATTTATTGTTGTAAGAACACTGAACATGAGATCATCTACACTCTTAACAAATTTTTAAGTATACAATACAGTTTTGTTAATTACAGGCACAGTGTTGTACTGGAAGATCTCTAGACCCTATTTATCTTGAAAGTTTCATAATTGAAGCTTTGTGCCCATTGATTAGCAATTCCCTATTTCATCCTCACCTGCCATCCCATCCCTTTATAATCTACCATTTCACTCTCTGCTTCTGTGAGTGTGAGTATTTCAGATACTTCATATAAGTGGACTCCTGCAGTATTTGTCCTTCTGTGACTGGCTCTTTCACTTAGCATGTCTTCACAGTTCATCTATGTTGCTGTATATGGCAGGATTTCCTTTCTTTTTAAGGCTGAATGATATTCTGTTGTATGCTATACCACATTTTCTTTATTGATTTATTATCCATCGGTGGACATTTTGGTTGTTTCCACAACTTGTCTATTCAGAATAGTGCTACAGTGACCATTAGGATGCTAACATCTCCTCAAAAATCCTGATTTTAATTCTTTTACATATGTACCCAGAGGTAGAATTGTTGGATCATATATGGTAATGTTATTTTTGATTTTTTGAGGAACATCCATACTGTTTTCCATAATGGCTGCACCATTTTGTATTCCTACCAGCTGTGCAGTGTTCTTTTTTGTCCATATCCTCATTGGCATTTGTTATCACTTGTCTTTTAATGATAGCCATTCTAACAGGCACGAGATAATATCTCATTGTAGTTTTGATTTGTAGGTCCTTGATGACTGGTGATGTTGAGCAATTTTTCATGTACCTGTGGCCATTAGTGTGTCTTCTTTGGACAGTTGGGCTTGTCATAAATTGCCCATATTATTATGTTGAAAACATTTCTTCTACACCTTGTTTGTAGAGAGTTTTTTTTTGTTTTGTTTTTAATCATGAAAGGGTATTGAATTTGTCAAATGCCTTTTCCACATTTATTAAAATTATCATGTGATTTTTGTCCTTCATTTTGTTAATGTTTGTTAATTAATTTCACATTAATTCATTTGCAAATGTTGAACCTTCAAGCATTCCAGGGATAAGTCACACTTGATCATAGTTTATAATTCTTTTAACATGCTATTGAATTTAATTTGCTAATATTGAAGATTTTTGTATCTATATTCATGAAGGATATGGTTCTGTAATTATCTTTTCTTATGGTATCTTTTCTGGTTTTTATACAGGGTGCTAGCCTCAGAGAATGAGTTTGGAATTGCACCTTCCTCTTAAATTTTTTGGAAGTGTTTGAGAAGGATTGGGGTTAATTATTTCTTAAATGTTTAGAAGAATTGACCAGTGAAGCCGTCTGGTGCTGGGCTTTTCTTTGTTGGGAAGTTTTTGATTACCAATTCAATCTCCTTTCTTGTAATTGGTCTGTTTAGATTTCCTATTTCTTCATGATTCTGTCTTGGTAGGTTGTATGTTTCTAGGAATTTATCCATTCCTTTTAGGTTATCCATTTTTTTTGGAATATAATTGTTCAGAGTAATCTCTTGAGATCTTTTTAAATTTAATTAATTCATTTTATTTCTGTGGCATCAGTTGCAATGTTTACTCTTTCATTTCTGATTTTGTTTGGATCTTCTCTCTTTTTTTCCTAAGTTTTTCAATTTTGTTTATCTTTTCAAATACCCAACTCTTCATTTTGTTGAATTTTCTGTTTTTTTTTTTTCTATTCTTTATTTCACTTATCTCCAATATTTCTTTTCTTTTCTTTTTTTTTTTTTTTCTGCTAACTTTGGGTCTAGTTTATTCTTTTTCTAGTTCCTTGGGATGTACAGTTAAGTTGTCTGAGATCTTTCTTCTTTTCTAATACAGGCAAATTTACCACTATAAACGTCCTTCTTAGTACTACATTTGCTTCATCCTGTAGCTGTTGGTATGTTGTACCTTCTTTTTCATTTGATCTCAAAATATTTTCTAGTTTCCCTTTTGATTTTTTTCTTTGACCCATTGGTTGTTCAAAGAGTGTGTTGTTTAATTTTCACATATTTCTGAATTTTCCAGTTTTCTTTATGCTACTGATTTCTAGTTTTGTTCTGTTGTGGTTGGAAAAGACACTTGGAATTGTTGCATCTCTCTCTCTTTCTTTCTTTCCTTTTTTTTTTTTTTTTTTTTTTTTTTAAGTAGGCTCCACACTGGACCCCCACCCAGGGCTCAAACCCCATAACCCTGAGATCAAGACGTGAGCTGAGATCAAGAGCCCGATGCTTGATAGACCAAGCCACCCAGGGGACCTGATTACAGTCTTCTTAAATTTGGTAAGATTTATTTGTAACCTAATATGGGATCAGTCGTGGAGAATGTTCTGTGCTCACTTGAGAAGAGTATATATTTTGCTGCTATAGGGTAGAATGTTTTGTGTATATTTGATGCCAAAATGTACAGGAAAAAGACTGTTCTATTGTCTAGTCACAGAATGCTCTGTACTGCAAATGTGTATGTATGTGTGTGTGCGGAGGGTTCTTACGCCAACCACTTCTATGATGCTGTTGGGTGTCCTATAATTCGACTCGGTTTTGACACTGTTTACATGGAGTTAGCATCAGATCCCACAGGTTAAGGGCTCTGTCCTACAAGCCTGCTCCTTCTCACTTCAGATGCCCATCACAACAAGTCCAGGTTGTCTATGCTTCTGACCAACCAGCTATAAATTGGAGGTTCCCAAGACTCCCTCCTCAAGTTTGATTAATTTGCTACAGTGGCTCACAGAACTCAGGAAATAATTTTGCAGCAGATTACTCATTTATATTAAGGGGATATAATTCAGAAATAGTAATTTGGAAGAGATGCAGAGGGTACGATATGGGGAAAGGAGTGTGGAGTATCCATGCTCTTTCCAAATGTGCCACCATCTCAGCACCCCCACATGTTTACAATGCAAAGTTATCTAAACCCGGCCTTTTTGGGTTTTTATTGAGGTGCCATCAAATAGGCATGATTGATTAAATCATTGGCTCAGGTGATTAATATGTTTTAGAAGTGAGCAAAAGAAATGGTATGGATGGATCTTGGCTTGTGTTCTTATACTGTTAGCAAGGGAATCAGGTCCTGTGTTAAGTCCAATTGCAATTAATATAAGCCCCAGGAGGTAGCATATTTACATGTTCCACCAACGCCTGGGTCTTGCATTCCTTTAATATTTTATTAAAATTATGAGGTTTATCTCCCTTATTGTAAGGACACCTCAAATCTTTTTTATAAGGTAGTAGATAAACTCTGAGTAAATACTGAGGATGTTTCAGAAATAATACAGTTATAAGAGAGATGGGGCCATATTACTGATTATTTAAAAATGATGAAAAATTAAAAGAGTTACCATAGGACTTTGTGTACATTCTGGATATCTTGAAGATAAGAAAAGGCCTTTGGATTCAGGCAGGCATCTGCCGCATAGCAGTGGCAGCTTGAGAAAGCACATAGAATCCTGTGACATTCACAGATTTGAAGCCTTTTTTGTGTCATAGTTTGCTTTGGCAATTCAGTAAGCCAAGTTCAGAATCTCCTAAGACCCCTAAACTCTCAGCCATAATTTGTTCCTCTCCATGGTGAAATTACCCATAATGCTAAAAGATACAATCCCCCCTTGATATGGTCATGAATTGACTAAATTCAAAGCCAACATAACTGACATGAAGTTTAACACTGTCTTTTCTAAGAGACTAAGCACTAGTATAAATCTCTAGACATGAAAAGACACAAGAAAATTATTTTTCAGAGTCTCTAATTAAACACAATAAATTAGTTAAGTGCTACCGCTGAGATTTGTGCTGTAGGAGTATAGTTCAGAACTCCAGTGAGAGCTTTTTGGAGATCTTAAGAAAGAAATAAATTGCGTCAGAGAGAGCCTTACATTTCTGCAAAGAAATAAAGTAACGGCAAGTGTTTGTAGAGACAAGAGAAGCTATAAATAGAATTTTGTTGTTGTTCTGAAAATGTAAGGGGAGGGTCTTTATTTTGCAGGGAGGCTCAAGAAACATTCTAAGGGCTGGAGAGAAGGTTCAACCATTAAGTAGACAATAGCATTCTCCAGGTATGAACCTTCCAGACAGGAGTCTGGCCTGTTTAAAATAGAGGAATCACAACACCCTTTTGAATATAGTCATGTCATGTAATTTCTTCTGCTTTCAAACATGCCTTTACTAACTTAGTACTGTCACTAACTGAGAATAAACACCCCTTACTCATCTTTTCTTCCCCTTTATCAATAATATTGAGATGATTCTTTGTAGCTTCCTTTAGTCCAGACTTTAAGTGTTCCTCCTCCCTGAACTCATGTCTTTTATTCTCATAATAATAATATGCAAAGACACTCCTTTATTAACTTTCTATAGGAGCTGAAGTTCCCATTGGGCCATAATTGCTAACGAGAGTTGAATCTCCCATGAAAATATATGAATAAAAGTAGAAATGTTATAGGCTGATTTTTTTTTTTTAATCTTCTGCCAGCTCTTGCTATGTTTTATGAAGAGATGCTGGCATATTCAATAAATCTCAGCTGGCTGTTGTCCAGGAGAAATTATCACCAGCCCTTTGAAGGATCTCTGGCTTCTCCTTAGGAAAGGGAGGGGAGGAAGAATCATTCTGGTTCATTCTGAGTTGTGCATTATACATTAAATTAAAATATATGTTTCACCCATTTAGCAGTCTGAGTAATAAAAGCTGTATACAGCTGCAACAACTCTGCTCTATGCATTTTAATGACTGATTTGTGAATATACTAGAATTATAGCTGCTATTCAAATATTTTCCTTTTTTAAGAAGTCACAAATCCCTCCCTTTAAAAATGCACAGGCAAACACTTTATAATCTTTTAATAATTTGTACTAAAGGGTTTTAAAGCTTAGAATATGTGGAAATTATTTGTTTTAGGACCAGTAAATATAATGGGCTTGTCAATATGGTGTTCAAATAACTGTCAAAATATTTGGAGTGTCTCCAACGGAAGGAACCTAACTCAATTTCTGCATTCAAATGAATTCTAAATAGAAAAAGTGATATACAGTTCAAAAGGAATCATTAGACTATAAAGCACCTTTCCATTTCTCTAAGGAATTGTGATCTACTGCTCAAATAGACTTTTAAATGGTTGCTGAGTTTTCAGACTTCTCAGATGTTCGGACTTAAATCAGTTTGAACTAGTTAAGTAGAGTCACAATTAGAATTGTAATTTCTTTTCTTTCCATTTTTTAACCAATTATGAAGAAAGCTAATAAAATTGGGAAATGAACATCTGCATCCTTTAATATGGTAACTAGGTCTTAGAAGGGTGAAACAATGCTTTATTAACCTCCAGAGGTTATTTTGCTAAGTGCAATGCCAGTTTTGACATAGGAGCTCTGTACTTTTTGTGTGATGACCCATAAAGCACAAACTGGGAGTTTTCTCTGATGGGTTCCACAAACCAGGAGATTTAGATTCAACTTATAAAAAATGAAATGACATGTTATGACAAAGGTTAATAATATAAATCCTTAATTTCTCATAGAAACTTACAAAAGTGTCTATTACCTAAGCAGCCAAAAGCTTAGGATGCTTATGATCAATGTAAGGAAATTCCCAGTAATTTGCCATTAATTCAGAAGTCCATTCTTAGGTTGGAAACAGAGTAAAACAAGTTCTCTGGGATCTTTGGGAGAGTAAATGAAAAGAAGTAGTCCCTCTTATCATTTACTCATTTCTCAAATTACTCTGTCTCTTCACACTGTCCCCAGAATCTCATTTTGTAAAAGCATCATTTCAAAAAATGTTCTTGAATATTTTTAAAAGCTAGAAAATAATGTTTTATTTCTGAATATGTTAGTGGTTTATAGCAGTGGTTCAGACTTCCATCTTCTTAAGAAGTCTTTTGTATCTGTAAATTGATCTAAATATCCATTATGGGGATTCACTTAGAAATGCCCATTTGGAATTATTGTTCTGGAACAGAGATCATTAAACTTTTTCTGTGAAGGACCAGAGAATAAGTCATTTGGGCTTTGGGCTCTCTGTCTGTGACCATAACTCAACCCTGCCATTTAGTGCAAAGGGAACCATAGGCAATATGTAAACATGTATATGGCTGGTGTATTTGGCCCATTGCTCTTCTAGGGCCATGATTCCCAACTGGTGCTTGTATTTGATAGGGAAGGAGCTTTGGAAGTTCATTTGGTGATAAATATTGAGAGAATCTGTACTGGAAACTTTCATCATTTTTCCTAAGCATTAACAGGAAATCCTCCCCCCCCCCCCACCGAAATAATAATTTGGTGGGGGTCTGTAGTTCATTAAAAATGCACAAATAATATAAATGAGAGTCAGAAATCACTTTTAATATTACTACATCATTAACATGTATAATATAAAACAGTGGTATCTAATAGAAATGTCTTATGAGACACATATGTGTTTCAAATTTTCTAGCAGCCACATTAAAAAAGCCAAAAAAAAAAAAAAAAAAAAAAAAAAGGAGTGCCTGGCTGGCTCAGTTGGTGGAGTACATGACTCTTGATCTCAGGGTCATGTGTTTAAGTCCTACATTGGGCATGGAGCCTACCTTTAAAAAAAAAAAGGCAAAAAAAAAGTAAACTTAACTTTAATAATGTATTTTATTGACTCAATATAAAATATTATACTGTATAACCAATATTAAAATGTATTATTTCTTAAAAGATTTATTTGAGAGAGAGTGTGAGGGGTGGGGGGAGGGGCAGATGGAGAGGAGGAGAGAATCTGTACTGAGTGGAGCAGGACGTGGGACTCTATCTCATGACCATGAGATCGCTACCTGAGCTGAAATCAAGAGCTAGACATCTTAACTGACTGGGCCACCTAGGCACCCCAGTATTAAAATCTACTAGTGGAGTATTTTACATTATTTTTTTGTACAAAGCCTTTGAAATCTGGTGTGTGTTTTATTCTTACAGTAGATTTCAACTTGGATTATTCATATTTCCATTGCTTCCTGGCCACATGTAGCCAGTGACTACTATTTTGGAATATTTTTTGAATATATATGTTACTTATTGGATTATCACTGGATTATATTTTGAGAACAAGTGATACAGGACATAGAACAAATGAATGCTGTGTTTGTCCTCTTCTATAACATTGAGCCTGGCAGCAACCTAAAACATCTTCATAACAGCATTTTAGGCAGTCACTGCCAAATCAAGAAAACTGGCTTTTAGGTTGAGACCTCTCTGCCACTCTGCATAGAGACTGTAAGACGGGTTCATGACATAACTGATCATTTGAAATCTCGGGCCTCATTTCAAAGCATTATTTTCTTTTATTTGCTAAAGAGAAGTCAAAAATTCCAATGCCAGGAGAGACCAGGGAGATAGAAAGGAGAGTCCATCTGGGTGAAGACAGTAGATAGTGATGGGATGGACCATCTGTGGCAAATGGCAAGTATATGACCTCCTTGAAGTCTCCAAATTCCTAATACCAAGCACTGTGTCACCAAGCAAAACACATCTGTAAGGCCTCCACTGGTATCCAGACCTCTTGGTTTACAGTCTCTGGCTCCACACATTAGCCTAAAGATATGTGGCTATTCCAAAAGAACTAACATTTTTGGATTATAATCGTTTAGTCTTGTCTGATCTTTGCCAGTCTTGGGGATCAGGTGATATGTAAGTCCAGCCTCACTCTCCTTTTGCCTTTTTGTCCTAAGGGGTGGTGGTGTGGGGGTTGATCCTGCTTGAATCTGTCAAAATTCCCTTTGCTGGCAACTCTGCTCTTGTTTACCAAGAAAAAATGCCTATCTACAAAGCCTTCCTAATCTCTTGCAAATGTTCCTAGCCATACAGATCCACAAACCACAATTTAAGAAGCTCTGAATCGAAAATTTAAACTCATCCGGTAATAAAATTTTACCTAATTTGAATTCATTTATCAGTGAAATTTGACTTTGCTGGATGTGAGTCTCTTTATAGGTGTTTATTTAGCTAACAAGTATGGAAATTCATACTGTAGTTATATTGATGTTTTTGAGTGTAGGTGCTGTCAGAGAGCCCACTGGGATGATTGTGTAATACATCAGGTTCATACCATATTATCTATACCATGTTCTAATATCAGAAAAGTTATGAAACACATCTGGTTCCAACAGTGGCTTTATTGGTGGACCTTTATTACTACTAGTAGAAGTAGTAGTAGTAAATAGTTACTTAACACTAAATATGCTCTAGGTACTTTATATATTTTCACTGCCTTATTCTGTACAACTGTCCTATATTAGGTAAGTATTATTATTATAACTTTCTTTTATAGGTGTGAAAAGTAAGGTATAGTGGAGTTAGGTAACTTGCCCAAGGCCACACAGTTCCAGAGTGGCCCCACTAAGTAATGTCAGTAATCAAACCCAGGCAGTCTGGGTTTGAGTCTTTAGCACTGTTCAAAAGCCTCTCTCAGTCTTTGTTATGGGACCCCCTTACTTGACATTTAATATGTTAACATTCTCTTTCCTGAACTAGAATTCCTGCTCCTTTAAGGCAGAGATTGTCTCCCTGATGCTTTCTACCTGGAAAAGGTGAACATAGTAGCTTTATAGCAAAGAATCATTAGGTTAAAGAGTTAGGATTTTGGGGAATATACTGTATAAATTCTGTAGATTATGTTCTCTTTTTCTCTATCTACTACAAAGCTTATTTAACTTTGCATGACTTGACAATTTCTAAACTCTCTAAACTCTGCCTCCATCAGTGAAAATAAGCACAGACACAACCATGTATGTTATTACTTCAACTACAAAGAGGATGAGTTTTGTTTTTGGGTCCCATGTGTTAAATGTTTACTCTGAGCTATGTAGTATATAAAAGTTATGTATGTCGTACCTCAGGTTATCCCCTTTAGCTTCTGGGAGGGGGGATGCTATTATTATTCTCATTGTACATATGGAGATTGGGAGATGTGTCATCATGATGCTAGGAAGTGGTGAAAACGTTTTAAAATTTAGGTGGTTTGACCTCAGAGCCCATATTCTTCCTTGTTTTCCTTCTTTGCCTCTCCCTTTCTTCAGAGATTACTTTCTAGGATGCTGCTAGTTACGTTTCTAAGACAAATCACTTTCCAACTTCAGTCTTTCTTTCTTCTCACATCTCTTACCCCTCCAGGTTACCATGCAGGACTTGAGAGTCTTGGAGTATTTCATCCCCTTGCCATAGATAGTAGACAGAACTCATTAATTCTCATAACAATATTATGGATTTGGGCTATTTATGTTTCCATTTAACAGATTCTGGGCAGAATTGAGATCCACAGACATTAATTTACTCAAATTCACATAGATAATTTGTGGCTGAACTGGAATTCAAGCTCAGGCCATCTGATGTCAAATCTCACACCCTACAGCCCATATTACCCTGACTCTCATTGAATTAGTTTCTATTATCTCATCGCTCTAAGAGCACAGTATAGTTATTCAAAGGAAACCCTAAAATAACTCATGGAACTTCTTTTAATCGAACTTCCTGATTGACTCAGTGAAGAAACATGACATTAATTGAATATTCTCAGATTCACTAGGGGTATTTTTTTGGTCTTTGCTTATTTACTGTGTGCTTCTGTTCAGCCTATACATTTCATTTTCAAAGCCAGAGCCACTTTCCATTTAATCGTATTTATCAGCAAAACAGTCCAAGTCACTAAGATAAAAACTAAATGAAATAAGAGGACAAAGGTTGAATAAAAAAGTTTTGAACAAAAGCCCTTTGACCACAAATGGATGCCAGATTGGGGATTTGTTTTTCTAAAGTGATTAATCATAGCAATCACAGTAAACAGTAATGCACATTTGCATGTCACCTCTTCATGTATTAAACAAAGATCACATCAACCCAGCCCCAACTCATTCTGTTTGACTGTTGGAATATTTTTTAAGGAACATTAGTATAGTTTAAAAAAGTCTTTATGAGCTCTCTGGTTGAAGTTTAAAAGAAGAGCAGAAGGCTTTTTCCTTTCCTTGGGCTTAAGTCTCGTGGGGGATGTCTCCAGATCTTTAAATAAGTTCCTCCAAGGGAGAAAAACTCCAGCACTTACAACATGCAACCTCAGTGCCTGGGGACTCCCTGTCACCTCATGGTTGGAAGTGTTTGGTGAGCTATGCAGATCACGAAGATTGGGTAATAAAAACTCACCACCATCCAACCAGGGAAATCTATTACTCACCTCTTCTATTAATAGAGTTAGAGCTTCGATTTCACACTGCAAAAAGCTCAGATTTATTTTGCTTACTTGAATCTCAAAGCTTGAGTGGTCTCCGATTTGGGAAATGTAAATTCTGCTTCCCTTTAAACTAAATAATAGTTCTATTTATAACACTTGTCATAGCCTTTATGCTCCTTTTCTGCATATAAAATGCTGCAATACATATACCTACTCTAATGTTTCTAGTAGGGTATGTTTAGCAAACTGATTTATTAGAAAATAGGAAAAAAAGAACCATGCTCACCTGGGTGTAGGGGCAGGTGTTGGAGAACTGTTGCCCATTCCACGCACTTATAAATGAGAGGTGAAAATCCATCCTGTTCATTTATCATTCACATGGAGCCTTTTTTGTTGTTGAGCTGTTTGATTTGATAGCAGGAACGTGCTGAGGGTTTTGTTTTAAGACAATTCCATTTCTCAGGATGCCTCCTACCTTTTGTGTATCTATCATTTAGAAAAACGGTAAGTAGAAGCTAAAGCAGCTAATAGTCAATTCCATTTCCCATTTTTATCTGTGGAAGACCGTTTCTCTGTTAAAATGGTAACAGCTAAATGCAAAACTATCCTAACCAGCCATTGGGTGGCACTGTTGCTCCACTGAGTTCTTGGTTAAAGACCATTTCTCTTATACTAAAAAAGGAAAAGAAATGAAACTTGATTTCACCTTAAGGAAAGCATTGTTTAACTAAAACAATTGGCGATCCTCTGCTTCTTTGATTCTTTTGTCCTCTAAACCACCCTTTGACCCAGGAATGACAGGTAGGTGTCAACTGAAATGCCAGTAACAACTGTTTAATGGATGCTAGCTATCTGGAGACTTGTGTTGAGAAGGATTCTGATGCTATATCCCAAGCTAATGGTTGAGAATATTATAGGTTGATTAATAGTGTCTGCTGTGGGCAAAGAATTTTGGAATAGTGACATACTTGCCATTCATGCTTTAGCCTGTATTTTGAATTCTACATACTGAGGACTTACAATAAGAATAAATTCTGTACTACTATTGGGACTAGTTACAGAAAATATGAGTGGAATATTAAAAAATGTTAGAGTAGTGACTGGTGATATGTTGAGAGTCAGAACATTGGAGCGTATTGTTCATCCTTGATAATGTGTACATGGCCTGAATTGTTGAATGTCCTCGATTCTGGCCTCCCCTAATCTAGCCAGAGTTTTAAAGACTGTGAGAAAATGGGGTCATTACCACAAGAAGGTTAATAGTTTTTGGCTGACTGGTGCTAGAGGCTGGAAACCAAAAAAAGATATCTTTATCACAATATCAGAACTTCAAAGCCCAGTGTGTACCCATCTTAGAGTTAAAAAAAATGCTGTGTTTATTTGATTTCAGATCTTTTGTATCTTTAAGATTCACCATGGAAGAAACTATGACTGCCACATAGGTATGATTCTATGAAACATTAAACATTTCTCTACCTCCCCTAAAAAATCTTATTATTCTCTCTGACACTGAGGTATATATTGAGTGGGTTATGCAGTAATGTTTTCTGTGTTGATGAAAATGATCCATATTTTTGCTGTCCAATAAGGTAATCATTAGCCACAAGTGCATAGGGAACTGGGCACTTGAAATATGGCTAGTGTGATTGAAGAACTGTATTTTTATTTTTATGTAATTTTAATTAATATGAATGTAAATGTAAAAAGCCAAATGTGGCTACTTGCTGTTGTATTGGACAATGAAGTTCTACCATTGCAGAAATTATTAATGTTGGAGTTTGAAGAATATGCAACCTATTAAATGAGGCAGCTATCATATAAGCCCAATAATGCCTAGCGAGGGTAGTTAAGGGTTATTAAGCATTCACTATGTGTATGGAGCTGTTCTAAACATTTTACATATTTAGTCTAGTCAAAAACATGTGTTTAAAAGCTTTTATCCCCTTATAGATGAAAATATTTATACCAAAGTGATAAGAACTACAATATAGATAAGTACTCACCTGCAGTGTATTGGTCCTTACACTGACTGATAATTTGGTTTCCTTTCCAACAAATAATTGTTTAAATGTGTATTCTTTCTTTTTTTTAATTTAGAAAGGGAGTTGAGTTTGTGGTTGGAAGAGGCAGAGAAGGATGGCCTTGGCATCTCAGACCCCACTCTGTAAACAAGAGTTCTCTTTAGAAAGCAGTGTGATGGCCTGTATGTTCCTTCAGAGCCCCATCATCGTCTCTCCCATCTAAGTAGCTTATTGAAGTACTCCCTCTACCTAAACAAACTCCTTTTCTGGGAGCTTTTCTGGCAAATACAATTTCTTCCAACTTATTCCATTTACAGTGTTGTTCTAACATGTTTTATATATATATTAGTGTCCTGGGTAATCATCCGTACCTGTCTCAGGGGAGTATACAGCTAAGGTTCTGCTTTACCCAGAGGATGGCAAAGCTTTATTCTATGGCAGGAAATTAGTGAAGGTTTCTGTGTTAGACAGAATAATGCCTTCCCCACCAAAGATATTCATGTCTTAATTCCCAGAACCCATGAATATATTACTGTACATTGCAAAAGGAGCTTTGTGTGTGTGATTAAATTAAAGATTTTGAGATGGGAAGTTTAGTCTGGTTTACATTGGGTGGGCCTGATATAATCACAAAGTACCTTATAAAACAGAGGCATAGATTATAGAGGAGAAGGCAGTATGATAATGGAAGAGAGATGAGAAGATGTACCTTGATGGGTTTTAAGATGGTGGAAAGGTAAAAAAAAAAAAAAAAAAAAAAAAAAAGATGGTGGAAAGTGCCAAGACACAAAGAATGTAGGTGGCATCAAGAAACTGGAAAAGGAGAGGAAAAGGATTCTTCCCAAAAGCCTGCACACCTCTTCTGGACTTGTCATTTCTAGAATAGTGAGGTAATAAATTTGTATTGTTTTAAGTTATTTGCCTCAGCAGGATTAGGAAGCTAATGCAGCTTCTTAGAAGGGTGATTTTTGAACAGTTTTAAAGGACCGACAGGCATTGTCAGAGAAAAGACAGGTATTCAGCCAGAAGGAGAAGCAAATTAAAAGGCACAGAGCTCTAAAAAAGCATTCAGTACATTGGAACAGTGTGTATCTCAGGTAGCCTAAAGTTTAGGTTTGTCTCAGGAAAGTAAGAGGCAGAGTTCTGGTGTCATTCCCAAAATTTTGTGGTACAGAAAGGGGAGCCTTCTGGTTTCAGTGTTGATCACTAGCCTTATGAGACCAATACGGGCACCATGCTTTCCTCTTCTGGACCACATGTGGACCTCTGGAGTCTCCTGTGGTTTTGCTCCATGTATGTTTCTAGCCACAGAGATCAAGAAAGAAATCCATAAATATTTGCTACAGTGTGAAGGATTCAGAATAATGGTCACCATTAAAGAATGTGAATGAAACACAAAGCCTATTGCTCAAACAGGATTATCTCTTACTTGTATCTGAGTTGGAGATACGATTTATACAAATAGGATGGCAAATTTGGGCCTTGTAAGGGTTGTTCAATGGCTCTGCTTAGTGTGATTCTTCTCTAAGGTCCAGGGAGTAAAGTTGTCTCAGGATAAGAAAATTATTTGTTTTTACAGCCTGAAATATGTGCTGTCACATTTGATCATTTAAACTTTCATGGTACTCAAGTGCTGATGTGAATATTTAAGATTTTAATAGTAAAGGTAAAAAGAATATTTACAAAGCTCATAAAAGGATACTCTGTACTATCTTTGTGCTTTTACAGCTCTTCATCACAGTGCAGAGTGAATTCCATGATGCACGAAGTTTTATATGATCTCTGACTTGCACCTTAGTCAGATGACTACCCCGGCTTTAAAACTTCTTGAAGCAAATCACCCATTGCCCACTGATATGAAAATGAAACTTCTTCCTTAAATTTCAATAAATCCCCCAAATGTTACGCAAATTGAAAAATACCCCTGTCAAAAGACTGTCAGATAACACCTCTCATTCCTAAGGACTATTTGTAAGCATATAGAAACATCCAGAAAGAAGTAATAAATTGTTCTAGTACACTATTCTGGCAGCCAATAATAAATCAATATGAAGGGGAGTTCTGAAGGGCAAAATGTTGCTGTCGGTGGGTGTCCGATTTAATTTTTCTCTAAATTAATATTTCGAATATGATAAGTGAGCTGGCAGGAACAGATTTCATGATTAATTCTATGGAGTCAAAAATGCTTTGATGGCACTTTAATAGCTGCTCCACTGATCTAAAAGTTCCTGAAAGGGGTTCACGTGGGTAGGCTCACAAATTGCATGATAATGTGGATCCCACCCAAGGAGGAGATTTACTTTTTATTTTCAAATCTCTGGCATACCTTGGGATTGATGTATTTCATCATCCAGGCAGAGACATTTTTATAGCATTTTGAGCCATGGCTGAATGATACATGTGGTATGAGTGAGCAGAAAGTGCCATTAGAACTCTTCTGCAAGTCCTGCCTCTCTGCAGCCACATAAATCAGCTTACAGTGGAATCATTGCTCCCCTGAAAATGAGGGTTCCTACAATAAAAATATTCTATTTCAGAAGGGCCAGTGAATACACACAACCTGACCTCACCAGTGAGAAACAAGAACGGAACCTAGGTGCTTGCTTTAGGGTCAACACTGACATGTAATTGTTACTAGCATGGTAGGCCTATGTTCACATGAACTGAGAGGCTACTCCTGAAATTCTGTGTTTGTTAAGTTTATTGAGTGTATCAAGAGTTTTGCAAAATGATGCAACTTTAAGGATATAGACAGCACAGTACCTACACACATGGAGCTTGTGTTCTAGTTTGTGAGGCAGATATATTAACACACTGTATGCAAGAGGGCTGAATGGAGTATTGAACAAAATGCTTCAGAAACTTAGGGGAGAATGGAATCAGCTTTGTCTGTGGCTTCTATGTTTTATCTCAGTCTTAAAGAATGAATAACACTGTGATAGGGTTATACCTGTATTTTAAGCAGAGAAAATAGAAGAGAAATTGTGAAAATACTTGGCATATTTGGAATGTGGTAGGTTGTTCAGCATGATGAGAGCACGGGGGTTTAGAGGGAGAAAGGAGATAGGACTAGAAACTTAGTTTGAATTCAGTGAAGGATTTTGAATGCGATCTTAAAGTGAGCCATATTCCTGGGCAGTGGAGATTCACGATTTTACTTCAAAAATAATATTTGTTCTTGAGAATTCCACAGGGAACACCTCCCCATAGGAGAGAACCTGCATTACAGTCTTCTTTCATTAAGTTCCAAGAGAATCACAATGAGCACCAAATGTTTTATCCTTCCTACTTTCCTTCCTTTATTTATATTTTTATTAACATATAATGTATTATTTGTTTCGGGGCACAGGTTTGTGATTCATCAGTCTTATGCAATTCAAAGCATTAACTATAGCAAAACCCTCCCCAGTGTCCATCACCCAACCACCCTGTCCCTCCTACCCTCTTCCCCTCCAGCAACCCTCAGTTTGTTTCCTGAGATTAAGATTCTCTTATGGTTTGTCTCCCTCTCTGATTTCATCTTGTTTTGTTCTTCTCTCCCATCCCCCATGATCCTCTGTCTTGTTTTTCAAATTCCTCATAATAGAGAGGTCATATGATAATTGTCTTCTCTGATTGACTTATTTTGCTTAGCATAATACCCTCTAGTTCCATCCATGTTTTTGCAAATGGCAAGATTTCATTTTTTTGATGGCTGCATTATTTTCCAATGTATGTATTTACACCACATCTTCTTTATCCATTCATCTGTTGATGGACATCTAGGCTCTTTCTATAGTTTGGCTATTTTGGACATTGCTATTTTAAACATTGGAGTGCACGTGTGCCTTTAGGTCACTAAATTTGTATCTTTAGGGTAAATACCCAGTAGTGTAATTACTGGGTCATAGGGTAGCTCTATTTTCAACTTTTTGAGGAACCTCCACGCTGTTTTCCAGAGTGGCTACACCAGCTTGCATTCCCACCAACAGTGTAGGAGGGTTCCCCTTTCTCCACATCCTCATCAACACCTGTCATTTCCTGACTTGTTAATTTTAGTCATTCTGACTGGTGTGACGTGGTATCTCATTGTGGTTTTGATTTGTATTTCCCTGATGCCAGGTGAGGTTGAGAACTTTTTCATGTGTGTGTTGGCCGGCTAAATGTCTTCTTTGCAGAAATGTCTGTTCATGTCTTCTACCCATTTCTTGATTAGATTATTTGTTCTTTGGGCATTGAGTTTCATAATTTCATTATAGATTTTGAATACTAGCCCTTTATCTGATATGCCATTTGCAAATATCTTCTCCCATTCTGTTGGTTGACTTTTGGTTTTGTTGACTGTTTCCTTTGCTGTGCAAAAGCTTTCGATCTTAATGAAGTCCTAATTGTTCATTTTGCCCTTGATTCCCTTGCCTTTGTTGATGTTTCTAGAAAACGATGCTGAGGCTGAGGTCGAAGAGATTGCTGCCTCTGTTCTCCTGAAGGGTTTTGATGGATTTCTGTCTCACATTGTGGTCTTTCATAAATTTTGAGTTTATTTTTGTGTGTGGTGTAAGGAGATGGTCCAGTTTGAGTCTTCTGCATGTGGCTGTCCAATTTTGCCAACACCATCTGTTGAAGAGACTGTCTTTTTTCCATTGGACATTCTTTTCTGCTTTGTTGAAGGTTAGTTGACCATAGAGTCGAGGGTCCATTTCTGGGCTCTCTATTCTGTTCCATTAGTCTGTGTGTCTGTTTTTGTGCCAGTACCATACTGTCTTGATGATGACAGCTTTGTAATAGAGCTTGAAGTCTGGAATTGTGATGCCACCAGCTCTACTTTTCTTTTTCAACATTCCTCTGGCTATGCAGGGTCTTTTCTGGTTCCATACAAATTTCAGGATTATTTGTTCCATTTCTGTTAAAAAAGTTGATGGTATTTTGATAGGGATTACCTTAAATGTGCAGGTTGCTTTAGGTAGCATAGACCTTTTCACATATTTGTTCTTCCAGTCCATGAGCATGGAACATTTTTCCATGTCTTTGTGTCTTCCTCAGGTTTCTTCATGAGTATTCTATAGTTTCTGAGTACAGATTCTTTGCCTCTTTGGTTAGGTTTATTCCTAGGTATCTTATGGTTTTGGATGCAAATTCTAAATGGGATCAACTCCTTAATTTGTCTTTCTTCTGTCTTGCTGTTGGTGTATAGACGTGCAACTGATTTCCGTGCATTAATTTTACATCCTGATACTTTACTGAATTCCTGTATGAGTTCTAGCAGTTTTGGGGTGGTGTCAAATGATCAAATCATCTGTAAAGAGTGAGTTTGACTTCTTCTTTGCCAATTCAGATGCCGTTTGTTTCTCTTTGTTGTCTGATTACTGAAGCTAAGACTTCTAATACTGTGTTGAATAGCAGTGGTGATAGTGGACATCCCTGCCATGTTCCTGACCTTAGGGGGAAAGCTCTCAGTTTTTCCCCACTGAGAATGATACTTGCTGTGGGTTTTTCATAGACGGCTTTGATGATATTGAGGTATGTACCCTCTATGCCTACACTGTGAAGAATTTTGATCAAGAAAGGATGCTGTACTTTGCCAAATGCTTTTTATGCATCTGTTGAGAGTATCATGTAGTTCTTTTCCTTTCTTTTATTAATGTAATGTATCACATTGATTAATTTGTGATGTTGAGCCAACCTTGCAGCCCATGAATAAATTCCACTTGGTTGTGGTGAATGAACCTTTTAATGTACTGTTGGATCCTACTGGCTAGTATTTTGGTAAGAATTTTTGCATCTGTGTTCATCAAGGATATTGGTCTGCAATTCTTCTTTTTGATGGGGTCTTTGTCTGGTTTTGGGATCAAGGTAATACTGGCCTCATAAAATGAGTTTGGAAGTTTTCCCTCCATTTCTATTTTTTGGAGCAGTATCAGAAGGATAGGTATTATTTCTTCTTTAAGTGTTTGGTAGAATTTCTCTGGGAAGCCGTCTGGCCCAGGGCTCTTGTTTGTTGGGAGATTTTTGATGACTGCCTCAATTTCTTTACTGGTTTTGGGTCTGTTTAGTTTTTCTATTTCTTCCTGGTTCAGTTGTGGTAGTTTATATGGCTCTAGGAATGCATCCATTTCTTCTAGATTGTCTAGTTTGTTGGCATATAGTTGCTCATAATGTGTTCTTATAATTGTTTGTATTTCTTTGGTGTTGGTTGTGATCTCTCCTCTTTTATTCATGATTTTGTTTATTTGGGTTCTATCTCTTTTCTTTTTGATTATCTGGCCAGGGGGTTGTCAACTTTATTAATTCTTTCAAATAACCAGCTCCTAGTTTTGTTGATCTGTTCTACTGTTCTTTTGGTTTCTATTTCATTGACTTCTGCTCTGATCTCTATGATTTCTCTTCTCCTGCTAGGTTTAGGCTTTCTATGCTGTTCTTTCTCCAGCTCCATTTCATGTAGGCTTAGGTTGTATAGTTGAGACCTTTCATGTTTCTTGAGAAAGGCTTGTATTGCTATATATTTTTCTCTTAGAACTACTTTTGCTGCATCCCAAAGATTTTGAACAGTTGTGTTTTCATTTTCATGTGTTTCCATGAATTTTAAAAATTCTTCTTTAATTTTCTGGTGGACCCTTTCATCCTTCAGTAGGATGCTCTTTAGCCTCCAGGTATTTGCGTTTTTTTCCAACTTTCCTCTTGTGCTTGAGTTCTAGTTTCAAAGCATTGTGGTCTGAAACTATGCAGGGAATGATCCCAATCTTTTGTTACCAGTTGAGACCTGACTTGTGACTCAGGATGGGATCTATTCTGGAGAATGTTCCATGTGCACTAGAGAAGAATATGTATTCTGTTGCTTTGGGATGGAATTATGTGAATATATCCGTAATGTCCATCTGGTTCAGTGTGTCATTAAAAGTTTTATTTCCTTGTTGATCTTTTGCTTAGATGATCTGTCCATGTCAATGGGGGGGTGTTAAAGTCCCCTACTATTATTGTATTATTGTCAATGTGTTTCTTTGATTTTGTTATTAATTGTTTATATAGTTGGCTGCTCCCATGTTAGGGGCATAGATATTTACAATGGTTAGATCTTCTTGTTGGACAGACCCTTTAAGTATGATATAGTGTCCATCCTCATCTCTTTTTGTAGTCTTTGGCTTAAAATCTAATTTATCTGATATAAGGATTGCCACTCCAGCTTTCTTTGGATGTCTGTTAGCATGGTAAATGGTTTTTCACCCCCTCACTTTAAATCTGGAGTTGTCTTTGGGTCTAAAATGAGTTTCTTGCAGATAGCGTATTGATGGGTCTTGTTTTTTTAATCCATCCTGATAACCTGTGTCTTTTGATTGGGGCCTTTAGCCCATTTAAATATTGAAAGATATGAATTTAGTGCCATTGTATTGCCTGTAAGGAGACTGTTATTGTATATTGTCTCTGTTCCTTTGTGGTCTATTACTTTTAGGCTCTCTGTTTGCTTAGAGGACCCCTTTCAATTATTTCCTTTAGGGCTGGTTTAGTGTTTGAAAATTCTTTTAGTTTTTGTTTGTCTGGGAAGCTTTTTTTCCTCCTCTTTTCAATGACAGCCTAGATGGGTATAGTATTCTTGAGTGCTTATTTTTCTTGTTTAGTGCTCTAAGTATATCATACCAGTCATTTCTGGCCTGCCAAGTCTTTTTGGGTAGGTCTGCTGCCAGTCTAGTATTTCTACTGTTGTAGGTTACAGACGTCTTGTCCTCAGCTGCTTTCAGGATTTTCTCGTTGTCTCTGAGACTTATAAGGTTTACTACTGGGTGAGAGGGTGTGGACCTATTTTTATTGATTTTGAGTGAGGTCCTCTGTGCCTCCTGGAATTTTATGCCTGTTTCCTTTCCCAAATTACGGATGTTCTTTGCTATAATTTACTCTAATAAACTTTCTGCCCCTCTCTTCTTCTGGGATCCCAATTATTCTAATATTGTTTTGTCTTATGGTATCACTTATCTCCAGAATCTCCCCTTGTGATGCAGTAGGTGTTTATCTCTCTTTTCCTCAGGTTCTTTATTCTCCATCATTTGGTCTTCTATATCACTAATTCTCTTTTCTGCCTCATTTATCCTAGAAGTAAGAGTCTCCATTTTTCATTTCACCTCATTAATAGCTTTTTTAATTTCAACTTGTTAAATTTTAGTTCTTTTATTTCTCCTGAAAGGGATTCTTTAGTATCTTCTCTGATTTTTTCAAGCCCAGCTAGTATTCTTATATTGTCATTCTGACCTCTAGTTCCTACATCTTACTAATTTCCATATTGATTAGGTCCCTAGGAGTCATTACTGCCTCTTGTTCCCTTTTTTGGGGTCAGTTTTTCCACCTTGTCATTTTGTCCAGATAAGAATAGACGAATGAGAGAACAAAATGCTAAAAGGGTAACAACAACCCCAGAAAAATATACACTTCCAGAAAGTGGTCACTTTTCTGTTCATAGAATTACTGCTGTTCTCCTCTTCGATGTCCTGTTGAGTTTGTAGGTGTTCAGAATGGTTTGATAACTGTCTAGCTGAATTCCTGGGACCAGATGAAATTTAGGTCTCCTTATCCTCCACCATTTTGTTCCTCCCCAGTCCAAATAAATGTTTTATTATTGAAGTATGCATCTTGAGGCTCCCTGTGTAGAAACATGTCTCAGGCCTAGAATTTTTATGAGCATGTGTTAATTTGATATGAATGAATAAAAATGATGAGAAAATGATAAATCAGTTCCTTTAGTTAGATCATTTTGAATATTGGCTAAACTTTTGAAGTTAGAGGTATACTTGGTTATTCACATCTTACCAGTGGCACAGCAAACATGAAGGAAAAGCATTCTTTTGTCCACTGTTCTTTTAAGAAATCTATGTATTATTTAATTTATATAATGGTTGGGCAAATTTGGGGAAATACAGGCTTATTATATCTTTTTTATAGGGAGAGAAAAATAAAAACTAATAGCTTTGCTTAGTTCACCCACACTTAATTTTCTTTCAGTCTGCTGATTTACTTGCTACCTTTTCCATTTTTTGCCTTTGCTGTTTCAAAGTACACATCAGTGATGTTTTAAGATTATTTATTATGCATTGACATTAAACTTCTGCTATTCATATTCATTGAGATCCTTGAATATTGATTAGTTAATTAAGTTCAAGAGATTTGTGTGGGAAGCCTTTGTTCACTCTTCTTTTGTTTAATATTCTTCAAATATATAGTATCATTTACTCATTTTTCATTTCTCTCCCACAGACCCCAATATGTTATTACTTAATCTCCTATATTTTTCATTTCACTGGTGTTTCTAATCTATCTGGCTATAAATCTAAGTTTGTGTGTGAATTAACGAGTGAGGGAAATATCTAGACTCATATGAATAAATCTCTTGTCATTAATTTTAGAGGTAACAAAAGTGAAATTTAAAGATGAAAATTGGGGCGCCTGGGTGGCTCAGTGGGTTAAGCCGCTGCCTTCGGCTCAGGTCATGATCTCGGAGTCCTGGGATCGAGCCCCGCATCGGGCTCTCTGCTCGGCAGGGAGCCTGCTTCCCCCTCTCTCTGCCTGCCTCTCTGCCTGCTTGTGATCTCTCTGTCAAATAAATAAATAAAATCTTTAAAAAAAAAAATAAATAAATAAAGATGAAAATTGTTTTTGAACTGTTCATTCAATTTGGTCTTGCCCATTGATGATTACCTGCCTGGGATGCAGTTGATATAGGGTGCGTTCCATTTTTCTAAGTCACTTTGATACTGAAATTCCTTTATCCAAGCTGAATACATTCGAATTTGTCTATAGGACACCAAACCCAGCCACCTCTATCTGGCCATTGGTCACACAGAACTTTTTTTTGAGTTTTCCAGAGTTGTTCTGACTGACAGATACTGATTTCTTCTGAATAGGCTCCTAAGAGACTAACATGTCAAACCAGAATGCTAATTTATTAATTTACCTTTAGAAATGAAACTGTCAGGAGGTCCGGATACTGTTCTGATTTAGCACATTCTCCCAATTAGGACTTGAAATAGCAGGATGGTCTTCACAGTCACCCTCAAAATCACATGAAAAATTGCATGTTTACATGTTTGTTTGTTTTCCTTATGGAGTGGACCAAAGCTTTCCTTAAATCCTAAAGTCAAAAACCCAAACAATAGGTGACTTCAAGTGAAAACAAGTTATTGAAATATTTCTTGACAAGCCTATAATCAGGAAAAAGGAAGGTATGTAGAAAAAGTAAATGTTTAATGGTACTGGCCTTGTAACATACACCTTCCAGGGCAAACAGGACAACTGTGCCTGGCAAGGAATCCTTCTCCCTCAACAGGTTTCCATGCATATACTATCAAGTGTTTGGTTTTGAGATATATCTTCTCTAAGGCTCACATGACTGATCAAGCTATGTTCTGTTCAAAAGTCTTTCTTGTTGTATGTTGCAATCTTCAGTCTAGTTATATTCAATTTTTGTAAGCCTGAGGACTCTTTAATATCTTAATGTTGATATTATTAGTGAATTTATTGAATATGGATTTTATATTTTCAATTTCAGAAGACAGTCTTTATTGTCTTAGTCTTACAGTTTGGCAGAACTAGGTGAAGTCAAATCATTGTAATATCAAGGTACAAGCAGCACGAATATCAAGTGTTTTATTATTCCTTTGGATTATGAGGCAGTCCTTTTAAATTAATTTGTCCACAAAGAAAAAAAAGTACAGCTTTGATTAATTCTGCTCCTCATTTTGAATTTTTCTATCCATTTGCACCTAAAATAGTCATGTCAGATGATTATAATTTTTTTTTAAATGCTCTTCCTTGAGGTGCTTGGGTGGCTCAGTTGGTTAAGTGTCTGATTCTTGGTTTTGCCTTAGGTCATCATTACATGGGTCATGAGATGGAACCCTCATGACCCATGTAATCCCCTTGGGATTCTCTCTCTCTCTGCCCCTTGCCCTGCTCTCTCTCACTCTCTCTCTCAAATAGAGTTAAGCTTCTGCCTTTACCTCAAGTCATGATCCTGGGGTCCTGGTACCAAGCCCTGTGTTGTGGGGGGGTCCCTGTTCAGTGGGGAGCCTGCTTCTCCCTCTACCTCTGCTGCTCTCCCTGCTTGTGCTCTCCCTCTCTAAAGTAAGTAAATAAAATCTTAAAAAAAAAGGAATAAGCATTTTTTAATCTTTTTCTCATACACTGTTAAGATACTTATCTTGGATCCTAAAATCAGGTAGTGAAAAGGCAAATGTTTCTGTAAAGTTTCTTCACACTTATAAAATTCTCTCTAATCTAAATAGTGTATCACTGGATAGGGCAAATGATGAGATAAGCACATACCCCATGAGTACTAATGCTAATTCTGCATTGCTAATGTCTTCAAGAGGAAGGTATTTTTCACTGCTGAAGACTTAAAAATGTTTCCATTCTTGCATCTAGTTTTAACATATTGGAATAAAAACTGATTTTAGCATATTGAAATGAAGACTGGCAGTTCCCTAATTTTCATACAAACATTTTTAGAAGAAAAAGAAAATGTAAATGTATCCTTAATAAAACTAGCAGTTGAACAATATTTGAATTTTCAGGAAATACTACCAAGTACCATAAGTTTCACAGATAGCAATGGGATAATGGTGAGAGAAGAGGAAAATGAATGCAGAACTCAGAGAAAGCCAAAACTGGACTGTTCTCCAAGTAAAGTGCATACCCTATAAGGACAAAATCCAGTAGGAACATGAAGGGCATGGTGGAATCATTCCAATATACCCTTTTAGCCTGGAAGTCCCAAGAAGCGGTGAACTAGAATTTTATAGGAAGTAGTATATCAGTGACAGAGGGAGGAGGGGAGAAATCTTGGATTGTAAGAAGTGCTAACTGCCAGTGTGGGGTTTTTGGGAAATATTAAGGAAACTCAGAGTGTTTACTGTCTTAGTATATAAGATCTGCTGCTAGTCTGTAACATATCCCTGGTCTCCCTTCCCATTGGATCTCCTTTATGTAGCTGCTCCAAGAAGTCCTCTCACTAAAAGAAATCATAAGAATGAAACTTTTATAAATAAAAGCTAACTATATGATGATAATAAAAAACCATGAAGAAAATAAGAGGAAAAATGAGAAATGAAGACTATTCTTTATAAACATGTTGCAATGGGATATGTAAAAATTGTGAAGAAATATATTTAAAAATGTATGGCATCAGTCAATAGTATAAAATAAATACCCCAACTAGAATTTTAAGAATTAAGAGAAAATGTATCAAGATAACAGGAGATAAAATGTGAGCTTTCAGAGATCAGGAAATAAGAAGAAGGAAGAAAAACAGATAAATGCAATTTCAAAATAATGCAAAGAAGAGATACTGCTGAAACTGTAAGGGAGAAACAACATTTTTATAACTGGTTTTCTGGAAGAAGAGAGTAAAATAATGGGGTAGGAAAAGTATGTACATATTACATGAAAATATTCTATAAATAAAAGAGGACTTAAATTTATAATTTGAAAAAGTAAAATGTGTATTGGGAAATATTTACCTAGGAAAACTAAGACCTGTCGAATTTCAGTGAGAAAGAACCCATTAGGCAGCCAGGTAATGATCAAGTCACATATGGGGTAGTGAGTAATCAGATGTGCCCCATAATACTAATAGCAGGTCTTTTTTTCTTCTTCCAAGTTTTTATTGAAATTCCAGTTTCAATAACAATTATAAATAAATATAAATAACAATTAACATATAGTGTAATATTAGTTTCAAGTGTAGAATTTTGTGATGCATCACTTACATACAACACCCTCTGTTCATCACAAGTGCCCTCCTTGATACCCATCCCCCATTTAAGCTACCCCCATGCTTACCTCCCCTCTAGCAATCCTCAGTTCTCTATAGCTAGAGTCTGTTTTATGGTTAGTTCCCCCTCTGCCACTGTACATCTGTTTCATTTCTTAAATTCCACATATAAATGAAATCATATGGTATTTGTCTTTCCCTGACTTATTTCTCTTAGCATAGTACTCTCTCTAGCTTCATCCATGTTCCTGTGAATAGCAAGATTCCATTCTTTTAATTGCTCAGTAATATCCATTATATATTTCTACCACTTCTTTATCCATTCATCAGTTGATGGATATTTGGGCTCTTTCTATAATTTGGCTATTGGTGATAATGCTGCCATAAACATCAGGCTGCATGTGTCCCTTTGAATCTGTATTTTTCTTTAAAAGATTGTATTTATTTATTTGAGAGAGGGGAAAGAGAACAGGCAGAGAAGAGGATCAGAGGGAGAGGGAGAAGCAGACTTTCCACTGAGCATGATGGGAGGAGGGGAAACTCGATCCTAGGACCCTGGGATCATGACCTGAGCTGAAGGCAGACACTTAAATTGGCTGAGCCACTGACATGCTCCTTGAATCTGTATTTTTGTTCCTTTGGGTAAATACTAGGTAGTACAGTTGCTGGATCTTAGGGTGGTTCTATTTTTAACTCTCTGAGGAAGCTCCATACTGTTTTCCAGAGTGACTGGACTAGTTTACATTTAACCAACAGTGTGAGAGGGTTCCCTTTCTCTGCATCCTTGCCAACACCTGTTTTTTCCTGTATTGTTGATTTTAGTCATTCTGACAATTGTGAGGTGATATCTCATAACTCAGTTAAGAAATGAGCAGAAGACATGAGTAGACATTTTCCCAAAGAAGACATACAGATGGCTAACAGACACATGAAAAGATGCTCAACATCACTTATTGTCAGGAAAATACAAATTAAAAATACAATGAGATATCATCTCATCTCAGGTCTTAATGTCAGAAATCAGAGTAATGTCTAAAAGCACACTGAAAGCAAAAAGTGACCACAAAATTTTATATTCATTTAAAGTGTCACTCAAGTATAAAGATAATTTAAAACTTATTTGAATATATGACAACTCAGGGGCTATTCATTTCATGAGCTTATGAAAAAATAAATTCTCGAGGAAAAATTTAAGCCATAGATAAAATTAGTGAAGCAGCTATAGTAAAATGACTGCTGGTTAGAGTTGATGTGTCCATTTAATCTAGGACAAAGAGTAAATAATTGTGAAGATGATGGTTACAAGTAGAATGTAAATGCTAAAAACTCTAACAAGATAGAAAGTGAGCTTAACAAATTTTATCTGGGAAGGGGATGGTAGAGAAGATGGTCACCAGAATAGCATCTTTAATTTTCTTTAATTTTAAAGAGGAGAAAATGGTAGTCAGAAATGAAATTTGGAAAGCAAGTAATCAAAGGGAGCTATAAGTATATTAAAAAATATAAAGGTAAACATGAAAGATGTTATCTACTAAAATGGTACAAGAGAATTTGGAAAAATAGTGAATTCTTTATTATATATGTGAGAAAGTAGTAAATATTAAAAATAGTGTACATTATAATCTACTTAATATGATATAAAGCTATACTTGTAAAAGTAAGCATTAATACTTTCTAGTTATAGACTTTATATAGCTATAAACTTTAAAAATCAGAAGGATGAATAAAATATTATAAAACAAATATTGGCAAAATATTCATGAAAATGGAAAGCATTTGACATGATGTTTGCTGATATGTATATCTATGGAAAATTTTAACTTCACAAAATTGAACTGTTAAAATGAAAAGATACTCCAGTTATGTCAAAAGAAAATTAACCTAAAAAAAAAAAAAAGAAAATTAACCTGTAAACTAAATATAAGAAATAGAAACCACAATAAGAAACCACAGCCTCAGAAAGATTAAAAGTAGAGGTGATTAACAGATATACCTAACCAAGGCAAGGTGAAGAAAGCAGTGTCGTGATACTAATATCAAACAAATTGAAATAAGACTTATCCCTCCTCTTACAGAAAAAAAACACTGAAGAGAGACCAAGAAGACATTTTATTATGAAACAGGGTTTAATCCAAATGAAGATTTATCACTTGTAAACATCTACATGTAAAATACCAAAGCATCAACATTAATATAACCAAAGATACAGGGAGTACAAAGAATAGTCAGGAGCACATTAAGATTGTGTCATTTTCATTTGCTTCTCCTACTCTTTGACATACAAATGGCCAAAAAGTAAGTAAGGGTATGAGAGCTCTAAATCACATAAAATTTAATAATTTAGATCTAATTGATATTCATTGGACTTCATACCCAGAAATCTAAGTACATACTTTCTTTTCAGATGTGCAAGAAAGCAGTCATAAAAATTGATTTTATATTAGGCCTCCAAGAAAGAGTTAAGTGTTAAAAAAAAATAAAGCAAACATTCTCTGATCACAATGTTGTAATAAAACTAAAAAGAAGTATCTTTACATATCAGAGGAAAATTAAGAAAATTAAAAATAAAAAATTTGAGTCACAGAAGCAGTTGAAACCAAGATTACAGAATATCAGAGAAAGACAAATATCATATGATTTCACTCATATGTGGAATTTAAGGAGCAAAACAGATGAACTTAGGGGAAGGGAAGGAAAAATAAAATAAGATAAAAACAGAGAGGGAGGCAAACCATAAGAGACTCTTAACTATAGAGAACAAACTTAGGGTTGCTGGAGGGGAGGTGGTTGGGATGATAGAGGCTAAGTGGGTGATGGAGATTAAGGAGGGCACTTGTTGGGATGAGCATTGGGTGTTATATGTAAGTGATGAATCACTAAATTCTACTCCTGAAACCAATACTACACTATATGTTAGCTAACTTGAATTAAAAAAAAAAAATATAATGAAGATACCACATGAGAAATAACAAAAGCCATGCTCAGATGAAGATTCACAGCCCTAAATGCACATTAACATAAATAATTAAGACGGATTCAATTAAGATAAATATATAATTTAAGAATTTAGGAAATAAGTAAGATATATCAATACAGAGAAAGCAAAAGAAGACAAGCATTAAAGTCAAAATTAGTAAAAAACCGTAATATGAAGAAACCGTTAGCTTAAGATAAGTAGAAAAGCAAAATAAGATATAGAGAAATAATACATATGCTGATGAAAGTAAAATAATTTTTTTGAAAAACAATTTTTCTTGAAAGGGCAAAAAGAGCATGGAGAAAAATCTCAAACTTCTTAGCTAAAAAGTACTAAGAACATATCTAGTTGAATAGGAAAAATAAAAATAGGTAATTAATAATCAAATAGGTAAGAAGTCACATTTTCTGACTCAGAACTTTGTTCTAATATGGAAATAATATGTTATAGCCATTATGTTTTCATTTGTGTTATTTGCAACTTGAAAGTCAAATTTTAGTACTTTCTTTTTGAGATCTTACCAGATTCATGGTTAAAAATAAACTAAAAATATGCATATATTTTCTATATATATGTATTTTATACACACACACACACACACATACACACACACGTTATATAATTCAGACAGAGAAAGATCTTTATCCATGCTCTTGAAGCTCTCGTATTACACCATTTCTAGGACTTCTAGATGTCTCATATTATTCTACCAGTGGCTTCTCAACAACAATTTAAGAATGATTCTAAATCATAATTTCAACACCAAACTGATCTTTTTATTCATATTATAGGTTGTACCTAGTATGACCAGAAATAATTATGCTGGGACAACAGGTATAAATGGAGACGGACCTGGTTTGCCCCACTTATACCTTTTGTCCCTGCATAAGTATTAATAGCCACCCCGCCCCCTTCATTTTACTTTCAAAAATACCTCCATTTGTTAGATTGTATGATCATTTCATTTATTATACTGCTGATCAGCATAAAACTACGCACTATACAGTGGAGAAACTTCCTAGAACTTACTGCTGTCTCATTAACTGAGGTTGGAAAATGCTTTGTCTATTTTCCACTCTTCTACCCGTGACAAGACATAGTTAACCAATCACAGGGCTCTTTTCCACTAATCCTACATTCAGTTTCAAAGTCCTATTCAACACATCACTGTGTAAACAACTACCTTAGGTCAAATGGCATGAGTTTAGAAATTCTTTTTTTTTTTTTTTTTTAAGATTTATTTATTTGACAGAGAGGTAGAGAAAGAGCCCAAGTAGGCAGAGCGGCAGGCAGAGGAAGAGAGAGAAGCAAGCTCTCCGCTGAGCAGGAGCCCAATGCTGGGCTGGATCCCAGGACCCGGGGATCATGACCTGAGCTGAAGGCAGCTGTAACCAACTGAGCCACCCAGGCGCCCCATGAGTTTAGAAATTTTTTTGTCATCCTTGTGTGGTATATTAGGTTCTAGTACAGTGTCTTCAATTAAATGGAGTTTAGTCCAGACGTTTATGTCAAAGTATTTATTGAAGGCATACCATATTTTAGACTTTAGGAAACTCATTTTATTATTGATTTTTACTTCAGGTATTTAAAATCAGTTGTGTTTATGAAAGGATATGCATATACTTTAAGGTATTTAAATATATATATTATATATATATAATATATATATATAATTTTATCAAGTATAAGCAATCTTATGGAAAATAACTATCCTCTTATCCAATTCACCCAATTATTTTCTATTCTTCAAGGTAATTATTTTCCATCTGTTTAGTTCATTCATATTTCCATCTGTTTAGTTTGTTATTTCTAAATAATACACGCTGTTTCCCTTTTTAAACATTATCTATTGAATTTCCTCTAAAGAATAGCAGCAGTTCATGTATTCCTTTTTCTCTGCTCCAGACTGTCTTGCCTACATGTCTACACATTTACGCACATATTTCCCCTCCCTAAACACAGATTTCCAACACTCCTGGCTTCCCCAAACAGCTATGTCATAAATATCATTAGATCGATATTAAACATTTATGTTATTCTCAGTTGAGCATGGTAATGATGAATTGTCCTTACTGGCAAATTTTTGTTTCCCCAGAGTTAATTTTTTATTGCTATTTATTTGCTTAGCTCTCTATGAACTTTTCACAAGTTCAGTTACAAATTCTTCCCCCAATTGTTTGTGTTTTCTCTTTATATGGAAAAAGACATCAGGTAATTTAGCTGTCTCACTGTAAAAGCAGATTCTCCTGGTCCTTCACATGTTCCCATTTAGACTTGTTTTCCAAACATCTACTTAGCTGTGGTTTTGAGTGTTTCATTCATGATTTCCTGGGGACTGATTTTTTTTTTGTTTCTCTTTTTTGAGTTGGACCCTCTGTTTCCTGGATTTCTTGCCTTCCTCTTTCTTGAATTACACATTCTCAGAGAAGCCCATTCTGGTTTATTTCAGAGAATGAGCTAATGAGAAGTGTTTTTTTCTTCTTTAATTAATTAATTAATTAACTAACTAACTAATTAATTAATTTGGTTGTAGCATATCTGTAGAAATCATTCTTCCACCTTTATACTTATCTTTAGTTCAGCCAGGTCCAAAATTAGAAAATATTTTTCTTTCAGAATTTGGAAGGTATTCTGTGTTCATTCTCCCCATAAGGCTGGAGCATCTTCTCTCAGTTCCTAGTGTTATAAAATTTCATGATGATATTATAGTGAGTGTCTGTCATTCGTGCCAGTATATTGTGTCCATTAAGCTGGTTACTTAGAGTGGACTTCACAATCTAAAAACTCAAGTCCCTGGAAATTTTCTTGATTTTTAAAAATTTCTTCCCTCCTTTCTCTGTTCTTTGTAGAGCTCCAAGTATATAGATATCGGGCTTCTTGCTCTAGTTTTATAATTTTCTAATCTTTCCTATGCTATTTTTCTAATTTTTTGGTGTGTTTTGGTTCTACTATTAACACTTCTGATGAATCTGATATTTCTGCTATCATAGTTATGTACAAGCATTTTTTCTTATTTTATCAAGATTTCTCTTATGTCTATTATTGTTTCATCTAATAAATATATTCATTTACCTTTCTAATTTTTTTTTTAAGAGGGTATGCACACAACCAGGGGGGCAGGGCAGAAGGAGAGGGAGAAGCAGGCTCTGTTCCACTGAGCAGAGAGCCTGATGCCAGATCAGGTCTTGATCCCAGGACCGTGGGATTATGACCTGAGCCAAAGACAGCCACTTAAGTGATGGGGCCACCCAAGTACCCCTGTCATTCTAAGTGTGTTAATGACTTTCTAATTTTTAAAATTTCTCTGTGTATTTCTGTTTCGTTCATATTTTTGCATGCTTGTTTTGTTCTCGGTGTTTCATTATGAAAATTTCCTCATATCTGATAATCCTTGGCTTTTTGCTGATTTCAGTAGTGGGAAACCGAAAAGCTGATTTGAGATTCTAAACGTTTGAGAATTTATCAAATGAGGTTTTTTTTTTTTTTTTTTTAAGATTTTATTTATTTATTTGACAGAGAGACACAGTGAGAGAAGGAACACAAGCTGGGGAGTGGGTGAGGGAGAAGCAGGGCTGCTGCTGAGCAGGGAGCCTGATGAGGCCGGGATCCTGGGACCCTGGGATCATGACCTGAGCTGCAGGTAGACGCTTAACCACTGAGCCACACAGGCGCTGCTCAAATAAGGTTTTAAAAGGTCAAGGCTGGGCAGTTATAATGGTAAACATAAAATATCAGTATTGTTATATTCTCTTTCTTAGAATGTTCAGAGTGATCTCTTCTAACTCATCCCTAGAGTGCAAACATTCTGGAAGTTTTGAGTGAGAAAAAAGCTAGGGGATCTGAGTTTCTGTGTATAAACATTTACTTTACTTTCCCTTCTTCTTCTTTCCTCAGTATGATACTCCATCCTAACTGTACTTAGTGTTGTTTAGAAAAACTTTGTTTTTCCCCCTTCCCTCAGAAGAGTGTAGCCCTCTAGACTAATTCTGCTGTAGGGGAGCTCTGGCAGTTAACTGCTTCATAAATATCTTCCTGCTTTTGATGCCACCTTTATCCCCGTTTCCTGAACTTTCGTAGTTGTAGAAGATGGTTGCTTCCTAGATTTCCTCCCTGACTGCTTAGCAATTAGTTAATTCTATGTCACTTAGCGCTCATTTACCTGCCTTCTAGTTCCCAGATTTGGGGCTACTTTCTCCTTTCGCACTGCCTTTATCTTTATGGTTTTAGGCATTAAAAATCATTTGTTGTTATTTTACTGGTTCTTGGAGAGGTAACAGTGATAAAAGTGTGTATTCAATCTACCATCGTACCTGCAAATCTCAACCTTGATTTTTAAACCTTTTTAAAGTTGTAAAACTCTTTGAAAAATACAGAATATTAAGATGCAAAATAGATGGAAGTAGGGGTGGTCTGTTTTAGGGGGATGAGCCATGGTTATAATTAATCCTGCTTTATATTTTTAAATTCTATATATGTTAATATGTTAACAAATCTCACCCTTTTCCTTGTATCTCTGAAAAGCTCCATTGGACAATTTATATATTTCAAACAAATCAGCAATTTTCAAAAATAACTAAGCAAATTACCCATAATCTTAAAGAATTTACAGTTTACTGGGACTACTAAAATAAGTATATACAGGTTTATAGTGTGAGATAGAATAATATTAAGTCTCATCAAGGAATGAAAAATAGATTCCAGAGTGATATATAGATTCAGTGCAATCCCAATCAAAATCTTAGTGAATTAGTTTATGGATTTTGACAAACTGATTCTAAAGTTTATATGGAGAGGCAAATGACCCAGAATACCCAAAAAAATCACTGAAAGAGAAGATCATAGTTGAAGGATTGATACTACTCAACTTTAAGACTTGCTCTAAAAACTATAAAAATAATGACAATATGATATTGGTGAAATAATAGACAAATAGATGATTAGAGCAGAATAGAGAGCCCAGAAATAAACCCAGATAGATCAAGTCAGCTGATTTTTGACACAGGAACAAAGGCAGTACAGTGGAGCCAAGATAGTGTTTTTCAAGAAATGATGCTGGAATATCTGGTATGGGAAAAAAATGAATCTAGATACAGACCATATGCTGTTCACAAAAAATAACTCAGAATGGACCATGACATAAATACAAAATACAAAACTATAAAACTCTTGGAAGATAATGTAAGAGAAAAATAAATGACCTTGGATTTGGTGATACCTTTTTAGGTATAACACCAAAGGTACAATCCATGAAAGAAATAATCGATAAGCTGGACTTAATTAAAATTAAAAATTTCTGCTCTGCAAGAGAGAATGTCAAGAAAATGAGAAGACAAGCCACTGAGTGTGAGAAACTATATGCAAAAGACATTTGATAAAGGACTGTTATTTAAAATACAAACAATGAAACAAGATGGGATTGGGAGGGAGACAAATCATGAGACTCTTAACCTCACAAAACAAACTGAGGGTGGCTGGGGGAGGGGGATATAGAGAGGGTGGTTGGGTTATGGACATTGGGGAGGGTATGTGATATGGTGAGTGCTGTGAAATGTGTAAGCCTGACAATTCACAGACCTGTACCCCCTGGGGCAAATAATACATTATATGTTAATTTAAAAAAAAGTGATAATAAAGAAACCTCCCAAACCAGGAAAAAAAATTACAAACAATGCTTAGAATCAACCTGATTTAAAAATGGGTCAAAAACATTAACAGACATCTTGCCAAAGAAGATGTACAGGTGGAAAATAAGCATGTGAAAGGATGATCCACATCATATGTCATTACGGAAATGTGAGTTAAAACACAGGGAGATACCACTATACTCCTAGTAGAATGGCCAAAATCCAGAACACTGACAGTTCCAAACGCTGGCAAGGATATGGAACTCTCTCATAAACTGCTGGCAAGAATACAAAAATGGTACAACCACTTTAGAAGACAGTTTACTAGTTTTTTATAAAATTTGGAATTTACCCAAAGGACCTGAAAACTTAAGTCTACATAAAAGCCTGCACATAGATGTTTGTAACTGCTTTATTCATAATTGCTAAAACTTGAAAGCAGCCAAGATGCCTTTCAGTAGGTGAATGCATAAAAAAACTATAGTACATTCAGACAAAGGAATATTATTTGGTGCTATAAAAGAAATGAGCTATCAAACCAAGAAAAGACATGTTGGAACCTTAATTAAGTATTACTAAGTTAAAGAAGTCAGTGTGAAAAGTCTGCATGCTATATGGTTCCAACTATATGACATTCTAGAAAAGGCAAAATATGAAGATAGTAAAAAAGATCTGTGGTTGCCAGTGTTTGGAAGGTGGGGATAGGTGAATAGAGCACAGAAGACTTCTGGGGCAGTGAAAGTACTCTATATGCTATCATAATCATGGAAACATGCCATTGTACATTTGTCCAAATGTATATTCCAAGTGTACATTTGTCATAGAATGTAGAACACCAAGAGTGAGTCATATGTAAACTATGGACTTTAGGTGATGATTGATGTATCAGTGTACCACTTTGGAACACATGTACCGCTTTGGTAGGGGATGTCGATGATGGGGGCTTATGGACGTGTGTCTGTACCTTCCCATAAATATTGCTGTTAACATAAAACTGCTGTAAAAAATAAAGTCTTAATAAAACAATTACAATTAAAAGTCTGAAGGGAAAAGTATGATGGTTCATAACAAATGACTAGCATATCACAGAAGCATTTTAAAAGATTTTATTTATTTATTTGACAGACAGAGATCACAAGTAGGCAGGAAGACAGGCAGAGAGAGAGGAAGGGAAGCAAGCAGGCTCCCCGCTGAGCAGAGAGCCCGATGCGGGGCTCAATCTCAGGACCCTGAGATCATGACCTGAGCCGAAAGCAGAGGCTTTAACCCACTGAGCCACCCAGGCGCCCCTCACAGAAGCATTTTTTAAAAGATTTTATTTATTTATTTGACAGAGAGAACACAAGCAGTTGGGGGGTGGCAGGCAGAGGCAGAGGGAGGAGCAGGTTCCCCACCAAGCAGGGAGCCCATTGTGGGGCTCGATCCCAGGACGCTGGGATCATGACCTGAACTGAAGGCAGACGCTTGATCGGCTGAGCCACCCTGGTACCCCCACCGAAGCATATTTAATAATAACAACCACCAAGAAAGAGCTACCTTTATAAATATTCTTTATTCTTTGGTACTATGCTTATATGTATAATACAGATTGTAAGTACACTTTATTATATTACATATAATTATATACATTATTACATTACATATATATGCTATGTATGCTAATGTATATTGTGATATTATATATGCTATATATAACATATATACCAGCCTATTATATGTATTACTTATGATATTTATATAGTACATATTATATAGTCTATATATCATATTATATACTATACACACACACTAGCATACTACTAAGTAATAAAGTGCCATAGTTAACACACAAATGTTTCTCATTAAGATGTTAACTTTAGGTTAAATTTAATAAGATTGGAGTTAAGAAACATAACTTTTGACTCTTAGTTATTTGTATGTGCACGGCCCCCAAACAATACCAGCTCAAGCAGAAAAAGCATCTGACCCAGTCAATATGCGATCTTCAGTTTCCACAAATTTCCTTAAGCAATAATTTACTGCATACTCTTTTTCTACACTTCTTGCCTACTAAATATAGCAACATTTTTAGAACACAGTAGTTCTAACATCACATATAATGAAAAGCATTATTCAGTTTCATAGGATAATCTCATAATTTTCATCTAGTTATTTATACCACAGATGGGCACATGACTTGGTAGTGTACTATATGAGAAAATAAGCTGCCTGCAGATACTAAAAATGGCTTGCTTCTCATAGAGATTCATTCCACTTAACCACAAAAGAAAGCCTATTAATTAGACTTTTGAATCCCATTAGGAAAAACAAATACCAATACTTAACTGCTCAAATATGACATGATGGAAAATTGCTAACATAATTAGATTTTTAATAGTGTTAATGACTCTTGTATCTTATTAATAAGAATTAAAACTAATGTAATATTATATGAAGAAAAATTGCTACTGTGTGCTCTTCTACAGGGAAATGTAGCACGATTATGTCTATTTCCACATGAAGGGGTTTTAATTTTTATTCCCTTGCAGTTGTAATATAACTCACATGTTCCTTGGCTTAATATATTATCCCTGACATTATGTGACAGAAGGTCCTACAAGTACACCATTTAGGTCTGCAGTCTCATTAGATATCCCAAGTCAAGCATGATGTTGATTCTGGATGTAAAACTATACATATTAAAGGTTGAAATGTCTTTTCCTTGCCCTCTTTCTCTACCTTTTTACAGATTATCACTTTTTTCAAAGCTTTATTTCAACCCAGTTTTCCCATTTTTTAGCCAAATTACATTCACTGTATATGCCGGCAATTTATCATTTTTTTGCATAGTCTCTCCCTCCTTAGTTATCCCATGGGCATAAAAAGCATGTTTTATTGTCCAGTATGTCTCATCAGTTTATTAATAAACCAGTATTCATTTAGCATCTTCTTTATGTCTCTCATGTTAAAGACACTGAGTGTAATAAGAGACATTATTAAGAAAAGACATAATCCTTGTACTCAAGAGATGTTTGTTTTCTGAAATTACATAAATGTTTTAGAAATTTTTTTAGAAAATTAAAAATACAAAATTAATTCTTCTCTGAGTTCCTCTAGCTAGCTAAATTCACGATCACAGCTGCCGCAAAGACAAATGGATGTTGATTTCCAAACCAGGCACCAAAAAGAATATCTGAGAAAATAGCCAGTATTTGAGACAGGTGGCTTGCCAACCAATTTACAAACTCACCAAATACATAGAAATTATAAAAGAATGAATTGAGTGACATGATGTGACCAAGACACTATTTGCTCTCTTTCTCTCTCAGTACTGGCACTATCAGCAGGTAGACATCTACTACTCAAACTATGGTCCCTGGACCAGCAACATCAGCATTACGTAGGGCTTCCTGGAAGTGCAGAATCTTGCGCGCCATCCCAGAGATTCCGAATCATGACCTAGAGTTTAACAAAATCCCCAAGTTACTCTTAATGCACAGCAATTTCTGAGAAGTATTGGACTGCATTTGTTTAAATAAGGTGTAATGTATTTGATCCACCTCAGCCATCAAGAGCATGATGTTTATCTGAGAGTAGTAATTTAGACAGTGTTAGAAACTGAAGTTACTTAGGAATAAAATAATTGTCATTTTGAAATACTTTGAAAATACATATATAGTGGTTCTCAACCATGGCTGAGTATCCAGAGCTGCCTGGGGAGCTTTTTAAAAGTTTTTATTTAAGTTCCAGTTATTTGATATACAGTGTAATATTAGCTTCAGGTGTACAATATAGTGATTCAACACTTGCATAACAACACTCAATGCTTATCACAATAAGTGCTCTCTTTAATCTGCCTGGGAAGCTTTTGAAACACCAATGCTTTGGTCTCACCTCCAGGGATTCTGATTTAATTTTTCTCTTGAGTTCTTCGTGTATCCGGATTTTTAAAAAATTCCATATGAGTTTTATGTGCAGCTAGTATTGAGAACCATTGAAAAAAATATGAGAAGTTGTTGAGATAACGTGGGTTAGTTTGAGGAAGAGAGATCTTATGTGGGTGATCGTAGGACAGATTCATTTTGTGTAGTTCTAGAAAGCAGAGTGGGACTAAGGAGAGACAATGATTGAAGACTAATACAAGAAGAAGAATGGTAATTTGAGCATATGGATCAAAAATGGACATCTTTTTAAAAAACGATTTTTATTAACATATAATGTATTATTTGCCCCAGAGGTATAGGTCTGTGATTCATCAGTCTTACACATTTCATAGCACTCACTATATCATATACCCTCCCCAATGTCCATAACCCAGCCACCCTAACCCTAGCCCCCCCCAACCCCCAGCAATCCTCAGTTTGTTTTGTGAGATTAAGAGTCTCTTATGGTTTGTCTCCCTCCCAATCCCGTCTTGTTTCATTTTTTTCCCTCTATGTACCCCATGACCCCCTGCCCTGCCTCTCAAATTCCTCATATCGGAGAGATCATATGATAATTGTCTTTCTCTGATTGACTTATTTCACTCAGCATAATACCTTCTAGTCTCATCCACGTTGTGCAAATGGTCAGATTTCATTTCTTTTGAAGGCTGCATCGTATTCCATCGTGTGTGTGTGTGTGTGTGTGTGTGTGTGTGTGTGTGTGTATCTATATCTCTATATATATATATCACTTCTTTTTATCCATTCATCTGTTGATGGACATCTAGGTTCTTTCCATAGTTTGGCTATTGTGGACATTGCCACTATAAACATTCGGGTGCACATGCCCCTTCAGATCACTACATTTTTATCTTTAGGTAAATACCCAGTAGTGCGATTGCTGGGTCGTAGGGTAGCTCTATTTTCAACTTTTTTTTGAGGTGCCCCCATGCTGTTTTCCAGAGTGGTTGCACCTGCTTGCATTCTCACCAACAGTGTATGAGGTTTCCCCCTTCTCTGCATCCTCACCAACATCTGTCATTTCCTGACTTGTTAATTTTAGTGTGAGGTGGTATCGCATTGTGGTTTCAATTTGTATTTCTCTGATGCTGAATGATGTGGAGCACTATTTCATGTGTGTTGGCCATCTGGATGTCATCTTTACAGAAATGTCTGTTCATGTCTTCAGCCCATTTCTTGATTGGATTATTTATTCTTTGGGTATTGAGTTTGATAAATTCTTTATAGATTTTGGATACTAGCCCTTTATCTGATATGTCATTTGCAAATATCTTCTCCCATTCTGTTGGTTGACTTTTGGTTTTGTTGACTGTTTCCTTTGCTGTGCAAAAGCTTTTGATCTTGATGAAGTCCCAATAGTTCATTTTTTTCCTTGCTTCCCTTGCCTTTGGCAATGTTTCTAGGAAGAAGTTGCTGTGGCTGAGGTAGAAGAGGTTGCTGCCTGTGTTCTTCTCAAGGATTTTGATGCATTTTTGTCTCACACTGAGGTCTTTCATCCATTTTGTGTCTAAAACTGGGCATCTTTAAGGGCATCTGTTGAATTTAGGTAAAGACCACACAGCCAGAAGGCCTTCAGGGACACTGTAGAAGAACACTTATGCATTTATCACTGTGCATTGATTCAGTAGGGTACAGGATTGTCAGACTGTGTTATAATAGAATAATAATAAGTATGTTTAATGAGCACTTTCTGTGCTGGGCACTTTATATGAATTACGAGATTTCATTGGATCACAATTCTATGAGGACAAGTCTTTTGAAACCAAGGCTTAGAGAATTGAAATAAATTACTTGAGATTACAAACTAGTGAATAACTGGAATTGGTTTCAAACCAGGATTTATCAGTTGCAATATCCCGTAATTTAACTCCATATGGCTTCTGCCATGATGTTCATGGATATTCAGTTCTATGATTCTTAGATGTGCCATGTAGCAATCACTATACTATTTACTTGAAGATCAAATTTAATGACCAGGGTGGTTTATCTGAGCAAACTGCCATAAATATTAAAGAATATTTTTAAGTCATTTCTTCAAAGCTTAGAAAATAAAATGTCATTGAAAGAACAAGACTGGGTTAAAGGATGTAGAATCTTAATTAAAATAAATAAATAAGTAAGTAAATAGATAGAAAAGAGAACAAGTAATAAAACTAGGTAATTTGCAATACCAACACATTTTGTTACAATTCCTTTTGTCTCCCTCTGCCGTGATTGAAAGCATATTTGTTTTTACTCTCTCTTTTAAAAAATTGTAATCTATGTTTGTATTGTAGAACTAATTATGAATCACCCAAGTGTAACCAAGGACTGCTGAGGGCTCCTGAAATAGGACAAAGGAAATTCATTTAAAAAGTAATGTTGAGCTTATAGTTTCAAAAGGTCATTAGAAATGCTAAACCAGAGAACACTGTTGCCTGAACTGATACCAAATCTAATCATTTATCAGTCCCAGGGTTCTGAACATTTGACTGTCATCAAGCTCCTTAGGCCCCAAATAGAAAAATCAGCATATTCTACAATTTGAGTCTAGGGTTAGTATGCCATCTTTTATCACAGATACACCGGCCCTTTCCTCTGTCTCAGAATATCATGCTCAGTATGCATCCTAGGCAACCTGGGGGCCTTCAGTTTTCAGTCTAGGTGTCATCTTCTAAGTCATCTAAATCATCTGAAGTCATCTTCTTTATTCTTATTTTCTCTGTGGGAAAATGCGGAGAACTGATTTTTGTCAGACTTTCCTGAGAACTTAAAAACAGGCATGATGTAAAGATCTGTAATCAAAAGGTAAATATTTCAGTATTGTATTCCAGTAACTCCAAGTACCCTTATTCAGAGACCTAGCATAACATAGCATAACACAGCATAGTCAACCATTATTATAGGGAATTTTCTGGGTATATGAGGGGATTGGAAGACATTTGTTTCAACATTTCTTCTGGACTGTCCAGTACATTTAACACTAAGATGCAGAGGCAAGGAAAACAAAAAACTTTTTTCCTGTAAAGAGCTAGATAGTAAATGTTTTAGTCTTGGTGGGCCATTACAGTCTCTCTCACAGATACTCAACTCTGTTGCAGCACAAAGTAGCCATAGTCAGTATGTAAACTAATGGACATGGCTGTCTTCCAATAAAAGTTTATTTATGGGTCATGAATTTGGAATTTCTGGTAATGTATACATAGCATAAGATGTTCTTCTTTTGATTTTTTTTCCCTATTTAAAATGTAAAAACTCTTCTTAGCTCATGACTTTTACAAAGTAGGTGGCTGGCTGGATGTCCCACAGTCTCTAGTTTGCCTACACCTACTTTACTCTTTACTTTTTGATTTCTAGAAGAGAAGTAGAATTCTCAGTTTAACTTATTAGATTGATTGGCTTATTTGTTAATCTATTTGTTTATATCAAGATGCCACCCATATTTCTTTCCAAAGGTATTTAGAAGTAAGAATTGGCAGTTAAATTCTCACCTCCCTTACACATTTTAGGATGTTTTGTCTTAGTTCTGTGAAAAATGCCACTGGTATTTTGATGGGGATTGCATCGAATATAGATTGTTTTGGGTAACACAGATGTTTTAAATGTATTCTTAAAATCAATGAACACATAGTATCTTTCCATTTATTTGTATTATCTCAATTTATATGAAACCACAGCCTGCCCCACTCCAAAATAACAACAACAACAACAACAAAACAGAAACCAAAATACCCCAAAACCAAACCCCAGAACCCTGAATAGCCAAAGAAATCTTGAAAAAGAACAAAGCTCAAGGTATCATGCTCCCTGATTTCAAACTATAGTAGAAAGCTGTAGTAGTCAGAACAGTATGGTACCGACATGAAAACAGATACATCATCCATGCAATAGAATAGGGAACTCAGAAGTAAACCAATGCACAAATGATCATGCACATATAATCTGTGACAAAGGAGGCAGGCAAAATAGGCGAAGGATAACTTCAGTTATAAAATAAATAATTCATGTGGTTGTAATGAACAGCATAGGGAATATAGTCAATAATATCATAATAAATTTGCATGGGGGTCATTCATGATATATAAAAATATTGAATCACTATGATGTAGGATATTGTGTGTCAGGTTATATGTCAGCTGAAAAAAAATTCTTACCTCCCTTGGGAGGGACCTGATTTTGATTCTTGGCCAAAGTAATACAACATATACTACAGTAAATGGCTTTGGAATATAAAGTCCTGAGTTTGAGGCACTCCTTGCCCATGTGACTTTGAAAAATTATATTTCTGATTCTTATATTCCTCATTGGAAAAATGGGAATAGTGATTCTCTGAGTAGATTTTCTGTCATCTCTGGAGTGCTGTACAAAATATTTTGCATATTAGGGCATAAAGAGGTTAAGTGATTTACCCATGGTCTTATAACTAGTAAGTGGCAGAAGCAGGATTTGAATCCTGCATTCTTTCTCCTGACCCTACACTCTTCCCTGCTGTTTCTTCTGTTTCATATCATGGTCTAGTCCTGTGCCACACACTGTACTAACTATTTTATATATGCTATGGTCATTAATGAAATGCAAACTATTTTATGATGTGGATAATAGCAGCTTAGTGGTTAAGTGTGTAGGCTCTGAAGATGGGCTTCATGGACTCACTTTTCTTCTTCCCAACTCTGTCCCTGAACAAGTTACTTATCTTTATGTCTGCTTTTCCTGGGAAATATAATAATAATAATAATGATTATAAGCACCTTTTGAGTTTTGTGAAGATCAAATGGAATAATACATGTAACATACTTTGCGTAGTCCCAGCTTACAATTTTAAATCTGCTCATTCACTAACTTGCTTACTCATTCATTCATTTCTATTTCTTTGAATAGTGAAGTTGACTAAAAATTTAAATAATGCAAGCATTTATTTCCATTTAAAATATTAAAATAATGCATATATTTTGTCTCTCAAAGTGTGTTACATGAAATATCTATGTTGAGTTGATCTGGTGCCAGTCAATAAAAAATATACTAATATGGAGACTGACATAGATTTTTGGCTTAGCTAGTTTGATGTTGTGATACATGCCTGAAAGCCCAGTGACAGCATGCATGATAACTAAGAAAGTTTTTTGATTTTGATCTAGACAGAGCACTTGAAAGATGCCTGCCCTGAAGTTTAGCATTGAATGTATTAGTAAAAACTTTTATTAATTGGCTTATACTTGATGATGTTTGGAAAAAATAGAATTATGTAATAAGAGTTTCAGCATCTTTTGTTTTGACAAAGTATCTGTGAAAATACAAGTCCCACAATATATAGGAAAGTTTAGATGTATTTCTCAACTTCTTTCCATAGATTATTCTTTAAGATGATTAGAATTTGCTACTCTTGGAGAAAGCTTTGGTGTAAAATATTTGGAAGACCGATCTTCGTAGGTAGTTAGAGTAGCATTAGCTATGTGATCTGGCTAACAGTATAATATTTTGGCACACTTTCATTTGAATCACGAATAAGAAGTGAACTTAGAGGGATATGATTTCTCATTTTACAAATAAAGAAACAAACACAGACAAAATAACTTGCCTATGGTCAAACAGAGAGAAAAAGCAGGGCTAGAATCCAGGGATCTCATCTTCTAATCCCAGTTGCTTTCAGCTACCATGTGCTTTCTTCTGCATTTAATGATTCCACTTTTTGCAAGCCCTCAATAATTCACATTTAAAAATCAAACTAAATGAATACATTATTAAAAATATTATAGAGTTCCTGTTATAAACAGATCCATGAGACTTATCTTTTTATCACATTTTATAAAAAAGCCTTTATAGGGATGCCTCAGTGGCTCAGTCGGTTAAGTGTCAGCCTTTTTGGTTTCTGCTCAGGACATTATCTCATGAGTCGTGATCTCATGAGTCATGAGATCAATCCCCATTTAGGACTCCACATTCGGTGGGGAGTCTGCCTGAGATTCTCTCTCTGCCCCTCCCCTCACTCATAAACTCTCTCTTTCTCAAATAAATAAATAAATCTTAAGAAAAGCCTTTATAAGCTATATAGCAGGTGCCAGCCATTTTCATGAACTCTGCTTTATCAAAGGAATTCAATCCTATCTTTTACTTATGTGATATGCTAATTGATAGGAAAGATTGGCTATTTCCACTATTAGATTTGGGTTAATAAAACAGATACTTTTATTTTTTTAAAGATTTTATTTATTTGACAGAGAGAGACATGGTGAGAGAGAGAACACAAGCAGAGGGAATGGGAGAGGGAGAAGCAGGCTTCCCATGGAGCAGGGAGCCTGATGCAGGGCTTGATCCCAGGACCCTGGGATCATGACCTGAACCAAAGGCAGATGCTTAACAACTGAGCCACCCAGGTGCCCCCAAACTGATACTTTTAAAGAAAACCAATTGGTCAATGAACTGACAAAAGAGCAGGCAAGAATATCCAATGAGAAAAAGATAGTCAGTTCGACAAAATGGTGTTCAGAAAACCGGACAGCCATGTACAAAAGAATGAAATTGAACCCCTTTCTTACACCATACACAGAAATAAATTCACAATGAATTAAGGACCTAAATGTGAGACAGGGAACCATTAAAATCCTAGGAGAGAACACAGTCAGTAATCTCTCTTGACATTAGCTACAGCAGCTTCTTAGATATATCTCCTGACTCAAGGGAAACAAAATAAAAAATAAATTATTGGGACTTTATCAAAATAAAAAGCTTTTGCACAGTGAAGGAAACCGTTAACAAAACTAAGAGGCAACCCATGGAATGGGAGAAGATATTTGCAAATGGCATATCTGAAAAAAGGTTAGTATCCAAAATATGTAAGGAACTTAGAAAACTCAACACTCCCCCCTAAATAATCCAATTAAAAATGGGTAGAAGACATGAATAGACATTTTTTTTTTTTTGCAAAGAAGACATAGATGGCCAATAGAGACATGAAAAGATGCTCAACATCACTCACGATCAGAAATCAAATCAAAACTACAATGAGATATCACCTCACACCTGTCAGAATGGCTAAAATCAACAACACAGGAGACAACAGGTATTGCCAAGGATGCAGAAAAAGGGGAGCCCTCTTGCACTTTTGGTGAGAATGCAAACTGGTGTAGACACTCTGGAAAACAATAAGGAGTTTACTCAAAAAGTTAAAAATAGAACTACCCTATAATCCAGCAGTTGTACTACTAGGTATTTATTCAAAGGATTAAAAAATGCTGCTTTGGAGGGATACATGCCCCCTAATATTTAGCAGCATTATCTATAGAAGCCAAATTATGGAAAGTGCCCAAGTGTCCATCAACTGATGAATGGTTAAAGAAGTGTATATATATACGATGGAATATTACTCAGCCATAAAAAAGAATGCAATGTCATTTGCAACAATGTGAATGGAGCTAGAGAGTATTATGCTAAGCAGAATAAGTCAGTCAGAGAAAGACAAATACCATGTGATTTCATTCATATGTGGAATTTAAGAAAGAAAACAAATGAGCAATGGAGGGGGGAGAAAGAGAGACAAATCAAGAAACAGACTAACTATAGAGAAAAAACTGGTGGTTTTCAGAAGAGAGGTGGGTAGAAGGATAGGTTAAACAGGTCATGGGTATGAAGGAGGGCACTTGTTGTGATGAACACCAGATGATGTATGGAAGCCTTGGACACTCTATTATACACCTGACACTAATTTTACCTTGTATGTTAACTAAGTGGAATTTAAATAAAAACTAAAAAAAAAAAAAAAACCCACAAAACTAATCAAATCTTGATCGTTTGTTGGCATTTGACACTTGATGAATGGTTCTATATCTGAAAGGTTCTATATCTGAAATTTTTGCTTCTACTGGTAGGAAATAAAATTAAAAAAAATCTAAATATCAGTTTGACCACCTGCCCTCTTTAAGATGAGCTTCTACCAATTGCAGTTCTTCTAACTAATAGTAGTGCTAATGCCAGATTGGGTCTCTAAAGTAGTGAGAAAGAAAAGTGTTTTGCCAAGACAGTGGATAGTGAGAGAGAAAGGAGAACGTTAAGATACAAAATTGCAGACATTTACAGGTTATTCCTCAAGGGAATGGTGGAAGTTATTGTCAAGGAGAGATAGCAGACTTTGGACAAGATACAAATATTGATCCTTTAACTGAAACAGTGACTGAATCTGTAGCCTTGCTCGTTACAACAGTTACTGTGACCACTGAGAATTCTGATGCTGACCCTGGTGTTGTAATTTTCAGATTCTGAAACTGCAAGTGGAAGCATCATTAGGGAATATAAAAGTAAGACGGATTAAGGAGAATTTAACTGGGAGCCTGAAGTCAAAACTAGAATGTTTTTAATGCATCTTTAGCAATATTACCCCGACTTTTTTTTTTTTTTCTTTTCGTAAATGTGGTTTTCGGTATCTAGATTTTTTTCGAAGTTAATTAGTTTGATTTGTTCATCTCTGTGACTGTTTATGCACAACATAAGTTGAAGTAGGATTATTGCCATATTACCAATTAATTTGGTCAAAATATATAGTGGCATTGAATAATCCTTTGGGCTGGAATAAACACTTCAAAGCTTTGGCTAGCTTATTTATGATGATAGAAGTAACAATAGAAATGTATTGTTACAGATGTGGAGGAGACATATCCATATTTTTGTTGTTTATATGTTAACCAGTTGGAAAAGACAGAGGAGCGTTTCTGATCAGTACACCTACTCATCCCTTCATTCATACAGTACTTCTTAGAAGGTTATAATGTGTATAGCTCTTTTATGGAAGGTGCAATGAACATAATAATGAAATGTGTGATAGATACAATCTAATAACTCTGATAGAAGTTAACTATGACAAATATGCTGTTGTAATCACAAGTACAGTGAATGTTATGTAAGAGGAAATTCTGGTTGCTATGAGGTGAGTTTGTGGCTTACCAGGTGCTTATAGGAGGAAGTTAATTTATATTCTACTGCTCTCTTTGGTGGAGATACTTTGATTTTCCATATTCTGCATATCTTGGATCTGGTAGGAGATGTTGACCTTCTTCAATTCCCCATTTCCATCTCCTTACCGAGTGTTTTTTACCTTTTGGGGAAAGCCGTTCTCACCTGAGGCTCATGCTGTCCGGCTGGTCTCTTATCTAACCCTCCTCCCCACCCATTTATATTTTTTGAATGTCTCCTGCCTTAGTTACTCTAACTGCTGTCAGGTACTTCAGGTACTTTGAACATTTGCATAGTCGTTTACCCAAATTTCTGACCTTTTCTTCAATAACCTTCATTTCTAATCTCTGTTACTCAGTCTGTGGCAAGATGCTTAGATGGTATGATTACTAAGGGATGTTTTATCTCTGGATTCTTAAAAGTTAGAGGCACTTATTTTTACTGCAACCATCCAGTCTTTCAGTTTCTTTAGTACCTTGATGATGTATAACTTCTGTTCTTTAAATTCATCACAACCTCTAGTACTAGGCTCTATCTGACTTTAATTTCTTTTCTAGCCCCTGTAGATCTCAAGATGCATCAGTTTAACCCCTCTATTGCCTAGACACTTAAAGCTCTTTCCCCTCTAACTGTACTCTAACTTCTGTGCTACAATACAACCAAATATGATCCTTCAAAGGCCGCATACAGTAGACACATTTGGGTCCTTATTGAACTTATACTCTCTCTACTATTTAACACTGATGACGTTGCCTATACTCTAAAATGATCTGTTCCACAATTTTTTTCTGCTTCTGTCTCTTTACTGGCATTTCTTCGCCTCTCTCATGGCATCTTGTTTTTCTTGATATCTAAGCCAGCTTATCTTCTACTTAAATTTATCATTCTGATTGATTTTGTCAACTGACACAAGTTCAGTAGTTTATAAATTACATACAAATATACATTTGGCCTCAGCCTCTCTCTGCATCCAAGATCATTGTATTCAACTGCCACGATACTGTTTAGAGGTATTTCAGCAATAGCATTCTCCAAAGAGAATCCATCATTTCCCTTGTTCTATTCCTGAATGTGTCTTCTTTCTATATTCCCTATCAGCAGAAGTCACTACAATCCAATTATTGCTGAGGCTAGACATGTGAGAGTCATTCCAGGTTCTTCCTTTTTCTGCCCCTCTCCACACATAGAATCTATCAAAAAGCCCATGGATTAGTCTTCCTCACTATCTCCTGAATTTGTCCATTTTTATTCAGTTCCCGTTCATTCTGTTCAAGTTACCATCTCCTGCTTGAAATGTTGCTGTAGTTTCTTAAGATAGAGATAGACCTTAGGTAGAGATAGAGGTTAACCCCTAACTCTAATGATTACTTCTCCTATCTATCTTCTGTACTGATTATTATAAAATTAATAAATAATTAAGTACTGTAAAATTAAGATGTAATTTTTTCTATCCTTTCTTTAAATCCCACAATGATACCAAATAGTCAACAGGATAAAGTCCCAACATAGTATTTTCATATAAGAAGACCATCTTTTTCTCACTTTCATTTCTGATTTGTGTTACCTCTTACGGCTCCCTCAAATCCTAAATACTACAAATTCTTAGTCATGGAGAAAACTAGGCTATTTCTAGAGGTGCCATGCTATCTCTAGTGTTATACCAAATGGGTTCTGGAATCAGACTCTTTGAGGTAAAATCCAGTATGTTTGACTTTGGGCAAATTATCTCCTTTTTACCCTTTATATACAGATGATAATATTAAATGCCTTACAGTTGGTTGACAGGATTATAGTAGGTGTCTTCCTTAAAGCATTTATCATAAGTCCTAATTTATTTTGCTCAATTAAGATAGAAATAACAAAGAAATATCTTCATATCTTAATCCCAAATGCTCTTTCATTCTGAAGTGTCCTAAGCAAATTCTGGGGGACTAATTTCAAGTAACTTTTTCTCTAGGAAGTCTTCCATGACCACTTCCTTCTTTTTCCCAAATTCATATAAATTCTCCCTCTTACACACACACACACACACACACACACACCCCTATTATTGTACTGTCACACTGTATTATAAGTATTGGCTTGGGTCTTCATCTTCTCTTACCTGGACAGTAGCCTTAAAGTGGAGATCTGTATCCCAGTTGTTCAGTGCTTTACTGAGCATGTTTTAGGTGGTTGAATAAATGAATATGGGTATAAAATATAGAGCACTTCTTTTAGATAGTCCAAATCAATCTGTCCATATGGGCTACACTTGAATGTGACAGAATAAGAAAACATTATGTTCTTACTTTAATGTTGTCATGTATATGATCCTAAATCCTTATTAAAAAGAAATAAACCTAGGGGCGCCTGGATGGCTCAGTAGATTAAGCCTCTGCCTTTGGCTCAGGTCATGGTCTCAGGGTCCTGGGATTGAGACCCGCATCAGGCTCAGCAGGGAGCCCGCTTTCCCCTCTCTCTCTGCCTGCCTCTCTGCCTACTTGTGATCTCTCTCTCTCTGTGTCAAATAAATAAATAAGATCTTTTAAAAAAATTTAAAAAAAGAAACCCAAGTTTAATACATGTTTTAGTACTCTGAGATACTTTAGATTTAATGAAATCTTGAAAAATAATAATTGATAATAATAAAACAGTCTGGATTATTAAAGATAAAAGAATAACAGTTTGTTGTTAGGTGGAATTACATTAATAAACTATTTGTGTTACTCTAGATTGGCCAGTAGCTTTCTTGGATGTTTCTGGCATCATCAATGTAGAATACTCTCTGAATCCCTCTCTTTTATGCCTTGGTGATGCTGAGACTTTTTGGGAATCATGAGAACTAAGGTGACTGAAAATGGGATAATCTTTGTGTTCTTGCTTTTACATTGGTTCTTCCTTTACACAACTTTTCATAAATTTTCTGTAGATGAGCAGATGCTAACTAAAAGGCAGCCTTAGTTTTAATATCCTCTTATTGTTCTATTTTCTTTTGTTTAATTGAGAAGGAAGATGAGAAAACAGGACAGGTTCTCTGTTATTTCATATGGTATATCTGGCAGCTGGAGAATAGCAGTGGTTGACAAAATGTTCAGTTAATTGAAACCATGTAGTGGATATTGATGATCTCTCTACATTTAATGGAGAAATAAATCTACTGCTCGAGAAAAAAAAAAGTACAAATGGCTCTTTGGCTGATATATGTCCACAGTATCCTCTTCAGGCAAACCAAAAAATAATAATTACTTTCCCAGATGTACTATGTTAATGCTTAATTGCACTCTACAGAGCATCTCAAGTTTAAGAAAAATAACAGTGTAGCTTATTCCTTGATTTTTAACTGTTAGATACAATGAAAACTTACTGAGATAAAAACATTTAATTCACACAGCAACCTGTTGGTGACAGCAAAGTTACACAAATTCTAGCAGGGAACTATATATTCAAATGTGCCTATTCAAGCTTTCAAAATATTTGTAAAATAATGGACAATACAAAGGCTGTTTATTAAATGGGGCTATTATAAATTTATTTTTATTTTTGTAGTTTCTTTTTTTAAAGTTTTTATTTAAATTCCAGTTTGTTAGCATACAGTGCCATATTAGTTTCAGGTATACAATATAGTGTCTCTATAAATATGTTTTAAAACTCTGGTTACTCCTGTTTATATACTACTTTGGACCTATCGAAGTTTCAAATGTAATGGTTTGGGCAAATAAAAATTGTGGATGTTACTGTCAAATACCCAGTTTCTCTCCAAAAAGGGAAACATTTAGTCACTGATAGGTAATGCCATTTATCAAAGAAAAAGACTTTACAATGACAGCAAAAAAGTGGGACTGAAAGGACTTTGTATTAATTGTATTAAACTCATTATACTGATATTTTAAAAACTCAAGAATTCTGAAAATTGTCTTAAATTCCCCAATTTTAGCCAATTTGGAAATACTATTTTTTTAAAATTTTTTTTATTTTTCAGCATAACAGTATTCATTATTTTTGCACCACACCCAGTGCTCCATGCAATCCGTGCCCTCTCCAATACCCACCACCTGGATCCCCCAGCCTCCCACCCCCCGCCCCTTCAAAACCCTCAGATTGTTTTTCAGAGTCCATAGTCTCTCATGGTTCACCTCCCCTTCCAATTTCCCTCAACTCCCTTCTCCACTCCATCTCCCCTTGTCCTCCATGCTATTTGTTATACTCCACAAATAAGTGAAACCATATGATAATTGACTTTCTCTGCTTGACTTATTTCACTCAGCATAATCTCTTCCAGTCCCATCCATGTTGCTACAAAAGTTGGGTATTCATCCTTTCTGTTGGAGGCATAATACTCCATTGTATATATGGACCACATCTTCCTTATCCATTTTTCATTTAACTGAATTGAAAGTATTTATTTGCCTCCTCTTTTCTCTCCAATAAAACCAGTTAGGAAAATTTCTGCCATTATACTGTATCAAAACCATGTACTAGGTCCTTAGTTACAGGGCTTGATACAGTTTACATTCAATCATATTGATACAGTTTAAATTCAATCATATTAAAGTTATAATACCTAAAAATGCTTTCATTCTGAACTCCTTTCTACCTATTACACCCTGTTAAAATTCCTGTTTATCTGGTTGCCTCTCTACTGTTGCCTCCAACACATCTCCTTTCGTTTTAGAGAAATTTTCCTCTATGCCATCTCTTTTGTTCTTTCCTTTCTCAAGGGGTATCTTAAAGTTCATGTCTTCATACCCAGTGCTTGCTCCTTCATTGCTAAACAATTTTCTATGTGCTGAGAAATAGTATGAATCCTATAGGAAATCATAGTAAGAATCACACAGAAAGATTTCACTTCAAGGTATAATTCTCATTGATTACCAATATTTCTTTTTTGTTCCTCCCTCTTTTTCTTTTTTTTTTCTTTTTCTTTTCTTTCTTTTTTTGGTTTCAGGTGTAGAATTTAGTGATTTTGCACTTATATACAACTGCTGGTGCCCATCACAAGTGCCTTCTTTGATACCCATTAGCTATTTAACCCATTGCCCCCGCCCACCTCCCCTCCAGCAATCATCAGTTTGTTCTCTGTAGTTGAGTTTGTTTTTCGGTTTATCTCTCTTCCCTGATCCCTATTTGCTCATTTGTTTTGTTTCTTAAATTCCACATATGAGTGAAATCATACAGTATTTGTCTTTCTCTGGCTGACTTATTTCTCTTAGCATAATACTCTCTAGCTTCATCCACATTGTTGCCAATGATGCTTTCATGCAAAAAAAGATTCCATTATTTTTATGGCTGAGTTAATATTCCATGAGTTGTATTCATATATATATATATATATATGTGTGTGTGTATATATACACATATATGTATATGATTATTTCTTTCTTCTTTATCTATTCATCTGTTATTGGACACTTGGGCTCTTTCCATAGTTTGTCTATTGTAGATAATGCTGCTAAACATCAGGGGGCAAGTATCCCTACAAAGCAGTATTTTTGTATCCTTTGCGTAAATACCTAGTAGTGCAATTGCTGGATTATAGGGTAGTTCTATTTTTAACTTTTTGAGTAAACTCCTTACTATTTTTCAGAGTGCCTACACCAGTTTGCATTCTCACCAACAGTGCAAGAGGGCTCCCCTTTTTCTGCATCCTTGCCAACACCTGTTGTGTCTTGTGTTGTTGATTTTAGCCATTCTGACAGGTATGAGGTGATACCTCATTGTAGTTTAGATTTTTATTTTCCTGACGATGAGTGATGTTGAGCATCTTTTCATGTCTGCATTAGCCATATGTGTCTTCTTTGGAAAAATATCTATTTATGTCTTCTACTCATTTTTTTTATTAACATATAATGTGTTATTTGCCCCAGGGGTATAGGTCTGTGAATCATTAGGCTTACACATTTCACAGCACTCACCATAGCACATACCCTCCCCAATGTCCATAACCCATCCACCCTATCCCTACCTCCCCACTTCCCAACAACCCTCAGTTTGTTCTGTGAGATTAAGAGTCTCTTATCGTTTGTCTTCCTCCCAATCCTATCTTGTTTCATTTTTTCCTTCCCTAACCCCCACAACCCCTTGCCCTGCCTCTCAAAGTCCTCATATCAGAGAGATCATATGATAATTATCTTTCTCTGACTGACTTATTTTGCTCTGCATAAACCTTCTAGTTCCATCCAAGTCATTACAAATGGCAAGATTTCATTTCTTTTGATGCCTGCATAGTATTCCATTTGTGTGTGTGTGTGTGTGTGTGTGCCACATATATATGTGTCACATCTTCTTTTTTAAAAAAATTTTTATTTATTTATTTATTTGACAGAGATCACAAGTAGGCAGAGAGGCAGGCAGAGAGAGAGAGAGAGGAGGAAGCAGGCTCCCTGCTGAGCAGAGAGCCTGACATGGGGCTCGATCCCAGGACCCTGGGATCATGACCTGAGCCGAAGGCAGAGGCTTTAACCCACTGAGCCACCCAGGTGCCCCTATGTCACGTCTTTATCCATTCACCTGTTGATGGACTTCTAGGTGCTTCACATAGTTTGGCTATTGTGGACATTGCTGGTGTAAACATTTGGGTGCACATGCCCCTTTGGATCACCACATTTGTATCTTTAGCTTCTACCCATCTTTTAAGATGATTTCTTATTTATTCATTTGAGAGAGAGAGAGTGCACGAATGGAGGGGAGAGGGAGAGGGAGGGGCAGACTCCCCACTAAACAGGGAACCTGATGTGGGCACAATCCCAGGACCCTGAGATCATGACCTGAGCTGAGGGCAGACGTTTAACTGTCTGAGCCACCCAGGCGTCCCATCTTCTACCCATTTTTAATTGGATTATTTGTTTTTTGGGTGTTGAGTTTTGTAAGTTCTTTATATATTTTGGTTACTAACCCTTTATCAGATATGTCATTTGTAAAGATCTTCGCCCATTCCATTGGTTGCCTTTTTGTTTTGTTGACTGTTTTCCTTCACTGTGCAGAAGCTTTTTATTTTGATGAGGTCTCAGTGGTTTACTTTTATTTGTCCCTTTGCTTCAGGAGACATATCTAGTAAGAGGTTGCAGCAGCTGATGTCAGAGAGGTTGCTGCCTGTGTTCTCTTCTGGAATTTTAATGGTTTCCTTTCTCACATTTAGGCCTTTAATATTATGAATATTAAAAAAAATAATTTTGTGTCTGGTGCCAAAAAGGGGTTCAATTTCATTCTTTTGTATTTGGCTGTCCAGTTTTCCCAACACCATTTGTTGGAGAGACTTTTTTTTTCCCATTGAAAATTCTTTTCTGCTTTGTTAAAGTTTATTTGACCATATAGTTGTGGCTCCATTTCTGGGTTTTCTATTCTGTTCTGTGATCTGTGTGTCTGTTTTTGTGCCAGTACTATACTGTTTTGATCACTACAGCTTTGTAATATAACTTGAAGTCCAGAATTGTGATGCCTCCAGCTTTGTTTTTCTTTTTTCAAGATTGCTTTAGCTATTTGGGGCCTTTTGTGGTTCTTTACACATTTTAGAATTATTTATTCTAGTTCTGTGAAAATTGCTTAACACTAAACTCCATGAAGGCAAGTGACAGTATTATAATTAATATTAAATATGTATCTTGGGCACCTGGGTGGCTCAGTGGGTTAAAGCCTCTGCCTCCGGCTCAGGTCATGATCCCAGGACCCTGGGATTGAGCCCCACATCGGGATCTCTGCTCAGCTGGGAGCCTCCTCCCCCCCCCTCTCTCTGCCTGCCTCTCTGCCTACTTGTGATCTCTCTCTCTCTGTCAAATAAATCTTTAAAAATATATATATATATATGTATATATATATGTCTTGAATCACTTCTCTTGTTTATCTCAATTAAAACACTGAAGTTCAAATAGTTTTTCCTCTATCAGGCCCCTGAGTTACTCAGCATCTAGAAGTGGGAAATATGTAAGCCATTCTTTGCTCTTTGAGGGATTGTGACAGAATTTACAAGTGGTACCAAAAGGAGATTGGCTAGCCTGATGATTTCATCTGCCTGAGTCACTTCTGCATCAAATATAGCACAACGCTCTCTGTACATAAAAGAATCTGTGTGATAACAAATATTTGTACATTGCATAATACTCTCCTAGGCATTTCCCCATATACTCCCAGGATTTGTTTTTCATATAAAACTGTACACGTATGTAAAATATCATTACTATTCAACATATAAAATGAAATAAACACTATTCAAGGATCTTATCCACAGTCTCAGGGTTAGATAATGGCCTAGAAAGGCAAACAAACCAGACCTCCTAGCTTATAGTCCAGAGCTCTACCCACAAAGATGCCTTTTAACATTGTAAAGTAAGCATCTGCTTTTGCAAGTTACAAATGAAATTTTAGTTTAGTTATTCTTGTTCCTGTTTTTAAACTAATTGAAAACTAATTTAAAATTAACATACTCTTCTAAAGCTGATTTTACAAGATGCTTTTGGGATAGAAAAAAATTTGGTAAATTGAGGTGCCTGGGTTTCTCACTATCTGTAGCAATAATAGAAGAATTGATCAATATTGTAATTTCTTGCTCACAAGTAACATGTAAAGATAATGTAAAGGGGGTGTAGAATTTACTACTTTGTTTCCTTACCTTAAAAAGAAAAGAGAATATATGACATGAAGGGGAGCAAAATACACACAGATAAAAAAGCCTGTGACAAAATGTCAGATGAGCTGGACAAATTCAGTAGCTCTTGAATTGCCAGCAAATCCAACCCTTCGTCCTGCATGCAATTATGTTGAACCTCATCTCATTCTGTTTTGAAGAAGCAAGGTCCTATACAATAGACACCACACAATATAATTTCACCTGTTGAATTGGAAGGTGTTGAAATCAATGTTTACTGTCACTCAATCTGGATTCCAAGACATTTAACAGCTGTAAAGCATTTTTAGGCAGGTTGCATGGTAAGTGTTCATGGTTTGTCAGTTCAACATGTCTCTGATGATAACACAAACTAGGCTACCTATCTGGGACAGATACAGACTTCTGGCAGCCACTCAGATATTAAGAAACCTGAGAACATATAAAGTGCTTGAATAAACATCAAGAAAATTCATATTTCTTTAATGTGCAAATATTTCTCTGAGTCTCACTGTAATCAGAACTGTACTAGGCTCAAATTTAATATATCATTCTAATATTAATATTTTATTCTACCCCATTCACTAGAAGGTTAAAGCAGGAATTATCAGAAAAAAAAAGTTTATGGTTGGGGTCACTGATCTACAGATATCCTTCTTGGCTGTGAAGGGACAGGCAGCAAGTGGAATAAGTTGTCAGAATATGATTTCATATTCATTCAACAACAAAAATATCTATTGGACATTTGCCGTATCTCAGAAACTGCAGTATACAGTGGTAAACAAAACAGACATCCTTGTGTTGATAGAAGTTAAAGCCATTCTATAGCCTTTGGACCTTTTAAAGTTATCTGAGGGTAAGCCTTTGAAAACCAGTTACCAACATCCTACTACTGGCTAAATTTCACCTGCTGGAAAACACCTTTTATTTCATTATAAGAGCTAAATATGATAATTTTTCCCAGCATCTCAGTAGTGATCAGAAGATCTGCAATTCCTCAAATTAGTCTTCAGATTTTTTTATTGTGTGTACATTCACAAATATACATACCTCATACATTAAAAAAATGTATACATAAAGGTGGATATGAGCACACATATATAAACAGAACATATGCATAAAAGTATATGTACAGACATATATATGTATATGTGAAGTATATGTATCTGCCATTATATACATAAATATATATACATAAATTCATAAAACATACATATACATACATAAATGTATATATGCATAAAAAGCTCACAGATACACATCTGTCTCTGTGTATTTATGTAATCAGGGTAGTTTGAATAATGTTTTGAAGGATTACCAGTTATTCTCTTTGTTCCTGTATTAATAGTACTATGAGAAATAAAAAATTTAAAAAAATAGTACTATGGGTATGAAAAAGTGAAAAAAATGAGTGTTTTCAGATTATGGACAGACAAAATGATATGACATCTGGATTTTCCTGAAACCAATCTTGTATTGGGTACAATGAATGGAACTCGGTGGTGTTATAGACATAAAACATGACTGGCCATTTGTTGATAATTATTAAAACCAGTTCATAAGAATACAGAAATTTAATATATTAATATTTTACATTTCTGTATATTTGAAAAGATGAAATAAAAAGTTTGAAATATTCCAAAGTGGAAAAGAAAAACAAAGTAGAGAATCTTGCTTTACTGCAAATTTTGATTAAAGCTATGGTAATTAATCATTAATTTAAAATAAAGTAATATATTGGTGGAATAGAATGAAAGCTCAGAAATAGGCCCATGCCTGTATGAACACTTGTTTGACCATAAAGGTGTTATTACAAGTCCCAGAATGCACAGAAAAATCAATCACAGATGAATTATGAACATACCTGTGAAAGCCAAAACAATGAATTTGTGGATGCTTATAGTGTATCTTCATGACTTCTAGGAGAATTTCCTAAATAAGACAAAAAGGAAAAAAAAATAAGACAAAAAAGGCATTAACCACAAAGGGAAAGATTTCTCAACTGATTATATTATACCTAAGAATTTCTTATATTATACCTAAGATAATGTAATTCTTATAATATATATAATATAATATGTAATAATTCTATAACATAATATAATTCATATGTTGTACCTAAGAATTTCTACTCATTTAATGATGCAATTAAAGCATGAACATTGAGGGGCACCTGGATGGCTCAATTGGTTAAGCAACTGCCTTTGTTTGAGGTCATGATCTGCCCTTGTAAGGCCCCATGCTTGATGGTGGGAGTCTGCTTCTCTTACTCCCTCTGGCACCCCCACCCTCTTCGTGCTCTCTCGTGTGTGCTATTTCTCAAGCTAATAAATAAAATCTCTAAAAAAAAAAAAAAAAAAGAATTGTAAACATTGAAATTGAAAATACATTTACCTGACCACTCATAATGGATGGTGCATGGAGGAGTAAATGGTGTTCAGAGTGGATATTTTTTAGCATAAAGGAAATTATATCATTCTTTGCATTGATAGGATTTATTCATGGAGCACTCCCCTTTACAAAGAGATATAACCAGGGATGTTCAAAGGGCTCACTTTCATACATCCTCTGTTAGGGTACATGAATATGGGAATGATATGGTATCCTGAAGCTGGTTTGACATGTCTTCTAAAATAACTCTTCTAAAATGGATAGTGTTTTGATATAAATTGTCACTAATATTTTTCTTTTAATATTCCCCTCCACAGTATGGGAAATCCAAAAATAGAGTTAAGTTCAGGATTATAGAATTATATATATAGTTCTATAAGTTGTAGGATGTTGTCTGAGTAGATGGAGTGGGATGCTTGGCCACATGGAATTAATTTCCATGACAGGAAATGCAACTCCTTTGCCCATTAATGGACTCACCCAGCCCCACCGCACATAAATTATGTGGGAGTTCTACATGACCTGATTAGATGTCTATTAACAAGATGACCTTGTAAAACCTTTAAAATGAGAAAAAGAAATGATTCACATGAAAAAGCAAAATTAAAAAATAATGGAAATGGAAGGCTTAATCATTTAGTCTCTAATACTTGATGATGAACAGAGTGTATGCTGTATTTTTCTTTGTCCTTTCATTCTATTGTAGCAACTTATCCCACACAAAGTTCTTATGTGATTCTAATTCTCTTTTTGCTTACTTTAGTGTAACCTCCTCCTTAGGTCTTCTCTTTTTGAACATTCTCCCTTTAAATGGTCAAAATTACCTCCTTTATTGGTGTCAGCACATCCTCTGTTCCCTCACCACCTCAAATTCACATGCACTCAATGCCTCAAAATAGTTCCTAACATTTACTGGCTAATATTTAAACATTGCAAAATTTCTAACATCTCGTCTCAACTTTTATAATCTAAAAAAGAGATGTGTCATTATTTGGAATTGTTTAAGACTTTACTAGGGCCTCCTGTGATCAAATTCTTTGACTCTCATTTTAACCTGCATTTTATATTATTTCCCATGCATATCCCTCGATGTAATATTTGGAAAGATACCACATTTCATCTTTCTCCCCTAGTATAGTCACAATACTGTTTCCCTTTATTACTTAGAAAGGCTCTGTAGCATTGGCAATGAGGTGTCCCTTATTTGCCAAGAATCTTTATTTAAAAAAAAAAATTAAACTTGGTTATAATGACCACATGGGACAGCAAATCTTTATCAGAGTAGCAAGACTATTTTTTATCTTAATCACGTGAACAGTTATGAATTCATGAAATACTAAGGAGTTAAAATTAAAGAAGGAAAATGTAAACTTCCTTAAAAATGAAAAGATTGTTCATAAAAGCATTGAGAATACTAATTGTCTTCTACAAAGAGCCAAAGAGCATTTCTAATACACTATCATTTATATTTGATTATACTTGGATGGCTACATGTTATTAGGCAGGATGTAAACAGAGCAAACTTTGATATGATAAAGAGAATATTGCATCCCAGTGATGATGAGTTATATGAGACATAAATAGATCTTTCCTGAAAGTAGCATAGAGACTCGCAGTGGGTGGCAGTGTTACCCAAAGGTAACCCCAGCAAAAGAGCTCATTAGTTTCTCCTGTTTATATTAATATTGTCGCTTTTTACATACGATCTTCAAGCAAACCAAATGAAACAAAAGATTTCCTCCTTTTACCCTCTGCTTGACTCTCTGGTGAGCTGACTAGTAAAATCTAAGCACTAAAAAAAATTCCAATGGCGATGAATTGATCCATTCCTGACTGAGACTAAAGCCACTTTTACCACTTTAGCAGATTAAGCAACTGTTTATTGAATTTGGGGGTCACTTCACAAAAGCTGTTTGACCTCAGGTCTCTAGCTGACTGACAGAAATGTGGAAAATACCAAGATAGGGTCTGCAACTGGATGATATTTGTGGGGAGATAGGGTTTATTTTACCTGCTAGTACATGCTGGGTAAACCAAGGTGCTTTTTTTTTTTTTAAATAAGCATAAGTTTTAGTATTAGACAGCTATTTTTATATCCAGGTCAGTCATTTTCAACAAGTATGACCAGAAACAGTGACATAATCTGCCTGTTTTCTCATCTGTTAAACTTGAATCTTCCTCAGCCTGAAGGGTTATTAATGGGATCACATGAAACATTATATATAAGGCGTCTAACTCAGTGAATAAGTATGTTGATTTTTAGGATGCCTGGGTGGCTGCGTTGGTTAAGCCTCTGACTCTTGATTTTGACTCAGGTTGTGATTCAGGGTGGTGAGATTGAGCCCTGAGTTGGGCTCTGCACTCAGCCTGGAGTCTGCTTCAGAGTCTCTTACTCCTCGCTCTGCCCCTCCCCTTCGCTCACATGCCCACTCTCTTTCTCTCTCTCCCTCTCTCAAATAAAGAAATAATATCTTAAAAAAAGAAAAGGATTTTGATTTTCATTTTCTCATATTGGTGTGTCTCATTTCCTTAATACAAAATATATATTCCTTCTGTTCCTACACTAAACACTATTCCTTTCAGTAGTAACATGGTTCTTTCTGTAGTTAATGCTTTGGCCCACTTCCTGCATTCAGTCTAAATATCTAGCTTCTCACCTTATTCAGAGAGACTAGAATTAATTCCAGCTTCTCCCATCTGCCACTGGTTCTGTGTGTGATTGTATGTATTGCTATCTGGTGTGTTAGAGCCAGGATAACAAATGCACATACTGGCCTATGATACTCTTGGCTCTACTTCTAATTACCTCTTTGTTCAAAAGGAAGAAGCTATTTCTTTTCTGTAAGGCTTCCTGTATGATTTTATTGCCAATTATTCCCCATTATGCAATGAGCTTGATTGGCTTCCTGTGACCCAATCCACTATTTATTGTCATGGATCAATACGTTAGAAAATTTCCTTACAAGGAACAACCAGAAAGCTGCTTACAGTGGCATTATCTCAAGCCTCAATTTAATGTGGGTGGGATACTTTCCCATATACATTGCAGTGTGAAAATATGTATCATTGATGTGGCCACTGCTCTAAGCCCCAAATCCCAACACTACTGAATACATTTATTGTCAGTAGCTCTTCATAAACAAAATGAAACTACAAATTCCCAAATGATTAGCATACACTTCCTTTCTTCTCATTTCTATTGAGCTGGAAATGGAAACCATTCCAAAAATAATCAGATGCATAAAAGCACAGAATATATTCCATAGCTACAAATCAAAATTATCACCCTTTTCTTCTTATGTCATTTGACCCAGGCAAATGTAAGTAAAGAATGTTTTGCCAACTATTCTTCATTTTTGGTTCCCTTCTTTGGGATGGACTCTACCATTTGCCCTCTTATTTAAACCCTCTTGGGCTAGGTCTGTTGCAAAGGAAATTGCTCTGTGCCTGTTAGAAATAAATACTTTTAATTTTACCTCTTAATCTTCACTTTAACTTTCATCTTGAATTTCCCATTTTCAAGTATCTGACTAAATTGATTTGATGCTTAATGCTTGCCAAATAAATAATGAGGCTCTGAATGAGTCCATATGTAATAAGGCAAGGATTTCATTACTTCTAACATCGCTATAATCAGGCAATGATTAAATTATTTCTAACGTTCTTAATACCAATGTGAAAATATGCTAAAGACCCAGAACAATTTAAGCTTTTCCACCATGTTTTGTATCAAGCATTTCTATTTCTAGCAGTTTATCACAGTGTTGCAGAAATTGACCTGTAAGGGTTTATGCTAATGATAATGGAAAGAATTCAGCCACAGGTGTCCCCCTTTATCTAAGCTACATCTTTAAAATAATTTACAAGTTCCATGGTAACAACCCTAAGGACCACCAGCAGGAATGCTGATTAACATTTAGTAGGGGAAAAGGATTTAAATAATCAAACAATTTACAAATTGTAGAAATTTAGACAGATGTTCATCACATGGTTATTTTGGGAGGGGTTGGGAGTGGTTCTGAACTGAAAAATGTCTGCCTATTCTCATTTGGTGTAGAGAGAAAGAGAGAGAGACTTGGGCTTATCTTCCAAACAAGGGCATTCAGATCTATCTCTAGCATGACAGGTATTACTTCCAGTTTGCAGAAATTAGATTATACCCATTGCATCCAAGGGTGAGGCTTAACTCAGACCTCTGAGTTATGTTTGTAGTACATTTGGAATCTGACAGTAAGATTCCAAGACAGTAAGAATCTGACACCACCTAAGAAATGATTTGCAGCTTTAATGCGTGCCTGAAGGATGGTGATATTGATGAGGAATCTGTATACAGCACTGTACATCATCATTAAAAGGCATTTAAAATTGGCTTGTAAAATGTGGCTTTCATTGCACTCTATGCACTCTTGGAAAGATAAAGTAGGGTATTAAAATTATGATATGGATATTAATAAATATGGCTACTCTATTAGATCAGAATGTGGCAGTTTACTCTCAAAGCTAGAGGTTCTGTTTCTATTATCCATAAGAGGCGCTTTACAATGGTCTGGAGCCAAAACATAACTTTTCTGGCCACTAAGCTAGCCACTGGTCCAGAACTTTAGTTTAAAAGAACAAAATGTTCTAGTACTGTTTCTGTTGCTCATAAATTCCATTTGTGGGTTTATCATAGGCTGGGAGATTATTGAATTTGGACAGCATGTAATTTTAGGCTATCTGAATAATGTAATGTAAGGACTTACTGAATTGCAAACAATCCTGGCTTTTTCAGTTCAAAAACTGCCCAGAGGTGTGAGGGTGGAGTGAGTTGGAGGAGTGGTAAAAACTTGGTGTCATTCCAGGGGAGAGATCCAGTGCACTAAGATATACCTAATTTTTATTGCAGTCATTGTACATCAAGATAATTTTTAATATATTTTTATATTCAACCTAGCATTTAGTATGGAACATTTATTTTATTAGAACTACCAATTTAATTATATGTGAAAACAAATTAGCAAATACATGAAGGAAAACTGCTTGTGTATGGAAGAAGATAAGCCTACATTATGGTTAGTGTATTTATCCATTAATATAATCATTAACTAATTTAAGACATTTAGGTTCAACCAAAGTATCTCACTAATGTGGGTTAAAACATCTATGGTTTTCAGAACAGTTTCTAAATTTAAGCCTGCTCTCTTAAACAGTTGTTTAAACATTTTCAGCTTTCTCCAGAGTATCTACTTTGAAATTATATTGTTAGAATAGTGCTGATTGTCATTAAAATGTTCATTTTTCTGTAATAAATGGTATTTCTAATATATATAATAGTCTTAAAAGATGCTGGATGTCAGCTTCCTAAGTATAATCTGGTTCAACGAGCAGCTGAGCAAATCCATGGGATTTTAGAGAATGACCATGTAATAGTTCATATTATACTCTCTTCAAATTATTGCTTAGAGATTTTTTTTCTCATTTTTGTCTATCAGTTCATTACCCCAGCTCTTACTTAACATGTCATCAAAGAATCATTTTTTGACAATGAACTGTACGAAAACTAAAATCTTAAACATCTGCCAGAAATACTTGTACCCATTTCATATTCACATTTATATACATCTTTTTTTTTTTTTTAAGTTTTGCATTTGGGCATTCAGCCTTCTTTTTTAACTTAGATTCAGTTAGCCAACATACAGTACATCATCAGTTTCAGATATACATATTCTTTTTTTTTTTTTTAAAGATTGTATTTATTCATTTGACAGAGAGAGATCACAGTAGACAGAGAGGCAGGCAGAGAGAGAGAGAGAGAGAGAGGAGGAAGCAGGCTCCCCGCCAAGCAGAGAGCCCGATGTGGGGCTCGATCCCAGGACCCTGAGATCACCACCCGAGCTGAAGGCAGAGGCTCAACCCACTGAGCCACCCGGGCGCCCCCAGATACACATATTCTTTATATACCTCTTTTAATTTGTTAATCCAAGTCCTGGGTATTTCCAGGGGGAATTCTCTTCTTGTAACTTTGTGTAAGGAACTAGGATAAGATAATGGATTTCTTTCAGTCAGTCCAGAAGAATCCTGTCATGTAATTGAAACTTCCTGTAGCATTTGATATTGTGGATACTCCTTGTTTTGTTTCTTCTAGTTTGGACAGTATTTTTCTTGTGACTCTTTTTCTATCTCAGTGAATACTCCTCTAGGCGTTCCTTCTGCTCCTTCACTGGATGGTGTTCCCTGAGTCCTCTTGTCTTTCTCTTCTCCCTCTGCATATAGTCCTCAGTCACAGGAAAAAATGGTGATTCACCACTGGATCTCTCTTTTTTTGTCTTCTCCTCTAAGCTGAAGATCATTTTTCTTCACTTTGTGTTCTATTTAGAAATTTCAGTCATGCCTCAACTTTAACAGTTCCCTAATTAAATGAACCATCCGTTTTCTCCCTGACTCTGTTTTCCCCTTCATCCTTAATTCCTGTCTTATCATCTGTAATTCCAAAATATGTCCCTTTCTCTTGCGAATAATCCTATTACTGTTGAACTAACCAAAATCTCATCATCTCTTGCTTGTGCAAGTGCATCAGTTTGATAACTGATTTTCTTAACTTATTCCTGATATTTTCTTGACCATTAGTCATATGTGTCTGTAGTTATCTATTTTAAATTACTTTTTAATCCTTATTTGAAACTATCTGTACCTCAGGATAATATTGACTTCTTTCTCTTCCTATTACTCCTTCCAAAGCAAAACTCCTCTTTCTGACATCCCCATCAGAATGTAATAATACACTTCTGCTGTTTTCTTCTTAACTCTCTGCCTATCCCCATCATGTCTTTTTATATGCTTCTTTACACTTGACAATTCCATAAATATTGGTGTTTCAGAGTCTCTGTCTTCATATCTATTTCCCTTTCATTCTATTTCTTCTACCTTGGGCAATCTCAAATAGTCCTAAGGCTTATGTGACTACCTCTTCGCTGGTGAATCCCAAATTTGTATTTCTAGAACATATTGAATATCACTTTCATCCTAGATTCTTTATCTGTCTCTATTTAGAGATTCCATAGGAATATTTCTTCCAGTTTAACATGTACAAACTGAGCTCTTCATTTTCTTCCAAAGCACAACTCCTTCTTCTGAGATCCCCTCCAGAATGAAAATATAATCAGCCTTTGACTGCCAAGACAGAGATCTTGGCATTTTTCTTAATTCCTCCTTATCCCTCACTTCTCACATCAGCAAGTCCAGTCAGTTCCAACTCCTAAGTATCTTTCCACACTATACCCACTACCACTATCCTATTTAAGAAAGTCTTATCTTTTACTAGGATTATTGCACCAGCCTCCTATCTGATTTCCTTATTTCAGTTTTTCCCCTCAAGCACCTGAGTGATCTTTCCAAGGTACAGATATGATTATGCTACCTTTATGCGCACATCTTTTTTGTAGATATGCATTGACCTCAGAATAAGGTCCCTAACAATAGCTTAGAGAGCCCTCCAAAAAATGTCTCCATCTCTCTCTTCAGCCCAGTCTCTTCCCATCTCTCACTTTCTACTCTAAGCCTTAGTCAGACTGAACTACTTTTGGTGCCTTGAATTCCATATGCTCCCTCTTGCCTTGGTAAAATAGATTTGTATGGGCTACTTCATCATCTTAATGCATGTTTCTAGCCATATTCCTTTATGTTTTACTCCGCTGATCTTTCAAGGCTTAGCTTAGAGAGCACTTCTGGAGCCCTTTCCTTGACTTTGCAAGACTTGGTTAGGTGCCTTTTGGCACCTCACAGAGCACCTTCCACTTAATTTTCTAACAGTACTTAGTGTATCATGGTGTGCTTATATGCTTATCCACCCACTCTTCACTTGACTGTGAGTGCTTTGAGAGCCAGGGCTCTATCATTTATCAGACAAAGCACCTGACACAAAATAGGTGCTCTATAGGTGTTTGTGGAAAGAACGAGGTGAGATAGGAAATATAATTCAGATTTCTAATTATTTAAAAGTATAATTGCTACTCATTATCTCTGAGATATGCTCCTCATTTATCTCAAGAGAAGCCAAGGACCATAGATCTAGATTGGCTGTTGTCAATCTTATCTCCTGCCACACTCACATGGGTATCTGGCTCTTGCATATGAACCAAATATTCAAGTACCCCAGTTATACTGTGCTCTCTCTTGTGCTTTGAACCTTATCTTTCCTTTCTTCCTATTTGTGTTTTATCTATCATTCCAAATTCTTCTTAAATGTCACTTCTGCCTTTGCAGGGTGGAGTTAAGTGCTTTTTTTTTTTTTTTTAAGTACTTCTACTGCCCTGCACACCCTGCTAATATAGCCTTTATTCGATCATTTAATAATTTGCTTATATGTTTGTGTACCATCACACCATGAACTTCTGGGATATAGCATGGGACCTAGCACCCTGGGAATGGTAAGTGCTTAATAAATGCTCACTGATAAACAAATGAGGAGGGCAACATTCTTTCAAGGGAACTAGCCCTTCAATCTTGGTCTAATCTCAAACCACAGAATTCTTATCTTTAAGATTAAAATAAAAAAGAACTCTAAGAATATGCCCTTAAAAATCATGGAAGACATCTTACAGAGAAGGAAACCTTCTAGAACTGAAGACTACATAATATTTGTATTAGATCCTTTAGCCTTATAACCTGATAAGTAGGGTATCATTTCTGAAACAATCATGGGCAAGACACTATGCTAACAGCTTAAAATAGTTAATCTCATTTAATTCTCACAATTATAAGAAGTAGATTCAAGAATTACCCTTTATAATAATACCCTTTATAATACCCTTTATAATGAGGAAAATTAGGTCTAGAGTGGTTAAGTATCTTGCCTAAGGTCTCTCTGCTATTACTAGCAGACTAGGACCCAGATATGACTATCCCTTATGCACTACACCATATATGGAATGTCTTGGCTCAAAAAGGACATTATGATTTCTAAGGGACAGAATTTTTTTCTGGCAAATAGTTTTCCCCTACCATTATATATAATGGGTCTTTAAAACAACGGGTGAAAGAATTTTCTGTGGTTTGTACATACTCCGAAGCCTAGTAGGCAGTAATTATGATGATAAATAAAAGTATAGACCAAGTAAATTACTAATACTTATTTCCTTTATAGCACCTATAATAGTGTGTCATTTCCCCTAATTAAAATTTGTTGAATTAATGCATAAATAAAACAAATACTATATCATATGTCCCTAGAAAACCATATTGCAAATGGAAAAGAAAATCCTAAGTGGAATCATAGATAAAATACAAGCAATTTTTATAATATTGAGAGGAGAGTGGACCAGAAGTCCTGTCCCACTGTCAATATAGCAGAGAGTCTATGTTTTATAGATAAGGCTTCTAGAGATCACAGTGGCCCGCCAAGTATACCTAGGAGGACAGAGGGTTAAATACACTGATAAAGCAAGGCTATATCAGGCTATAGAAATTTAAGTTGGATAGGAAGGCAGCTCTTCCTGTGTAATTGCTTTCAGAGCTTTGTCTGCTTTCTTTGGCTGCTGATTGGTTCCTCATATAGCACACAAAGAGGGAATTGGCAGATATTTTCATCTTTAAGCCACTGTCTGGCAATTAGATTTTGCCAGAATCACCTCAATCTAGTAATAGAGGAAGCACCATCATATTTCCAAATATTTTACTATGGTGTAAGTACTATTAGTTGGAATAGTAAGTAATAAAAAGCTCTGAATTACAGAAAGTAGATTAGAGGTTACCAAGGGCTGGGAGTTGAGGGAAATGTGGAATTACTGCTTGATAGGTATAGAGTATCTATTTGGGATGATGAAAATTTGGGAAATAGACAGTGGTGATAGTTGTACAACATTATAAGTGTAATCAATGCCACTGAATTGTATACTTAAAAATGGTTTAAACATAATGTATGATAGTATAAAAAGTTAATGATGTAATGTGCCCCCAAACCACTGAATTGTAGACTTTAAATGAATGAATTCTAGGATATGTGAATTGTACTTCAGTAAAAGCCATTTAAAAAATACCTCTGTATTAGTTTTCCGGGACTTCCATAATAAATTATGACACACTGCGTGGCTTTCAACAACCCCAATTTACCTTGCAGTTCGGAGACCAAAAGTCTGAAATGAAGATGTCATTTGGACAGTGCTCCCTCTGAGACTGCAGGGGAGAATCTTTCCTTCCCTTTTCCCAGCTTCTGAGGCTCCTGACATTCCTTGGTTTATGGCTGCATCACACCAATCTCTGCCTCCATCTTTACATTTTCTCTTCCTCTATGTATCTTCTCTTCTTTCTCTTATAAGTAACTATATTTCATTTTGGGACTACTTGGATAATCCAGATGATCTCATTTTGAGATCCTTAATTATATCTGCAATTATATCCTTAATTATATCTTTTTCCAAATAAAGTCACATTCACGGAATCTAGCACATGGATATAATTTGGAAGGGGGGCACCATTCGATCCACTAAACACTCATACCTTATTGTAAACATTTGCTATGGTGGCAGGCACTAATGACAAGCATTTCTACCTCAACTATTTAATTTTCAAAACAAGTCTAAGTGAAATAGGTACTGTTATTATCTAACTGAACAGATGGTGTAATTGAGACTCAGAGAGCTTAGATAATTTGCTCAAGATCACATTGAAAGGAACCAGAATTGAGATGAAACTCAGGGTGATCTCTGAGTCTATACTCCCAGCCCAGCAATGTGATTCTCCTTTGACCATAGGGAGCGCATTGTGGGGGTTCTGATTTCTCTCTTGTTATTATTTACCCATTTGTCATCTTCCTGTAAAGTTCAATAATTATTGCAGTGAATATGGAGACCCTCTTGATCTCTTTCATGTGCTAAGGAAAACCTTCTCCTATGCATAAAACCTGGTTTTTCTCTGAGAGATAATTTAGATTTGGATTTGTCCAACTTTGATCTTAACAGTTCTCTGAAAATCTCTCTCAGTAAGAGCATAAATGTCATCTGATGAGATTTATAGAAGATGTATAAGTAGCTCTAATTAAACAGTTGGGGGTGGGGGCATGTCTTATGTTAGAAAATCCTCAACCAAGTACAAACCTTCCATTTCTTACTTCAGTTTTAAATGACACAGTAGCTCTGCCCCGCTAAAAAGAAGTTCAAAATCAAATATATCTAAGTGAGACATTGTGTAAAATAAATAACTGTAATAACTAGAGTTGGGTATCCTTTCTTTTTTGCCTAAATAACTTTTTATTAAGATAGCTTTTGAAAGCCATTTCTGTTAAAATTTACTGCAGTGGAGAAACACGATACAAGAATTACTGTATGTAGAAGTCATCTTCAATCCTGAGGATAATACAGGATATTCAGGGCCTAGGACCATCACAATTTGGTTACTCCAGAGTATCGTGTCACAAAAGATTAATGATGTCTCTGTTATATGGATGGAGCACTTAGGAGCTCAGTTTCCACCATGCTAATATCCAAAGGAGCAGTACTTCATAACTGTGGTTTTGTATTTCCTCTCTAAGTTTCATTTCCTTGCCTTTTCAATTTTACTTTCTGACTGTCTAAGTTAATTTTCATTGCTTTGTTTGGTCTTTTCCAGTTTAAATCTCAATTTTATGATCTGTCTCATGTCACAATCCATTGGAGCATTATTTAGTAGCAGCCCCCCCCACCCCCGCCCAGTTCATGGCCAGAGAAAGTGACAAAATGTCTTTGTTCTCTTACAGAATACAAAATGCTTGCTACATAGTATTCTTCATTTAGCTAGTTTTAATATCTTTTCCTAAACATTTCTTTATAAGTAATGGTCTTCTAAACTTGAAGGAAGAAATCAGTTTTACATAGGAAATGTTTACATAGGAAACAAACAAAAACAGGTGAGAAACAAATCTTTTTCAGAAAAAAGATAAGTGATTAAAGCATTAGAAATTATACTGTGGCAACCTATACATGTAATCTAGAGGATTTGAAACTTCACCAAATAATCCAGTATTACTGAGTATAGTCAGCATATTTTACATTTTGTCTTTTACAATTACATTTTTTAGTATAGGATTTCTCGACATTGGGACTGTTGATGTTTGGGACTGGATAATTCTTTGTTGGAAGGATGTGTGCTGTGCTATATGCACTGTAGGATGTTTAGCAGTTTCCCTCGCCCCTAACTACCAGATGCTCATAGCCTTCCCATTTCCAATTGTGACAACCAAAGTATCTCCAGACATTGCCAAAAAATGCCTGAGGAGCAAAATCATCATAGTGCTAAAGTGACAGGACTTTGATAATAAGGGATGCTTTCAAGTGTGTGTATCTACGGAGGTTGAAATTTCTGAAGCCCAGGCAAAGATCATTTAGGCTTCATAATAATTCAAGTTCTTTTCATCTATATTGGTTGCTTTAAACCATTAAACGCAAGTAGGGACTATATGCAGTTTGACAATACTATCAGGTGTTAACTTTTAATGATATCCAGTTTCAAGTAAAAATCTGGCACACTGTCAAACATTGTTAATAACTAGGTGCATAACCAGTCATGCAGCCTGTTTCTTATGCTCCGTAAAGACTTTCCATTCTTTTAGACCCCGGTATGAAAAAGATTCATTTATGTGGGGATGCCTGCAGCAGGATCAGCAAGGCTACTGATTGGATCAGACCACATATTCCTCTGTTTTCAGGAAAATAAACTTCTCAAAATACTTCCATATAGAGTAATAATCCAAAAGCATTCAGTAGTGAGCTTATCAATAACAGTTTTCAACAGTGTTCTCCACAAAACCACCTTTGTGGCTTTCCAATAATAAAAATTTTTAGTACCCTTTATGTTAACTAAAAAATACTGTGACAAATTTATATAGTGATGTTTGAAGCACTAATGCAGCCACCTTTGGAGTGTATACAACTGATTGAGAACCTTTAGGTGCTAATGAAACACCTGGAGTATGGATTCCTGATTAGGGTACTTCAAATGTTGTTCAACTACTCTTACTGTGTAGACGAAAGTTATTTTAAATAGATGCTCATCACGCAGTTGCTGCTGATGCACTGGAAAAAAAAATAAAAAATAAAATCCTTGCACCCAAGCTCGAATAAAAGGAGCAGGGCTGGCCATATTGGGCTAGGAAGACCAGAAAAGCAGGGGCCATTCCTTGAATTTTTTTGGAATGAATAAATCCTGGGATTCAAACATGTGTAGATTTCTTCTCAAACCAGAAGGTAGGACCTAAGTTAAATTTGAAATAATTAAGAAAAAAAACTATCTCTGTATGTGGAAAACGTATGACAGTTCTCATCTCTCCAAAGTGGCACAGCAAATCTATACCTGTTACATGGGTCTTCTCTGAGTTCTGTGTTATTAGTTCTAGGTTCTTTTTAGACCTTGGTAGTCTTCAACTTCATACTGTCTTTTTTCTCTTTATGATAATTATATTCTTTTGGCTATTTTTAAGTGGAAATTTTGGCAAAATTCTACTTTCATTGCAATGAGTAATTGGTAATAATAGAGAATAGAAAAATTTGCTCTCAAAGTAGACAATGCAACAAGTGATACATTTTTGTTTTGTCTCTCCTTTTAGCATCCAAGGCTGCCTCTGCATATGCTCTAGAAAGGCCTATGTATAGTGGTTCTTGCACAGAGCATGAAAGATTCACACTTTTTCCATAGCACATGTTTTGTGTGTCACCTTCACAGATGTCAAGACTTCATAAAGCTTGTATCGTCATTGATTCAGTCTATTTATTGTAAGATATATTATGAGAATAAGCCTGAAATTTGGGGGCTTGCTTTTACTCCAATTAATAATTCTGAGCTAGACTTGGTCATTATTTTTATCAAAATAATACTGAAATAGGACTTTTCAATCTTGTTTTGTTTTTAGAAATAATTGCATAATGGAGTAGAGATCTAAGCTCAGCATCTAAACTGGGCTCTAACTAAAATGAATTATTTTCTGTTCCCCTAAAAGATCTTGCTTCTAATTTTTTTGACCATTTGTTTGCAATGGCTTTTCCTCTACCTTAAATAAACTTCCTTTTTCCTCCCTCCCCCCCTTCCATCCCTCTTTCCTTCCTCCCGCCCCTCCCTTTCTTTCTTTTTTCTTTCCTTTGTGGTGTTTTGTTTTCATTATACAAGGTCTCATTATCCTGCTGTGCCTTTTTAACACCTTCTCCAGAAGTGGGGCCTCCACCCATTGTTGTTTCCTGGTCTCCCCTGAATTCTTTCTTTCACTGATGAAGCTATTTTGAAAGTATTCATTTTCCTAACTCCTTCTGTTCCTGGTTGCAGTTCTTTGGAGCCCTGAAATGTGTTTTAGTTATTATGACATTCTAGAAACCAGCATAATCTGTGGCATAGGATGAATATCAATTAATATATCCTGAATTGACTTGGAATTAAAATTCCAGTTTTCTTATAATTTGCATGTTTTTTAAAAACTTTATTTATTTATTTATTTATTTGACAGAGATGTGGGGCTCTATCCCAGGACCCTGAGATCATGACCTGAGCCGAAGGCAGAGGCTTTAACCCACTGAGGCACCCAAGTGCCCCATAATTTGCATGTTTTGATACTTTAGAATTATTTTTCATTTACAAGAGAAGACATTTTGAGGGAAGGTGGTGGAGGAGTCCCTTTAGAAAAGCAGTTGCAGTTAAGGGGTGTTAAATTACCTTCCCCAGCCAGCTCTGTGTGACAGGGCAGATGGCATGTGGTGGGACAGGCTTTGGGGAGGCTGACAGTAGTGAGGTGTGGCACAGAACAGAAGGGTGAGGGAGTGCAGTAATAAGAGACTGTATGTCATGATCTTCAGTAAAGTTACTAAGATCTTTACTAAGGTCATGCCTATTCAAAATGATATGGTTTCTTAGGAGAATAAAATGAGAACAGAACTTTGTCTCCAAATTTGATGTAGGAGTTCCCAGGAGTGCCCATGAAAAGGCCTGGAGATAGGGGGACAATGACAAAGTAAGATGGAAATTTGTAGAAATTGTGTTGGTGTGTGGGTAGCATGTGTATGTGTGCATGTGATAGTAAAATCATAAAATTTAGAGCATTCCACCCAAATTTACCTAAATCTTCAAGGGACAGAAAGACCCCCAGGTCACATCAGGTTATATATAACTTTACTTCCATTATTTATTTAGATTTTCTCACGTTAACATAATACAGTGGGCACAAATATTTATTATTTAGCATTTTATAGATGAGGAAGTGCAACTTTGAGAGGTTAAATTAAACTAGTAATAACAGCAACAACAATAGAGGCAGAATTATGTGCCAGACGTTATATGCTTCACTGCATTATCTCATTTAATTCTCTCAAATAAAACAAGAGGCTGCTACTATTACTATACTCACTTTATAGCTGAGGACACTGAGAGGTTATTTCCTCAATGTCATACAGGAAGTAGTAGACTGACAACCAGATCTGACAATTCTGAAGCTGCTATAATTACTCACTATGCTATTCTACCTTTCTAGCTTATGGGTCTTAAAATCCAGTGTTGAAGAACACTGTTTTTTTTTCCTAGTCCATTTTAAACAAATAAGTAAACAAATATGAAAAGAAAAAAAAAAGTTTTTATGAAATGGTTCCACCCTCCAGTTTAACATTTGCTCATTCATTTTAATCATACTCCATTACAACAAAGGAGCGTGGGGGTTCCAAGTACAGCCGGTAGCTTCCTCCATATTCAGAACTGGGCCCTTGTATTCCATCAACTAGCCACCTGCTCTGTTCATTCTGTGTGATCACAGACACAGCCAGAAACCCTGCTGTTCCTTCACCTCCTCCTCCTTTGCATTTCAAGAGTTTCAGGGTGCCAGCAGACAGGGACTCCTTCCTCCCACCATGTGCTGAGAAGGTCACCATCCCATCCCTCCCAAATGGTGAAAGTGAGGTATTTGGAGGAGGAACAGTTTTCTAAAGGTCATACTGTGGTGGGAGAGGAGCCCTGGGGAACTGGGTACCCTTCCCACCAGGTCCATCTGCCTCCACCTCAGCTCTCCTATTGATTTTCTAGTGAAGAGATCCAGTCATCAGGCACAAGGAAGACAGGTTGTAGCATTTGAGGATAATGGTTAACACTGGGGGAAACTGATAAAAAAGAAAATTTTTATCTGCTAGTTGATTCAGGACTAAAAATATTTCAGAAAGACCCCTTAGAAAGAGTTAGGCTCACCCTGTCCCCTTCAGAACTGATTTCTAGCAAAAAAAGGAAGTTTGAGGAAATTCCTCAATTTAGAGCATATTAAATAAATAAAAACCTAAATTGAACATGGCTAGATTTCCATTTCAGAAACTGATTTTTTTTAACAGACTTAGAATTAAAATCTTTTTATTTAAGAAGATGGGATAAGGTCTGTATCCTACTCACCTGTAGTATCCTAAACTTCAGTTATTTCCTTTCCTTCCTTATTTTTGTCATATCCAAGTATGGCTTCTATTCATTTGTAAGTTAATGTTTTTCTTAAATTGATAATTATTTAAAAACATAAATACTTTTAGAATGTTTCTAATTGCTTGTAATAGAATTTTCTAATACACGTTAAAGAAAAAATAGTTATTAAAGTTAAAACCTGTTTATATAACACCTAAAACATCTCACATGGGTGTGTACTTCCCACCTCTTAAACACTCTTCTCATTATCAAGGTGGAACAATAGGGATAATGTTCTATAAGTGATAAGGAAATATATTAAGGATTTGTGGAGCAGCTGTGGTCTCTGATGGATGTTATTTATAAATACTATATGGATGTGTATGCATCTTCTTTAATCTCCTGACTTCAATACCGATTATTTTTATAGGAAGGCCTTTTCTTTCACCAAAGTAGAGAGGTGGGTTTAGGAAGTAAAATCAGGCTGCACCTAAAGACTAAGTGCTCCTTTTCCTGTTGGCAGTCTGAAAAGTGAGAAGGAAAGCCATTTCTGTTCCATAGGTATCATTCTACTTAAGATATAGGCAGTGTTGCTGATTTGTAAACATGGGATCATGTTACCCTGTTTACTTAAGAGTTATATATGCTCTTCCAAAAAAAAAAAAGTGTCTAAATCCTTATTCACAGCCCTGTCTTGCTCCTGGTGCTGGCAGGTGGTGTAGTAAATAATTAACATTTCCTAAAGAGAGGTGTGGCCTTTGCCTTTGTCTCCTGGGAAGCAATCTTTAGGCTGTTGGAATGTCCTGCCTGTTCAGAGTATCTTTGTTTACTTTGGGACCTCAGGCCATACTAGTCAGTCTAACGACATGATTAATGATAAAGGCTTTGAGCCACAGGGTATCTACTATACTTCTGGAGGGTTTGGAGACTAAAGGTCAGGCACACTGACAGTCCACCATGTATACATGATTGATTTCCAGTAAAAACTGACCATCGAAGCCTGGTGAGCTTCCCTGGTTGGCTATACTCTGTGCATATTGCCAGACATCATTGATGGGAGAGGTAGTTTTGTCTTTGAGTTTACTGGGAGAGATTAATTGGAAGTTTCATATTTGGAAACTTCTTGGACTCTGCCCCCATGCTTCTTTTCCCCTTGGCTGATTCTAATCTGTATCCTCTCACTATCATAAAACAATTATGCGATTAACAGCTTTCAGTGAGTATTATGAGCCCTTCTAAGGAACAATTGGCCTGAGGTTGGGCACTCTATCCCTTAACATCACAAACATACAAAACACTCAATATATATGGAGGGGTGCTGTAACATCATTGACTATGAGCTTTGAAGTAAAATGCACTGATTCTGCCATTAGCCATCTATGTAATTTTGGACAAGTGATTTAACTTCTCTGAGTTTCTATTCATAAAATCAAAGTAATATTATTTTGTACATTATAGTGTTGTTGTGAGAAATCTGTGACAGTACTGTGCCAAACCATATGAGAACCTGAGGCAAAGAGAAAACTCAGTAATGCTGATCTATTCTTTATTTAAAATTTTTATATTCTGTTCATGGATATTTCATTAAAATTGGATATTTCATTGAAAAATAGTGCATTAAAATATTATTTATCTTGATTGCTAAGTTTTTTATGGTCCTTCAGATTTTGCACCCAAGGTAAGAACTTCATTCACCTCACCTTAGACTTGACCCTGGTGAGGATTAATAATAATTATTAAAGTAAATTATACAGCTGAGGGCCAGTACCATAGGTAACACTGAATAATATCTAATCGTTGCTGATGTTATTGTTGTTGATGTATGATTACTTTAGAGAAGACTATGAAAATTTATTGCTATATTAATGTGGATTAAGAGAAAAACACAATTATGGCAAGGGATTGGCAGTATTTTCAGTTTAAGAGGAAAGATCAGGAGCTTATTCCCATATGCGATCTGTGAAGACTGGACAGTGTGTGTGAATGTGAGTGTGTATGTGCTTGTTTTCTAATTTATTATATGAGAAATGTCAAATGAAAAAGTTGGAGGCTCTTTATGAATGTTAACAATTATAAAAAAGATGTTGAATTTGAAAGATTATCTTTAAACAAATAACAGATTCAATATTCAATAAATTGAAATGCTCATGAAGTATGACATTCTAGTTAAATGGATTTATCCTGAGAATTTCTTTCAGCTTTGGCTTTGGCTATTAAAAAGTCTCTGTAAAATGTATTCACTGACTTTCTTACCATAGTAACTGCAGTGGATGGAGCATAATAACCTTGTGCCATTGGTGTGGATGCTCATGGTCTTTGGTTCAAATTATGTTTATAGGTGTTAGAGATTGAGCTGTAACTTTTGAAACTGCACCCCTGATGAAAGACAACTTTTTCTACTATGACTTGTATCTTTTCTTTGGGGAAGATAAATACAAAATAAAGTCCTACTATAAAAATAAAATATAAAAATAATATTAAAAAATAAATATATGGCCTTTGTTCCAGTTTCCTGGCACACAACTCCCAAGTTGTTTAGAATTTACTGTCTATGTGTGTGAATGACATGGCCATGGAAGGTCTAGAGAGCTTCAGGAAGGGGGGGGGCTGATCATCAGAAAAATCAACCAAATGATTAGAACTTCGGTTAGAACTTTTAGCAGCCCCCATACCCTCCAGAAGGGGAGCTGGAGGAGATTAAGTTAAATCACTAATGGCCAGTGATTTAATGTCACGTTTTGTAATGAAACGTTAGTAAAACCCCCTAAATGATGAAGTTTGGGGAGATTCCAGGTTGATGAACCCTTCAAGGTGCTGGGAAAGTGGTATGCCTGGAGAGGAAATGGAAGCTCTGCATGCCCATACCTGATCCTATGCATCTCTTCCATTTGACTGTTCCTGAGTTATGTTCTTTATAATAAACCAGTAAATGTACATAATATATATTCCTGGGTTCTGTGGGTCATTCTTGCAACTATAGAACTTGAGGAAGGAGTCATACCAAATTTGTAGCTGGTAGGTGAGAAGTACAGGTGGCCCTTGGGACTTCTGAGACTGGCATCTGAAGTGGAGGCAGTCTTGTGAGACAGAGCCCTTAACATCTGGAGTATGCATTAAATCCTGACAGTGTCAGAATTTCATTGTTTGACATCCAGTTGGGTGTTGGGAAGTCATAGATCTGGTAATATAACTTAGTTGAGATTTCCCTTACTGAGCTTCTTCAAATGGTTTGTGGTTATTCCAGTTTTATAGTTGTATAAACCCATTGGCTATGGTTAGTCTTATCTGTGTTTTCCTATTATTTCTATTAATTTCCTGAAGTGAATTAGCATTTCAGTAAGACTTTACAAGTGAAATAACCAATTGAATTCATATAAATAAAGTCATCACATCTTGTAATGTTGTATAAATAATCAGTTATTGGGTAAGTTTTCCATTAATTATAATGGCATCACTTGTACGAAGACAAGACATTTCTATTTCTAAAAGACCTATGCAGTCTGTTCATGCATATACCCTTGAAAACTAAACTCAAGGACATGGGAAGAAAAATTGGGAAATGAAAGGAATATGTGAAGTTAGAATCAGTGTTATTCAAAATGTGATGCTTGAACCAACAGCATTCATATCACCTGTGAGCTTGGTAGAACTGCAGATTCATCTGCCCCGCTTCAGTTTATGGAATTGTAATCCATGGGGTGGGGCCTAGGACACACTGTGTTTTAACAGCTCTCCAGGTGATTCTTATGTACTGCAAAGTCTGACAACACTGCTGACTATATAGTTTAGTCAAATATAAGTTCAGGTGAGTAGGTCAGCAGTAATGAGATTCTCAGATTAAATGCGAGGGTGATCAACTCTCGCAGTTTTTCTGAGACTGAGAGGTTTTCTGGGATGCAGGACTTTTGGAGCTAACAAGTTACAGGTAAGTCCCAGGCAAACCTGGACAAATTGGTCATTATGGTGAAATGATTCTGTGCCTATTGTAGAAGCTAGACTGTCTTGCATTTCGTTTTGTCTCTGTCAGATATTCTTTATTCCCTGACTGATTTCCCTTAGGCTCTGGGCATGACCAAATTAATATGGCTATCTTGTGGGTCATAGATTTGGGGAATTCAATAAGGTAGTTAGTTAGAGTTGACATTTTGTTCCTGCGGTAACTGCTGGAGTTTGATTACACTGGAGTGTGTGATCCATAACTTGCTTCTCTGCTTAATTCTTTCTCACTTCAGTGTTACGTGTGCAATAGGGCTCAACAAAGGCAGAAGCTGGGAATCATTTTAAAGTTCTTGAAAGTCACTTAAATTTGTTGACTTTATTTTTTGATGTGTTACTCTATTTGCTCTCATCCAGGTTATTTTGAATCCTTCCTTTCATTTCTTGACTGAGCAGATATCTTCATTAAAAGTATAAATTTGCACTTATGTCAGTGAGGCCAAAATTTTCAAAGTGTTTGTTGGGCATTAATTTCATTTGTAGAGATTTTGATAGTACTGTTAATGCTCCTCAGAGTTGATTAATAGAATTGACAGCTACTAGTAATTACGGGTGCTGTGTTTAAGTGTGGCTTTATTTTAATGCATATCTTGAAAGTTTATTTCTCAGGATATAGAGTAGAAAATGTTTCAAAGAAATGAGTTTCATCTTTTGTGAAGTTCAAAGCAGATACGAAATAAAACATTTAACAATTTGTGTCTGTCTCTAATGAAATCTAACGGGTTGGTGGGTGTGTTTCTTCAAACATAATAACTCTGTACAAATTATTTGTTTTTAATGTCATAAAACCCATGTTATATTACTTGCTTTTCTTAAAGCTCTTACAATGAAGACTCAATTATGTTGCATTCACAAACAATTAGGTTTGACTATTTGAATGTAAACTATTGTTGCCAACATTTTGCAGCATTTTTTAACCAGTAAAAGCAGTTTGCTTTGTCTATTAAAATGCTCATTTTGTAAATTGTTTTTCATGTGATTTAGGCTGTAGCACAAATGCTTTCTCTCTCTCCCTCTGCAGTTAATTTTTTCCCTTTTTATCAACACAATTTACTGGATAAATACTTTGAGTTATCTCTGAATTATGAGCTTTCTCTATTGAATCAACAACTCAGTTTTAAGTATGAGAGAACTCTAGAACCCAGTTAAATGGAAGAGCCATCTCTCAAGACTCTAATATGCCCATTTGGCGGTCCCTGAGTCACTTTAATTTCCAGTGTGTGTCAGTTTGTGTGCTCGCTCTGATCCATGAACATTCTAGGGTACATTCTAGAGTTTGGCCTGGCCCAGAAAGGTGGGTTCTCTGTTATTCTGGGAAACATTTTAAAATTATCACATATGATGAAAATTAGGTGAGTCTAATTAACTACCAAAAATCTCTTAGGAAAGTGGTACATTGGAGACCAACATAGTACTGTTACAAGTATAACACACCCTTTCTCCTAATGACAGAAAAGATTGCTTGTGTTTGATTGAGCACCAGGTGAAATACTGGTATATTCACTGGTCATCATGAGCAAAACCCTACATTCTCAGATATTAGGATCATGCTCAGCATGGTGATCTAGGTCAACAGTATATGAGAGGCGTATATATTAGGACCATCTGAGGAGACAAGGGAGTCAAATCATCTCACTTCCATTCTGTATCTACCTGCCTCAAGGCCAATGTCAGACAGACCTGATTCCTACTTAAATTGTCATTCATTCTGTCCTCTTCCCTTTGTGTTTCCATCGTTATCTCTCTAATCTCATAATCAACCCTTAAGAATTAGGTCTTGGATCTTTGACAAGTAAGTTTAAATAAGTTTGTTGTTTTTTTTTTAAATATTTTTATTAACATATAATGTATTATTTGCCCCAGGGGAAAGGTCTGTGAAGCATCAGGCTTACACATTTCACAGCACTCACCATAGCACATACCCTTCGCAATGTCCATAACCCAACCACCCTATCCCTACCCCCGAACCCCCCAGCAATCCTCAGTTTGTTTTGTGAGATTAAGAGTTTCTTATGGTTTGTTTCCCTCCTGATCCAAGATGGGATCCGGAAGTTTAAATAAGGTTTAATGACACTCCCATGGTCATTCAGAAAATAAGAAGCAGTGTCAGCTTTTGAATCCAGCTCCCTAACACTAAAGCTTTTACCCTAGGCCCTGTGTTATAATATAAAACATGCCCATGAGTATAGTCAGCCTCAGCAGTGTGGCAGTATGTGAGGGGGGAAAAAAAAGCCGTAAACATAAAGTAGTCAAGCACCTGGAAAAGTACATTTGGTGAGAATTATGTCACTAACAATCTTATAACTGTAGTGGTCTTAAATATATCTGCTTAGCCATGTACCTTGATTGCTTTTCATTCTAATTCTTAAACCCCTGGGACTAGATTTTCAATGTCACCTTTCCAGCTGAGAGCAAGTTTTGACATTACTATGGCTCTGATAATGGTTTAAAAAAATTGTTTGATAGCTCTTCCCAAGTTGAAACCAGTGACTAATTAAAGACCTTACCCGTAGTGTAATATATATAGTACATTACACTACGGGTAAGGTCTTTAATAGTGTGCATTCACTATTTGTAGTGAATGGTACTTTGGGAATTGGAGGGACTAATTTACTTGTAATTTACATAAAACTGGAACAAGTAGGACTGCCCAATATCCTTCAGTTATACCTGTGTTTGCCACAGTTATCTTCAGGTGTCTTATTAATTTTATAGGCACAAAACCTACTTTGAAGTTTTCTTTGCCAAAGTTCAGCATGTGTATGTCTATTGTTCCTTATCTGAGGTCTGCTTTCCAAGTTAGAATCCAAATATAAATGTATTGGGCCACTCTTGTATTTGGAGAATCATGATGTAATATATGAATGCAATGATCCATAAATTCAGTATAAACTTATAAGCCATCAATAAACTTGGAAGGTACTGCAGTTGCTACTCAAAGTCTTAGGGCTTCACGATATACCAGCTTTTGCTTCATTTCAAAATCTTTTTTTTTTTTTGAGAAATGAAAATGTACTAACCTTTCATCAAAACAAAATAATGGTGGGATCCTACTTAATTTATATTCAGTTAGGGTAACATATTTATTCTGGTACCAGATGTAGAGTGTTAATGGATTAAAGTATATAGACAAAGTGGGCAATTGTACTGTAAATGTTACTTAAGTGAATTTGGCCTGCAAGGGTATTATTGATTTATTTTATCTAATTTAGTTTGTACTGCAATTCAAGCTCAACACTGAGGATTGAAATCATCTGTCTTCTATAGGTGAAATGACTTCAGATCTCTAAGGAACTAACCTAAGTGAGTAGGAAGTCTCTTCCTTTGAGGAAGCAAAGAGGGTGGAAATATTTTCCAGTGGGGTGAGGATGTGGGGGGAAAATGTTCTCCTCCCAAGGACACTAGGAAATCATATTCCACCAGGAAGAAAACATGCAACCACCACTCAGGGAAACATTTTGATTTCCTTATCAATATTAAAACAATATCCTCTTAATAGCTGAAGAGTGGTACTTTGCTAGGTATGGAGCTCAGTGATGTTCCTTATCATCGATCACTTTGTAAATCAGCACAACAGGAAGAAAGGTGCCCTTTTTAGCCATTGTACAAAGCACACTATTGAGGGTTTCATGTTCACTTCCTCCATATTCCAAGTGTCCAGGCTTATGAATCAAACAGGGTGCAGTGAGCACAGAAGAACAAAGTATCTCTTTATCTTTTTTAAAGCTATTATGAAATTGCTTAATGCTAAATTTGTTGTTGAATGTTTGAACATAAATGATGAAGAATATAAAGTTCGTGCCATTAACCAATTGTGAGAATATTATATTATATGGCTCTAATCCCCCCAATTATGATAGCCTGAATTCATGATGATTTTAAAGAAAAAGAAGGCACTAAGTATTTAAAAAATTGGGTTGTCAGGAAGTACACAACTGGTATACTTCATTAGTTTGGGTCCTCTGACATATCGCTGTGAAAAAAGGAAGGATTCATATCCTCTTCAATTAGGGATAGGGACACTGAAGCCTCAGGAAGCTTGGTGATCAACTCCAGGGCCACCTAGGGCAAATGTAACCAGTTTTCCAGGTGGGAAAACAATACTACACATCTATACTTGTCCCTTGGCCTCTCTGCTTCTAAGTTGCGAAGAGATCTATTACTAAACAAAATAGTCAGATAGCTGCCAGGAGCCTTTGGATATGAAGTGTCTAATGACTCCCTGTAAAATGTCCCAGACCTGAGACATCTGTTCTGGAGGTACAGTCCAGATCCATACCACAGTTTCAAGTTAACAACTTATTTCCTTTCCTTTTATTTCATTTTTTTTTAAGTGCATAGCAGCTGTCTACATATTTCAGAGGACAGACCTTGGTTTAAACATCAGCCAGAGAATGTTGTATAGAAAACTCTCACAATTCACTGTGTGTGCTAATTAGAAGCTTCTTACACAAGCACATGGATTCATTTATACACTGATGAATTTTCAGTTGCCAGATAGCTCCAGTGAGAAGACCAGGAAAGTAAAAATAGTCAATCTAATGAATTTAACATTTATTTTTATGCAAGCTGGTTAATTTTTAGAATTGTTTTGTTTTTTTGAAGAATGATTTGCATGTGCAATGCATTTGTTTTATGAGACTTGAAATACTACTTCCTGGAAAAGGAAGACAATTTTTCTTGATTGAGAGGCATCCAGCCACATACCCAGAGTTAAACCCAAAATACCAGAAGTGAAAGAAGAGAGATTGTACCTAGGTCACACATTCATAAGACTTGAAAGACAGAATAAAGAGCATCAGAGAAAAAGATCAAGGTGACTTATGATTTCACTGCATCATCATCATGGGGTAAATTTGTCTCCAGTGTGAGCCCCACAGCTAACAAAGTATAGTCATTTTGTTCCCTTTCTGTTGTATCCCTCCAGTCTGGGATAACAGGCAAATGTCAGTCTCCATTTCCCACAGAAAAGCAATTTCATATGCTGTTCTTTTAAAATATTTCCTTTCCTTTTCCTTTGTTTTACTTGACCTGTTTCTGTTTAGATACACATAAACAGAAATACATGTTTATCTCCATCCTTCAAGCATGTGCTGACATTTTTGAGGCATATGACAGAGAAGATCATGGTCTTAGGCATTTCACAACCATGTGGGGGAACCATATAATTAAAAAGAAATGAGTTTATAATGAGGATAATTATAAGTAGAGAGAATTATTAGATAGACTCTAAATATAGCATGACAAAGAATTATTGGGTGGAGCAATTATTTTATTGCAATAAAATGTTGATTATAAAAAGGCCTCCTCAAGGAGATAAAGTATCTGAAGGATGGAAGGAAATAACCATGCAATGCTTTGAGGGAATGATCTTCCTGGAGAAATGTTCTTCCTGGAGAAAAGAACAAATACAGTAGCCTTGAGACAGGGCAATTTTTAAAAAATGGAAAGAAAGTAATAAAGTTTAGAGCATAACGATCATAACTGGGCTAAGTGGAGTTTGGTACAAGATGAAGTCAGGGAGATGAACAGGGGCTAAATCATGAAGAATCTTATTGGTCTTTGAAAGAAAATACTTGTATTTCATTCTTTATTTAAATTTTGATATCGTTTTCTACATAATACCTATGTGGTGAGCATTGTACCAGGTACTCTATAGGCACTATTTCGGGTACCTTCACAACAACCCTGCAAGGAGGGCAACAATATTACTATTTTGTGGGTAAGAAAATGAAAACTCAAAAAGGTTAAATAAATTTCCCAAGATTATTTAGCTAGTATGAAGCCAAGATTCTAAGCTAGATCTAACTCCACAGTCTGAGCCCTTGTCTATTCTTCCCCTCTGCTCTACTTTTCCTCTATCCGGTTTCTTAGATATGCATATGTCTTTCATACACATATTCTTGTTAACTCCTATTTATTCTCCAGGAAACATTTTGTCCCCCCTCCTCTATTTCCCGCTCCTCCCCCTTTTAAACCTCATCTTCTACCAGTTTTGGATGACAGTGCTGTGAGGGACCATAACACCTTTTGTTTTCCTGTATCATCACCAGTATCCCACTTTGGTTGTTATCTTTACCAGTCATCCTCACTACACTGTATCCCACATAATAAGAAAGACCGGGTCTGTGACAGCACCCACAGGATCCCCTAGCACCCTGTGTGACAAAGAGTAAATGCTGAAATAGTGAGCACTAAAAAGAAAATAAATGAATGATGCTACCAGATTCACAGGACCTTGAAGTACCATAATTGAACTAACCAATTCAATAGCTTCAAAAATGATATGGCAGTGTATATATGTATACTATTGATATTTAATAGTGAGCTATTAAAACTCCTAAAATAACACAATATAGAGTAATAAGTGCACTTTTGGTCTCCTTGCCTGCAGTCTCTCAGTGTTTTCATTACCTCTCCAAACCACACAAATCTAGAATTTATAGGATTTAAAGGGAATGATGCAGTAGTTTTAAATTATGTGGATTCACATCCTAGCCTGGCCTCATATCAGCAGCGAACTTTAGTTTTCTCATCCCCAAAGTTGTGCCAATAGCTTGTACCATTTTATGAGCACTAGAAATAATATAGGTAAAGCACCTAGCACAGGGATCAGGAGGTAACAGGTATGCATCATAATAATACTCTTCTTAATAGTAGTATTGTGCTCTCATCTTTAGACCCTTGAAGTCATTCCCCATTGCCAACCCAGCTAATAAAATTACTTTGTGTGACCTTTGTGAGTCCCACAATTAGTTCTTTCTTTTCCAGCCTTAAGTTCCTCTACATTCCTCTGATTTCCCTTATCCATCCAGGTATCCAGCTTCCTTGTCTCCAACATGCTTGGAGTCTTCAAGCCTTCCTGCCTTTGGTTATGCTGTGTTAATAGGCTGGGTAATTTTTTACCTGCTGAAATTTCTTTCACTCTAAAAGACCATGTTGGATTGTGTGTATAAGAACATGGCCTTCACCTGGGTGGCTCAGTGTGTTAAGCCTCTGCCTTCGGCTCTGTCATGATCTCAGGATCCTGGGATACAGCCCCACATCAGGCTCTCTGCTCAGTGGGGAGGCTGCTTCCCTCTCTCTCTGCCTGCCTCTCTGCCTACTTGTGATCTCTGTCAAATAAATAAATATACCCTTACAAAAAAAAAAAAAAAAAAAAAAAAGAACATGGCCTCCAAATCCAGTCTACCTGGTTTAAATCCTAGCTCCTTTATGTACCACATCTGTGACCTTGGGTGACTTATTTAACATCTGTATGCCTCAGTGACAGTAATATAATTAGGATTGGAAAATGTTAATCTCTCAGGGTGACAAGGACTGAAAGAGTTCACGTATGTGAAGTACCTATAACAGTGCCTGACAAGAAGTGAGCATTGCATGGAATATTAGCTGTCATCATCATCATCATCATCATCACCTTTTTCCAATATTCCTCTGTATGCAAAATATTTTCTCCTATTATTTGTGAGAATATATGCTCTTTCCTTAGTGTTCTACCAACATTTCTATTGTATCTTTATTACAGAGCTTAAAAAATTATGTTTAATATTATAGTGTGTGACTTGAATGCTTGCCACCCCCATAAAATTCTGTTTCTTTAATGCAGAAGTCATAATAAACTCTTTTTCATCTCTTTTATTATCACAGGGCCTTAGAACAGTGTTTTCTCAAATACTGTATACCAGGTAAGTGTGAAATGAGTAAGAATGGATATGTCTAATTTATTTATTATTTACTTGCTCATTGTTTGTCTTCTTGTATGAGAACAAAAGCGTTGACCCTGTCTGTCACTGCTGTAGTCCCAGAGTTTAAAACAGTGGCTGGTATAAAATAGGTACTTAGGAAATATTTGTTGAATGAAAGATGAAAAAACAAGATGAAACTAATGAGAGAATCACTGAATGAATGGATCAGTCAATAAATCAAGATAACCATATTTGGGTTTCTTGAAACTCTCTCTTTAGTGAATTAGAAAATATGTGCTTCAGCCCTTAAGTTCTCCGTGTATTTCCACACACAAACATATTATGTGTATACAGATTGCAAAATTGGAATCATTTCCAGAATCAGGGTGTAAATCGGACATGTGCTTAACTAGGTGGCAGGGAGATATTTGAACAGAAATATCTTGCCTAGAGAAAAGCAGGTGGAATTTGCCTTTTCAACATTTTTGTGCCAAGCCAGATAATTTACTTCTCACCTGGGAACAATTTCCTTCCCGCAGCCATAATGTGAGTTTCACCACAGCTGTGGAGCTAAAGTCAAAGTCAAAGTAGAGATTGTTGCGTCACTTGCTGGGAAATGACTTTTGAGTTTGGGTCTGTGTCCTTGTCTGGCAACTTTCTTATTTGTGTTTAAAAAAACATGGACTGCAGAGAGGTGCACATCTGTTTCTGAATGTATAAGTAGAATATGGAAGGATTTTTTTTTCTTTCTTTCTTTTTTTTTTTTTTTTGTGGCTTTAAATTCCTGGACCCTTTAGCTGTCCCAATACATGCATTCTGACTTCTACTTTTCCAGCCAAGAAGCAGCAGCTGCATCTGGATGTGTGAATTATACATTTGAGTTAACCATATCTAACAGAAACATACGTTTCTTTTTTATCTCCTGTACCCACAGTTTGAGACAACCAGACTTATCAATATGATGCTGGTCGTCACTGTTCCCTCTTTTCTATACAATTTTTTATTTTTAGCACTGTATAATCAGAGAGGGAATAAATAAATCACTCTCTGTATTGCTTTCCATTTTGCTATTTTCCCCCTTCTGATAATGAACATTTCGTAAGAAGATCAGAGTTTTGTAAGTTGGAATCTTAGAGACAAAGATCAGGACAGGGCCAGGCTAGGGGTAGAAGGAGGAATATGTATTTTATTTTATGCCCAAGTCATGAAAAGAGTCACTAAAATTCTGCAGTGCTGAGCCAGAAACCTTAATAACAGCCTCCAATTTCCAAAGGCAGTGGAGACAGTGGAATGACACATGGTTACGTTATGCCAGCACCAGAAACTGAAGTAGGATAGAGAGAAAAGAGGAGAAAAATGTTTCAAACATTGCCTGTGAGTAGGTAATGAAGGCCTACAGAGTGTGACTGGATAACTATCATTCTCCTGGACACTCTTGTCTAATTCCTGACATGGTATATTCAATATACAGAGTTGTACTCCTCCGTGTTTTCAAGACATTTCAGTCTTGGGAGTCTTCTTTTGCTAAGAGAATATGCTCACATGTGTAACACCAAATGATATCTCCCATTAACTGCTTTATACAAATTAGCTGACTTATGGCCAGAACTGTCGCAAGCGACCATCAAATAGGTTATCTGAAGTTGCAGAAGCTCCCAGCACAAGAAAGCAAGCTGTAGAGGCCTCCAAAAGTAAATTTTACATGCCCAAAGGGAAGAACATGAGTCTTGAAGTTAGAGCTCCATGTTTAGAACCTAAGAATGTGTGTAGCACATGCAATATTTGAAGTCCACCTGTCCTCACCTGACTCACCTGAAGGAATAATACATGGGACCAGTTCAGAAACTGCTTTGCTTTACAGATTTTGGGTACTGAGCATCACAGAAAGAAACAAACAAACCAAAACAATACTACCAGTCATAATCTAAAGCAAGAGTTGCCATTGCTTCTGTTTGGTAAATAAAGTTTTAATGGAACACAGCCACACTTGTTCATTTAAGTATGGCCTTTGTTGCTTTCCTTCTGTAGTGGCAGTTGAACAACTACAACAGAGATCTGGCTCACAAGTCTAAAATAGTTCCTGTCTGGCTCTTTAAAAAGAAAAAAAAAAAAAAGTTTGTCTCCCTTTCTCTAAAAAAATCCAGAGTAACTATTTTGCTCTGTTACACAATACATTGGAATCAGCAATGGGAACCCATAAAGTCCTCCTAGGAATTGTGTTATAACCAGAGGACATATGGAAAATGAAAAAAAAATGTATTTCTGGTGCTCCTCATTGGCAATAATTCTGAAGTCATACACAGTTTCTAGTTTCATTTTCTTACATTAATCACAAATGAAATATTGGTCAGCTCTCCTAGACTCAATTAGTGCTTAATGAGATGTCTTGTATTTTTTATTCCCATTAATCCCTGTTTGAAGATATTTACTATTCTTCCACCATTTTCTTAAAAAGTCTTTGAGCTGCTACAAACCTTAAATTTCCTCAAAATATAATGTAATATTCTTTTATATGTGCGGAGGGGCCAATCATGTATCTGTTGAGTGTTGATACAGGAGTCAAACTCTTCACCATAATATAAAATAAGTCTAGAAGAATGATTGCCACTGGCTGAAAGCAGAAGACCTGTTGAGAATATGACAGTAATATACTTTAATAGGGTGTGTGTGTATGAGTATGTGTGTGTGTGTATATATATATATATATATATATATATGATTGAGGAAAAGAGAGATTATTTGTGTATTCAGGAACAGTCGTGTGTGGTATATAATATATAGGATACTTTTAATGTACTGGGGTTTTGGAGGAAAGCAGATTTTGAGAAGTTTTGATAAAGTTTATCAATGGGATTATGTCTTTACTATTTCTTGAAGGAGCACTGATTTCAATGGTTTCTCAATGATTTTGTTTGCTGAGATGGAACGATGATTTGAGTTATGTTCTGTACACCAGATGCACAGCATATTATCTCAGCTTTCTGTGGGTTGCCTGTGTCAAATGGGGCTGGATTGGTATACATACAGGGTTGGTAGGAGAACTGCTTCAAATAATATATGTGAAAGCTACTCACAGTAACTAAGCTCTGATTTTTCCTAACAGCATCTGTTATTATTATCGCTGCATTTACTATGTTGTCATGGCTAGTAGAAAGATTCCAGTATAACTTTGAATTAACTTGAAGTGATTGGGTTTTATTTCAATCATTTCCTCATACAAAAGACCATCGATAGTATTCTGATCAAAAGTTTTGTAACCCATAGAGCTGGGACTTGAAAACCATGTGTTTTAGTCAAATAAAAGGAAAAGGACAGCATTTCCCATTTCTAACGTGAGTTCACATTGTCTTTTGAAAATTTAAGCCTCAGAATACATTATGTGCTTTCTTCTTTGCACCTGGTCATAAACCTTTTAGTAAATGCTTGCTGTTAAAATGATAAATGGATGCTGTTAAAACACTTTAATGCATAGTGCACCAAAAGTGCCTACTTAAAGGCTAGTTTCCCTTCAGAATTTTGAAGAAGATGCCTTCTCAGCTTTTCTTTCTTGGCACAATTCTTAACAGAATGGGAATATGTATATGCCTGTATTCCTCTAAACGTCCACCAGAGATAGTTATATTCCTGTAAAAGCTTCAAATGGCTTTAATTAGATATTCTTAGTAAACAACTCACCTCTTCCTTGTTTTCCTCCCTTCCCCAAAGGTTTGTGAATTTGACAGAAGGTGAAGTGGCATAGATTGTATTTCAAACTTCCTAGTTTGACTTTTCCTGCCCAGTGTTTTTGTAGATGAGAATCTGTAGTGCGTATGATTTCTGGGTGAAAAATGTGTTACTTCACACATTATTTAAATTTCTAAAACTTTATGTTAGAAACAAAAAACAGATTTGGGTAAAATCCAATAAACAACAACAAAATCAATGATTAACTTGAATTTTCTTTGTTTTAAAATACACACAAGCCCAGCTCTCTGAAATTATATGAGGATAAAGGTATAATATTATGAAGACCCACAGATCTGCTTGTTTGTTCTTGAAATTTCCTTGTCCCTTGATACTAAATGTGCTTAAATGCATTCATAATATCAAGTTATATAAGGCTATCAAATTTTGGAATTTTACAAATTTTGGAATTTTATGAATTTTTCTTAAAAGGCACACCCATTTTCCTTTAAATAAGAATAATTTTATCAGTGTTCATCTAGAGCTTCCAAAATTGTGTTTGATCAAGAGTCCATCATTATAGGCTGAGTTACTACATGAAACATATAACCAAATGCTCATTAGAGACCTATGAGTTAATATTCATTTTTTTAAAAATATTTTATTTATTTATTTGACAGAGATTACAAGTAGGCAGAGAGCCAGACAGAGAGAGAGGAAGGGAAGCAGGCTCCCCGCTGAGCAGAGAGCCCCATGCAGGGCTTGATCCCAGGACTCTGGGACCACGACCTGAGCCGAAGGCAGAGGCTTTAACCCACTGGGCCACCCAGGCACCCCATGAGTTAATATTCTTAATTAGACATTTAAAAGCTGGTGTTTGTGTGTAACATTTGTGTTATTAAATTCTGTTTTAGAATTTATGTACAGTTCTCAGACTATAGTGATCTAATACTAAGATAAACTGAGTCCAAAGTGCTGATTCATGAAAAGCATAGCTTTTTTATAGAAACAGAAGTTTCTGTTTTATTCCACTTTTTCCTCATTTTGCTGAAGAAAATATACGGAGAAGCCCTTTCAAAAAAAAGGTCAACAATTAGTTTTCAGCACCCAATGCCTGAACTTCATATTGTTTTTGCTTTCTCTTCAAGTGCATATTTCTCAATGTCAATTTTAATATGCTAGAACAAAAGAGCTGAATTTTCTTTTTTTTTTTTTTAAAGATTTTATTTATTTATTTGACAGAGAGAGAGAGCACAGGCAGGGGCAGGTAGAGTAGGGCTCCCAGCAGGCTCCCTGCTGAGTAGGGGGCCAGTTGTGGGCCTCAATCGCAGGATTCTGGGATCATGACCTGAGCCAAAGTCAGACACTTCATGTCAAAGCCACCCAGGAGCCCTAAATTTTCTACTTTTAACAAGTCCTTCCTATGTGCCTGAGTAGCAATGAGCTAACAATAGCTTTTTACCTTTCTGACAACTCCCTTTGTCAAGTGTAGGCTATTTAGAAATTGTACAAAATGAAAATAAATACCTGGTTTCCCACAGGCAGTCCTCTGAAATGCCGTCTATCATTTGTAATTTCTGTGACGTTATTTGGTGGTTATGATTTATCACCTTGCCACTGTTATGAGTCAGCCGTGAAATCTCCATGACTCAATGGCACATAACAAAAGCAATCAGGAAAGTGACATTTGAATGAAGGGTTGGTGGATGGGTTTGAATAAGATTTCATTAACTTAAGGAACTAAGGCAGAGTAACTCCCCCAACTTTTCAAAATCTTACAAAGTCAGCATTTCAATTCTTTCTTTTCATTGGTAATAGTAAACTGGGGAGGGGGTGGGGAATTCCCATCAATTGGAGACAAACAAAAAAATAGGAATTTATGGAGGGTGACAGTATGAGGTTATTCTTATTTTGCATTCAATCTTTTATTTTTCCATTGTGTTCAGAAGAGCCTTTTGTTAAACTTGCAAATTTCTTACTGCTTTTAAATTTGTTTGCTACCCACCTGTTTTTGCCTAGATGGTAAATTAATAGCAAAATGAATTTATTTCTTCAGTAAATATTTATTAAGCCTAGATTCTGTGTCAGGTATTGTGTAAGACAATAGGGTTGAAACAATAAGCAAGGCAGACATGACCCTCCCTCTCAAGGACATTTCAGTCCAGTGAAATGAGTCATACTTACTTTTCCAGGCTAATTGCCATTAATCTTGAGTGTGAAAATGCCCACTTCCAAGCATTAAAGAATATTTCCTATATAAGAACTTGACTTTGCAATGTTTCACTATTTTAAGTTACAGTTAACTTCAGATAGAAAAGTGGAACAAAGATTGGTCTGTTGGCAGGAAAATGACTGATCTTCTGGGTACCTGCCCCTCAGCCTGGTGGACTCCCTTATTTGACATTTTGTATTGGATGCTACTTCCGTGATTTGCAAGTAATATTTAACTTACTTTGATCTAGGAAGAGAAATATTGGGTGGAGTTCTTAAGAGGTTTGCTGGAGCTCAGTTCCTAGGTTATAAGTATCATCCTGACACCATTAACCACTGATTGTGTTATGCTCATCATTGCATTTAAGGGACATTGGAAAGAAAAGGAGGAGTTTTTAGGTAAAAGACACTGCCATAAATGGAAATATGACTCAATCACAAATTCAAAAGGATGATGAACTCTCTGCAAATAAGAGCTATGGTTTTTACTTCAATAGTAGCAATACCTGGGATAGTGTCTGGAACAGAATGGCAATAGTAATACTATCTCTTCTTTATTGAAAGCATTCTGGGTTCCGGTATTATGCTAAATATTGAGTGAGAAGTACTGATGAATGAATCTTTGTTGTACAGAAAGAGTAGAGAGGCATAAAGATTAGCTATTGAACCTACAGACACTGATATAATAATTTTGGGAGAAATTATGCCACCCTCCCTTTGGAGGGAAAGATGTGAAATATGAAGAGATTGGATACAGTACTTTGGAATGGTTTGCTTCCTTTCACCTCTAAGAATAAGTGTAGCCATAAACTCACAAGGAATTGGATGAAGAAGAATGAGGCACTACTGATACAGCTAGATAAAGCATACTCCATTCCTGGTTGGCCTGAGAATAGGACATCACCTTATGGAAATGACATCATAATGAGAAAAACACAAGCAGTGATTTAAGGTGTGGATACATCTTGCTCCACCTTTTTGGAAAGTTCTGAAGAACTTAGAATGTAGGCTAAAAATGAGGTTATGAAGTAAAAGTAATACTGATTACACAAATGTTAACTTGAACCTAAATACTAGAGGAATATTCCTGATACTTGTCAACTGCTGTTTTTCTCAGTACTCTGAAGTCAGTATGGGGCATTAAATTATGGAACTATTTTTCTAAGTTGCCTCACTTCATCTACTCCTGAATTGGGGCTTACGGAGAAACCTTAGGAAATATAAAACCCAAGATTAGGAAAAGCTTGATAAATTTGCTTTCTTTTTGTGTTGGGTCTATGTTTCAAGCAGTCTAAGTCTCTTGAACCATTCTCTCTGGCACCCTCTCAAAGGATTGGACCACACATACAATTCACATTGATTAAGAAACCTACCACACCCACATTTATAAGAAGTCCACACTAAGGACTTCACATAGGTGATTTTTGTTTAGTCCTAAAATCAATCATACAATGTATAAATCATTATTCCCATTTTACAGATGGGTTAACTAAGGTTTATAGAAGTTAGGGGATTTGTTCAGGGTTATAACTGGTTTGGTATCACCAACTTCTTAGACTTCAGACCTGATTATAAAGTGAACCATGAACAAATGGCCAGAAATGAGCAAAGCCGTTTAAAGATAAAGTGAAGACTGAAGCAATTGGAGGGAGAAATTCTTGGCTAGAGGAACCGACCTGTCAGGGCAAATAGGGATCAATTTTCTTATTAATTTTTTGCTTCCAGGCAACTGGAGAGTACAAAGATCGTACCTATAAAATTTTCCATGTCAGTCATGATCCCACCCAATGCCACAGCCCCCCTCACTGTTAAAGATGTTCTGCTAATGTAAATGTAAATGAGACTAAAGAATTGGTTCGACAAATCAAGCTCCCACTGAATTAACCCCTTTTCCCTGCTACAGTATGTTGTGTTTCAGCCCAAGGGTTCTTTAACTGAACACATAAATGAAGTTTCACAGCCTTCCAAATCTGCTCTGCAGGCCGTGCCCAGGTGCTAACATTGTTCTTCCCCTGTGCCCACATAGGAAATCCTCCTGGCATTTAAGATCATCATCTCCCTCAAGCCTTCCTGTCAGAAAGAGAACAGCCCTAAGTGAAATGCTGCAGATCAGTGAGTTGGTAAACCAGCTATGGAAACAGTGTGTTACGGCTGATCAGACCTCTGAAAATATCCCACTTTGAAAATGTAAGAATGAGAGAGACATATCTGAATTAGGACCCAGAGAAGCAATTGGTGTGTGGGCAAGTTCAGGTGACCTTTTTAAATGACAAGAATTTTTCACTTCCGATCTCAGAAAACAGCTTTCAAACCAAGTTTTGGTAGAGAGGCTAAAAATTATGGTAATAAAATAGAATATAGCCAAGAACTCCTCAGTACAACTTAAGTGCCTGGCATCATGTAATCCCTTGAAACCATCCTAACAGGTTGGTATTATTTTTACCTCATTTTGTAGAAGAGGAAAGATGCATAACACCCTGCCCAAGATAATGGAACTAGTTTTACAATCAGATTAAAATGCAGATTGATAGGGCTTCAAAGCCTTTGTTCTTCCAACATTAGACCACATGGCTTCAAAATGAAGGCCAAAAACCAATGCAAAGAGAATGGGTCTAAAGGGAGCAACACTTTTGAGGACAGACTATATGCTGGGTGCTCTATCAAGAAAGATATTCATAATGGTAGGAGTACTCTGTGTATCACTGTGGCCTGTGTAGGAAAATGGCTCACAGTGAGATTCAATTCATAAGAGTGTCTGATGTACTTCTCTCAGGTAAGATAGACTTCTGGGCAACAGGATCTGATTCTGATTGTTTAACAGTACTAAATTTATCCAGGGACAAAGCATTAATCAGGGAGATGGAATGGGGAATGTTCTGTATAAGAAATGACAGCTCCTCCTTGAAGGAAGAAAGGAGGGCTTGTGCATAATCTAGTGTTTTCAAATGGACCACAGAGCTAAAAGGACACATGGAATAGATTTGATAGAGAAAAGCATTTTAGATTTTGGAAATTTTAGATTTTAGATTGTAGAAACCTCCAAACAATTTTGGACTATATATAAGGGTGTGGATTGGTAGACTCACTTGGAGGAATCAATACTTTGTTATTTATGTTATTTAATAGTAAACTGTTATTCTTTAACTTTTTATGAAAGAACTACAATTGACCTTTGAGAAGTCTTACGGCAGTAAAACTGGTATAAACTGGTGGTTGGCCTTATCAAGTTTAAATATTTGAAAAGGTATAATTCATGTAAATGTTTAGCCTTTTTTTCACTGTGCAAGGGCAAAACCTGCCTAGGCTGGTATTTACTTTTCTAATTAGAAAAGCTTGAGTGATGTGAACAATTAAGATAATACAATACCTTTACAAGATAATTAATCTTTTCTTTGTGACTCATCCTACCACATCCCAAGCTGATAATGTTATTTACCTTCCAGTTAAGTGTATGTTAGAATGTAATTGGAGCCATTTGCTTTGACTATCAGAGGAGAAAAGATCATGCAATTTGCATCTCATATATTTAGAAATTAAAACTGAAGGACTGACCACTTGACACCACAGAAGTTCCTGAAATGAAGCCTGCTGAGCTCAATTTGTTGTGGCAGCTAAATGAATCCTCTCTCCAATTTGAATGCATGATGAAACTCCTATTGGAACACTGCACTGTAATAATTGACAACATAATGAAACTGCCAAAGACAAAATGCAAATACTTCTCTACTGACCCTTCAGAACTGCATTCTGTACTTAGAAAGAAGCAAGTGCCTGTGCTAGACAAGTAATGTTCCCTTTTTTTCTTCCTCCCCTCTATCCATCAGGGACCACAGAGATATTCTTTTGGACACCCATTCCTTTAGAATCAGACAGTTGAGAGTTGGCAGTCCATAGTAGGTTGCACAATTTGGGATAGTATATACATTGAACTACCAATAATATTTGAAAGCAACTATTATCTTCTATCACTGATGTTTTATGAAAGAAATGTATTTTTAGCACTAAAAAATGAGAAGGCTATTATCCCAGTGTAATAATTTTATAGACTAATTTAGCTTCATTAAACAAACAAGCTATAATTTTTTTTTTCCTGGATTTGCATCTCATCTGTGGAACCTTGATAAGGCATCAGCACTGATCTTTGGAAGGAAATCACTAATCTACCTACACACTGGCTTTTTTTTTTTTTTCATTTTTAATTAACCACTCAATCCACTATAATTTGGCCTCTGATCCTTTCAGGATCCATAATGAGTAATGTCTTTGGTTGCTGGCTCAATGGTCGCTTGTCTCCTTTATGTAACTGGAGCTCTCCTCGGAATTTGATACAAGTGATCTCTCCTTCATCTTGGAAAAACTCCCTTCTGTTTCAAATACTCCACATACTCCTTGGAATTTACTCTGTGGAGTCATTTTTTTCTTACTCCTTCTGCAGTTTGCACTTTATCATTGAAAGATTATTCTTCGGGGTTTTATCCTAATTCCCTTTTTCTTCGTTTCTCTGCACACTCATCCTCAGTAACCTTGCTTATTCCTATGCCTTTAACTAATCACAAATGTTGACATCGAGGCCACCCTTGCTTCTGAGTTTCAGATCCTCATCACCAACCATTAAATATTGTCACTTGAATACCACAAAAAGCATTTCAAACTCTTCGAGTTCCCAAATGGAACTCATATATCCCTATCCTCTTGTGACTGTGAGTAGAATTACTCTTCTCCCATTGTCCAAGTCTTAAACCTAGATACCATCTTGACTCAGTCACCAAGGCTTATTATTTCTGCCTCTGAAATCAGGCCACCTTTACCTAGCACTTGAATTCCTTCAGTAGCTAGCCATGTTGTACTCCACTATTGTTTTCACCAAATCTTTCTGATTACTGTAACCAGAACATGTTTTTAAGCTCACATCTGATGTTCCCCATGCTCTAATGGCTCCCCCGTTACCTTTCTGATGATGCCCAGACTCCCTGACTTGACTTATAAAACCCTGTGCCACTCGTGAACTTTTTCTTGCTTATAGCTCCAGATGATTAATTATTCTATAATTTCTTTTTATCCACCTACATTTAACATCAGACAACATTCAGTATTATTTCATATACATATATGATTATAATCAATGATTTTATTTTTCCTCAAATATTTTTGGAAACAAGGATATGTATTATATAAGATTATTATGAGGCAATGAGATGGTATCTGTGATATTAGTCATGTTATTGAACTACTTCCAGCCTCAGTTTCCTCATATGTCAGATGGAGAATATATTACTACCTACTTTTCTAGAATTGCTATTTGGATTGCATGGGATAATGGTAGTTAAGTGTTTAATACAATGAGTCTCATAGGGCTATTATAGTTTTTGAGTTTATGTATAAAGCATTTAAAGTAATATATAATGCTCTCTGTAATTCTTCATACTTATATATAATCCTCCTCACATACTAAAAGTAAGCCTTATCTATTATTTTCTGTCTTGGCCAATCTTCCACTCCAAATAGGCAATAATAATTTCTTCCTCTTTGGGCTGTTCTCCCATCTAGAATGCATTCTTACCTCCCTCCTACTTGCTGATTGAAACTCCACTTATCTTTAGGTGAGTTAGTTTAGGTTCTTCCTTCTCCATGAAGCCTTCTCAGATGTCTGTTATTTCTTTGGATATTTTCTTTCTCAGAGCCCTCTTTCTTTCTTTTTTTTTTTTTTTTTTTTTTTTAATCTAAAGAGAGAGGGAGAGGGAGGAACAGACTCCCCACTTAGCAAGCAGCCTGACCCAGGACCCATCCTAGGACTCCAGGTTCATGACCTGAGCCAAAGGCAGATGCTTAACCAACTGAGCCCCCCAGATGCCCCAGGATTTTATCTATTTATTTGACAGAGCAAGGGAGAGAGAGCAAGTGCACATGCACGCATGTGCCAGTGGGGAGGGGCAGAGGGGGAAGGAGAAAGATTCTGAAGCTGACTCTGCACTAGGAGCCTGACACGGGGCCTCAACGTGGGACTCTGTCCCAGGACTGTGAGATCATGGCCTGAGCCAAAAACCATGAGTCAGATGCCCAAATGACTGAGACATTCAGGTGTGCCTCTCAGAGCTCTTCTGATAATTAGTGTCATAATACATACACTGTCTTAGTTCTTAAATTGTCTTAGTTCTTGTGCATAAAAAACTAAGCCCCTTCAGCCATCTCAAGCTGCATCATGTGGATGACTGAGTACACACATTATACTTTTCCTGCCCACCTTCCTATCTTCAGCAGGTATTTTCAGTGGCAATTTCTAGATTCTTATTTTAAATTATTAGTTAATGATGATACTGCAATACATTTTTTAAGCACAAAAAATGAGAAATGGCACATTGAAGTCTGCTCTTTTTCTTTTACTTAAAATTGAAAATCTATATTCTGTAGTTTATTCCAGAACAAAAATTACACACTGCTTCCTGAATCTTACCCTCTTTGGATGTTTTCTAGGTTTGTGATTACTTTCCATTTTTAAAATTTCTGCCTGGAATAGTTTTACAGATTTCACTGTTTCTTGGGAAAGGAGAAAATTTTCACAACCTTATCAGGATGACAAATGCAAGCCTGCAGCATAATATAATTTCATTAAGCACATTAAATGTTTAGTATCTCTCTTCTGCATTGATCGCTGTGGTGGATAGATACTCTTACCAAGGAAAAATTAAAGGTGGGGCTATTGAGGTGATGGAATGTGAGAGGAAAATTTTCTTGTACTATTTCCCCTTAAAATTCTGACTTTAGATACTAAATCACATCTCCACTGTGGAATGAGGACTTCCTTTACATTCTATCTTTCTACACAAGTCAGATATTATAAATTTCTTATTTCTCTTTCTAAACTTCCTTATCCTCTTATTCACCATTAAGAATTCTCTTGGGAAAAATGGCTTTTAGGTAATATTTTGCTTTGCATCAAAACCAGAAATCTAATCAGAGAGGGTCCTAAAAAAATCATGCAAATATTCACTTGAATATAGATATTCATCTCTTGCTTTTTGCTAGGATTGTTTGTGGTTGGTTTCAGAAAAGATTTGGGACTTACCATGCTATAGATTAAGAGCATTTTTCATTTTATGCCTCCATCCTTTATCCTTTATTGATGTCTTTGAAAATAAAAAAAAGGAGATGAGCTTTTTTGGTGTGAGTTTTATATTATGCAGTTCTAGCTTTTGCACAGTGTCCAAAAGGACAAGGAGTTGTTTTAAAGATCCATTTCGATGTAAAGGACATTGAAGAGGTGTGTGTGTGTGTGTGTGTGTGTGTGTGTGTGTGTGTGTGTATGTATGTATGTATGTGTTTGCTGAGTGGGGGTCAGTATGTAGGCAGGGCACAGATAGGGCTCTACTTTCCACCCAAAAATAGGCAAAGCAATTTAAGTTTATTTTGATGTACTCTTTAATATATTGACTCCTTCATAAGATTGTTAAATAATTCTGCAGCAAGTGGTTTAAAAAGACCAAATTTAAGAAAAATAATTTCAGCTGATCAAAACAGCATGGGATGTGTTGTCTGTGACTTAGCATGCTTTTGGTAACAGTTCCCTAAAAGGAATTAGCATTTTGAATTTTTCAGACAGAACTACTTAAAACGTAGACTAAGTCTGTTATTCCTATGGGTCTTTCTTCTGTAGCTGGTATGGTGATTACTCTGTCACTTCTTTAATTTCTGCTTTTTAATGAAGGACATGCAAGTGTGCCTATGGAATTTTTGTATTAACGTCAGAGTGATTTAAGAATGGATCATATTAAAAGAGGAAAAAACCTCTTTTCCAGATTCAGCCTTCTATTTAATTCTGTGGCTAGCGACAGAGCTGAGAGCCACTTGATAGGGAGATTCAGCTTCTCCTCCAGGCATCTCCGGGACCTTTGGGATAGAACCAAGCATAGCCATGTATAAATCAGTGTGTCCATTTCTGGGCCACCTGCTTAATTGGAAGCACTGACCCTAGGCCATTTCCTTGGGTAGGAATGATGAAGTCAGGGCTTCCAATAATTGCATCTGATTAGTGCTTCCTGTGTGAAGATAGAGAATGAAGCAAAATGAATAAGCATCCCCATCCCATGTGGGTTTATTTAATGGCAGAAATCATGGAGGAAGGGATCTGTGGTTTGGTTTGAGATTCCTCTTTAATTTCTTCTCAATACAGTAAGTGAAATATTTGATTTTCAAAGTAGAAAATCATTTTTAGTATCTTTATTGTAGTAACCTTATGTACAGACAGTGCAATGGGCAGAAACTGCATAAGTGGGAGTCTTCAGGCCATCAGAATTCCCTTCTTGTCATAGTGAAGGGTTACCCAAACTTATATATAAGAAGAAGATCTCAGATGAATTATAGAGTTCAACATAGACGACTGCAAGTTTCAAGCATATATGTGTTCCATTTGCATTAAAATACTCCTTAATATTTCAAGTGAAATCAACAATATACTTAGGCTGAGGTTTAAACCATTTGCATGGAAGTCTGATCCTTGTATGCAATAGAGATAATAGTATCCTATTAGCAAAGAGTGAATTGTATTTAAACAATAATTGCAGACAAACCACATGTAAATCAATATCCAAAAAAGGCATCAAGCTCCATACACTATTGATTTTCTGCCATGTTCTTCTTTAGGTTAGTGCTCTGTAAATATGATTTACAGTGAGGTTTTAATGAGTCACATTCTTTGGACATGACGAAATTTTATGGAAGTCAAAAAGGTTTAATTCTAGTAGTACTGAGCAACTTTAAAACTGTGACGATGAAATTACCACAAAACTGAATTGGTTCAAGAGAGCTGATGGAAGATGCACATGCAGGACATTTATAAATATCCTCTGTTAACCTGGAAACAATTATTAATTTTTATAAAGTTATGTGTATTTTATATGAGAAAAGGCAGACAATTTTGTTATTTTAAAAGATAACTTTAAAATATAAAACAGGGGAAGTGCTGAGACTAGACGTTGTTGTATAGATACAACAACTCTACATAGGATGAGGGATAAAAATAAGGGGAGAACTGGTTATTAGGTGTGCATATCAATGGAATTCTGTGTGGAATTTGATACGATCTGAGCTCATAAACTAATTTATGGAATTCTTGCCATAATGAATCCTCTTGTCCAAGCTTAAAGACAGGTTTGTGCTAATTTTGACTTGGTGGGATAATACAATATCAAGTGAAGATGAAGAAACTGATCCACGCTTTAATACCAGGGATTAGCAGACATCTTGGGAAGTTCTCAGGTGTTGAATATCTGTATTAGAATAATTTTTATCACAATATGAAGGTCAAGAAGACCCCAGCTGCCATCTGGGTTAAATTGAGTTGAATTAAAACATATTGATACTTTACCCCCTTGTTAATAACTATAGACATAAAAATGTTTCACTCTAATGAGATAAAAAAATTAAATTTTACCTATTTAATGTATACATAGGAATATTCTAAATAAAGCTATATAATCTATATACATAAGTGTATAGGAAGATGATTAATAAGGCTTTGCCATTATTTTAGTTACTAACACTTGGTCTATCTGATAAAACCTCTTGTAATTACGTGTAAAGAGTGCTGAGTTTGATCACTTGACTCAAGGAAAATAAATCAGACTAGAGCTAAAATTAATTTAAATTTCTTTATTCTGTAAAGTGATAGACTGATTTTATAATAATATGCCTTTAGGTGACCTTTATTACATTGACTGTAACATAATATCTTTTTCTTTAAATGATTCTTGAAATATTTCTAGATGTGTGCAGTATAATCTCATGTATTAAAACTAAGGAAGAAAAGTAAGCAGTAATTAATGAAAGATGTTTAATCTAAAATAAAGTATATTTCTAAATCAATCATAAGACAAGGGTGTCCTCAAATCAACTACTAGGTATCCCAGAAAATAAGATAAAAAAAAAAAATTGAAAAGAGAGACAAAGCATTCCTTATTTGCAGATTGTATGATAATCTACATATCAACTCCAGGAAAATTTACAGATAAACTTTAGCATTAATTAGAGAGTTCAACAAGTTTGCAAGATATGAGATATATTTATCAAAGTCATCAGTGTTCCTATACACCAGAAATAGCCAATTAGAAAATAATAGAGCTACTAAGAAAAAAATAGTAAAAAAAGTATAAAGGATTATATCTAACAAGATATGTACCAGGGCTTTATGGAGCAAATTATAAAGCACTTTGGGAATATAAAAGTAAAACTCTAAATCAATACTTCAAAGTGATTTCAGTCAAAATTACAGTTGGATTTTTTACAACACATAACCAATTTTAAATTTAACCACTTCATATGAAAGAACACAAAATGGAGTACATGCATAATCTCCCTGTCTTCCCCTAAATATAGCTCAAAAGCCTGTAAATGATAAATAGAGGAAACATTAAAAACTGTGAAAGTTAGAGAAGATAGACCAGCTAGGAACTTGGGACCTGATGAGCCATATGGAAGTGTGTTTCTGGAGTTTTCTTTTTGCCTAATGTATCTTGGACAGGGTAATAAAGAAACTTTTAACCTAGAAATACCAGTTGGTACAGACAGATTTTTAAAAAAGTCTGCTCCCCTTAGGATTAGGAAAGGGGCAGCCTAGCAATGCAGAAGACTTTTTGTTTGTTTGTTTGTTTATTTTAAAGTTTTTTTTAAAGATTTTATTTATTCACTTGACAGAGATCATAAGTAGGCAGAGAGGCAGGCAGAGAGAGAGAGAGAGAGAGAGACGAGGACACAGGCTCCCCGCTGAGCAGAGAGCCCGATGTGGGGCTTGATCCCAGACCCTGAGATCATGACCTGAGCTGAAGGCAGAGGCTTAACCCACTGAGCCACCCAGGCACTCCTATTTTTATTTATTTTTTTAAGATTTTTTTTTTTTTTAAATCTCTATGCTGAATATGAGGCTTGAACTCACAACCCCAAAATCAAGAGTTGCATGCTTTACAGACTAAGCCAGCCAGCCAGGGTTCTTTTAGACAACTCTACTCCAGCCAAAACCCCCCCAAAAACTGTGGTCCTACTCCTACTCCCATAAGCCACCAGAAAATTAAAAACTAAAAGATTGCCAAGGCTGTGTGGAACAACCACATAGAACTTTCATCTGTTGATGAGAGTGTAAGTTAAGTTAGCCACTTTAGATAGCAATTTGGAAATACTTACTAAAGCTGAAGATGGAGATACACTTTAACATAGCAATTCTATGCTATATATATTAGCATAGAATTAGGAAAGTATGCATTCCTAGTTAATAAGTAATACTATGTTTAAGAAGACAAGTACAGGAATACTCTAGCACTTTAGGTGTGGTGGTTAATTTTAGGTGTCATCTTGACCTTGGGGTACCCACATATTTTGCTAAACATTATTTCTATGTGTGTCTGTGAGGGTGTTACAGAATGAGATTAGCATTTGAATCAATTGATTGGGTAAAGCAGATAAATCACCCTAGGGTAGGAGGGCATATCATCCAATCTTTTGAACTCTTCAATAGAACAAAAAGGCAGATAAAGGGAGAATTCACATTCTGCCTGTTCTGCCTGACTACTTGAGCTAGGACATTGGTCTTCTCCTGTCCTTGGGCTGAGACATAAACTGTCATCTTGTGGTGTGTGTGTGCATGAAATGTATATATGTGTATTTCTGTGTGTGTGTGTGTGTGTGTGTGTGTGTGTGTGTATCCAAAAGATCAATCCTATTTCTATAGGATGGATTGATAGGTAAATATACACACACACTATTGATTCTGTTTCTCTGGAGAACGTGTCTGGAAAAATTCATCTTTTTAAAGGGAGGATGTAAATGTATCAGTTCTTATCAACTGAAAAAATGCATGTATGAAATAGTTAGACAAGGTAATATGTAATACACCCATTATAATAAACTAGAACTATCAAGATACAGGTCTCAAAACCATATTGAGTAAAAAAGGTGAATGTATATGCAGTACAACAATATTTATGTAACACAAAGTCTATATATTTTTATGCATATATATCAATAATAGAAAATATGCATATGATTATATTATGCATGTAACAAGAAATAAATCAAATTTAGAAGATTTCAGAAGAGAATATTATTGAGGAATGTTATTCAGACGCCTTTACTTAGATCTGCAATGTTTAAGTTCTTTAAAAATAATATAAAATGGAATTTCTGATCAGGTGAATAACTTACAAGATTCCAAACCAGGAATAATGTAAATCCTGGACATGGTGCAACAGGCAAATTTTGAAGGCCATAGGTAGTGAACAGAGGAGACAGGCTCTGATGGACAAAGCATGCAAGGTATAGGGGTTTTGAGAAGCTAAAAAAAATTTCTAGTCTTTATAGTTTTAAGGCAGAACAAAGCACAGTAAGTATAGTGTGGACAATGTGATAGAACTCTGGTGGAAGCCATGACAGCTGAAAGGGGTGACAGAATTCCAGAAGGAAAAGAACTAGAGAGATAATCAGTTCTATTTTATGCACATCTCTGCCTGACTCCTGCACCCAAAATTTGTGAGATAGATACAAAGAAGTTCAACTTAAAACAAAAGACCTGAACTGAGAACAAAACAATTGCCCCTGAAATAGTGTGAATAGTTCAAATTCAGTCAATAAAATTCCTAGAAAAAATAAAAGAAACTATACTCATAGAAGAAAAGTAACAGAATCTAAAATATCTGCCACTTAAAATACATAATGTCCAGGATATAAACCAAAATTACACAACATACAAAGAAACAAAACAAAAAAACCATATTCTCAAATGAAAAGAAATCAACCAAGTTCAACCCTGAGATGAACCAGATATTGAAAAGAGCAGGCAAGGATTTTAAAGCAGCTTTTATAACTGTCTTAAATGAAGTATGAGAAAATATGCTTATAATGAAAGAAAAAGAAAAACCTAGCCAGTAAATAGAAGTGTCATCTGAAATTGAAAAAAAAAAAAATTGGATGGACAGCCACTTGGAGACAACAAAGAAAAGAGTAATTGAATTGGAAGACAGAATAGTAGAAATTAGCCAAGATGAGGAACAGAGAAAATAAGATTAAAAAGCATGAAGGTGAAGCCTGCTAGTTAATATCAAGTATTTCAATAGGTGGGGGCACGTGGGTGGCTCATTCAGTTAATTATCTGACTCTCAGCTCAGGTCTTGATCTCAGGGTAATGACTTTGGGCCCCACACTGGCTCCCAACAGAATGTGGAAAAAAAATTTTTTTTCAATAGGTGTATGACTGAAATATCAGGAGAGAGATATTGATTAGAGCAAAACAAACATTTGAAGAGTAATTGAATAATATTTTTCAAAGTTAATGGAAAAAAAATGTACTGATAAAAGATGCTTAACAAGTATCAAAGACAATAAACACTATGGTTTATGCCTTATGCTGAGGCACAATATAGTGAAATTGCTGAAAGCTAAAATTAAAGAGCATACATTGAGAGTAACAAAAGCAAATGACAAATGAGCAAAACTAATATAAGCAAAAAAGCATAAATACAAAAAACCCCAAGAACATTGCATGAGGGAGATCAATGAGTCAACTACTATCTGACTTCTCTCACAAGCCATGGAGACCAGGAGGGAGTGGAACATCATTTAAGCACTTTGAATAAATCAGCTCACTGACTTCTGGCTTTCAAAGGTTATGATGAGAAATCTGCTGATAAACTTGTTAAGGACCCATTTATATGTGACAAGTCACTTCTCTATTGCTGCTTTAAATATTCCTTTTGTCTTTCTGAAGTTTGATTATGATGTGTTTTGGTGTGGGTCTCTGAGTTCATCTTTAAACTTAGAGTTTATTGAACTTCTTGAATGTTCATGTTCATGCTTTCATCACATCTGGGGAGTTTTCAGTTATTATTTCTTTAAACATTCTCTCTGTTCTTTCCTCTCTCTTCTCTTGGGTCTGTCACAAGGTATATGTCAGTGTACCTAATGGTGTCCCACATCTGGCTTAGAATCTGGTAACATTTCTTTGCATTTTTGTTTCTCTTCTTTTGCCATGATGATTTCCATTGCTCTTTCAGTTCATTGAATCCTTTTCTGCCTTGTCTAATCTGCCTTTTAATTTCTCTAGTGAAATTTTTCATTTAGGTTATCTATTTTTCATCTCCAGAATATCTTTTTGGTTCTTTCTTACATTTTCTGTTACTGCACTGATAGTTCCATTTTGTTCATACATTATTTCTTGACTCTTTCTATATCTTCCTTTAGTTCTATGAATATCTTTAAAGCAGTTGCTTTAAATGATGGTAGGTCTACCATCAGGTCTTTTTCAGAAATAATTCCTGTTGATGTATTCTTTTTTTCTTTTGAATGTGCCATTTTTTCCCATTTGTAAACCTTGTGGATTAAAAAAAACCCCACATAATCTAATAAATTATGTGTTTAATTATGGAGATTGTATTCTAGCCCTTCCCCAAGGTTGGCCATTTTGGGGGGATTTTTCTGGTTTATTGCCTTCTTGCCTGGCTGGCTGGCTGCCTGTCTTCCTTCCTTCCTTCCTTCCTTCCCCATTCCAAGGATAAGTCTAAGGTATAAATTTAAGATCTTCTTAAGTCTTCTCTGAGCCTCTTCTTTCTGTGGGGACGTGTGGTGGCATTCTAAATTTCCTAGTATATGAACTTGTTTTTAAGTGTCCTGGTCTATAATGTCTGGCTCCCAACAGAAGTAACAAATATAAAGGGTGTGGGAAGGAAGAGCAATGACCCTTTCAATTTCCTGGAATTTACTTTATCCAGAGAGTGAGAGGGCTTGCAACAATGGAGGGAGGTTCAAAAACAATGGTTGCCTGTCTCTTGGTCTGAACCTTAGGTAAGAAGCAGCAATCAGTGATCAGAGCACATACTCCTAGTATTTGAAGGACAAAGTCTTTTTTGTCCACCTTGGTCCCTAAAACTATATATAAACTGCTCTTGGAACTCATGCATAGGACTCTGTCATGGGGTTGGGATAAGTAACTACTACTTGTACAAAGGGGGATAAATAACTACAACTGTACAAAGACCTGAAGTTAAATATAGTTGACCATCTAACCCTTTCTCTATAGATTGTAAACCTTCAACAAAGCCAGAGATCCAAAATAGTTACATCAGAGTAATTCTGCTAGTACAGTTATTGTCTAGGTGGGGAGACAGACAGATTCCTAGTATTTTCTACTCTGCCACTTTCCCAGAGTCCTTAAATTGTCATGTTTTCCTATCTAGATATTGAATTGACCTCATGAAAGCCCTGATTCCAAAATAGAATGAGTAAAAGCATAGGCAAGAAAATTCTGGTAATTTAGGTCTGTAAACAGACCTCATCCTCTCTCTTCCTCAGAAGAGAGGAGCATTTAAGACTGCCTTTATGGAATTGGATTTAACACTTTTTTTCCCCCCTCACTGTCATTCAGTGATAACAGCTTATCATTAAAGAGTTTTGAGCTGTGCCCTTAAGGTATTGTTAGGACATTTGGTAAAAACTTAGTTGAGAAATTTGGCATAAAGATAGTAATGCTTTGGAAACATCAGAAGTTTTAAAAAAGAGAATGAACAAATCAGGTCAAATATACCTCTACATGGTTACTTTTTTTTCCTTCAGCAGTAAATAGGGTCTTTCAAAAATATACATACACACATTGAAGAAGCAGGCAAACTTTGAATATGTGTAAATTTTAAGTATTTGTCTAGCCATCCATAGTATTTTGGATTTTTATTTCAGTGTATACACAATAATATGAATTTGAGACATCGTTTGAAATTTTAGTTGAACATGGGCAGAGTAATCAACAATACCTAAAACAGAGTAAATATGTAATATATATCAAAGGGATAAATGAGTGACTGGTCCATTTTTGTGGCTTTTGGTGTTAAACAAATATTTGTTTTGAACTTAAGAAGCATCATTTCAACATCATTTATGTGATTCGGTTAGTTTGGTAATCTGGAAGGCTGTGGGGGTCATAAATGAAAGAATAAGAAAGAGAAAGATAAAATCAAATCACCAAAGGACAACTGTGAAGAAAAATACCCATATTTTTTTCACATTGTTTTCCAAGATCCCTCTTTCTTATTAATAAAATAAATCATGAAGAACACCATTTATATATGCTTGTGGCATCTAAATGGTAGGAGACAGAATCAAGGGAAAGCTGTAATATCTATCCAGATTTATAAGTAATTTGGGGTTCTATCAGAAAAGCCACACTGTATTTTCACATATTTTTCAAGGTCACTGTGTTAATTGCATTCAGCCTGTTATATCATTGCAATAAAATGCTAAGATTGTACATTTCTACTCCTAAATTATCAATGAGGGCTAACTGAGAATATTTGAAGGGGATTTAACCAACTTGGCTTTTTATTTTTTGTTGTTGTTTTTTTAAATTCTGTTTCTTTATGACAGGTATGATTTAAGATTGCACTTCTTTTCAATTTCTTTACATTGGAGTGACTTCACCACCATGTGGGAAAAATCCACCTGACTGTGACTATGTCAAGCAATACAACTCAGCTACTTTTCTCTGTGGGATATTGTTGCTCTCTTCTTTCTTTCAAGTCAAGCCTTTCTATAAATTTATGTGTAAATAGCTTTGTATTTTATGTCTTTCCCTTGTTTTCTGAATTTTCTCAAAAAAAGAAAAATTTCAGTTGGTAAACCATGAAGTCACAGTTGAGAGAATTTTTCACCATGAATAATGTTAAATGTCCTTTCCACAGAGAAATATTGTCAGGAAATCTGGGGATCTCACCATAGTTTAGAGAACATAAAATTAGAGTGGTACTAGTTATCTGGAAACTTGGTTACCTGACTATGGCCACACTGATTTTTCAGTTTCTCTGAACAGCAAAATTCTCTCTTACCTTAGGGCACCTGCACATACTGTTACCTGTTTTTTGTTGCTGTTGTTTTTTAACAGTATATAATTGTACTTTTTTTTTTTAAGTGTCAAGCTTTTATTTTTAATTTTTTTATTGACACATAAATGTATTATTTGTTTTAGGGGTACAGGTCTGTGATTCATTAGTCATATACAATTCATAGCACTCATCATAGCACATACTCTCCCCAGTATCCATCACCCAGCTACTCCATCCCTCCCACGCCCCTCCCCTCCAGCAACTCTCAGTTTATTTCCTAAGATTAAGAATCTCTTATGGTTTGTCTCCCTCTCTAGTTTCATCTTGTTTCATTTTTTCCTCTCTTCCCCTATGAGCCCCCTGCCTGCCTTTTCAAATTCCACATATCAGTGAGATCATATGGTAATTATCTTTCTCTGATTGACTTATTTTGCTTAGAATAATACCCTCTAGTTCCATTCACATCGTTGCAAATGCAAGATTTCATTTTTGATGGCTGCATAACATTCCACTGGGGTGTGTGTGTGTGTGTGTGTGTGTGTGTACACATACATATATACTATATCTTCTTTATCCATTCATTTGTTGATGGACATCTAGGTTCTTTCCATAGTTTGGCTATTGTGGACATTGCTGCTGTAAACATTGGGGTGCATGTACCCCTTCGGATCACAACATTTGTATCTTTGGGGTAAATAACCAGTAGTGCAATTGCTGGGTTGTAGGATAGCTCTATTTTCAACTTTTTGAGGAACCTCCATACTGTTTTCCAGAGTGGCTGTACCAGCTTGCATTCTCACGAACAGTGTAGGAGGTTTCCCCTTTCTCTTCATCCTTGCCAGTATCTGTCCACCTCACACCAGTCAGAATGGCTAAAATTAACAAGTTAGGAAACCTGTGCTTTTTGCCTTCAGAACTTCTCATGGCTTTCCTTCCCCCTCAGGGTTCAGGGCTCAGATTAAATCTCATCACATTAAGGATGTTTTTCTGACTACCTTATCTAAAGTAAATTCCCTATTACTCTTTGTTAGACCCTTACTTGTTTCCTTTATAGCTGTTATAACACTCTATACCTGTTTCATTTGTTGAATTATTTTTATTTTCTATTTTTGGTCTTTTACACAAGAATACCAATTATATCAGGTTAGGGACAATACCTAACCAATTTATTTTTTTTTATTCCCCAACAACTTGTCTAGTTCCATACATACAGTAAATCCTAAATGAATCTTAACAAATTAGTACGTAAAGATGAAAAGAAATGCAATCAACTCATTTAGAGAGGCATTTGAAGAGTGGTAGGTAAATAGATTTAGATTTCATTTTTATTTGTTCAGATAGTTTTACATATTTACATGAGTCAAAATAGAGTAGATGATACTAAAATAACAACCAACTCTATGGCATAAATCTCAATGGCTTAAAGCCCAAAGATTATGTCTTTCTACCGTGAAGTCCATTTTGAGTCTGGGAAACGGTCCATGGGCTTGTCTTCTTTAAACACAAGTAACATTGAACATCCATATAAACACATGCTTACATGATTGCAGTGGCAGAATAATAGAAAGGGATAGAGAACTAGAAAATTAATGTTTCTATCTGAAAGTTATATATGTGACTTTTCACATTTTATTGTTGGTATGTGGTATGGCTCCATTTTATTGGAGAGTGTGGTATGGCCATACTTTGCTTCAGTAGGGTGAGACAGTATAGTCCTACCATGTATCTAGAAGGAGATAAGAACCAGGTAGCAGGATGTCTACCACACTGAACAAATTAGATAACATACTCTGCGGAGCTCATTCTTCCATTTAGTCCATGAAAAACTACTATGTGTCTTGAGAGATATGTAGGGGCAATAGATTTCTTATCCAGCCTTCCATATTTTCTCTGGTCACTAGAGAACCACTGAAGTACTGCTGTAGTAGTGCTAACTTAAATTATGCAGTCCATTACAGTTAAGTACAATACAGAGTGATGATACACAGTGATTAAGTAATATAATGAGCAATAACACAAGTAAGAGCTCTATTAAATCAACCAGATATATGCAACTCATAAAGTTTGTAGTTTTCCTGGAAAAAATAATGGTCTATTCTTTCCACTTAATTTTGCTGTGAACTTAAAATGGCTATAAAAAATTAATAAATTTTTAAAAATTATGAATAAAAAAACTAACAAATACTGAGGGTCCCGAAAAATAAGAAAAAAAAAAAAAACCCTCCTGTAGTACAGAGGGGAAATTGCATAAATAAAAGTTGATGTAGAGTTGGCTTACACATAGAAGAGAGGACCATACAAATGTAAGATTACATAGTAAGGGGCAGGTTACATGGTAGTGGAACTGAATGACTTCAAGAACAATTAGAATTGTATTTTGTAATCAGTGAGAAGTCACTAAAGGAAAGATGGAGTAAACATTATGCAAATCAGACTTTAAAAATTGAGTAATCACTACCAACTCATTTAGCTATAACGTGGAAGAGTTGGGGTTTGAACTAGTGGACCTAAATACAAACATCTCTGTCTTTAATACTACTTTATATTGTGTCTCAGATTGAAGGAGATGGAAACTAAAGTTGGAAGAATATTCTAGAAGTATCATGATAAAATAATTGAAGGCTAGCCATAGAATATAAAGAAAAAAGATCTCTCAAAGTAATGTACAATTTAGTATATCCAGTCATTTCTAAGAAAACAAAAATTAACCAAATTCTCTTTAGTAAATAAAATGTTAAGGGAATTCCCCCAAATGAGTCTGTCTTTAGCTGTAGGTAATGAAGAGCTTGAAACAACACTAAGTTATTTCTGGGTACAACCACAGGCATTAAGAAATATTCTTGCCTTTGACACATTCTCCAGACTCAATTAAAAACTACTCTTAAAATTTCTACTAGTAAAATGGGGCAGATACTTTGCAGGTTTCCATGGAAGTAGCCTCCAAGAAACAATTTTGTTTCTAGAGACCAAATATGTCTTATTACCCAAATAACTATGTCTTTCTTTTAACTTTACTTCTTTGAGTTCTGTTTTCAGAGACAGACAAAGACAGTGTATGTGTATGTGTACACATACATACACAGAAAGAGGGAGGAGAGATTTTACCCAATGTGAACATTACAATGAAAGTAATGGGACAGATTTTACTAGAAGAATAAAATGAACCTGGTAAAAATATGGTAGTTGTTGCTTTTTAAAATATCATGACTCTAAAGTTGTACTCTGAATGCTGCTTCCTAAATGATATGATGAGAGTTGGGAGAGCTGGGTGTGCTAACACATCATTGTGTAACACAGGGTAAGCCACTTGGGGGTAGTGCTTTAGATGACACCTGGGGAAAGCAGTTACTGGCAATTCTGAGAGGAAAGTACAGTTGTACTGTGTAGTCTTTAAGTACTCTCAATATGCTAAGATTTTATAAAAATTTTGAATCTAGACCCAAATAAAAGTAATTGTTAAAACATATAGAGATCTTTATGTGTGCCAGGCCCTGTTCTAAACACTCTATATTAACTCACTCATTTTATATGTACTACATATATAATGACAATCCCATTATCTTAGCTCACAATGCCATAAGAGAATACCATAGTCTGGGTGGCTTAAACAATAGAAATTTATATTATTTTTGCATGGTTCTGGGTTGGAAAACTGAAGTCATGCATGTTTAGAAGACTTACTGAAATTTCTAAAAGAAGTAAATGCCAAGGACTGTAAATAACATATTAGCACCTTTGACCAAAATTTTGTTGCTTGTTAAGGGTAAGCTGAACTGTGCAAAGAACCTTAGATTTTCTAACTGAAGGGTTTTTGCTTTAAAATGACTGAATCACCAGAAGTGGAATAAGAAGAACCAGATTGAAAGCTGAGGAGCATGATGAGAAACTCTTCTTACAATGGTTAAGGTATTAGATAGTTTGCTATTTTGCAGAAGCTTTGTAGGAACTAAAGATGTATTATGGTGAAAATATTTCCTTAGGGATTACCCTTCAGAATTGTTCTTTCATGGATAAAAGATTATTAAAAATTGAAATCTGAATGATTTATCAGGCTTTATTTGATTTGATGTATTTAAGAGAAGCAGGATCTGATGAGAAGAGTAAACATTTGAGAGTGTTTACCTAAACTAACTATATCAGTAGAAGAACCAAATTGGTCAGTTTAAGAATAAGATTTCTTATGCTAAGAAACATCAAGGATGTCTTTCTATTTGGACTTTAAAAGATATCTATGTATAGGAAAAATAATTTAACTTGTGGCGAAAAGGGAGAACTTCTAATAAATTTGAGAGTGAACACACTTCTCCCTCAAAAAGAACTATTGGAAGTGGCAGTTTCTGTTGCTTAACTGATTTTATTCATCTCTGGAAAGCTTTTGTCTTCAAGCTCTGCTCATGTTTCCTAATCCTGCAATATAATAATAATAAATAAACAACTTCGGTTTCATCTAATCAGAGCCAAAATGGTACCAATGTTAGTGATATTTATTTGTTGTAGTCTGAGAAATTCTCTTCTGAACATATTCTTTTGCCTATGGTAGTTGATAAAAAAATAGGAACTAAAATCTGTGGTTTAAAAATATTAAAAATAAATTAAGCTCCTAAGCATGACATCTAAGTATGGAAGTTTCATCCTGAGTCTAGTGAGTTTATAATTCTTAAATACACTTTAAAATTATGAAAGTCACCTGACACACCAAAATTTTCTTTCTGGTCAGTGACATGTTGATCTTTGGATTACCTATTTAGAATTCTGTTAAGCTTGTTTGGTGTTGAAAGTCATAGTTTACAGGGCCTGGTTATTTTGTGATATTAATGGGCTAGATAAGTCTAGATTTCAGCTTTAACTCTTTGGAAGATTTATATAGAGGCACTTTGTTTGACTGTAAGTTGATTCTTTGTTTCTGGTTAAATATTTAAGTCAAACTTGATGAGAAATTGAGGACTTTTATGAGTCAGAAATTAATTTATTCAGATCCTACTGGGTAAGAGCTTCTTTCTGTTAGATCTTATGTTCATGATAATTCCTTTTGGAAATTCAGTTGCTAAAATAGAAAGTCATTTTTAAAGGTACAGCTGATAACCTATATAGGGAACTCAGAATGGGCTGTTTCTTTTAAGCATTGATGATTAAAGGATTGAATTCAAGGCTTTTAGTGTATTATATATACTAAGGACAGAGGGCAATCTCTTAATCATGTATTTGAAGAAAAAAGTAAAGTCTTTATAAAAGATCTCAGGAGGAGGCTGACTGACATTTTATATTTATGCATTGATTTTTCCTGTAGAAGAAATGGAATAAAGTAACAGAAAGGTAACAGGATAATGGAATGAAAAATATTTTGTTGAATATATATTTTTCCAAATACTGAATTATAGGCTTATTTGAAGAATATTAATCATGTCTATCAAGAATAAAGCATATTAAACATGAAATATTGGCTCTGGAGAGTTGTAATAGAAAATATGTAAATATGTGTATAATACATACAAGTTCATATATTCATACATATATATTCATAAACTTAATTTGGAATGTCATGTAACTTTTTTTTTAGTCTTCACTAAAGTAATAAGGAATAAGAAACCTACACATTATAGTTCTAAAATATTTCAAAGGAAGAGAGCATTTTTGGAAAGGACTTATTCAATTGAGTCATTCTATTTTTGCAAATAATAGATACCTCTCCTAACTGAGTATCACTAAAATGGATTAGCTTCTTCCACTGCACCTAATAATCATGTCCTAGAAAAATATAAGAAAATACTTATTCCTACCAGCACATTTTCCTTTGTCCAAATTATTTAGTCAGAATATAGCTAGGAAAATTAAATGTTCAAAATATCAAAGCAGTAAACTTCTCCCCCAAATACTGATTATTGGGACAGTAGGCTAAATAAAATATGCTGGACCCTAAGCTTATAACTTTAATCCATTTTCATGATTTCCAGAAGGAGGAAGCTGTTTTTAGGGCCAGTTAACAGTTTAGAGGATGTGTGTTTGCAGATTCTGGGTCTGCCGATTTAGTGATGCCCTCTCAGGGATCTCAGTGAGTCCTGAGGAGTCCTGGGGAGCTGTCACAACCTTGGATGTGCCATTAAAACAAATGGCCATGCATGAATAGTACTTGGAATAAGTAATGCAAATGCAATTCTAGTCATAATCTTCACTAGAAACATCCTTGGAATACATTTTATTTTTATTTATTTTTTAAAAGGTTTTATTTATTTATTTGACAGAAACACAGCGAGATAGGGAACACAAGCAGGGGGAGTGGGAGAAGGAGAAGCAGGCTCCCAGGCTGAGCAGGGAGCCCAATGTGGGGAGCCTGATTCAGGACCTTGGGATCATGACCCTAGCCAAAGGCAGATGCTTAAGGACTCAGCCACCCAGGCACCCTGGGATACATTTTAAATAACAAATGTATTTAGAAACACACCATTCCCTTTTGAAAAGAGCTGTAAGGGAAGGTTTCAATAGAAGAGGATGGGTGTGCCTCATCTAGCCAGCAAATGGTGGTGGGGAGGGGGACCGCCCTAGTTAAACAGGTTTGTGTTTATTAATATGAGTACACACTCTTATTTTTCCTCAAAATAGTTTGACACTTAAAAAAATCAAGAATTTAACTCATTAAAACTATCATGCGTAAGGAGAGCACAGTTGTGATGAGCATCAGGTGTTGTATGAAGTGTTGAATCACTATATTGTATACCTGAAACTAATATTACACTGTGTGTTAACTAACTGGAATTAATAAAAAACTATCATGCAAGTAGAATGTGGGCCTATAAAGAATCATAGTGTATTTAATAGAAATGGAACAATATTTTTTAGGACTAGATTATTTAAAAAAGGGATTGTGTATGAATCAAGAAAGGTATGGAAATAATGCACAGAAACCTGCTCATGTTGGTTATTTGGAGGCAGAGGAAGGGAATTTCAAAAGGGCAAAATATAAGGAAGGAAAAAAAAACACAAAGTAGGAAAATGCACAGGGTAAAATGTTAAATGTGAAGGTAAAAATACAGATTATGTAATTCTTTTTATGACATTATTGTAAATATGGTATTAGACATAAATATTTACATTTAAAAAGTTAGAATATTGATAAAAATAATTATTTGATGAGGTGATTTTATTGATGATTTTTTCCTTTAATTTCTGTGTTTTTTAAATGTTTTTGTAATAAAATCACACCTAAAAATGTTAATATGATCAAGAGAATGAGAAGACAAGTCACATACTGGGACAGAATATTTGCAAAGGCTTTTAGGATTTTTAGGACAGTGGAGCTACAATGTATGATATTATAAGATGGGTACATGTCATTATGCATTTGTCCAAACTTATAGAATGTAGCATACCAAAGAATGAACTATAATGTAGACAGTGGACTTTGAGAGATTATAATGTGTCAATGCAGGTTCATGACTTGTAATAAATGTCCTGCTCTGAGGGATGTTGATAATGGGAAGGGCTGTGCGTGTGTGAGGATGGGGTATATGGGAAGTCACTGTACCTTCTTCTCAGTTTTGCTATAACTCTAAAAATTAAGTCTTAAAAATTAACATGACAATAACTTGCCTGGAATCACTTTGGTAAATGAATTATAACTAATTCCCTTTGTTATCTGGCGAGTTGTAACAGCAGTCATCCCACAGAGAAACACACACATAAAACTGCCTCCTAACTGTTCTCCTGCCTCCACCCTTGTCACTCTGCAGTCGAGTTTCTTTGCAGCAGGCAGACTGAGCCTTTTAAAGCTTATGTCACAACATGTCACTCCTCTGTTCAAAACACTCTAATGACTTCTCACCTCAGAGTAAAATCCAGAGTCCTACATAATCTTCATACAATCTGCAGTCCGCCTCCACCCACAGCCTCTTTTGATTTCATTTACTACCAACTCATTCTACTGTAGCCACACTGGGCTCTTTGCTGTGCCTTCCACACATAGTGTTCCTGCCTCAGACCTTTGCTTTTACTGTGCCCTGTGTGTAGATCACTCTTCCTTACCCCACCCCACTCCACCCCCAGGTAGCCCAGGGCTGCTTTTCTCATTTCATTCAGGCCTCTCTGTTCATGTCTTATCCTAATGGACACCTTTCCTGAATATCCTTCTTGCCCAGTTATTTTTGTATTCCCTTACCTTATTTTTTACATTTCTTCATAGTACCTATCACTAAGCAAAATACTATATGAGTTTTTGATTATTATCTTTATTTTCCCACCAGAATCTAAGCTCATTAGGGGCTTTGGTACTTTTGTTGCCTGCTGTATTCCTAGGGACTGGCGTAGTACCTGGACGTTAGCCACAGATAAGCAGTATGTATATTCTCCCCCACCGCCCCACCCCCCACTAGGTCTTCCTCCGCGTTAGGTGCATGCTTTTGCAGATAAACCTCAGGCTTCTCATTCAGCTTCTTGTCCTCCTGCTTATCCTTGAATCAGCCTTATTCATTGGATTCAAACCATTTAAGAAATGGATTTTCTCTTAGACTTCCTTTCTTTCTTCTTTCCTTTCTTTCCCTCCTTCCTATCCTTTCTTCTTTTCTTTCCTTTTTTTAAATGAAAAACACATCAGTTTGCTCTTATCCATTTACTCTTTCCCATGTCACTGACCCTGAAATGAGATTACTTGACACTTCTGGCAATACAGATATAAGCATTTTAAATTTTAGGTAATAAAATCCCACTACTCTAACTGGGGTACCAACTATCAGGAGTTACTGTTTCTTGCCATTTACATATTTATAGACTTAAGGGATAGTATTTGCTGCCAGCTTATTACTGGGTGTTTCTGTCTCCCAATAGCTAATTTTCTTTAAGGTTATTTGGAACAGATTGATACCAGGGAGTCTTGCTGCCTTTTGGCCTCCTCCCATGCCCCTTCCCCCAAGAAACAGTAAATAAATTTATAGATTTACTTATGTACAAACTATAATTTTACCAGGGATAGATAATAACATTTACTATCTCTGTATTGATTTTCTTTTACCTCAATAGAGCAGGGGTACGGACATGATCTCTTTAGTTGAGTAAAGAAAAGGCCTTTGGAAAAATGTTACTATTTTTTAAAAATCTCTGGTAGGGAAGACATGATATAACTTTATAAATAATACTGAGTAGGCCATAATGATTTCTCTCTATATACTGTACAGCTTTTGTCTGACCTAGGGGTGGAGGGGTAGGTATATTGATGTTAGACAAGAATTTTCCTCTGTTTATAGCAGTATTCATGTAAATAGTGCTCCCTTCAGGATTTTTTAAAGTTTACACCTGAAATGTCTATTGAGATATTTATTTAAATTATTTCTACTTTTGACTAATTTTAACTTCATAAATTTAATAGATGTACATTGTTTGAAGACAAATAGTATGAGTTCCATTTCTGGTGACATCGATACCCAGACTAACATATACGGGTGCTGGATAAACACTAACAATTATATGGGGGACCTGGTAAGAAAATAAGAAATATTCCAACTTACACATGAAGCAAAAGCAGAAACTAAGAGATCTATGTAACTTTGGCACATTAGAGATATTTAGTAAATTGAATGAAAAGTTCATTTTCGAATGAAACAAGTATCCTGATGTTTGAAGGGTAAGAGCAAATGAAATAACTATAGATTACAACATTCTCTGCAATACTGTTAAACTTATATATGCATTCTTCTCTCCTACATTTGCTTGATCTTACCCAAGCTAAATTCATATTTTAAAAATCCTGCAGTCTTTTTATGTATACTTTAGGCAGACCTATTCAGGTAGTATGTCTGAAAAATAGTTTTTTCTCTCCCAGAGATAAATGAAATCTTCTAATCTTTTCTCTCTGGCTTGTAACTCTTACTTGCATTTATCATTCTCAAATCCTTATTCTCTCTTGAACCAACATAAAAGGCAGTCATTCCTTACTTGTGTCTGTGGTTCCCTGTATGTTTATGACATAATAACTTCATGAAAAGCTAAAACCTCTCCCCTCGGGAGAGTGCCACATTTCACAAGAAAAGTGGGTTTTCTAGAATAAAAAACAATTGCCTGATTAGACAAAGAAAAGAGACAAGTTAAGTTCAATGATACATTCTTACTGGATGCCAGATCATAAGACTGGAACATTTGCATCTGGTTACAGCCAGTTTTCTTTGCCTGTCTTCTGTAACTACCATTCTCTTCAGTGAATGCTGTGAATTAAGGTATATATTTCATAAGCTGATATGTTATTTATGCTATGCCCCCCCCCTTTTAAAAGATTTTATTTATGTTTATTTGACAGAGAGAGAGAGATCACAAGTAGGCAGAGAGGCAGGCAGAGGGGGAGGGGGAAGCAGGCTCCCTGCTGAGCATAGAGCCCGATGTGGGGCTCAATCCCAGGACCCTGAGATCATGACCTGAGCTGAAGGCAGAGGCCCAACCCACTGAGCCACCCAGGCACCCTGCTATGCCCCTTTTAACTGACATTGAGCTATCTGGAAGTTAGAGGTTTGCGGTCACTTTCTGAATTGCCAAAAGCTATAGTCCTAGAAAGAAGCTAAATATGGTGGTAGAGATGATAACTTATTAGAGTAGCTGAAAATGTAGTATTCAAATCATTTCTCAATTATAATACATTTAAATGTAATCCTATAACAACCAAAATGATGACAAATCATGGAGCTGTAATTTTATGTTCACTAATTTAGAACCATACATTTAAGCAAATTCATTTACAGTAACAGTTCTACTTAAAATAATCTGCCACAAAAGGATGATCAGCCAAATAATAATGTGCACAGAGGTTACTCTACAGAGGTACAAAGTATTGGTTCATTACTTATACAAACAGTGAATTTACAGAGATGGAAAAATGATTACTACTTGACAGAATTATTTTATTTCATTAGTTTAAGGTAGTATTAAACATAATTTCGTAAGTAGTGATTTACCAGATGGTTTTAATGGAATAGTTGATTTGTTGGTTATTTTGAGCACTGATTTTTATGTCATTTTAAAGAGAAGTACATCTTTTGAAATAAGTCATATTGAAGAAATTTAAAAACATGTCTCATAGTTATGTAATTATTTTAATTAACTTTATTTTCATCTAGTCTTGCACATTTAACAAAATAATAGGTTACCGTGAGAGTAATGTATAACCAAAATGCAACCCCAAAACTAAAGGTATGAAATACAAATTGATTGTCAGTTTGGGTTTTTGTTTTCCAATTCCATTTGTTCTTTCTTTCCAAAAAAGTAACATTTGCTGTAGAAAACAGTTGTTAAGTCAGTTTATTGACGCTAGTATTTAAAATTTTAAGTACTCTGTCTCTTTACTTATACAAATTATTTAAATTTTTTAAGAACGTGGGACTTCTAATATATTTATTTTAGAGCAGTCTAACCTTCCATGCAATGAGTATGTTTTCCATATTCTTGCAGTTTATATAATATTACATATTATAATATTATGAAAAGAAGGATGTTTAATGTTAATTTTTACTATGAAAAGAAAATAGAAGTGCGATCTTTAAAAATAGGTCACTGATCTTTGTGGAATGAATAACTGATTAAGGACTGTAATTGAGCACTTTGTCTTTCCAATTTTTAGGACACATAAGAAGGCATCTAGTGTGCTTGCTAAAAATGCTGCAATCTCTGCATCTTAGCTTAATTTCTAAAATAAAAAGCTCTTAATCAAAATATGAGAAGTAATCCATGAATAAAGCCAGGATGGAGATGGAAGTAGGGAAATCTGAAAAGGTGAAAAAGAATCAAAATGTGTGTGTAGATGTTAACATGATGAATATTAAATGAGGATGGGGTAGGGACTCTGACACACAATTATGAGATTGCCTACTTCTTATTCTGAACTCTGTTCAAAGGTAGAGTCTTAGATCCTGGAGGTATAATGAATGTTGTTAGTGTGTTCCAGGAGGAAGAGATGAAGTGTCATGAATGGTATGTTAGGGGTCTCCAAGACTGCTCTCAGACTCTGTGATTCCCTAGGAAGACTCACAGAACTCAGAAGCTGTGATAATCAGTTATAGATTATTATAGTGAAAAGATACAGATTAAATTCAGGAAAGACAAAGGACACAGAGTGCAGAGTCCAGGAGAAATTAGGCACTTGTTTTTGTTGTCTTCCCCCTGAGGAATGGCCCAGTTAGTGCTGAAGTCTCACAGGAACAAGATATGACAGGTTGGCCAGGGAGACATGCATGGCCTATGTGGCTGACCTTAGCTATTCAGTGTCCAACCCTCAGAAGTTACATTGGTACAGCATGGCCCATAGGGTACATTGTTGGCATATCTGGCATGGCCCAAGGCCTCAGGCATACCAAAACACTCTTATCAGGCAGGATATTTTAAGCTTTCAGAAGTTTTCTCCCAGGAACTGGTCAAGGGCCAGTTCTTTTTTTTGATTTACAGGGTTTGAGTAACGAGGCCTGCTGAGTTAATCCTTTACTGCACAGATGGTGCTGTTTGGAGGGGGTAACAAGTCATAATAGAGCCTGCCAGGCTTTACCAAATATACCAAACATCCTACAACTATTTTTCCTCTGGCGGGAACCAGTAAGTCCAAATGAAAGAAATAAAGTATATCTACAGCTTCTGAATCATTGTGAGGAAAACACTTGAAACTCGAAGTTTCGTTTGGTCTTTTTACTGTATTTTATATTTGAAAAAAAGAGCTTATGTGATAAACTCATGACCATAATGGCTTTATAAAAAACCTTTAGTTTTCTGATGCCTTTAACTTCTACAGTGGTGGTTCTGACACATAACAATGAATATCTCAGACTAGAGGATTATTTATGAAAAGAGACCAGTAGATCAAGAGGGCTTTAAACTGAAATGAGAAAGGAAGAACAGGTAATAAACAGAAGGAACCCAAATCATTCTTCCTCTAAATATGCCTTGCTAATTCTCTTAGCAACTTCAAGTATTTGCTCACATCTCACCTTCTCAGTTATGTTTGCCTTGACCACCTAGATAGGCTGAACTCTACAAAAGAGCTATTTTCATAATTCAGGGACAATTTCATGTGGTTCAATCTAATAATATGCTGCTACATACAGCAAACTCAATTCCTGCCCCTCAGCATTCTCATTTCCCACTTACCCTATACTCCTTTTAATTATTTTTCCTTAGCATTTAACATTCATCTGAAATACTATATAAGGAAAACTTGTCATATTTAGTATTTACTATCCATCTCCATCACAAAGATACATGGGCATATAGATCTTTTTTTTTTTCCTCTCTTTAACTTACAGATATATTCCAAGGGTTTAGAAAAGCACATGGCACAAATCATTAAATTACTATTTGTTAAGCATTGGAATGAACAGATACTATAGCTTAGAACACAATAAAGGAGATACTCAGTTATCTCTTCAGTAGTAGGAAATATTTGGAAGCAATTCTTAGATATTCTATGCCAGAATGAGCTAATTGCTAACTGGAATTAGTTAGATAAAGGTTTTGGATCCCATTTCAGCTACTTACACATTCCATAAACTTTGGGCTTTTTTCCCCTTTCCTATAAGCAATAGTTTGCTTATCTTTACATACATTACAATAATATGTAGCTGTAGTGCTGTTGTATGAAACACAACTCTGTCCATTCTTTCCTAGAGACTGGGTGACAAATAGCTTTTCATTAAAAAAGGAGACCTTTTACAATTAAATACCTATAGGGTAGAGACATGAGTATAGAGATAGAAATAAGAGGATATGTATTTGTTCAAAAAATGTCAAGCAATGAGGGCCACGGGAATATAAACAGGATATGGGAGGAAGTGGAGAATTGAACAATACAAAGGATAAAGGATGACTCAAACTGAGATTCTAAATGTTCCCAGTGAGTGGTAGAAATGTAATGAAGATAAATCTGTGAAAATTTTAGTAGCAGGAAATATAACATCATGCACTTAGAATAACAAAAATTCACCAGCTGGAAGATGAAAGTGATCTGATTTAAGGGCAGTTGTGGTGGAAAAGGGTTAATAGTCATATGACTTCAAAAGATCTAAGGCAATTTTAATTATCACCATGGCTTTCCACTAGCCCACTATGTCTGCTGTGATGAGTTTTTGTTTGTTTGTTTGTTTGTTTGTTTAGTATTGTTTTGCTGTGCCACATCTTCCTTTTAGAGAAGCTCTTTCAGGAGCATTTTGGTGGGGATTAAGGCTCACCACTATGATGCAGTCAAGGAGTGGAGAAAATATGTAGGCTTGGGTAATTGCCCCTAGGAGAATTTATGAAATTTGAGCAAGTTATCATGACTGTTCTTGTGCTTTCCCATCTTGAAGGCCTGGCTGCCCATCTGTCACTGATTCTGGCAATAGCTCTCCAAAAAATTCCTTTCTTTTTTGCTTAACATAGTCCATTTCTGTTACTTGTCACCAACTACTTCAACTGCCAGAAGTGATTAGTTCTAGATGTAGGGTCCTGGAGTGACAGGTTACCAGGACAAGGGACTTAGAGTGATAAAACCATGCAAACAAGTATGAATTAGAACCTATCTGGTTCCTGCCATTTAAGACCAACATTCCTTTCCCATTTAAATTATTGATTCCTCTTGACCTGAGTTTCTGTCAGTGTGATTGAGAAAATGCTCACAAACTCTCCCATTATAAAATATGTAGATGAAATATAACAACTAGATAAAATATCACAACATGCACTAGAATGCTGAGCTTGTCAGAATGTAAGGGAGCTTCCCACTGTCCCCAAATAAAGAGATAGCTCAAAAACTCTGGAGTAGACAGCTGTACTACAGGTGTGATTTGCCTGGAAATGTTTTCCATTCTTGGTAACCTAAAGGTTTGTCTTTTAATGGACACCTGGAGGTAGAAGAGAAGGCCTTATTAGGGAAGTGGTGGGAGAATTCATGAGGAGCTAGAACCGACAAAGCTGGGAATCTCTAATGGCCACAACCTAATGAGAGGATGGAAAGGAAAAGAAGAAAAAAATCCAACAGAACTGCAAAGAGAAGATAACTTAGCTGTTTTGTCTTGAGCTCTAGTTGGAGAAAAATGCCTCCCCTAAAGATTTGTAATGATAGATAGGCCCTCATGCTAGTGTGTAGTTAAAATTTATACTTCCATTGTAGCCCTGAAAATGTGTAAATGAGTAATTAAGTAAGTCTCAGGTTGGTAGACTATGAGGTTACTTGGCAGAAGCAACAACAAATTCTCTTTTGAATGAGGTTCTCTCAACCCAGGCTGCACACAGTTCCCCTGGATTAAGTCTGGACAGTCCAAACTTAAAAAAGCATGCATGGAAACAAGCCCATCGTAAACAAGAGCCCAGAGGGATAGACCTCCAGGATCTTCAGATAATAGAATTATATAATAAGGATGTAAAATGAACATTCTTAATATGTTAATATTTAAAATATCAAGAAGAACCACACCACTGTTTTTAAAATGAGGAAAACAAAGACTTAGAATGTAGTAACTTAAATAAAAAATGCAATGGGTAGGTTTAATAGCATTGGACAAAGTTGAAGACATGTTTGGTAAACAGTCTGAAGAAGTAACAGTGCAACATAAGAGAGACAATGCAGTGAAAAATACAAAAGTGAGGAACAAAGAATGACAAGTACTACCATATGTTTAATGAGAATGCAAAAATGATAGAGAAAAGAAGGGGCAGTATTTGATGAGATAATGACTGGTTATTTTCCCAGATTTGTTCAGTATCAAGCATCCTCTGACTGAAAATCACAGTAAGTCCTAAGTAGACAATAAATAAATAAATCACGGTGAACTTATTTGCTTCTCTGCCTGTTCTACAGATTTTTCATGATCTGCCTTCGCCATATACCTAGCTAGTTTTATTTCCCCTGACTAATAATATATACACAGTGTTATGAAATTCTCCTTCTTATTTAATATAATTGTTAGTCTTTGCTATAAATTTGCTGCTTCTTAGTATAAAATGCTTTTTTCTTCTCTCCTAGTTGTCAAAATCCTATTTATTTATCAAATGCTTTTTTCTCAGGTCCTTCATGATTATTCTAGTAACATTGATCTCTTTTTTTCTGAATTTCTATTACACTTATGTTATGCGTCTCATTCATTCATTCATTCATTCATTCCTGATATTTATTGAGAGTCTGATGTGTATTAGCTGGATACTAGCTAGGTACAGCAATAAATTTGATAGAAACACTCCCTGTCTTTAGGAACATTAATATTCAGCCAAAATGATAGTAAAAATAATTAGAATACAGTGATAAAGTTTAAACAAGGTGTGAAAGGAACACATATTAGGATAGAGTAGGGAAAGTAATCAAATATATGGGTCAGTGTAGGTTTCCTAAGGTGAGTAACATTTCTGCTTATACATAAAGATCAAGTAAAAATTATCCAGGCTCAGATATGGGGTAGAGTGAAAAATTGTAAAAGGAAGGTTTAGGCAGTGGGACTAGCATGTTTTACAGCTTAGAGGCTTAAGACTATTTGAAATTTTAGGGACTAAAGGAATTGGATATGGTTATACTGCAAAGCTAGAGGAAGAGAAGGGTGAGCGATAAATCTGGAGTGATGGACTGGAGAGGGTGCAGATCTAGGTGGGCCATATAAGCCATGTTAAGAAATTTGAATTTTGTCCTAAAAGTATTGGAGAAGCATTGCGGGATGTATTAAGTGGAAGCTGTATTATTATATTTCTACATTAGAAAGGTCACTTTCATTGTCATGGAGGAGACTCATTCAGAGGAGGGGAGACCAGTGAAGAGCCTGAAACAATGTTATAGACAAAAGCTAATGGTGACTGACACTACTATGGTCGCAGTGGGGATAGCAAGAACTGGACAAACTTGCCAGACATTTGAAATAGGTGATCATTTTTCTCTAATGGTTAGCTGTGCATTTGTTTTTTTCTCTTCAGTTAAGCTATAAGCTGTTTAAGCTATAAGCTGTTTAAGAGCAGAGACCATGTCTTGATATTCTTTTCTGTCTACCAAAACTTCCAAGTCATTACCAGCTGGGCCTCATAAGTATTTGCTGACTGAATGAGTTTGGGAACGGAATTATTCAGTCATCGAGAATTTGTAAAGATAGCTGGCTGAGGATCCAGGATGAAATGCTCCATAGTTCAGTTTCCAGGGATGTACTAAAAATGGTACTGTGATGGAGAGTTCTCAAACATTACCTCCTCACAGTGGCCAGAGCAGTGAGCTATAAACTTGGTGATGAAGAATGAACCACTAGTTATAGCAGTAATCTTGGCTCTAGGGCAGGAAGTCAATGCCAGTGACAAACTGCCAATACATGACAATTTAAAATCCAGTAAGTGAAGTTAACAAAGTTGCTTTATAGCTCAGTGGACTTACGGGTAGGGCTGGAAGCCACTTTCATCCTGTATCATCAGGCCGGCTGTCTTACGGGTAATATAAATAGCAGTCTGGCAAGGAATCAGGATATCTCTTTTGAAAATAAATGATAAGGGTATATTCAGGTTATGTCTGTATGTTCAATGGAGCAAAAATTAGAAATGTATAAAGCTGATCATCCCTTTGAAGAGAAACACAGCAGGGGCTGAATGAGATTGAGGGTTTTTTTTTTGTTGTTGTTGTTTTTCTTTTTTTCAGGATGGGAAATCTATCTTCTCATCCAAATAATTTCTCTCTTCAATTTTGTGAAGTTGTAAACATAGTTTCTTCTGAAATGTGACAACTGTATTATATCTTGACTTATTTGGATAATTGCTCACCATGAAACTAAACACCATCTATACTGTGTATAAAATTTTAAGTGAGAATTTAAAATTTTTCTTGTGACAACTAATTGAGATTAAAAAAATAAATCTAGGTATGAAGACTTCTCAACATTAAAAACTGCTTATCTAGCATGTATTCAATATTAAAAAATATTTTTTTGTGGTATGTGCTCATAAAGTAAGCTGGAGCTGTAGAATTTTGTGTATGGAGATGACAAACTAAACAGTGACATATTTCCCCAGAAACATATCACAGGTGTGTTTCATAAAAATAGATAGTATTTATTGAGTACATACAAATCCCAGCTTTGTATTGAATGTGTTATTCATGCTCACAACAAAATTATATAAGAGATGCTATTATTACTCAAATTTTATAGGTAAGGAACCAATACTCAGAAGGTTCAGAAACTTAGTCAACAACCGTAGGATTTGAATCAAGGTCTCAGAATCCAGAACTGATAATTTGTACCACTATACTGCTTAGAATCATAATTAATGCCTCTGAAGAAAAGAACATCTCTTGTTTTTTTAACCAAGTTGGGTGGCAGGTAGTATGGTCTTCACTTTCCACCAATATAAAAAATGATTATTAGAAACCAATGCATGGTGTAATGTGCTATCATTTCCAAAGGATTTTTATCCAGCTCTTAGATTTAGAGTTCAAAATTTAACCAGAAGATGTGAAATGCAACCTTTTGTTCTCCTGAAATTATTCCCTGTGAATAATGGTTTTGGTTGACTTGCTCATCACCCAGGTGGTATGTGCTTCCACTAATTGGTCACAGCTGCAAACTTCTTTGGGTGATTCCCCCTCTGCACGCAACCAAAATCTCTCTTAGATTCTCAAATTTTAGAATTCTTTTCTTCCTGTGATACCCACCTTTGCCATCAGTCCTTTTTCTTCTGTATTTTTTACTTTATCTATGAATATATCCAGAGTCTTTATTATGCAAAGTTGCTGATCTTAGTTCTTTAATTTGCCTCTCTTTAAACATGTCCTAATTCTACATTACATGTATACATGTATGACATAGATGTGCACACACATGCACACACACACACACACACACACACACACACACACACACTGGCTGGGCTAATAAAGCCTTCTTCCTTCCAAAAATGTAAGGGAGGAGGAGACTGCTTGGATAGGCAAAGACAGAATATTCTCAATTTTGTACTAAATATTGCTACATTTATAATACTACCACTGAATCTTTTATGATTTCTGGAATATGTGATCAAATTTTGGGCAGATAATTATACCTTTTTTCTCTCCCTTTATGCTATTTCATATCTAATCTATTTAATATTGCTATATATATTGAGCATTCTTGGCTTACATCTTTAATATTTCCATTTCTAAAAGAGAATGTATGTCTGTTTATGTGACTGTGTGTTTATCATATTGATTCCTATTCTACTGTATTATCAGAATGAATGTTAAGTTTTACACAATGCCATCTGAAGTTTTGGTGGAGATAAGTATATACCTCTAAAATCTTAATATAAACATTTTTCAATATTGAACTGTTTCAGCAGCACAAGGCTGAATCCTATTTGTAATTCTCTTTAAATACTGCTAGATTAACTTTACTGCTGTTTCCCTCAGAGTTTTGGTGTCTTCATACTAATAAGTGAGCTTTGCTTGTATTCCTTCCCTCTCTTTCTTTTTTGAGGCCATCTTTATTATAGTTTGGCATCACAGTTATGACTCTAGAGAAAGACCTGGGAAGGATGTTTTAAAATTATTAAAAACAATTTTGTTAATGCTTTGTTACTGGTTCCTAAAGGTTTGATAGATTTTACCTGTTGAACCATCATGGCCTCATAAATCTTAGAGAGGTAGCTCTTTGTCCACATATTCAGTTACTTCTTTGGTAACTGCATAGTGTTTTTCTGTTTTCTGAGATAAATTCAGAAATCTACATTTTCCTTTAAAATAATTTAATCTGGGCTTCATGCATTACAATTTAGCATTTATTTACATTTATGCAGCTGACTGAAACTAGGACACACAATGCTTATTTCTTTACCTTTCTATGCTACTGACCTACTTCTGTGAGGGTATGTCTTTAACCTCACATCTAATCTTTAGCATGGGGAACGCAGTCCAGGCATATTCCCCTGGCTAATCCACTCACTCAGAATTCATTTCTTCAAGTAAGGCATTGTTTATTTGGTGCTTCAAGGTTGTACTACATACAATAGTAACTTGTACTTAAAAAAAAAAAAAATGGTTTCAGGGACACCTGGGTGGCTCAGTTGGTTAAGCATCTGCCTTTGTCTCAGGTTGTGATCCCAGGGTCCTGAGTTCGAGTTCTACATTGGGCTCCTTGATCAGCAGGGAGACTGCTTCTTTCTCTGCCTGACTCTGACTCTGTCTCTCTCTCCCTGACAAATAAATCAATAAAATCTTTACAAAAATTTTAAAAAGTTAAAAAATGGTTTTGTATTTTCCCCCAATAGTCTCCCTTGATTTCATTACAGGTTCTTTTTGTTTTTGTTTTTTAACTAATCTTCATATTTTGTGGTTTGCGGTTGTTTTCTCATGGTTTCATTGAAAATGAGACTTCTCTTACTGCAGTGTTTCTCACTGTTCAATTTAAGAAGTCCCCACCATCTTGTTTTCTTTATAGCACCATCACTACCTAGGCAAAATGCATCCTCCTTAGCTCCTCCATCATCAAGTTGTGTTAAAATCCGTTAATAATCACTGAATGGGGGTGCCTGGGTGGCTCAGTGGGTTAAAGCCTCTGCCTTCGTCTCAGGTCATGATCCCAGGGTCCTGGGATCAAGCCCGCATCGGGCTTTCTGCTTAGCAGGGAGCCTGCTTTCCCCTCCCTCTCTGCCTGCCTCTCTGCCTACTTGTGATCTCTGTCTGTCAAATAAATAAATAAAATCTTAAAAAAAAAAATCACTGAATGGTTTCTATGTATAAGTAGTTTTTTAAAAGTCTGTGTGGACATCAGGTTTAACACATCCTGCCATCCCTTCACTTCCAGTCTCCTACTCTCATCATGAAGAAGTTTATTTGATGGGATGATTTACATTGACACAAATAATGATATAAGGCAAAAGGTAAGAACTGACTAAGTGGATTTGCTAACACAGGGCAGGAAGGTTGGGAAATGGGGAATGGAGGAGGTAGTAGGAACTATTTTTTATTTTTTTTTATTATGTTCAATTAGCCAACATATAAGACGTCATTAGTTTTTGATTTGGTGTTCAACAATTCATTAGTTGTGTGTAACACTCAATTCTCACTGCCACATGTGCCCTCCTTAATATCCATCATCCGGTTACCCCATCCCCACGCCCGCCAATCCTTTCTGTAACCCTTAGTTTGGTTCCTGGATTCCAAAGTCTCTCATGGTTTGTCTCCCTCTCTTGTTTCTTCCCATTTAGTTTTCCCTCCCTTCCCCTATGGTCTTCTTTGTTATTCCTTCTGTTCCACATATGAGTGGAACCATATGATAATTGCCTTTATCTGCTGGACTTACTTCACTTAGCATGATTCCCTCCATTTCCATCCATGTCAATGCAAATGGTAGGTAGTCATCCTTTCTGATGGCTGAGGTTCCTCAAGACATTAAAAATAGAGCTACCCTATGATCCAGGAATTGAACTGTTTTTTAGAAGATGAATCGAATTTCAACGGTGTGAGGTCACTCCCATTGGTGGAAAGGTTTGTACAAAGGCATAAAGATAGGGAAGAGCAGAGTGTAAACTGGAGACTGGCTGGTCACCCAGAGGAATGGAAGGGGGGAGTAAGGGTGGTTTGGTGACTTAAGGAGTACTTAAGGAAAATAATCTTGATATAACCTACTTCTTCAAGAAACTTCTTCAAAATAAGTAACATTTAGATTCAATCATTTGCCATATTTCACTCCATCAAATAAAGCCAGCCCTTCCTTTTCTACTCTACTGTCAGTATCACTATCAAAAACAAAAACAAAAAAATCATGCTAGCATGTTTACTGAAGTCTCATCATATGCCAGGAGCTTGGCATATACTTTACCTTCAGTAACTTATCGGTTTCCCATTTGCTATTTCATAAAATAAAGCTATTCAGTGGGTATTTTCATGCTCACTTTGCAGCTGAGAAAGTTGAGGCAAAAAGGTGAAAGAACTTACAAGCCATGTCAGTAGGTTAACTGTGGCATGGCTCTGAGTAGCCTGTTTATAAAGCACGTTTATATTGACATATGTTATTTACATAGTTCTCATTTCTTCTTCAGTTCAAAGAAACCTGTTTTAAAATATTATTTTCTAATTCTAAATGCAACTCATAGTCATTTTGGAAAATTCAGGAAAGATAAAAGTGTATACACAGCAATCAGCAAAACGATAGCCCAACTTATTTTTTAAGGAAAAATTATTAAAAACTTTTCAGGGTGCCTGGGTAGCTCATTTGGTTAAGCAGCCAATTCTTGGTTTTTGGCACAGGTCATGATCCCAAGGCTCTGGGATGAGCCCTGCCCTGCATCCAGCTCCCGGCTCAGCAGGGTGTCTGCTCCAGGATTCTCTCTTCTCCCTTCCTCTGCGCCCCCCACCACCCCAGCCTCCTCCCCCACTCACTTGCAGGTACATGTGCTCACTCTCTTTCTCTCAAATAAATAAATAATTAATATTTTTAGAAAATTTCCGTTCTCTCCTCTAATTCAACTTTATAGAGCTAACTATTGTCATAATAGTTTGTAAGCCATCTTTTGCTTCAGCATATATTTACACCATGAGTTCACCCAGCTTATTTATTGACGAATAATATGTTATTTATATATTTCCAAGTTAGTAGATTGATTTTACTTTTTAAAAAATTCTGATGTATTTTGATTTTGGATTTACAATTCCTCTATTAATGGATATTGTGAGGTTTTAAATTTCATTTTGTCTTTTTGTTACTGTTGCTATAATGAACTTTCTTGTGAAAATAACTAAATTCTTTATAGTCATTTATGCTATAATTCTATGTGATATTTAGTAGTAAAGGTTTTAGTATTGCTGGATTTGCTGGGCTGTAAACTATATATATTTATAATATTGATAATAATACCATGTTAGACTCCAGAACAGTTGTACCAATTTATCACCCACCAAATGAATATTAGAGTATACATTTCCATATTTTATTGCCCACATTAGATGTTCTAATCCTTTTTATTTTTTAATCTCATGGAATAGGCAGAAAAACCTATATCATATTTTTAAGAGGTTACTATTTTTATGTGTTCACTGGTTGTTCGAATTATTATCTGGAGATTTTTTTTTTCAAGATTATTTATTTATTTATTTGACAGACAGAGATCACAAGTAGGCAGAGAGGCAGGCAGAGAGAGAGAAGAGGAAGCAGACTCCCCGCCGAGCAGAGAGCCGGATGCGGGACTCCATACGAGGACCCTGGGATCATGACCTGAGCGGAAGGCAGAGGCTTTAACCCACTGAGCCACCCAGGTGCCCCTATCTGGGGATTTATTATTTATCTACTTTGTCCATTTTTCCCCTGGGATGATCAAGCCCTTTCGAAGTTAGATTGTAGGAGCTCTTTGTATTTTATAAATATTAACGTTTGGTTTTGTGTATGACAAGAATGTTTCTGCTTTTTGGTTATTTTTTAATTTGTTAATTTTTAATGGAGAATTAGTACATTATTATAATTCATATGCCAATATTTCTTTTATGGATCCTGAGTTTTGTATCATTCTCTTCTATTTGGCTAGTACATTTTTTATATCTAGATCTTTAATCCATTTAGCATGGATGTTTAGAAGTTTGTGGTATAAGATAAATATCTAATTCTCTTATCCTCTGAAGATCATTTAGTAGTTCTTAAAGTATTTACTGACTTAGCCGTGTTTTCCCTCTCTTTTGAAATCCATATTCTTCATATGCTTGATTTATTTGATTCTCTATTCTGACTTATTTCACCATTCCTATGCCATTAGCACATTTTTAATATAATAGATTTTTTTACATTATTTTTATATCTATCAGGTTTTTAAATTCTTCTTGATCCTTTTTTCTCAAAGTTTGCCTCCACCTTATAGTATCCTTTGTCTTAATTTTTGTTTTATATTTTCTTTCAAATTCTTTCACCTGTAAGGCAACTCCTTATGTCACATCTGGGCTTCCTTCTTCTCTATTCTATCTACGTGGTGTTTCAACTACCGAGTTTAGGAGAAAAACCCACTAAAAACTACCAAGCTGTGAATCTCTTCTTGACATTAATAAACATCAAATATTTTCATATAACGCTGTTTCATCTTGTCTGCCTTCTTGATATTTTCAACTTGAAGCCCCATTGGGGTGTCAGAGTCAGTGTACTTGAAGCCACACCAAAATCATGTCACTTCTGGGAACTTCTGTGCAATAATATCCTGTTAAAATAATGTAGGTGTGAAGTTTGTAGACCGACCTGGGTGTCTGTCTGATTTTTAAGTATCATCACTATTATGAGAATGATGATAAATAACAATTCACTATGCCAGGTATTGTGTTAAATAAAGTACATAATTCTCTTCTTAATATTTGACTCTTCCCTGTAGATTTTATTGGATCATCCTCATTTTATAAACCTCTTCACTGAAAAAGAAAAAGATTTAAAAATTCCCTGCCAAGATCCTGCCTAATAAGTGACAGAGCTAAACATTTATGGTAGATTTATATACCTTTCTAAATCCTGCTATGCAAACTTGCCTCATATTGGTTATGGTGATCAGGTTTGGAGGGTCTTGGTAAGTGACAGTGTGGGATAAGATTGGAAGGTTGTGGTTTATTTTATCAGAGTTGCCTAGTAGGCTTTGAAAAACTAGCCATACTTTTCAGATTTGTAAGATTCACTAAGTAAATATGTCTTATCACAAAAATTTCCAGAACATCTGCCATATTTATATCGTTCAGAAAAGAAGTTTAACTCTTAATTAAATACTAAGAAAATGCTTATGTAAATGGTATTCCCTTATTTAACTTCTAGCAACTACAGATAACTCCAATCATCACGTTTCCTTTTCCTCACTATAATAGCATGCCTCCGTCAAGTTTTAATATATATAAGATACACATCAAGGACATAATGTATTAGACAAGTACAACTCCTCAATTTCTTAACTTTTAAGATACATAATTGCTCTACTATGAAGACTTAAATGGGGATTGTCACTTTTGTAATTAATTCTTTTTGTTTCATCCTTCTTACTAATTGAAAATAGGCTTTCAATATAGAATACTTTGAAATTGGATGAAGAGACAGAATTGGAATGAACTTAATTAACTGCAAACTGTCCAAATCAATCAGAATTTGACAGTGCCTCAGTAACACACAGAGTTCATAATTTACTTGAGATCTGCTGTAATGCATATGCCATAAATTGCACTGTGGCCATGCTCACTGTGCACAAAATTTAGTGCTAGGCTATGAAGTTGGCACTGACAGAAAACTGTTCCTGCAACACAGACTATTTTGGGAGGGTATACTTTACGTTTTCATTTAGACAACTAATAAACTTTTGAAAGTAAGTGCTTTGAAATTTTGCCCTGATGGAATTTGTTATAGGAATTAAAAAGTGTTTAAATGTGTTTCCAAGCATTTAAACATTATAAGGGGCATGGTTAGGTCTGTTTGTTTAGTTACAGAGTCTCAGTGATTCAGTCTTGGGAAATATTAGATATTATAGGTTATAAAGAAATATTTGTCTGTAATTATGTTATCTCTTTCTTGATGTTATAAAAATAATTTTCTAGATATTAAAAAAGAATATTTACTGATCCTAAAACTGATTAATTACACTTGTTAGTTTTACATGAGCTTTCTCATGTTTCTGGTTTTTAAGAAAAAAATTATCCTTTGTTGAAGGAGAGACTAGTTGATGAAGATTATGACATATACTTGGCTAGACAACATTACAGTATTATTTTGGCCAAAGATATCTGTAATTTAAACCCAATAGTCATCCTTCATTTGCAGATCTCCTTAGCATATACTCAGTTTCCTATATTCTCCAACTATTTAACAAATATAAATTGTCCCCATATTATCAGTGACTTATTTTAATTCTTGGATATATAAAATGTTTAGAGGAGGAAGGGGAGTAATAGTTATGGTATGTGTCCAATATATAATCATAAAACCCCATAAGATCATTATTGTTTTTGATCCCTATGCAAGATACATTGCAAGTATTTTATGGGTTACGAGAAAAATTCAAGAAGAGGCAAATCAGTCATGTTATATAAATGCCCAGCTTGTATCAACACATAAATAATTTCTGGTTTCTGGAAGAAATAATAGCTGGTTAGCATAATCCTTATTGGCCATGAGATTATCACAGAAATCTTACGTGGCTACACCATATCTCAGAACACATGATCCTCAAGGTAGTGCAGTAAATAAATGCGGTACCATTGTTGACTTATTTTCAGCTGCATGAAAATCAGTTTTGGGTAGGAGTGAGTTGTGGGTTTTTTTTTTTTTTAAGATTTTATTTATTTGACAGACAGAGATCACAAGTAGGCAGAGGCAGGCAGAGAGAGGAGGAAGCAGGCTCCCCGCCGAGCAGAGAGCCCTGAGGCGGGGCTCTATCCCAGGATGCTGGGATCACGACCCCAGCCGAAGGCAGAGGCTTCAACCCACTGAGCCACCCAGGTGCCGTGAGTTGTGTTTTTGAAGAAGGCAGGGATCAACTTAGAAGAGCTATTAGAAAGAATTGGAGAGCTGAAAAAACACATCATCGTGGGGGAAAAAAACCCCACAAAAAACCATCAAGTCTTCTGAAATTAAAGAAAAAAATTCTTATTGTAATCAAGTTACCATTTCTTCGTTTTTTAAAGATAGATAAATCCTGGGTGCCTGGGTGACTTAATTGGTTAAGCATACGACTCTTGATGTCACTCCAGGTCTTAATCTTAGGGTCATGAGCTCAAGCCCCGCTTGGGCTCTGCTGGGTGTGGAACCTACTTAAAAAATAAAAATAAAAATAAAAATAAAATAAAATAAAATGAATAAAATAAATTAAAATAAATTAAAAATACATAAATCCTTCTGAATGAAAGTAGGATTTACTAATAAGTATGAAGAAAAAGCACACCAGTATACATTTATATTTTATTTTGTTTTTTTTTAATGAGGGAGTTTTGATCAAATCAAATTTCCTATTAAGTGGAATAAAAAATTAAGACTGATGGCTAGAAAAAAACATTACAATATTTTTTCCTTTTTATAATCTTTTGAAGAAAAACTATAATACTAAATACTACTTGAACCTATCTGAGTCTTCGGATATAAATTTGGTTTCATAAACAGTGAAGTAATGGACATACATTTGTGATTTCAGAGTCTAAGGCATTTGATGTTGCTGATTTTGGGGAGGAACACACAACAAGAAGTAGGAAAGATGCTTCTGCACAGGTGAAATTTATAAAGAATAGAAGGGGAAACTGTAAGCCAAGTAAAATCAATTGGAGTTGACTACTGAAAAGAAAAGATAGACCACCAAATTAATAATGAATAATTATTTAAAAAATTTAGATCCAACTAAAATGATTTATATAACAATCTATATATTTCTAGTTCCTTCAATCATTCATATAAATGTTACAGAAATTGCATAACTCATTTTGGAGACAATGTGTTAGAAAAAGAAACTAAGGCACTTTAGAATATACTGTAAATGTGGTGAGTGAGGATATATTCCAACTAGAAAAGCTAAATTCTCTTTAGGTTGTAATTGATTTATTAATGGCTAAGCATAAAAAGCCAATCGTGGCCTCACATAAGCACATGAATTTAGAGATAGGGCACTTTCTGAAGTGGCTCAAATAGGGCATCTATTGGGTTAGAAGTGAAATGGCTTGTAACTTCTCTGTACCCTAGCATTCTTTGGTGTTTTAATGTCACATGCAGGATATAAATGGTGGCAAGATGGAGGCAGCATCTAGTCTGTGTGCTTTCAAGTTCAAAATTATTGGAGATTATTTATGACTGCCTTTGTTAGAAAACTCCAACCAAACTTCAGCTTTGATGGGTCACATTTCACTCCTAACTCCTGACCAACTACTGAGACTGGTGGACGGCTTTGTAACTATGGCTTAGATCATGTGTCAGCCCCAGCCAACTATGTATGTTTGAAGTAGAGGAGGGTGGCTTCTCTAAGAAAATCTAAGGAACTTCTCTACCTGCAGGGCAATTGGGTGCTGATTGTCAAAAATAACAGATACTACTCCCTTCAGGACTACACAGAAAATATGAGTGCTCTATACTGCCTTCAGTTACAGCAAGGAGACTTGATAGTGCTTAGAGAAGAAAACCTTATAACTGTTCATTAAACAAATATTGTTAGAGTACGTACTGTGTTCCAGACACAGGCCTAACCCCAGGAAGTTATAGTCTAGTAAGGTCAGTGCCACACAGCTCGCTTCTGCCATCATATTACCCCTCACAAATAATTCTACTTGTATGAAATTTTTCATACTTCATGGTGTCTTGTAACAGCAGAGATTAAGCAATATATAAGCAGTAAACAAATGTTCTGAGTATGAGGAAGCTAATTAGTATAAGTATCTTCAACTATAATTTTTAAAAATAAGGGATAAGAAGATACAAATGATACTATTACTTTTTGTCCTGTTTCAGAAATAATGTGTGTGAATTATGACAAATTAGAAGTATGTAGAAGGGTAAAGAGTAAAAGATAAAAATCTATCATTTACACCCTTACCCCTTCCTTCATTCCTTAGATGTGAGAGGCGAACAAGTTTGCAGTTTGGTATATATTCTTTCTGAACTTAGAATGTGCCATCAACTAACGCATCAAATCTAAACTTCAAGATATTATTCAAGGACTGACCATGTGGCCCTGAGATGCCTTCTCTAGGCTCTTTTATCATATTCCCCTAAAGGTCCTATTGCTTTAGTTACTCTTGATTTCTTGCTCTTTCTGGAGTATCTTAAACTTTACCTCATTGGTCAGTTTGTTGATTGCTGGTCTCATTATGTAGAGTTTACTTCTATCCCAGTAGTCAAAGTCCTAATCATCCTTCAAGAACCAGCATAACTTCTCATATTTTCTGTGTTCTCTATAGTATTTGTTGCAGTTTTATTGTATCACTTCATGACTCTCCTATTTCAAATGTATAAGAATACCACTCTCTCTGAACTGTAAGCTCTTTATTATTTTTTTCAAAAATCTCTACTGAGATATAATTGACAAAAGGTATTTAAAGTGTACAACATGATGATTTGCCATGTGTATACATTGTGAAATGATTCCCCCCCATTGAGTTGTTAACACAATTAATCCATCACTTCACATACTTTTTTCTTCTTTATTTTGGTGAGAACATTTAAATTTTACTGTCTTAGCAAATTTCAAGTACACACTACTGTGGTATCAGCTATGATCATCATGTTATACATTAGAGCCTCACATTTTACATTTTATAGCTGAAAGTTGGTACTCTTACTCATTTCACAGCTGGAAGTTTGTACTCTTTTACCAATCTCTTCCTATTTCCCTCACTCCCCAGTTCCTGGAAACCACTTTTCTCCTCTCTGTTTCTGTGAGTTCAATTCTATATTCCCCTCTCCCCGCCCACCACCACCACCAAGATTCTACTTATAAGGGATACCATGAAGTATTTGTCTTCCTCTGTCTGACTTATTTCATCTGACTTATTTCACTTAGCATGCAACTCTCCAGGTTCACTCATGTCGTCACAAATGACAGGCTTTCCTTTGTTATTAGGACTGAATAATTTTACATATGTATAAGTATATATTTTCTTTATCCATTCATCTGTCTACAGTTTATTTCTATGTCTTGGCCTTTAGGAATAATGCTGCAGTAAACAAGGGAGTACAGATATCTCTTTGAGATAATGATTTTGTTTCCTTCTGTACCCAGAAGTGGAATTGGTTGATCATATAGTAGTTCCATTTTTAATTTCTTGAGGAATCTCCATACTCTTTTCCATAGTGGCAACACCAGTTTATGTTCCCACTAATAGTATACTAGGGTTTCCTTTTTTCCACATCTGTGGCAGCATTTGTTATCTCTTGTCTTACTGATAATAGATAGGTATGAGGTGATATCTCATTGTGGTTTTGATGTGCATTTCCCAATGACTAGTGATTATGAGCACTTTTCATGTACCCACTGACCATTTGTTTATCTTCTTTGGAAAAATGTCTATTCTAATCCTTTGCCCATTTTCTAACTGGGCTATTTGTTTTTGTTTGTTTTGTTTTGTTTGCTATTAAGTTGTGTAAGTTCCTCATGTATTTTCAATATTGACCCTTTTCAGAGATGTGGTTGTAAATATTTTCTCCTATTCCTTGGGTTTCTTTTCATTTTGTTGATGGTTTCCTTTGTTGTGCAGAAGCATTTAGTTTGATGAAGTACTACTTGACTTATTTTTGCTTATGTTGCCTTTGCTTTTGGTGTTAAATCTGAAAAATCATTGCCAACACTGATGTCAAGGAGCTCACTTCCTCCATCTTGAAGTTTTATAATTTTAGGTCTATGTTCAAGTCTTTAATCTATATTGAGCTGATTTTTGTGTATGGTGTAAGAGAGGGGTCTGGTGTCATTCTGTTGCATGTGGTGGTCCAGTTTTCCTAACACCATTTATAGAAGAGACTATCTTTCTCTGTTATATATTCTTGGTTCCTTTGTTATAGGTTAATTGATTTCTATGCATCAGTTTATTTCTGAGTTTTCCATTCTGTTGCACTGACTCATGTCTGTTTTTGTACCAATATTGGTTTTTTTTTTTTTAATTACTATAGTTTCGTATTATAGTTTGGAATAAGGATAATGGCTCCAGCTTTGTTCTTTCTCAAGATTGTTCTAGCTCTTCGGGCTCTTTTGTGGTTCCATATACATTTTAGGACTGTTGGTTGTAGTTTTGTGTAAAACATCATTAGATAGAGATTTCACTGAATATCTAGATCATTTTGGGTAAATTACTTTGGGTAATATAGACATTTTAACAACATTAATTCTTCTAATTCATAAACATGGAATACCTTTCCATTTATTTGTATATTCAGTTTCTTTCATCAATGTCTTATAGTTTTCAGTGTACAGATCTTTCACTTCTTTAGTTAAATTTATTCCCAAGTATTTTATCCTTTTTAATGCTATTTGAAAATGACACTGTTTTCTTAATTTCTCTTCCTGACAGTTTTTTGATATATAAAAATGCAATTGCTTGTATATATTGATTTTGTATCCTGCAAGTTTACTGAAATAATTTATTTCATTCCAACAATTTTTGGTGGTATGAGCTCTTTAGTTACATTTTTGTCAGTCATTAATTTTTCTATGCCACAAAGGTATGTGGCAGGGGTTAGCAAAACTTCAGCTTACTGCCTAAATTTGGCCTGCCACCTGTTTTTGTAAATAAAGTTTTACTGTAACACAGCATAATAGTCATTATATATTGTGTCTGGCTGCTTCTGTGGTACAGCAGCACTGCTGAGTAGCTGTGAAAGACATCATATGTCTTGGGAAGCAAAAATAGTTATCAAAAAAGTTTGTTGACACCTGGTATAAAGTTTGCACATAATAGGTATCCAATAAATGCTTGATGAAATTTGCACATGGATATTCTTTAGCTGATACCACCCAAAAGTACAGCCCTAAACTGAGAATTTAAATGACCCAATTGTTTTTTCTTATTTAAATTCAGTTAGCCAACATATAGTAAGTACATCCTTAGTTTCAGATCATCTCTTCACCCGCCTCTCCTCTAGAAACACTCAGTTTGTTTCCTATATCATGGTTTGTCTCCCTCTCTGATTACTTTCCAGTTTTCCCTCCCTTCCCTTATGATCCTCTGCGCTGTTTCTTATATTCCACATATGAATGAAACCATGTGATAATTGTCTTCCTCTAACTTATTTTGCTCAGCATAATACCCTCCAGTTCCATCCACATCTATATAAATGGTAAGTATTCATCCTTTCTTATGGCTGCGTAATATCCCATTGTATATAGATTACCACATCTTCTTTATCCATTCACCTGTTAGTGGACATCTTAGCTCCTTCCACAGTTTGACTGTTGTGGACATTGCTGCTATAAATGTTGGGGTGCACGTGTACTATCTAGAAGTGCAATTGCTGAATCATAAGGTAGCTCAGTTTTTAACTTTTTGAGGCGCCTCCGTGCTATTTTCCAGAGGGGCTGTACCAATTTGCATTCTTACCGACAGTGTAAGAAGGTTCCCCTTTTTCTGCATCCTTGCCAACATTTTTTGTTTCCTGACTTGTTAATTTTATCCGCTCCAACTGCTGTGAGGTGATATTACATTGTGGTTTTGATTTGTATTTTTCTAATGCTAAGTGATCTATAGAGAACTTATCAAACTCAACACCCCTAAAAACAAATAATCCAGTTAAGAAATGGGCAAGAAGATATGAACAGACATTTCTCCAAAGAAGACATACAAATGGCCAACAGACACATAAGAAAGTGTTCAACATGACTTGATCCAATTGTTTTAATGCTACACTGCCAGACCCTATTGGACTGATTTCTGTGCCTATTTGAGTGTTTTATTTAATTTTGCATAGGCAGTCTGTGTCTGGGTAGTGGAGGTGAAATGGCAGTAAAATAGAGGTTCAGAATCATTTTCACCAAGCCAGTTTATTTTGGATTGATGTTACCTCTTCCTTCATAAGCAAATGTTTTTAGGGGAAATATTTTATATACTATTTTATATAGATACATCAAAAATATTTTACTGGTTATTGTCACAACAACCAAAAATATGCTTTGGAAAAAAAATGCTTGTGCTGACAGGAAATATTTCCAGAATGAAACTCTTGGTTATGATCATTTTGGTTACAGGAAACATTTTGTTTGTGCCTGATACAGGCTTTAAAGTTTCTCAAAAATTCTAGCCCAGCTTTCAGTGAGGAGACTACATCTTCTTTGAAGATGAAAAAACTATTCATGTAATATTTTAGCTACCAAGAACTGGTTGGAATTTACATCTTGAAGCTTTACATTTTAAGTGCAAAATTAAAGATGTGTTTAAGAAAAATCCCTAAGTTCCTGAACAAGATACATTGCCTACGCTAAGTAAGATTCTGATGAGATAAGATTTTACAGTTGAAAGAGAAATTTGCTGTATGCTTTCAGAATTTTCAGTTGAAATAAAATCTACTTAAATCTGGCTTCAACACCTTTTTAAAAATCATTTGTAAAATATGCAGTTATAGTGTAATAGAAAGTATATAGTTTTGAGGACAGATTACAGAGTCATGTCAAATCCTATCATTTGTTAGTATTTTGTTATTGTTTTTGTTATGGTCATCATCAACAGACTTTTATGTCAGAACTGCTCGCAACCTCAGTAAAATGTGAAACAAATAATAAGACTAATTTCATGCTTTTGATGATAGGATTAAGTGAGAGAAAATAAATAAAACTAGCCAACAGTTCTGGACTATAGTACGGAATCCATATATATTGACAGACTAAAGAATCAAGGTCTAGTTTAATGATTTAATAAAAACATTTTCAGACATAATGTAATTAATAATCACATGGCCAAAGTGTTTCATTTCCCCTTCTCTTTGCAGATCTCAAAGTTTCAGAGAGTATAAAAGCTTTGATAGTCATCTGTTGCCACCAGAATCACTGTCATGACTGGCATTTTATGGGTAATTATTTCATAGTCACTGGAAATAGAAGCCTACCAACTTAAGTTCTGATGATAGTTGGCCACTAATAAAGTGGAGAACCTTCACTGATTTACTCTCCTAAAATTACCCTGCCTGTCTTCAAAAGTTGGTGACTTGCATACTGAATCTTGAATGAAGAAAGAACATCTCCTTCATTACCAAGCCCTTCAATTAGTGAGGTTCTTTGCTTTCATTTCTCCTTTATTCATTACATATTATTCATATGTTTCAATTAAGTTAGCTGGATAAAGCCCTTTGTTTGTTATTAATCATTCCATTTCAAAATGGTTATTTTGCTGGCCAAGCAGGTCTTCTAGAATTCTCCCTTGACACCATAAACTAATGGGATGTTTTAAATTTAAAATGAGAAATCATTAGAATTTCAGTTAGGTAAAATTAAGAGTAGGTCACACTGATATGAGTACCTGAATGTGCCGTGCTTCTGGGAAAGACTCGAACAAATTAAGATTTAAACCTTGACACTAAAGGGAAAGTTTATATTTCAGCACTGTGCTTCAGAAATCATAAAGCATTGAAAAAACAGGTTCCTGAAAAACCCATCTATGAAAAGAGAGAATTTTCACTATCTTGGTTAGGGGTCAAACATGCCAGTGTTTCTAGATAGTAAATTTACTATGTTTGGCTAGGTGTGGGAAATGAGTTATAAATCTCTATGGAGTTCAACTGAGTAATTTCACTAAAAAACACATGAATTTCACAGAGGTGAAAGCTAAATTACCTTTCCCTCTTAATCAATGTAGACAGCTAATTGGAAATGTGGTGGCCTTAGAGTTTCTCTTTTTTTAACTCAACAATGTATTAGTGCCTGAATTAACTGGATAAATTACTTTGCTTATTCAAAATCATGGACATTTTCTCTTACAAGCAATTCTTTTAGTCAAGGTTAAAAAAAAAAAAACAAACACCTTTGTTTTTTGTTTGTTTGTTCTTAGAGAAAGAGAGTGTGCATGTGCGTGAGTGGGACGAGGATAGTGGCAGAGAGAAAGAGAGAATCTTAAGTGGGCTCCATGTCCAGTGGGGAGCTGGTTGCAGGGCTCAGTCTTATAAGCCTGAGATCATGACCTGAGCAGAAACCAAGAGTCAGATGCTCAACCAGCTGAGCCACCCAGGCATCCCTTTGTATTTTTTCTTTTGAGATTTATTCATTTATTTGAGAGAGAATGAGCATGCGTGAGTGGGCTGGGGAGGGGCAGAGGAAGAGAGAGAGTCTCAAGCAGACTTTTTTCTGAGCATGGAGCCTAAAGCAGGGTTTAATCCCACGATGTTCAGACCATGACCTGAGCGAAAATCAAGAGTCAGATACTTTTTTTTTTAAGATTTTATTTATTTATTTGACAGACAGAGATCACAAGTAGGCAGAGAGGCAGGCAGAGAGAGAGGAGGAAGCAGGCTCCATGCTGAGCAGAGAGCCCGATGTGGGGCTCGATCCCAGGACCCTGGGATCATGACCTGAGCCAAAGACAGAGGCTTTAACCCACTGAGCCACCCAAGCACCCCAAGAGTCAGATACTTAACTGACTGAGCCACCCAGGTGCCCTTGTATTTGTTTTTTAATTTAAATATTTTTAGAGGAATTTGTGCTTTTCATAAAAATATAATTTATGCAACTTTGTGATTAACACATTAACAGTCAATAAATTGTAAATTAACACAATACTCAATATTATGCTAGTTTATGTGGTATGTGTTTATGTAAGCTAAGACTTTGTTTGGAGAAAGAAGTAAGCAAACATGAAAAATAGAAATAAGTCTCTAAATCTTACATTTTTCTATTTCTAGGAATAATCTCTCTGTGATAATAGCGAATCCTAGGAATTGGAGAGATAGATATGAATAGAGCTTCAGAGACATAAGATATCAAAGGTAGAAAGAATTTTTGAAAAGGCAGAGTAGGGGTGTGGGTATGGAGGCCAAATTTCATGCTAAAGGGACCGCATGACCAAAGGAGAGGCTGTTTGGGGAAAGCAAGAAAACTAAATAGAGTCAAATCATCAGGCAGGGAAACAGTATATGAAGGTTACCAAGGGAGATGGCTGAGGGGCATAATAGGAAAAAGCTTAAAAAGTTAGCACTGAAGACTGTGGGAACAGGGAACCATTCTTTGTAAGTAATCAAAAGAATGATACAATAAAGTGTTTCAGTTTTTGAGAGGCATTTTAGAGGAGTGATTAAGAGTATTCACTATGGAATCACACCTTGTGGTTCAAAACATACACTTCTAACTATATGAGGGTGTGTGCATGTGTATATGTCTGCCTTTATGTCTCAATCTGTTAAACAAAAATAAAAATGTTTGCTATATTCTAGGGTTATGGTGAAACCTAAATCATTTAATGTACTTAAAACACTGGAATATAGTTAGCATTTAATAAACGTGGGCTACCTTTTACCACAGAGGGAGACTTCATTAGCCAATGGCATGAAAGATGGTTTGGAAGCACCTGGAACAAAATAAACAATTGAGCGTGTTGTGGTAGTCACTAGACTTTGGGCTCTTACAGCCATAGAGCCTGTCAAACTCATCCTACATCTTCATATCCAGGAGTGTGCCTGGTGCATAAAAGATATTCAACATATACTGAATATTATTACAAAATGAGGTGAACCAGACATGGGCCTATTTTAATAAATATGCAAACAAAAAATAAGGCACATGTGGGAGATGTGTTAAAGGAAGAACTGTACTGTAGAATAATCTATAGTTCAGTCCCAGCTTCATGTTTCAATAGGCCTTTCATATTGATTAGGTCATTGTAATGCTTCTGAAATTATGTTTCATGAAATGAGGGCAGTAATATTTAGAGGATTATTGTGAGAATTAAGTGAGACAGTGCTCATGAAATTGTTTTATAAGCTCTAAGTTTTTTGGTATGTATGAGGTTTAATGTGAGAACAAGAAGAAAGTTAAGATTCTGACATCTTGGAAAGGGTACTCATTTGGGAGAAATATTTGGTTCAGTTTTTAAACATAGGTTTGAGGTGATATTTCAGCTCTCCTTGCCCCAAGACCACTACAAATAAAAAATTTTTTTTAAAGAATTTGTGACTACTTCCTGAATATGCAGGTTGCCACTATATATAAATGAAAATATTGGTGAAAATATATATGAATGAAAATACTAATGGAAAGAGTGTACTATGGTACTGCTTTTAATGCAGTTACCCAAAAGGAAATGTCTGTTGCATAAAAAAAAGTATAAAATGTTTGTGTATATATGCATACATTTATATATGTATCTATATACGTAACCAGTCACACACACATATTCATAAATCCGATAAGCTTTCTGAGGTTTAGGCCATGCTAAGAGACATAGTGCTATGTTTTTACATATATAAATAATATCAAGCAATATAAGTTGCTCTAGTACTGGATTGTACGGTGTAATGATATTTAGGCTGCCTTTATTCTAGTCCTGATCTTAAATGAGTTACATTAAGTATTCTAAGTTCATTTCTTGTTTATAACATAAGCTGGAAAAATTTGAGGAACTCCTGCACAGAGCAGCCTTCCCAGCATTAGTTCTACCTTTATTGCTTAATTTTCCTTAAGATTTTTGAATTATCAAATACTGAAATTGAAATTCCAGGTTTTCACTGTGAAGTTGAGCCCTAACAGCTGGGCTGTCTCGACTGTAACTGTCAATCTTCAGGGAAAAGATGGTGCTCAGCAGGTGTTGGTGCTCAGCAACAGAAATGTTCACTGGTTGTTCCCATTTCAGAGGGTATTGTCAGCAAAAAGGCTTTAAATCTAATTTTTAAAATAATCCCAAAGAAAATAAATCTTAAAATGAGTTTGATTGCACTGTGGAATATGAGCAGATCACTTGTCCAGAAGGCTTTGTCACCTTAAGATGTCAAGCATCTCATCACAATAGTGATGCAATCAGTAATGCAGGAGAGCATTGTCTCTAATTGAGCTCTTAATGTGGTAAATTGTTTGCAGAAACGACTGCAAAAATTTTGTCCACACACATGCTCCTCTACAATGTACTTTTCCTTTTCTCCCATCAAGAAGTGGAATCTGTGCCCTCTTCCTCCAGTCTGGAGAGATCCTGTGACTTGTTTGAACAAGAGAATGAAATGATGCTGAAGAACGTCAAAGGCAGGCCTAAAAGCCTTGAACCTTCCATTTTGCCCTCTGAGAATCTTGAGAATAAATCTCTGTTGCCTTAAGGCACTGCACTTTAGAATGATTTGTTATGTAGTGAAAGAAAGTGGATATCTTCTAACACGATCCAATGTGAGACAAATGTATAAACAAATATAAGCCAGTGCATCAGAAGGAATAAACCTTTTTCCTTATGAAAAACTCTTATTGTCTCATCAACAAACTTACCTATTTATTTCTAGACTTATCTCTATAAAGATTTTTAAGCAAGTTTTATGGTGCATAGCATGCTACATTTCACAGAGGAAATGCTACATATGATTTATTACCCCATAAACCCTATGCCATTTTTTTCTGTCTGTGCTACAAAATGGGAAAGGAGCCACACACATGCAAGTCACAAAGAGGATTGGGGCCCAAAAGTACAGTGTGATGTGAAATAGGAAAACAATGCCTTTCTATTGATGTTAATTTTTATGTCTCGCTTCTGTGTATTTTTCACATCAGACATAACCCAATACCAATTCATCTGGATACATGAGATTGTTCTATGTGCATGATGAAGCATACATAACTGTGTTCTGTTTCTATTTAATTATAATAGAGTGACTCATATCTCTCTTACAATTCTATACTCCGTGTGACATATACAATATCTCGCAATCATTTAATAAATGTTCCCAACTAATGGCTAAGATGTGTTGGCAACTGTGATAAAATATTAGTTTGCAGATATAACTCAAAATTTTAACTACTAATTTTGAAAGGATCAAAATATCCATTAAATGTTTTTAAGTTTTACCATATTTTTTTAATTGCTTCTGTGTTTTCTAAGCCAAGAGAATTTAGCCAAAGTCCATTAAACAATTCCTTGAAGCTTTTAAGAACAATATTATGGATGGGAAATTCTCACTTTTAAAATCTTTGAGCAAATGTATTTAGGTAAAATTCAACTATTACTTTAGTTTTATATAAGTTTCTGTGATAGAGTATGTGCAAACCTGTTAATTTAAAATTACTTTTTTGGGGGAGGAAGGAGAACTCAACAAGCTAAGTTACAATATGTATGGGAAGAAAATTATACAAACCATGATTGTGAAATAAAGTAAAATTACTCTTACTGCTGGCTCTTGGCTCCTTTTAAGTGAGGTTGCATTTCTGAGCAGCTCTCTATAATGTTTTATCCAATCCAACTCAAGAGAATATTTATTTTAGGATTCATCTGCCTCCTTAGGGCATACATATTTGTTCTATTACAGAGGTGAAAATAACATGCATACACTTCATCCATTATAGCTAAAATGGGTATAGTGAGACACTTTATGGCCAGATTTTACTATATACAGTCCTCTTCATAAATGTACTATGTTAGTACGTGGAAAACACCAAAAGTGATCATAAGGCAAAAACAAACGAAAACAAAACAAAACCAGCATCTCTTTTGTGGGGAAGAGGACTGGGTGCCAGTATCTACTCCATATTGTTTTTGTAAAGCTATCACTCATGGTAGCTGACTCACCTGAAGATGGGCTACAGAGCAAGCTAGATTGTAAGTAGTCAATTCCCATGGTTTGTGTTGGTTCAGGAAATAAGGACAGTCAGTAAGAGCTTCTTTGAGATTGGTTAGATGAATTCAAATAGACAGGGTTTCTCTTCTTTAGGGATTCCAAACTGTCATCTTTAATGACACACAGGGAAATCCGTCTAGAACCAAGTCTCTATACATAGGAAACCAATCAAGAGAAAGAGAGAGCCCAATGACATTGTTTGAGGCATTTCGTCTTTCTTGTATATAGCCTTTTGCATCTACTGATGAACTTCCCAGACATGGACCTAGTATATTTCATTTTTGATTAAACTTATTTGAATTGGTTTTATGTTATTTACAATTGAACCCCTGTAGTACAGTGCTCAGTTCTTATAAACAAGTTAGTAAGACTCAAATACCTTTTTTTAAAAAAAGTCATTCTGTATTTCTTTATAGTGATCAGAGAGACTAGATCCTAAGACATTTATCTTATTTTAATCAAGTATCTGAGGATCAGTCCTTGGAGGGAATGGCTTGCAGAATTCTGGGGAGAAATCAGATAGAGTGTAATAAAGCGAAGTGAACTCATGAGAATCAGATGGGCATTTCTGTTCTACAGTTAAATAAGTCTTAGTCATTATAAGCCTGTCAATATAGTCAATTTCAGCTGTTACATATCAGCCCTTTGTGATTTCATTAGAGTGTAAGTCATTGGGGCATCTCTATAGATTTGTTTTTTTAGGTTTATGTTTGGGTACTTAATTATATGACATTAGTCAGAGGTCCCCTACCTGAAATGTTTATGATTGACTCTGTTTGGATAGAGAATTCAAAAAACTTCTTGAAGAAAACTTTCTTGCAAGTATCAAGTTTACTTCAGGATTCCATTGTATTGTTTAGAATCAAACTGTATGACAGGAAAATGGAACTATTTTAAAGGATCTATTGGATTTAACCTATATTTTCAAATATATAGACATTTTCTCAAATATATAGGCTTTGAAAATAGCTCAGCTTTCCAAAATGAGTGCTTTGAAAAGATTTGAGAAGCTGTGGTAAATACATACACTTTACACGACTCTGAAACAATGCTAGACGATGTAATTAACCAAGACTTTTTATTCAGTAGCCTTCTATAATTCTTCCATGATTTTACAATGGGAATTATTTTCATAAAGCACACTAATGACACAGTCTTTACTATTACCAGTTTTATATTTAAAAGTTTAACTTTTGTATACTACATATGCTTTAGTTATTTTTCCTATTTCCATAATTTATTAACTATTGGATTTCTAAACTTCAATTTGGGAAGTTACAATTCTCAAGTCCATGTTGGAGATTTGCCAAATTGTATTAACTTTAGATGAATGGGATCTCTATTTTATTTTGCAGCATTTGATGGTAGCAAGTTCTAAGCACCATGTGTCACATAAAGTGGATGACAGTAGGGTGGTATCTAGATGCAGAAGCACAACTATGAATAATGGAACTGAAGAATCTATAATAAGTTACTGCAGGTGGTGACTCCAGAGGAAGACAGTTCTGTGTAAAAACAGCACCAATTAATGACAGATTGAAAAAAAAAAAAAAGAGTAGAGAAAAATTCCTCTGGCACATCTAACAACCCAAGTCACCAGGGCTATAAAAATCTCAAGTTTTTTAATATGCATTATGAATTTTAATTTTTCCTAATACCTTTAGAATGCTTTAAACTAACATTTTCAGGATAAAGAATATGCATGTTATGTAAAGTAGTCTTCATACTTTGAAGGTTAATTCATTTTGGCCCAGGATCTTAGCCAGGGGCAACATTCAGCGCAATGAATGACACAAAGATAAGTTTGAATTACTGTAGACTGAAACACACAGTATGGAAGAAGAAAGTTCCAGGAATTATCAAATTTATGTATTTGTTAGAACATAGTTGTAATATATATTCTATGATTAATAGTTGCAGCTGTGACATGTATACAAGATTATGATAGCCTATAAAATGATGGTTATAACACAATTAGTATCTCCTTGGGTAGAACTCAAGGGTATCGCTTATCTTTCAGAGTTGAACCCAATCTGAACCACCTTCAGAGCAGAAAGGAACGTGAATTGTACATCTGGTGATAGGAACAAAAAAAAACCTCACTGAAGAAAAGGGGGCCCCAGGTTACTCTCTAATCACTTACCTGTTTCACTTTAATAAATCAAATAAGTGAACCCTTATGCTAGTAATCTAGCTTGTTTAAAATAATTTCACATGTAGATATGTTGCTTAAGCTTAATTTTTACAAACAGATACTGAAGCATTATGAAGACTTGCCTAGCACAGGGAATGGCAAAGATATCTTTGAATGACAGTTGTAAACCTCAGAATTCAGCATATTTTCACTTTCCTTTGAATCAAGCCCATTTTATTTGAAAGTCTTTCTCAAAATAGAATCAAATGAAATAAAAAGTAATAGCAACCACCATCAGTGCTTTTCTCCTCATGTTCACTTTGGTCCAGATATGAGAGACATGACTTTTGCTCACATTTATTAATGAAAAGTAGTCAGAGGCCCCCAACTTAATCACAAAGCAGGGTAGGAAATGCAGTCAGTCTTCCTGTGGATTGAGAGAGAAGAAATGGGATGACATAGGTCTAGTCAGATTCTGCAACTTTGACTATTGCAGATTGTTTCTGTTATCCTATTATACCAGTATCCTCAGAGATAATCTTTCTATTCTCTTGAATTCAGAAGGAACATTTTAAAAGAGTTTCATTGAGTGTTTACTGAAGCACATTAAACTGTCTAGTAATTTCAGTGGAAGTTTTTGTTAGGTTGCCTGTTTTACACTTAATTAGATAAAGTCACACAGTCTCAAACTAAGCAGCAATCTACACATCATTCTTAACATATCTCTGATCTCAGTCTGGTTCTCATACCTTACTGGCTAGTGATGGTTTTCTTGGAATCATTATTTTATGTGAAGGATCCATTAATCTCAAAGTTCAAATCTCTCAGATTATAATATTCAAAATACAAGACCGTTATTTCTAAGAGGTCATGAATCTTTCCTTTGCTCTTCATCATAAGATATGTCTCTTCCATAATTCCTGAAGAATATTGTCAGTCTTTACTGATAATTTTCCTTAAAGGAATGTTGTAGAAATTTTACCTTTTGTTTCACATGGAAGGCTTTCTAAAATTATATTTTAGTCCCCTTTTCCTTTCTCCAGTTGAATTCCCAGCATAGACTAACTATCTCTTTTTCTTTCTGTCTTCAGTCTCTTAACTGTTTGGGTTGTAACCATCATCACCTCTCCTTCAGTCCTTGCCTCAGCAATACTCAAACTCCATGCTTCTGACAGGTGAACGACTCATACATTCTTCTGTTATCATTAAACAACATTTAATCAACTAATTTTACAGCTATTTGACAAGCTATTACAGAAAAAAGTGTTGTATCTTCCCTGAAATAAATTGCTTTGCAAGTAAAATTTCACCAAGCAAGGTGTTAAATATATTATCACATAGCACACTCCAAAGCAAAATTTGTCTAATCTCTTTTCTTATGACACCATCTTGCAAAAGACGTTGGCAAATATTTTCCTATGAGGGATTCCATCACTCTCTAAAAGCATTCTATTTTAGCTTGTATCACTGCTTAATGCTACTGACCTTTGAATAACACCTATCATGGAGGGTTTTTTTTTTTTTCCCCAAGATGCATTTCATTAAAAAAACAAACAAAAAACAAATCAACAACCAAGACTGTGTTTAAAAATGCACTTGTGTCTATGTGAGCTTGTTTGCTAAAGATTTGTACAAGCTAAGTTTTTTTTTTTTTTTTTTTGAATCTCTTGGATTGCTGCCCATACTTTAGGAAAATAGTCCTGTTACTCTTCTGATATTTAAAATATTTTTCTTTCACTGATGATTTATAACTGATTTGAAAAATACATTCAGTTATTTTTTCCTTTTATATTTTAGCAGATTTGTTTGGTTCTTAACTGAACCAGTATATATTGGTATATTGGCTTTTTTTTTTAATTTTATTTTTTATAAACATATATTTTTATCCCCAGGGGTACAGGTCTGTGAATCGCCAGGTTTACACACTTCACAGCACTCACCATAGCACATACCCTCCCCAATGTCCATAACGCCATCCCCCCTCCCAACCCCCCTCCCCCCATCAACCCTCAGTTTGTTTTGTGAGATTAAGAGTCACTTATGGTTTGTCTCCCTCCCAATCCCATCTTGTTTCATTTACTCTTCTCCTACCCCCTTAACCCCCCATGTTGCATCTCCTCTCCCTCATATCAGGGAGATCATATGATAGTTGTCTTTCTCCGATTGACTTATTTCGCTAAGCATTATACCCTCTAGTTCCATACACGTCATTGCAAATGGCAAGATTTCATTTCTTTTGATGGCTGCATACTATTCCATTGTGTATATATACCACATCTTCTTTATTCATTCATCTGTTGATGGACATCTAGGTTCTTTCCATAGTTTGGCTATTGTAGACATTGCTGCTATAAGCATTCAGGTGCACATGACCCTTCGGATCACTATGTTTGTATCTTTAGGGTAAATACCCAGCAGTGCAACTGCTGGGTCATAGGTAGTTCTATTTTCAACATTTTGAGGAACCTCCATGCTGTTTTCCAGAGTGGTTGCACCAGCTTGCATTCCCACCAACAGTGTAGGAGGGTTTCCCTTTCTCCGCATCCTTGCCAGCATCTGTCATTTCCTGACTTATTCATTTTAGCCATTCTGACTGGCGTGAGGTGATATCTCATTGTGGTTTTGATTTGTATTTCCCTGATGCCGAGTGATATGGAGCACTTTTTCATGTGTCTGTTGGCCATCCGGATGTCTTCTTTGCAGAAATGTCTGTTCATGTCTTCTGTCCATTTCTTGATTGGATTATTTGTTCTTTGGGTGTTGAGTTTGCTAAGTTCTTTATAGATTTTGGACACTAGCCCTTTATCTGATATGTCGTTTGCAAATATCTTCTCCCATTCTGTCAGTTGTCTTTTGGTTTTGTTAACTGTTTCCTTTGCTGTGCAAAAGCTTTTGATCTTGATAAAATCCCAGTAGTTCGTTTTAGCCCTTGCTTCCCTTGCCTTTGGCGATGTTCCTAGGAAGATGTTGCTGCGGCTGAGGTCGAAGAGGTTGCTGCCTGTGTTCTCCTCAAGGATTTTGATAGATTCCTTTCTCACATTGAGGCCCTTCATCCATTTTGAGTCTATTTTCGTGTGTGGTGTAAGGAAATGATCCAATTTCATTTTTCTGCATGTGGCTGTCCAATTTTCCCAACACCATTTATTGAAGAGGCTGTCTTTTTTCCATTGGACATTCTTTCCTGCTTTGTCGAAGATTAGTTGACCATAGAGTTGAGGGTCTATTTCTGGGCTCTCTATTCTGTTCCATTGATCTGTGTATCTGTTTTTGTGCCAGTACCATGCTGTCTTGATGATGACAGCTTTGTAATAGAGCTTGAAGTCCGGAATTGTGATGCCACCAACTTTGGCTTTCTTTTTCAATATTCCTTTGGCTATTCGAGGTCTTTTCCGGTTCCATATAAATTTTAGGATTATTTGTTCCATTTCTTTGAAAAAAATGGATGATACTTTGATAGGAATTGCATTAAATGTGTAGATTGCTTTAGGTAGCATAGACATTTTCACAATATTTGTTCTTCCAATCCAGGAGCATGGAACATTTTTCCATTTCTTTGTGTCTTCCTCAATTTCTTTCATGAGTACTTTATAGTTTTCTGTGTATAGATTCTTAGCATCTTTGGTTAGGTTTATTCCTAGGTATCTTATAGTTTTGGGTGCAATTGTAAATGGGATTGACTCCTTAATTTCTCTTTCTTCTGTCTTGTTGTTGGTGTAGAGAAATGCAACTGATTTCTGTGCATTGATTTTATATCCTGACACTTTACTGAATTCCTGCACAAGTTCTAGCAGTTTTGGAGTGGAGTCTTTTGGGTTTTCCACATATAGTATCATATCATCTGCGAAGAGTGATAGTTTGACTTCTTTGCCGATTTGGATGCCTTTAATTTCCTTTTGTTGCCTGATTGCTGAGGCTAGGACTTCTAGTACTATGTTGAATAGCAGTGGTGATAATAGACATCCCTGCCGTGTTCATGACCTTAGCGCAAAAGCTTTCAGTTTTTCTCCATTGAGAATGATATTTGCAGTGGGTTTTTCATAGATGGCTTTGATAATATTGAGGTATGTGCCCTCTATCCCTACACTTTGAAGAGTTTTGATCAGGAAGGGATGCTGTACTTTGTCAAATGCTTTTTCAGCATCTATGGAGAGTATCATATGGTTCCTGTTCTTTCTTTTATTAATGTGTTGTATCACATTGATTGATTTGCGGATGTTGAACCAACCTTGCAGCCCTGGAATAAATCCCACTTGGTCGTGGTGAATAATTCTTTTAATGTACTGTTGGATCCTATTGGCTAGTATTTTGGTGAGAATTTTTGCATCTGTGTTCATCAAGGATATTGGTCTGTAGTTCTCTTTTTTGATGGGATCCTTGTCTGGTTTTGGGATCAAGGTGATGCTGGCCTCATAAAATGAGTTTGGAAGTTTTCCTTCCATTTCTATTTTTTTGAACAGTTTCAAGAAAATAGGAATTTGTTCTTCTTTAAATGTTTGGTAGAATTCCCCCGGGAAGCCGTCTGGCCCTGGGCTTTTGTTTGTTTGGAGATTTTTGATGACTCTTTCAATCTCCTTACTGGTTATGGGTCTGTTCAGGCTTTCTATTTCTTCCTGGTTCAGTTGTGGTAGTTTATATGTCTCTAGGAATGCATCCATTTCTTCCAGATTGCCAAATTTGTTGGAGTAGATTTGCTCATAATATGTTCTTATAATTGTCTGTATTTTTTGGTGTTTGTTGTGATCTCTCCTCTTTCATTCATGATTTATTTATTTGGGTCCTTTCTCTTTTCTTTTTGATAAGTCTGGCCAGGGGTTTATCAATCTTATTAATTCTTTCAAAGAACCAGCTCCTAGTTTCGTTGATTTGTTCTCTTGTTTTTTTTTTGGTTTCTATTTCATTGATTTCTGCTCTGATCTTTATGATTTCTCTTCTCCTGCTGGGTTTAGGGTTTCTTTCTTGTTCTTTCTCCAGCTCCTTTAGGTGTAGGGTTAGGTTGTGTACCTGAGGCCTTTCTTGTTTCTTAAGAAAGGCTTGTACCGCTATATATTTTCCTCTCAGGACTGCCTTTGTTGTGTCCCACAGATTTTGAACTGTTGTGTTTTCATTATCATTTGTTTCCATGAATTTTTTCAATTCCTCTTTAATTTCCTGGTTGACCCATTCATTCTTTAGATGGATGCTGTTTAGTCTCCATGTATTTGGGTTCTTTCCAAATTTCCTCTTGTGATTGAGTTCTAGCTTCAGAGCATTGTGGTCTGAAAATACGCAGGGAATGATCCCAATCTTTTGATACCGGTTGAGACCTGATTTAGGACCGAGGATGTGATCTATTCTGGAGAATGTTCCTTGTGCACTAGAGAAGAATGTGTATTCTGTTGGTTTGGGATGAAATGTTCTGAATATATCTGTGATGTCCATCTGGTCCATTGTGTCATTTAAGGCCTTTATTTCCTTGTTGATCTTTTGCTTGGATGATCTGTCCATTTTAGTGAGGGGAGTGTTAAAGTCCCCTACTATTATTGTATTATTGTTGATGTGTTTCTTTGATTTTGTTAATTGGTTTATATAGTTGGCTGCTCCCACGTTAGGGACATAGATATTTAAAATTGTTGATCTTCTTGTTGGACAGATCCTTTGAGTATGATATAGTGTCCTTCCTCATCTCTTATTATAGTCGTTGTCTTAAAATCTAATTGATCTGATATAAGGATTGCCACCCCAGCTTTCTTCTGATGTCCATTAGCATGGTAAATTCTTTTCCACCCCCTCACTTTAAATCTGGAGGTGTCTTCAGGTTTAAAATGAGTTTCTTGTAGGCAACATATAGATGGGTTTTATTTTTTTATCCATTCTGATACCCTGTGTCTTTTGATTGGGGCATTTAGCCCATTAACATTCAGGGTAACTATTGAGAGATATGAATTTAGTGCCATTGTATTGCCTGTAAGGTGACTGCTATTGTATATTGTCTCTGTTCCTTTCTGATCTACTACTTTTAGGGTCTCTCTTTGCTTAGAGGACCCCTTTAAATATTTCCTGTAGAGCTGGTTTGGTGTTTGCAAATTCTTTCAGTTTTTGTTTGTCCTAGAAGCTTTTAATCTCTCCTATTTTCAATGAAAGCCTAGGTGGATATAGTATTCTTGACTGCATGTTTTTCTCGTTTAGTGCTCTGAATATATCATGCCAGTTCTTTCTGTCCTGCCAGGTCTCTGTGGATAAGTCTGCTGCCAATCTAATATTTTTACCATTGTATGTTATAGACTTCTTTTTCCGGGCTGCTTTCAGGATTTTCTCTTTGTCACTAAGACTTGTAAATTTGACTATTAGGTGACGGGGTGTGGACCTATTCTTATTGATTTTGAGGGGGGTTCTCTGAACCTCCTGGATTTTGATGCTTGTTCCCTTTGCCATATTAGGGTAATTCTCTCCAATAATTCTCTCCAATAACCTTCTGCTCCCCTCTCTCTTTCTTCTTCTTCTGGAATCCCAATTATTCTAATGTTGTTTTGTCTTATGGTGTCACTTATCTCTCAAATTCTCCCCTCATGGTCCAGTAGCTGTTTGTCCCTCTTTTGCTCAGCTTCTTTATTCTCTGTCATTTGGTCTTCTATATCGCTAATTCTTTCTTCTGCCTCATTTATCCTAGCAGTGAGAGCCTCCATTTTTGATTGCACCTCATTGATAGCTTTTTTTATTTCAACTTGGTTAGATTTTAGTTCTTTTATTTCTCCAGAAAGGGCTTTTATATCTCCCGAGAGGGTTTCTCTAATATCTTCCATGCCTTTTTCGATCCTGGCTAGAACCTTGAGAATCGTCATTCTGAACTCTAGATCTGACATATTACCAATGTCTGTATTGATTAGGTCCCTAGCCTTTGGTACTGCCTCTTGTTCTTTTTTTATGTGGTGCATTTTTCCACCTTGTCATTTTGTCCAGATAAGAGTATATGAAGGAGCAAGTAAAATACTAAAAGGGTGGCAACAACCCCAGGAAAATATGCTTTAGCCAAATCAGAAGAGATCCCAAATCATGAGGGGGGAGAAAGGGCATAAAAAGTTTCAGAAAGGAAAAAAAAAAAAAAAAAGGAACAATTAAAAAAAGAAAACCAATAAAGAAAAAATATAAAAAGGGAAAATAAATATATATATTAGATAAACTAGTTAAAGAACGTTAAAAAAGAAAAGGGTAAAAGTTAATAAATTTAGCAGAAGAGAAAAAAAATTGAAAAAGAAAAAAAAATTTAAATAACTGCAAGGCTAAAGAATCATGGGGAGAAAGCCATGAGTTCCGTGCTTTGCTTTCTCCTCTGGAATTCTGCTGCTCTCCTTGGTATTGAAACTGCACTCCTTGGTAGGTGAACTTGGTCCTGGCTGGGTTTCTTGTTGATCTTCTGGGGGAGGGGCCTGTTGTAGTGATTCTCAAATGTCTTTGCTCCAGGCAGAGTTGCACCGCCCTTACCAGGGGCCGGGCTGAGTAATCTGCTGGGGTTTGCTTTCGGGAGCTTTTGTTCCCTGAGCCCTTTCCGTAGAGTTCCAGAGTATGGGAATGAAGATGGCGGCCTCCCAGTCTCCGGCCCGGAGGAGCCGAGAGCCAGGGGCCTCACTCCTCAGTGCGCCCTCAGAGAACAGCGCCCAATTACTCCCGTCACCCTGCCTCCGGCCGCGCTCCAAGCTGACCGAGCCTGCGACCGGTTCAAGGTAACCCCGAGCTTAGAGCTCACTCCTCGGCTCTGTCTCTGTAGCCGGCTTCCCCGTTCTAATACCTGTAAGCTCTGCAACACTCAGACACCCCCGATCCTTCTGTGACCCTGTGGGACCTGAGGCCATGCTGAACCTGCATGGGCTTCACCCCGGTTAAGCCTCTGGAGCGATGTCCCTCTGCGGAACAGACTTTTAAAAGTCCTGATTTTGTGCTGTGTTGCTCTGCCGCTTGCCGGGAGCCGGCCCCTCCCCCCGCGGTCTATCTTCCCGTCACTTTGGATTCACTTCTCCGCCAGTCCTACTTTTCAGAAATGGTTGATTTTCTGTTTCTAGAATTGCTGTTCTTCTTCTCTTCGATCTCCCATTGGATTTGTGGGTGTTTGCAATCCTTAGATAAGCTATCCTTCTGATCTCCTGCTACCTCAAATAGTCTCAGCTGCTACTTCTCCGCCATCTTGACTCCTCCCTATATTGGCTTTTTTTTTTAAATAACAAGACAGTTAGAATTTATATCCATCAAACACCTCTTGAGCTTGTAGTTTCTTTCCTATGATCAGTGATATATACATAGAATGTTTTTAATATTATCTTCATTCTGAAAAGTAAAAATGAAGTGAAATAAAAAATGTAAGAGGACATGTCAGGGGGTCAGTTTTAGGGTTTTTTTTTTTTTTTTTTTTTTTTCTGTATCTCTGAATTGAATAACAACTTGAACACAGACCTTCAAAAATGTACTGGGAGTTGACCAGGGTTAGAAACTTGAAAAAAATTTTATTTTTTTACTTTTTATTTTTTATTTATTTTTTATTTTTTATATTTTTTAAAGATTTCATTTATTTATTGAACAGAGAGAGATCACAAGGAGGCAGAGAAGCAGGCAGAGAGAGAGGAGGAATCAGGCTCCCCGCTGAGCAGAGAGCCTGATGCGGGGCTCGATCCCAGGACCCTGGGATCATAACCTGAGCCGAAGGTAGAGGCCTAACCCACTGAGCCACCCAGGCGCCCCTACTTTTTATTTTTTAAGTACACTTTGTGCCCAGTGTGAGGCTTGAACTCATGACCCCAAGATCAAGAGTCATGTGCTCTACCCACTGAGCCAGTTTGGTGCCCTCAGAGTTAGAAACTTTTAATGACAGCATGAAATGTATCCGCATGTAGGTGTAATAAAAGCTGTTTACATCAGTTGCCTCCTTCTTATCCTCCTTATCTGTAACTGTATCCTGAATTTGGCAGGAGACTTCATGGAGGTGAGTCAGATTAATTTAAGAAACAGGAATGGAATGAAATGGAAGTCAGTAGTGGGTAGCTTGCTACACAGTGATCTCTGATATGAAAATATGGTTTAAAGAAAGACTTCCAAAAATATACACATGTGCTATTTTAAGTAAGTATTATAATGATTATAAACAAATATTAATGATAAATTAAACCAGTAATAAGTATTCAATCTTAGGAGTTGTTGAATAATACAGATTAAAAGTGGCTAGTTTTGGCTTTTAAGTACTCTCTAATTTTTACAATCCTACTTTGCTTTCTTGACTTTCTGTGATCATGAAATGTCTATGTCAACTAAGAGAGGATGAAATAAAAATCCTTTATATCCTTCTAATTCACCAGCCGTAAACCAAACATCTTGAAAACATCTCTTTCACAGTGAGGGATTAATTCTTGCAATCAAAACCCACAGTGAATGTGTCAAACACAATCAAGCCTGGCATTTGTGTTATTACAATGTCAATATGATACCTCTGTTGTCCTAGAAAACTTAAAACATCATTGATTTTATCAATACTGGTACTTTTGCTTTATTTAAGAAATTGATTACTTTAACATTGCAGAATGGAAAAATAAACTTTTCACAGATCAATAAAACACTACTCTCTCCCATGCGCTTCTTTTCCCCTGATAAATGCTCTTGATAAATGCTACTTTTTAGTGCTAGCTTAGCTAACAGATTCTACATATTAGGTTTGAGCAGCTGTTGCTGACAGACTGTTCCATCCTCAGTGTCCTCTTTCCTTTTCAGCAACTCAGCAACAGTCTGGGGACACAATCATGTGCTAAAGACTTAAAATTATTTTGATGGGAATTAATAGAGAACACTAGCTAGGAGATGATATAGGGCTCTCTCAATAATGCTCATACTTTATATATATATTTTTTATATTTTATTTATTTGACAGAGAGAGATCACAAGTAGATGGGAGAGGCAGGCAGAGAGAGAGAGAGAGAGAGAGGGAAGCAGGCTCCCCGCTGAGCAGAGAGCCCGATGTGGGACTCCATCCCAGGACCCTGAGATCATGACCTGAGCCAAAGGCAGCAGCTTAACCCACTGAGCCACCCAGGTGCCCCAATGCTCATACTTTAAAGGAAACAAGAATTCTTAATGGAAATAGTTACCAAAGCCAAAGAAACTAAGAAATGAGTAATGCCCCCAGTACTTCATCGCACCTAAAGATGACATGCTAAGGAGTAAAAGTTGTAAAATTTCAAAAAGCATTTAGTCCTTGATTCTTAGCCATGGCATGATATACGCTCCCTCTTCTAAGTTTTAGTCTGTGTACATGTGTATAAAATGTATATACATATATATGAATACATATTCTATTAATATAAAATTAACAATATTTTATTATTAACTAATAATAATAACTAACTAATTACTTGTACTCTTCTTAATATTATATCTGTTTTGTCTATTAGAACTCTTAATCCCATGAGATCAGAGACTGTAATCCAAGTGGTCTTAATTCAACATGACAGTGCATATATGTTGAATGAGTAAGTGGGTACATGAGTGGTGAAGGGAACTCACCATGGCAGACATTCTAAATAGGGGAGGCAGAGTATAATTCTGTGTTTCTTCTAAATGTCAGCACCCATTTTGGCAAAAGTTAATAATACAGCAAAAATTAAGTAATTCAAGACAGTGACGATGGTATAACAAGGTAAAAGTTCTATGCCAAGTGAGTGACACAGACCATTTTAAAAATAAAGATTGAACCAACAGGGGTTGGACTGTTTGAGAAAAGATTGGTAGAGAACATGGAACTTGAAATTGATTATTAAAAAAATAACAGTTGAATGTCTTCTATGTGCCACGTGCTATACTAAGTTTTTGACATGCGTTATTTCTTTTAATTCTCACATGTCCAGAAGGTGAGTGTTGTGATTGTCTTAGTTGACTGAGAGGAGGACTGAGGCTTAGAAGGGTTACCAACTTGTACGAAACTAGGAAATAGTGAAGACAGGATTCAAAATCATGGATTCAGACAGCAGAGCCCTTTTTTTCGATCTGCTACTTTATGTGCCCTTTCTAACTAAGTCTCAAAGAAAAGGCTATAGATAGATAGATAGATAGATAGATGTAAAAGGAGAGGGGCAGTATAATTAAAAGTGTGGATATGGCAATTCATATGACAACTTCAAATGTTTAGGTAGCCCTAAGTTGACAGTTTGATTATTTTAAGGCCACCTTATATTGAAATAATGACATGGTGATGTTGACTACAATATTTTCTACAATATTTGCTTCATGTGTTAGGCTCTGTAATAAACACTCTGTGTATAAAGTCCTACTGATGTCTTATTTCGTCTCTGTGATCTGGTACCAACCTGAATTATAGCAGGTAGTAGAGGGCCCTCAGGGCCAGGTTAAGATGTTTGCTTTTCATTCTAAATGAAGAGACATTTGAGATTTTCAGGTAGAGAAATGATACAATTAAACATATCAATATTTTGATGTCAATATTTTATGTTTTTGTGACAATTAGTGAAATTCTATAAATAGGTTTTAGTGAATTTACTAAGATTGGGAATAATAGATTTTTTGTGTGAGAACAAGTGTGTGCTTTTGTGTGTATAATGGTGAATGGAACAATGTTCTCTGACAACTTGAGGGCAGAGATTAATTTGGAGAGTAACATAGTAATTAATACAAATACAAGATGATGATGGCCTGAAAAACACTAATAACATTAGGAATGGAAAAAATGGGATAGATCATACCTATGGAGGCAAAGATTATAACAAAGTAAAAGAACAGAATGGATCTTGAGCCCAAGAACACAAGCAAAATCTTTCTATAGTTGCAAGCTGGGAGAAGAAAAGAGTTCAAATACATCTGTCAGAAACTAGTCGATGTACCAATAAGTGTGTCTCTACAGTCAAACTACCCTACGCTTTTTATGGCTTGAATTTGCTGGCTGCACAAGCTCTATAGTAGTCCTCCACTTTTTATAGGAATTTCTCTTGCCCAGGTCCTAACGTGGGACATATCTGAACCTTGCCTGTTGGCAAGTACTCTTTATTTGAACCCATCTCCTGGTCTGAACAGAATCAGTGAATGAGGTCCAGTGGAGTTCCGCTTTCTTGCTGGCTTCTCAGGATGCGTTGTAGCACCCAGAGCAGCTGGCAGGGAGGAATGGAGCAGCACATATTCTAATATGGTTAACTTATTCTAATGAGCTGCATTCTCTAAAATCAGACTTGCTGATGTTGGCAGGAAATAAATTTAACTGCCCTGCACAAATAGATGCAAAGCTGAATTCTCTGATACATTTCATTTTCCACAAGGTAATCAAGATTCATAAAACTTCAATTTAGGATTAGGGCACCAGGGAGTCAATGTCCTTGAGAAAAACAAAATCTTCTAATGAGAATTACGTTTCAACCGTGTTAATCTCACAGGATCTGATCAATGGACACAGTGGAGTTGAATGTTATTTGGCCTCATTGTCCTTTCTGCCATCCATTTCATTTAACATCAAAGTAATCAAATACATAAAATCTGCACTATTTGCTTTTTGCCCAGAAAACATCACTAGTGTCTTTAATCAAAAGAACAGGAGATGAAATTGATGGCTTTTTTTTTTTTTTTTTTTTTTTTAATGAGAGAGCGAGCGAGAGCTAGTGCACAGGAGCAGGGCAGAAATAGGGGTGGGGAGAGGATGAGAGAATCTTAAGCAGGCTCATACCCAGCCTAGAGCCTGATGTGAGCCTCAGTCTGAGCCCAATGTGAGTCTCAATCTCAGCTTTGGCCTCACAAACCTGAGATCATGACCTGGGTGAAATCAAAAGCTGGACATTTAATTGATGAGCCACCCGGGTGCCCCAATGGCACATTCATTTCTAAAGTTATCAACATCTTCAGAATTATTCTAAGTACTTAAATCTTCCCTTCCTGGCCCCAAATCAAATTAACACCTCTCTTGTCTCCATTTTCTATAGAACTTTATTAACTTTGAAGCAGAAGATAATAAAACCATCCCAAATACATTCTTTTCACTCTTTCAGCCCCCAGTGCATTATCATCAATAGCTCTCCAAATAACAAGCCATTAAGGAGGAGGAGAGTTTTGGCAGCAAAATGAGGGCTAACAGAGAGAAGGCTAAGAAGTAGGATCACACATAATTTTTAAAACTTTCTTATCCAAAAAAACATGGCACATTATCAACCATTCTGATAAAACTCATACAAAGCCCTGAGTACATGTCTGGACTAAGGAGAACTTGGAACTTCCAGGACAAGCATTTTGAATTGAAAGTCAAGATTGATAATGTTAAGTAAGTCTGCTATTTGGATTCACCTGGAGATGAGGTTGTATTACTGAAATCAAAGTAATTAATGACATATTTAAAATTCTTCCATTTCATGTGGAACAAGAAGCTATTGCTTAAGAAGTCAACTTAGCTGGGTGTCTGACCCTGGACCCTTTAAGGAATCTGCTGCTTGGAACTTTGAAATCACCAGTGCTTGTGTCATGATTCTGTGATCAGGCAAATGTAAGAGAGGAAAAGAACCTCTTGGGAGATTGAAGAAGTGGTAGTAGTTTGGTGGGCATTTAAGAAAATGTAGAAGAGGATTATGAAAGGCAAAATGTATTTATTAAATATTTGGTTATGGGAAATATAATTTCTTAAGTTTGGGAATGTGAACAGTTGATCTGATAATATGGTGGTATTTGTAGATGGGTTCAGTAAGGGTCTTGCCAATCTACTGTCAGGTATAAGCCAAAAGACATTAAAAAAAAGATGTGTTGGCTTTATACCTGGAATAAAATGCAGAATCCATTCTGTGACCTGCAAAGCCCCACGTGAATGATTCTCAACTGATGTGTAGGTACTGTCCATTTTTATTGAATTGGTTCCAAATCAGTTAAGTGTTAATAGAGGTTGATAGTTAAGTGTGCAAAAAGGATTGAGCAACACTGCCCTCCATACTAGAACTCTTGATTCTCTCTCTATCTAATCTCATGATCTGCACCCCTGAAATATTCCTTCCATCACTAGTCTACTCAGTATTAGACTAAGTCAAGCTCACTTTTATTTTACGGTTTTGTATTTGCTGTTTTTGCTTGGAGTGTTCTGATATTGACTGTTCCTTTCTTTCTTCTTACCCCTAGGAGATAATAGCTACATGGTCAGCCCCTTTGAATGTTCAAAGAGGCCATTTGTAACCTATATTAAATCTAAGAAGATTTGCCATTTCCAATACTTTAATCACTTTGAACCCTATTTTATTTGCTTTATGGAATTATTCCCTGTTGGAAATCCTCATTCATTCCTTTCCTTGTTTACTGGCTGATAGTCCTTCCTACAAATTAGAGAACATTGTCCCTGTCATATTATTTACTGATATATGCTTTGTGTCTAAAACCATGCCTGGCACAAAGGAGTATTCACTCTTTGTGTTGAATAAATAAATATTTGTTGAATGAATAAATGAATGAATAAGTGATTTAAATGTCAACAAAAAAGAGAATGCCCTGGAAACTCTTCTGGACCACAAATTATTGTTCACTAAATCTCAATGCCTGCTTTATATTATAGAGCACATTTTACCTCCTTTCTACTTACAGTATTTTTCTTCCCTAGGCCTTTCTCTTAACTTTTTCCAAGCAGAGGCAAAACAGACATTGGATCAAAGAATATGCAACACATGTGCCAATGACCAAAACAATTTTCTATCAGAAAATTCAATCAGGGCTTCTTTAATCAGGGCATAAATCTTTCAGACACACATCACAGTCGATATGACATTAGATCATAACTGTTCTTTTTTTCAGGCTATTTCCCTACATCCATTTTGCAATTACAACCTCTCAGTGGTAGAGGAATAGTAGCAGAGGGAAAGCAATACCCTGAAAAAGCAGTTTTAAACATGATGAACTTGGTACTTTTAGTTTATCTCAGTCTGCAATTTCAACTCTCATGGGACTCAATGAAATGGAATCAGGCAATGCCGATCAATAATCTGAAATTCTGTTATAAAGGATCTAGTATAAAATAAACATTAAGAGCCAGTGTCTGTCTCCTCCCTCTACCAGCAACACCCACATATCTCCCATGCCCATGGGATTTTTTTTTTTAAAGAGAGAGAGAGAGAAAGAGTGAGCGGAGTGGGCAGGGAGCAGAGAGCGACAGAATCTCGAGGAGACTCCCTGCTGAGTGCAGGGTCTAAAGCAGGGCTCCATCTCATAATTCTGAAATCATGACCTGAGCAGAAATCAATAGTCAGAAGTTTAACCGACTGAGCCACCTAGGCACCCCACCCATGGAATTTTTTAAACGATGGTGAGAACTGTTTATACCTGTTTGCGTTTTCTACTTTTCTTCAGTCTAGGGAGAACATTTAATGAGAAGGGACTGAGTTCATCCCAGTCAGTCTTTTCAGCAATGTCATATACTTGTCTTAGCAAGTGGCCATTAAGGAAATGACTGTATTTGGCAATAGACATATTCAAAACAATGGAAATCTGCAAAAAGAAAAACCATATTATATAGTATTTTTTTAGTACAGGTGAGTAAAATCCTATTATTCAGGGAGATTTTAATGGAGGTATTTGGTTAGTTCGTTTAAACTAATGTTTGTTTGTTTGTTTGTTTTTTAAGATTTTATTTATTTATTTGACAGACAGAGATCACAAGTAGGCAGAGAGGCAGACAGATAGAGAGAGAGGTGGAAGCAGGCTCCCTGCAGAGCAGAGAGCCTGATGTGGGGCTCGATCCCAGGACACTGGGATCATGACCTGAGCCGAAGGCAGAGGCTTTAAACCACTGAGCTACCCAGGTGCCCCTAACTAATGTTTTAAAGACAATTTCACTTTGTATTTTTTGAAGTTGAAGAGTTTAGAATATACAGTGGTAAAAATCATTAAATTTGAAGTAAGATATATAAGAAGGTGATGTCATATTCCATAATCTACTGGTAAATTGGTTCAAAAGATCTCTTAATTATTCCTAAGAGTGATGCATGAAGCTTTTCACAATGTAGCCAAACTATGGAACTGGAATATATGGCCAGAATCATAATATTTCCAACTCAGAGAGCATACATTGAGTTCTGGGTGGGATACCAAATCCATAACAGCTGTTTTTATAGGAACATCGTATATAACATAAAAACCTTTTTAAAAGCATTGTTTTAAATGTAACAATAACAAAAATGATGTGTTTCTTTAGTCCTTTTGTACATATGATTTATTTTTACAAAATGAAACTCTATACATTCCATTCTGTAGATCACATTGAAGGCTTTTTCCTAATTTTAAATTTTAATTTTCATGATTTTTTTCAAACATCTGGAGACCTAAATACCCAACACCCCTTCTTACAAGATGTTGCCACCTTTCTATATTTTCTTCAGTGGGTTCTCTCATTTTCAATAGATACTGTTTAAACACCATAAGCAATAACTCTCCCCAGCTTCTGAAAGTTAACCATTATTTGGCAGACGGTATCAGTCCCAAAACTCATATCTATCTTCTAGGTTTCTTAATTGTTCTTTCACGCTTTTATCTGTTTATCTGCATGGACAGTGCTTGGGGTGAATTCTTTACTTACTATGTCTTTTTGAGCAAATTACTTAATCTGTATACATTATCTTCCTCACTTATAAAATATTGACAATAATAGTGTACTTTATAGGGTTGTTTGGAGATTGATTCATTTATGAGGCACTATAAAAAGAAGAGGCACTATAAAAAATTACTCAATAATATGTTTCAATTCATTACGTTTTTCTTTGTCTCCAAATTAGGGTTTATCCCATCTGTTGTGATTTTCCTTATAATTTCAGTATTTTCTTCATTGTTTTTCACATCTTACTATTTTCATTTTATTTTTTCCTGTTTCACAAATTCTTATCTTTTTAAAATAGACGTTTTGCTTGTTTAAAGACTTGTTCAGCAGGTTCTCTGAATTTCATTTCATCTGGAATAAATTCCTATTCAGATTTTTACTTTTTGGTTGCCATTTTTTGAGACTATTTTATTTTGCTTTTACTTCTTTCTTTTTCTCTCTCTTTTTTTTTTTCTTGACTTCTTCCTCAGCTTCTCCTCAAATCATCTACCTGTCCACTAACCTATGTTATCAAACTTGTGTATCTTTTCTGTATTTCACTTAACACACACATGCACCACACACACACACACACACACACACACACACACACGTGACTGGAGGACATACTTTTATAAAATAACACACCTGTGTTTTGTAGAATACTTGTTGAGGATATTAAGAGATATTATGTGAGGAAAGTATCCTGTAATCAAAGAGTTTTGGGAAACACTAGATAAAACAAAATTGAATAGGTTTCTCTGCTGCCAGATTTCTTAGTGCATTTATCATAGAAATGTGAGCAAACTATGTATGCCTCCAAATCATTTGACAACAGAAACATTTCTTAACAGAGAAATTTATATACTGCTATGAGGAGGACCAGATTTTGGGAAACACTGACCTAACCCTTGCAAAAAGTATCATTTACTCTTTGTAAATTCAGCTTTCATCCATTTGGGGACCAGACATTCTAAATCGAGAGGCCAAGCAGCCATTATATTAACTCTACTCCAGCTTCTTATTTTGCATGTAGAACTGGGATTTTTATCCCTTTGCCTGGTAATGAAGTGCCTGCCTAAAACCCAAGGATCAGAAACAAAGTAGCTGTCTTGGTTTTCTGTCTTAGCCTTTGACCTAAATTGTCCTTTCAAGATCTAGGGTACTGACTAAACCCAAGCAGTCTACTTCATGGTCCTCCTGCTATTTAACTGTCTCCTCATTATGTCACCCAATTCACAAATTGCTGTAGTATCCAGATCCTCATTCTTAGTTTACCTCTTATCAATACATTAATTCAGAAGAGAGTATAGATTACAGAAGAAAAATGAAGGATGTAAAAGAATCATAGAGAAAGTGAGTTTTGACTTGTGCGTTTATCGAAGTCAGGATGCAGCATGAGTTAAAAGCCTATTTCTTTTTAGCCATTTTTAGTTTTCCCCATACATTTATTGCTTGAATTAAATGAGTTAACATATAGGAGCTGTAGCATTATGCTAGTGCAGTACAGGCGATAAATGTTAGTTCACATTCCATTCTTCAAATAAGATTACATAGACAGGAGTTCTTCATTTATAATATGAAGAATATCTGACAAGGATAGTAGGTATGACATTTTTATGGATCAGTTCATGTATCTTAAAACACAATGGCCACAGATTACTAGACAATAGTAAGCTATTTTCTGGTGTATATTATGATTACTAATATTCCTATGTTATTAGGATATTTAAGCAACTTTAGTAAGTTTGCACATAACTTCCTTAATGGGTAATGGGGGAAAATGTGTAATATATGAGAGGTAGGTAGAATTATTGGCATATATAAAAATGAAGAAACTCCAAATCAGAGAAGTTTAACAACTTGTCCAAGGTGATGAATTTAGTAAGTTAAGCAGCTGGGTCTCAGCTCCAAATCTCATGCTGCTTCTACTCTACCGTATTGTTTTCTCACATTCTGGTTAATTTATTTTTAAAAATTTGTTCCTTTACATGCAATTTGATATTTTTGTCATTAATAGGCATCTTGCAAATTGTGTCAATATTTTCTCTGCTTTTTAAAGTTGCTAAATGTATATTCATCATCATTGAGACTGCTCTTTTTATAAGTAAGCAGTTCCACAAATATACTCCAGTAATTATATAGTTAGTGGTAATAGCAGTAGTAGTTACAGAGCGTTATGTAAGCATGTGCCTTTGCATGGTTTTAAATGTAGATTACAGTATATTCGTAATTTTTTCTTGGTTCATATATAAACTGAATTTATCATTATAGTGATATCATCATTGTGTATCATTTTATATAATGAAATATTCTTTAAAAACATAATTTTATTTAGCAGTAACTTAATAATACTCCCAAATAGCACAAAAACTGTAATGCTCAGGTGTTACAGCTCTTCTGGATCCTCTTTTATATGCTTAGCATTATCTGAGGTACCTTACATACTTACACTATGTAATACAAAAATCCTATGAAGTTTGTCAGAGTCACAGAGCTAGTACATGAAAGTGACTGGATTCAAACCCTGGCAGCTGATGAAAGAGCCCTTATTCTACTCCATATGCTACACTTCTTCCATATCAACTCTCACTTAGTAGGGAATGTATATTTAATACGAGGTTGCTTATAATTAAAATAAATGGAGGGATGCCTGGGTGGCTCAGTCACTTAAGCATCTGATCTTGGTTTCGGCTTAGGTCATGATCTCATGAGTCATGAGACTAAGCCCCATGTCGTGGGCTCCACAGTCAATGGGGAGTCTGCTTGAAGATTCTCTCCCTCTGTGCTTCCTCCCAGTCGTGCTTGTGTTCTCTCTCTAAAATAGATAAATAAATCTTAGAAAAATAAATTGAAAACCAGAATTAAGAGAAAACTGGTATCATATTATAGTTAGGTAGACTATGCTTCTCATCTCATGTTGTCTCCAGTCTCCATAAGAGTTACTAAATCAGACACACCTATACAATTCTTTTTTTAAGAAAATGTCAATTCTGATTGTATTTTAAGTTTGGCATTTTGTATGGCCAATATTTTTTGGAGAATTTCCTTTTTAAGCAGAGGAGAGATGGAGATGCTAGAAAATTATATAGGCAGAACGCAAACACTTTAAATGTATTCCAGAAATTAGAGTCAGTAAATACTTGAGAGTAATTGTCCAAAGGGAAAAATTCTGACAAATGTAGTAAATTCAAGAAAAAAAGGCTGGTTAGATACAAAATCTGATCCTCTGCCAAGAGTAGAATATTTTAAACCATTGAATGAGATTCATGACTACAGGGAATCAAGAATACAGTTGACCCTCAGACAATGCATGGGTTAGTGGCATTGATCCTCTGCATAGTTGAAAACCTGCTTATAACTGTTAACTCCTTAAAAACATAACTACTAACAGCCTACTGTTGACCCGAAGCCTTACTGATAATACAAATATCAACACATATCTTGTTTGCTTTATGTATTATATTCTTAGAATAATGCCTTTTTCTGCATTTTTTTCAGTATTTCTAGGAACATGGTTCATCTGAGAGTTGTTCAAATCATTACAAATCTCCAAAAATTATTCTAATGTAATTATCAAAAAAAAAAAATCCACATGTAAGTGCACCTGCAACAGTTCAAACCCGTGTTGTTCAAGGGTCAACAATACTGAAAAATAAATAATATTTCAACAGTAAGTCATTTACACACAAAAAAATCAGTACAAGTTTTGTCACAGATGGTGAGTGAACAGTGACTACTGATACAACCAAAGGATGAAGCATAAGTTTTTGTCATTGTTTAAAAGTCTGGGAATGAAGCAAGAAGGAAAATGGAGTGTTAAAGGCTTGAACTCTGCATAGTGGTAGGAAGTCTTATATTCTGCAAGATTGTTACTCCTGCATGATTATATCTACATATAAACCTAGTTGAGCTGTCTTCAAAATGATCAATAAATCTGACAGAGATGCATTTGCCAATTATTCCCAATCAATGCAAGGAAGAATGTGTTGGAGCACAGCAAGCAGTCAAAATTCCCTTCTCTCCTGAATACCACAGTTACCTCCAATTTTTCAAAACAATTCTTAATCTGTTCTCATTCTCAAACAAGAATCTTTCATTTTGTTATTTGGTGTTAAAAATAGAATATATGCTAAAACGATGGAAGTTTAAAACTAACAGTTATCTAAGAAATAATCAGTAGTCTAAATTCTAGACTAACATCCTCATGAGGAAATCAAAACCCTTTTAGGCTGTGACTAACTGAAACTCATGAAGTCAGTTACTTACTATATCCTCAGTCTGTAGTCAGCTTCATATTGTATTATGTTAGAAGTTAACTTACTATTCAGTTACCTGGAGCTAATCTCTTTCTCTCCCTCCACCTCTTTTCCTTCCTTCCTTTCTCCCTCCTCCTTCTCTTCCTTCTTCTCTACCTTTTTCTGTTCTCTACACCTCTCTCTTACCCTCAACATAGAAATGAAGGGAAATAACCTCACAATTAAATGGAGTGAAAATAATTTTTCCAGTGCTTTTTAAAAATCTTTGTATGTATTCAAGTGCACTGTAATCCAAGTTCTATTGGACGTCTCTTGAACTGTACTCATATTAAAATAGTAGAGACCCCAAACATAATTAAGACATGATAATAGTTATTTAAAATTATGGTGATTGATACTTATTTCTACATTTAACCATTAGGTTGTTTAGCTTTCTTTTAAGTGTGTCTGTGGTCTTCATCATGTATGTAAAATTTATGTTAAAAAATGAAAAAAAAATGGAACAATGTTATAGAAAGTAAGATGAATTAAAATAATTAGTGGAGTTTCAATAGATCTTACACAGTAATTTAAAACAGCATTGGCTTAAACCTGAGGCAGACAAAAGTAAATCTGAATGTAGTTTCTTTAGATGGGTCTCACCTTGGTGGTCAGCTAAGGTTTTACACATGTAATTTGGAGAGGCTCAGTGGTTTATGCTTATAAATTGAAAATCAGTAAACCTTGAGCCCCACAGGTTTCTCTCTTTTTGCTCAGCATAGCAATAATGGGAATCCCCAGGCCGTATTTGATTGAATCTTTTGACCTATCTTGAACTCTAGTTCAGTGTTTACTATGAGTATCACTTGATCACTTTCTCTCTTTTGCTTCAGTTAGCAGCCAATACACTCTAAGATAAATCTGAGGACAAACCATTTTTATGTCATAAATTCTTTTGACTTTGATTATGCAACATCTTGGAAAATTTTCACATTTCTTTTCTCCATTTACTTTCCAAATATTCACTGTCATTTTGTTAGCCAGGTATTTAGAAAGGTCACATTATACTTACATGTCCTGCTTGTATTTTAGAAAGAGTTAGACACATTTGTGTCCATTTGTTGTATACCAAGACATGGAAAATGAATAGTCTTTTTCTCCTTGGGGTTTGGCAGTGTTGTGTGAATTATAACATAAAAGCATTTTCATTTGCTTAATCTTCTCTTCCTTTCCAGTGCCCAATACATTAAAAGCAAAGCAAAACAAAACAAAAATCCAAATAAACAGAAAATGTCTTGTTGAGATAATAGCAGAGTGACCTCATTTTTATTGTTACCTTCTGATTCAGCTATGTCATTTTTTTCCTATATGGAAGCAGACTGGATTTCTTGGTTTTTCCATTGCCCAATTTTTACAGATGTTTTTTGCCTCATTTTGAACTCAGCTTGAGAAAAGAATGGTTTTCTAAAATTTTCTTTTTTCTTGGACCCATGATAAAAATGAGTCAAACACATCTGGAGCAGTGATACTGTTTACAGAAATAAAGATAATCAAGAGAGTTTTAGTTTTTTTTTTTTTTTTTTTTTTTTTTTTTGCCTAGTAAATGTTAATAATAAACACACATTTTTCTGCTTATGGATACAACATTGCTAATTCATTGTTGAATTAGCAATTAGTTCAAGACTGTGACTTGAACATGGTCCGTATCTTACTTTAATATCAGTAACCACCACAAAGCAGTTTGGCCAAATTATTAGGACACTAGGACACAAGTCAAAGTTTTTTTAAAATATAAAACCAGTGTTCTTACTCTATCCAGTGAAGTATGATAATCCAACTACAACTTGTTTCTTGTTGCTGCTAATCAGTCCTTTTATTTACCTCCTGCTGGCTCCTCAGTATGTACCCAACCTAAGTTGTTTCAGACTTTTTCTCTTCTCTTCTAGGTTCTAATATCTACTTGCTCTTCTCAACAGGCAGTCGCACTACTATGTGCCCGGAGAGGCTGAGTTCATGAGCTTCAGCTTTTATGTTTGTCCTCATCAGTGTTTTGTTTATACCCACCCGTTCATCTCTCTTTCAAGTCTCAGAAAAATCCTCATCTCCTCTTTTAGGTGTCTAAATCTAAACCTCCCTTTCTGAGCTCGGATTCCATCGTATGCCAGGTCCAGAGATACTTTTCTACCATTCGTAATCCTTCTGGCTTTGAGCTCAAGTTTGCTCTTTTAATTGGATCTTTTCTCTCAGCTTCACACACACTCACTCTCCCTGATGTTCTTATTCTCTTATTCATGTGGCCTGTGAACATTCTGTGGGACAATTTTTTCTTTAAAACTAGTCGATAAAGGCTTTCTCCTTTATCACTGACTTGACTTCCTTGGTTGCCCAGATTTTTTCTAAGAACTACATATGGGTCCTCTTTTCTCTTTTCATAAAATATTCCCTAAATATCCAATATATTCTGATCCCCAAATCATTGTTGCCCAAATCTAAGTGTCTAATCTGTAGTCACTCCAGCTTCAGTTCGAATCCCCGTAGTCTCTCAGATATTTCAGTTTTTTATGATTTCCAAATCAATATACACACAGTTTTATCATGGAAAACACCTAGTTTAGTAATTATAGTAGTAAATATGCAATTTATTTTTTATTTGTTATTACCTCTATAATTAACATGTTGTGAATAGGTGAGTCTTGGTTTCTTCCAGGTTTTGAACTTCCAGGTTTTCTCTGCATATCATCACCTTTAAAAGATGACAGAGTTTTCTATTTGATATTTGTACACTTACTCTAGAGGTAATAAAATGTTGTTGGACATAATGAGGTTTCAGATACCTCTTACCCTGTAATTCAATGATTCAGTGTTTCTCAGCACTATGTACTTAGGTCTAAATTTATATGATAATTAGATTCATGTGAAAGAAAAAAAAAGGGCAGGTTATTCCAAAATGCTTAACTCAGAGTTACAGATTTTTCATAATATATAAAAACATGCAAGTGCATTCTGACAGGTTAATATACATGCCAGTCATATCATTTTTTGAGAAACTAATCTGAAAAATTGTATGAACTTAAGAAGTTGCACATAAAGTTTATTCATAATAAAACTTTTTGTTGATTATTTCTAATCAAATTGTTAGCTCTATATTTGAATAACCTCATTATATACATTTATTTACTATAAACTATTTCCTTTCAGTAAGATGATGCGGTATTCTATTTTGACCCCAAAGTTCATTACCTTTTAGTGCTTCTTTACCTTGGGGTATTCCCTTGGGTTCTAGGTAATTTCACTTAAAAGTTTTCATAAGAAGTACACTTGGCCCCAGAGTCAGTGGAGCCAAAGAGTATGGATAAGGAAATATTCATCATGCAGGATACAGAGTCCTAACACTATCTATCACTTGTGTACCCCAAATCTTTTGTGTCCACCCTGCTAGTGAAGGTCCTCAAGGGTCAGCAGGAATTTCATAACATGTTATTCCACATAAGTTTGCATGTATTTTTATAGTATTCATTTCTTCATTGCTCTATCCCACAAACTGCACAGATCAATTGTGCATAATTGTACAATTGTAGCAATATAGGAATGCAGAATCCCTTTTTACAAGAAGATTTTCTTATGAAGGTAGACTTAGGCACTGAGGTATAATCTTAACTTTTTCAATTACTGCCCAATCTAATTCTTGTCTTCTCAGCAGGTTTGAATGTAGAATACTTTTTGAAACTTTAATCTCAGATCATTATATGTAGAAAAACATTTAAATGGAATTTGGGATTCAGACAGATGTATACTGTTTTCACCTCAGTGGGCAAACTACCCTCATTGTCCACTTTTATCACTTTTCCTTCTTCCTCCCAGAACTGAGTCTTCATCTTTGCAATTCCACTGTATTTCATAGTCTATACTTAACAATTTAGGAATAAAAAAATATGGCTTTACAGTGATGATATTTATTTCATACCTAGTCATGTTTCTTTTTTTTTTTTTAAGATTTTATTTATTTATTTGACAGACAGAGACCACAAGTAGGCAGGGAGGCAGGCAGAGAGAGAGAGGAGGAAGCAGGCTCCCTGCTGAGCAGAGAGCCCCATGCAGGGCTCAATCCCAGGACTCTGGGATCATGACCTGAGCCGAAGGCAGAGGCTTTAACCCACGGAGCCACCCAGGCACCCCTCATACCTAGTCATGTTTCTTAACAGAACTAATATCTACTTTAGGATAGAATTTATCTTTTATGTTCCTGTAAGAAAAAGAACATGATTGAGCTTGTGTAATATATTTAAACATGTATGAGGCATCAATAGTAACAGGCCACTCAACCAATTATGTGCAAGTAGCCACTTGTATTCCCAAATGTTAAATGCCGGGCAAATTTCACTGGTATAAGCCACAATGTTTCAACTAAAAGAAGAGCAGAAGTTTGGATCCTATAAAACATGACCTTCTTTTGGCAACAAATGAGGATTTTGTTTTCATGTGAATTATATAGAGACCAAAGAAAAGAAATAAATATCTTGGTTTATGAAGAAGTATAAACATTAAGTCTCTTTGTTTTAAATGGACATAGGTCTTTCCTTTCATATCTGTATGGGTTTAAGACCTTGGCATTATTCCATTCTCTGTCTCTGTACCTGTCCAAACTCAGGGGTGTGCTGAGCTAGGGAGATTCATTAAGGTCAGTATGGGAGGGGTGATGGGAACACATCTGCTGAATGGAAGTAAAACAGAAATGGACCAGATGGCAGGAGTAATGAGGGTAAAGAGCAGAAAGGAAAATTCCCTAAAGATCTACCAGTGGTATTACTACATCTGCTGAGGAAAAGTTGACTAAAAAGGGAGCCAGCATGGTTTCCAGACATCTGAATGAGCTGACTCAGTCCGGGGTTACTCTACAGGGGTAGAATTAGAGTTGGTTAGGTACAGGGAAGGAATGGAACAGAAAGAAAGAAGTGGACATTTTGCCCAATTTCTTTTGTAAGAACATTTCTCCATCTTTGAAAACTATAATTATTTACCAGCAATTAATATGCTTCTGATTCCAATCAACATAATAAACTCTGTGAAAAGTAATTTTCTTTAAAAAGGCCCAGTGCTACCATCACAACCAATGTAAGCTTTGCCTTCATTAAAGCCTTTTACAGCAAAATTTGCTACAATTTATAAAAGAAAAAGAAAATAGCTTATTTAGTTTCCCATAGTCTGCAAAAATGAAACAGAAACAGAGATTCTAAAGATATTAAAAAATTATTGGTTTTGCATCATTTACTTAGTATAGAATTGACAGGAAACAAACACTTTCTTATTTATTTTATATATAAAAATTAGGTCACTGAATTAAAAGGTATTAAGTATCTTTTTTATACTAAACCATTTAGAACATGTAAAAGTAAAAATGTTTTATCTCTTTATCACAAAGAAATTGCTAACATTGGTAATATTATTTCATAGAAGAGAAAAAATAATTTGAACGTGTATTTAAAGATTTTATTTATTTGTGTATTTGAGAGAGAGAGAACATTAGTGGCAGGGGTGGGCTGGGGAGGGAGAGGCAGAAAAATCTCAAGCAGACCCACCACTGAGCAGGGAGCCTAATGTGGGGCTTAATCTCACAACCCTGAGTTATAATCTGAGCCTGAGTTTATGACCTGAGCCAAAACCAAGAGTTGGATGCTTAAGAGACTGACCCACCCAACTGCCTCTGAACATGTAGTTTTTTATGTGTATATATATATAGGAAGGAATACAATTGCCAGGAAACAGCAAAGCCAAAGCAATAATTTTAATATCTTACTTATCCCTAAAATTTGGATTATAAAAATTTAGAGCCTTCCAATTGGGACAGCCTTGATACTTAATAAGTATTATTTCAGTGTTCTGCCTCTTTTGCTCTTAATACAGGTTGTATTTCCCAAGGTTAATCTGGGATATAACATCAAAAATTAATGTCTATAAAAAATGTATATATTAGTCCAGTCAATACTTATTATCATAATCATAGCCATGTTGTAAATGATACATGCAATGAAAATAAAAGATTCTAAGTTAGGTAAATATACATATAAAGTCTTAGATTTATGAAATGGAAAACCAAAGTTCATAATAATTTGTTATAAAATATCATTGAGAGAATGAAACTATTAGTTTAAGAGCCAGTAGCAGAAATATGTAAATAACAAAGAACAATTTTTGGCAAAGCAGTTTGAAAAAGTAAATAGCCCATCAGCTTGGCCAGATAGACTAGGTCTAAGGTAAAGAGACAGTAATAGCTTATGTGTTCTACATAATAAAAAAAGGAGGACCTTTGAGTTTCTCATGGCAATCCTTCAGAAAGGAATGAGGGAGCCAGAGAAGGAGGAAAGGAGAAAGAGAAGGTGATGAGAAAACCTATTCTCTACTTGCAGTAGGACTACTGAGAAATTCCCAAAGATAATGGTTAAGGGACTTTTTTAAATTAGGAAATCTATTTTTCAATTTTAAGTTATCTTCATAGTAATGCAACCCTCCCCTGACCACCCTACCTTATGTACTCTAAACAAGTAAATTCTCAAAGTGTGATCTTCTGACCAGCAGCCTGAGCATTATGCAGGACCTTGATACAAAAGCAAATTTTCTATAGCATGGAGGACATTAGGAGAAGGAAGGGAAAAATGAGGGGGGAAACCAGAATGGAAGATGAACCATGAAAGACTATGGACTCTGGGAAACAAACTGAGGGTTTTAGAAGGGAAGAGCATGGGAGAATAGGTTGGCCCAGTGATGGGTATTAAGGAGGGCACAGATTGCATGGAGCACTGGGTGTTATACACAAACAATGACTCATGGAACACTACATCAAAAACTAATGATGTACTGTGTGGTGACTAACATAACATAATTAAAAACAAAAAAAGCAAATTCTCAGAAGCCATTCTCAGGAGACCTACTGAATCAGCTCTGGGGATGGGGTACAGGGAACTGGGTTTAGCAAGCTCTCCAGAGGATTATAATGCTAAAGTTTAAGAACTTCTGACCTACATATAGGTCTGCTATTTCTTCAGTGTTGACAAAGTGGTACTTAAGGAAATAAAGAAACTGGGTCATAGTCCAGCAGAGATTTCATGAGAAGCAAAGTGAAGAGAATTCATTCACCCAGGATCAGGAAATGAGCCAAGAGCAACATGGGTGTTCAATTCAATTAATACTTATCACTCCCAAGAAATTCCAAAGATATTGTGAGAGACACTGAGTTTGCCAGATTCTGTGGCATAGGGATTTGAGACAAGTTTATAAATATTAAATGATGAAGTGACTAATCATAACTAAATAGTATGAAGATTTGGGGAATATGCATAATATCTGATAGACATTCAGAAAATTCCCTTTTTGGAGAACTATGTGGATTATTAACAAAAAGAACAATTATCACTTTCTTTCTGTTTTCATTTAAAAAAAAACACCAAACCCACTGGAAGATTTTGTACAGGAAGAGTTTTTGCACTTAGACATCTTTCTGAGAGTAGAAGTAATTCACATATGGGTAGGTGTCTTCTTGTGCTTAGTTTAATATAATTTAATAGTTATAGAGTTTTAGTTTTTTAAAAAAATGTATTGACAATGGTGTATTTTAAAACAGTTTAAAATGGTTGTTACAGTTTGGGAAGTGTACAAATCCCATTTGTGGGCTACGGAACCTCCTGAGAGATTTGCCCTTGGGGACCAGGTCTAGATTCGGCATAAAGAGGGGTGAGAAGCTAATGCTGTTCTTCCATGGGATGCTGGGGTGGATAGCACTGATTTGGTTAGAGCTATTTAAAAGTATCAGTAGAGGTAGGAAAGGGGAAGTAGAAATATAGTCAAAGCCAGTAGTAGGATATATGGAAGATATGTTATACTGTAGAGATTGACACTTACCATACTAGTTAGAACCCATAATACCTTTTTTCATAATTGTCTCTTAATTTTCATCTGGACAATCAAATGATTGAAAATACAACTCAAACTGACCTCTCTTCCCCTCTTAATCCATGATCTTCTAGAAGAGCTAGGCTCTACTACTGTATCTCTCCTCATCTGCCCATAGACAATCACTTCCAAGGAGGCTCATGACTCTAATATCATTCTGTTTTCCAATGCCAGTATTTAGTTCAGGGATTCAGGCATAAAAATGCAATGCAATTATCTATTTATATTTCTGAGGGTCAGGTTTAGGGTTTTATTTTAACTATCAGTGGGAATAAAGATTTTTTTTTATGCTGAATTGGAGTTGTGAATATAATATCAGGAGCTCATGGTTGCCATTTTGGTATTGTAAGGGGATAGTCAATCTGAGAAGAGAGCCAAGAAACAAGAGAGCAAAACATGTAGGATGACAAATAGGTTGTGATTGCTACCAAGTCCTTGGGTACAACCACACCTGAGTTAGAGCTCTCATAGCACATTTTAATTATGTGAATAAAAAAAAATTCCCTTACTGCTTAAGTCATTCCAGTGGTGCCTTCCAATATTTGAAAATAAAAGAAACATAACTGATAGGTGAGTAAGAAAAGAGCAACACAACCACTACCAGGTTGACTAGGAAAATATCTGCTATTGGACTCCAGGAAATGTGGGAAGAAGGATTTTTTTTTCACTCAAAATAGTTGTGTGAATAGGCTACAGAGTTTGAACACCACTTTATGTTCTGATTGCTGAATACACTGCCCACACCGGTATGCCTATTGTTGGGCTAACTGGAAATATCAGTGTTCCTGCTCTGTAATATCTGTAAATAAAAATCAGTAAATTATCCTAAGTTTCTTCAGGCCAGATCAGTAGTTGTTGGTTTATACTTTATTGTCAAAAACTTAGGAGCCACAGTTGTTGAAAGGGAATCCTAGTGTTGGTAACTACTGTGAAGCTCTCTGTGCCTCTACCCATTTCTGTTGATTTTCACTGTTTCAGTGCACCCTGATGGCTGCTTTCAGCAAGTACTCCACACATTTAGAGAAACTTCCCTAGTAACAAACTATAGAAATGGTCTCCGAAAGTACAATCTTTGCTTTCAACAAGTAAATTCAGCTTTCCACCTGTAGGCTTTATTTGGCATTTTTAGCTCAAATATGGGGCAGGTTTAAAAGGTTAGGGAGTTAATGACCTCCAAGAAGCAAACCTGAACCAATGAGGGAAGGAAACGAGGATAAATGCCCCAACTTGCTCAGCATTGGAGTGGCACAACTCTGAAGCATGTTCTTTTCAATTTCTAGAATTCCCAGGTTTAGCTGGTTTTAGCCCCAATTGTCAACAACATAATAATTATTTCCTTAACTCATCCTTTTTTGGTTGCTTTCCCTTCTAAATCTCAATTTCCTACTTTCCTACCATTGCTACCAAATTAAAAAAAAATGAATTTCTTACTCTCAAATCCTTGCTTCTGGATCTGATTCTGTTACTAATATGGGCAATGAAAATAAATTACTATATATGAAATCAGAAAATGTAACAAGAAGTACAATAGGAGACACGACAAAGTTTAAAGTAAGAAGAACCTGAGAACAACATGATATAAATTGGAAAGTTCAGAGCTAGTCCACACACAGACAAGGTACATCTTTTAAATGAAAATACATACTTAGAAGAGCTTCAATCATCAGGCACCCAAATATAGAGCCACCCACACTTTAATAAGTTATTTTCCAATTCTGAAGGTTAGTATGATTGCATTTTGCAATTTTGTCTCTGTAGATAATGAGCAGATACGCAAAGAAATTGATAGGCAGCTTGTATCTTTGCAAAACCATCTAATAATATTTTTCTGTAGTGGAACAATATACTTTTTCCAGTAGACAATAGCAAAGGAGTTAAAATAAACAGGCAAACTTCACTATCAGAAATCTGGAAAGAAACTTCACCCTGAAGTTTAATAGTTTGTGAGCCATAACTTGTTTCCAGTAACTAGTTCTGTTGGTAATTATCAGTTCTAAGACCAAAGAGAACAGGGCCTGCTGAATTCCCAGTCTTCAGGAAGTTATAAAGAAAATTCCAGAGGAGTAAAAAAGCCTACAAATGCCTATGCTTGAAATAAGCAGATATTTGAATACCTGTTCTCAGGAATAGCAGGTTAAATTCTAGATGAGAAAGATTCATCATGGGATAATAATAGAGCTAGCAATAGGCCAAAAAAGAAATGCATTAGATATAAATAGATTGCCCGCAGGAAAAGATAATCTTTTTGGGCAACTGGACATTAACTAGCACAATGCTTTCCCACCCTACTTCCAACAATTTAATATTTTACTTTAATTTCAAAATAAGGGCAAATACCACATCTTAAGCCCACTGGAAAAAATTAAACATAGTAATAAAATCTAATTTCAATAGCCAGTGACTATTTTACTTCCTACTTTGTAACCCTATTATATGCATCCTTTTTTTTTTTTTTAACTCTGTTCTCTCTTCAAGTAGGCACATTGATTTGAAATTCAATGAAAATCACATTAAAAATATTTTTGGAGGCAATCCAGATAGCAAAAAGGAGAGACTGACCCATGGATGGTCTAGAATGCACTGGATATGATGCTGATGAGGATTCACTTTTTCTGAACACAGCTGCTCCTGATCTGTAGTTTATGTACATCATTATTCCTGGGACTTGGATGACACATCTGTCTCCTAAAATAAAAGGGAAAATTTCAAGCTCCCAAGGTCTGCATGACCATTTCTTGCAGTGATCAGCAATAAATGCCCAAGACTTGCCATAGTAATTGGCCCCAACCCTGGGATGATCCAGGGCAAGTTTCCAAGTTGAAATGCTGCCTCCTTAGAGTGACTACATTGAAAACACGAGTATATGTCTAATAGGTTTGTTGGATCAGCCTGATTCTATAGCATGCAATCTGTATACAACTGATGAAAAATATGAAAGAATCTCAATTCTTTTTTTTTTTAAGATTTTATTTATTTATTTGTCAGAGAGAGTGAGCACAGGCAGAGTGGCAGGCAGAGGCAGAGGGAGAAGCAGGCTCCCTGCTGAGCAAGGAGTGGGACTCGATCCCAGGACGCTGGGATCATGACCTGAGCTGAAGGCAGCCGCTTAACCAACTGAGCCACCCAGGCGTCTCAATTCTAAGTTAGTCTAACCTCAATTCTAAGTAAGAAATATATACACAGGAGACATAATTCTCTTAATTCATATAGACTCTTTTGGAAAGTGAAAGGTAACAATATCTCATTTTCACTCTCATAAATCATCTGTTAACTCATGTAACACACACCCATACACATCCCTGGAAGACTTTAATCCAAGCTAAATCCTTTTGGAGGAAGGAGAAGAAATTGTATTGAAATGCAGAAAAAACAATTTTGAGTTTGTTTGTTTAAAGGAAACTATGCGAAAATCACAAGGTATTTTAAATTTGCTCCCTTTTAATGGACATGAGACATAAGAAGGTAAAGGTGGTCTAATGCAATTCTTCATGATTGAGTTTATACTCTTCAAGATTGGCAATTTATATTCAGGAATTCTGCTTTATCTTTTATTCAAAAATGATTAGAATTTTTCTCCCATTTTAAAAATGGAGAAAATGTTTTGCAAAAAGTGATGTTGCCAGATCATTATCTTTCAGGGAAGAACTCAGAATAAAACTCTTGACCCAATGGTGGTACAAGGTTTTATAAATTTGAAGGTTTTTGAATTTTTGATTCTAATGTTGAGGTGAGAAATTGATTCATCATTTTCAGAATAAGTATCTGGCAGAAATAAGATAAATTCAGGAGATAGTGAAAACTAGCTTTAAGAAAGCACATCTTATGGGACCAGGGAGAGTGACAAACCATAAGAGACTCTTAATCTCAGGAAACAGATAGAGGGTTGATGGAGGGGAGGGGAGTGGGAGGGAATAGGGTGGCTGGTTGATGGACATTGGGGGAGGGTATGTAAATCACTATGGTGAGTGCTGTGAATTGTGTAAAGCTGATTCACAGACCTGTATCCCTGAAGCAAATAATACATTATATGTTAATAAAAAAAAAAAAAAAGAAAGAAAGCACATCTTAGTTTGGAGCATACCTAGTTCCAGAAATCTCTAGAATTCTCTAGAAACTACAACCTTAGTTATATAATTAATTCTATCACTCCCCTCTAATATGCTATCACACAATGCTATTTCCATTTAGCATGCAAATTTTCTCAAAAATAATGAACATAAGAAACATATAGGGAACAATGGTTTTAGGAGGTCACCATCTTTTGACTTAGTTCATCATGCCTTTGGTAGAGATCTTTGTGAAAATATTTTCACAAAATGAATCTTTTTTTAACTTATATGCCTCCTTTTAATACTTGTTGTTTCCTCTTTAATATGGTCATCAAGATGCTCAGAAATTTTTGTAATCACTTATAGTTTCAGCTTTCTATCGTTCCTTAGCATACTTTTCCTCCCATATCCCACCACAACTAAGATATTTTCTCTTTTCCCTGTTTAATGGTGTTCTTAGTTCTTAATATTTTAATATGAAGTGCCTTATATCCTCTTGAAACAAATATGAAGTAGTCTATTTGTTGCTGATAAAGTCATTGTTTATCTCCTAGTTGTCACATATTGGACATATATTCATACTTTATCTTATTGTTTCTATAGCATTTCTTCTTATTATTATTCTGTAGTTATTCCCTCCCCTAGTTTTTCTTTTAATTCTCTAGAATCTGAATTCCAGTCTCCTTAAACAACCATTTTTTCTACACTTACTTTACATAACTGGTATTTCCAAGTGTTCTAATGTTAGTTTTTATGCCTTCTCATTTCATAGGTGTAGGCAATATCATAATATCGTACCTATGCTGTTGGGATCTATTTTTCCACTTTATAAATGAAGAAATTGACACAAATAAATTAACAAAATTATTCAGGGATATATATTTGATAAGTATCAGGGCTTTTTTAAAATGATGTTTGTATTTCTTCTACCATTCCACATAGGTCTCTAGGATAACTTGCCATAACAAAACCCACAATAGCTCTGTGACTTGGATAATATCTGTTTCTTGATTTTGTTACATATTCTACTTTATTAGAAAACCTCTGCTGTATTATGGGATCCTAGTTAAGAGGGGCTCTACCATCTGGAAGGTTGCCTTCCAGATTTGGTAGTTTTAGTGGTAGAAAGAAGAGAATTGGAGAATTGAATACTGTAATTAAAAATGTAATGGAGATATGAAACACACATTACTTTTGCTCACATGGCCAGAGAAAATCACATGACAATAATTCCAGTGGATGAAACTTTAGGAGAACCAGGTAATTGTGGAAATAATGCTGACCACAATTTCCCCATGAGGTAGAATATTCCTTATGTATATTTTAATTGTAGTGGAGTCTTTCAGTTTTAGGGTACCAATTCCATCACTTTCTTTTCAACAACACCATAATTATTAGTGGAGGAGAACTTCTTCTCCTCCACTTTGTGTGGTCTTCAAGGGTGGATGCAAAAGTGGAAAGTTCCTCCCTATTACTCTAGGTAGCCAGACACAGAACCTAAGGGAGATTGTCAGTCAGGTGGTGTGCTAGCGAACTTGAAGTCTGTGACTTGATAGAAAAACAGGAAGAAGAATGAAACAATCATTCATTCTGACAGAGCAAGCTGACCCAACCATTGTTGTTAGAATGATCATTTCTCCAGTTCCCCTTCTGAAGCCCTCTAAAAATCTCTTATTTTATGTTTCTAAGCCTGTTATACACATTAATACTGTGAACTTCCTCATAGCCTTTTGATAAATATTTTTGCATAAGAGGGCAGAGTTAAATTCTGTTGCTTACAACCAGAGAACCCAAACTCATATACACTACTTACTAATATTCTGAAGATATACTGAGGGTTTTTAGGAGATCCGAATGTGAAGTTATAGATGTATGCGTCATTATATAAAATTTAAAGGATAAGATTCAGGAATAAACAATACTGGTGATATTTATATAACTTCTAAAAAATGCAGTAAAAGGTGTCAAGAAACATAAGAAAGCCAATGAGATCCTGCTAAAGAATTATGAAGCCTCCTTTGCTATAAGATTCTTCAACTCAGATTGCTTAGCACCTAGGTTAGAATCAGTTTAATGATAATAAGATAAGCACTTCACTAATGTGATTCTGAATGAGCAATTTTCATATTAATGGCTTTCTCACTCTATTAATGAAAACACAATTTGCCACTATAATGGGAACATCACTTAAATTAGATCAAAATTGCTAACATGAAAAGCCTGTTAATAAAGCAAAGCTATTGTATGTACTTACGGTTTCTCCTATTGTATTAAGAATGTTCTTATATTCCAAAATTTGTATTACATTAGGAAAAACTGGGCCATTTTATTGACTGCTTGATAATGTCACTTACTGTATAGACAAGCCATTGCCATCACATTAACTTTTCATAGATCTGCCAGAAGCTGAGCAGAAGTCATATAGAAAGGAGAATTCCACACACCGCAACTAACAATAAGCATTATCCCATAACCTGGGACTGTTGTCCTCAGTCATTTGGTATACCTTATAAACTACTGAAGAGATAGAAAACACTGTAAGAAAAAAAAAGAAATAAAAGAAAACACTGTAAGAAAATGAAAAATTTAAACACTTGAGTCATAAAAACAATAATCACTCTGTTAGTTTGCTAGGGCTGTATGTAACAAAATACTACAGACTGGTGGCTTATACAACAGAAATTTGTTTTCTCACAAGTCCGGAGGCTAGAAGTTCAAGATCAAAATGTCAGCATTGTTGGTTCTTTCTGAGGGCCATGAGGGATAGATCCATTCCAGGACTGTCTCCTTGGCTTATAGATGACCATCTTTCTCCATGTCATCACTTACTCTTCCCTCTGTATATGTCTCTGTGTCCACATTTCCTCTTCTTGTAAGAGTGCTAGACAGATTAAGGCCTACCCTAATGACTTCATTTTCATTTAAGGACCTCTTCAAAGATGCCGTGTCTAGGTATGTTCATATTAGGAAGTACCAGGGGTTAGGATTTCAACATAACAATCTGAGGAAAGGGGACACATTTCAGCACATAACAACTTCCTTATGCATATATAAACATGTGTTTATGAGATGTTTATGTGCAAAGTTTGGCACAGGTAAGATTACCAGGTTATTTACAATTACTTAAATGGTTCTGATTTATATGATATATAAATATCCTCCAAATTAAACTTGACCATGAAATCTGACTAATGGTAGAATAATTGGCTCACTACTGATAGCAAAAGATAACTAAAGTATAGTAGTAGAAGTAGCAGTTGTACTGTATGTGTACCTAGGAAAGTAAGCTCAAAAAGAGGAAACATACATTTTTTAATTTAAATTCCAGTTAGTTAACATAGAATGTAGTATTAGTTTTAAGTGTACAACATAGTGATTCAATACCCAGTGCTCATCACAAGTGCACTCCTTAATCCCCATCACCTATTTTAGCGATCCCCCACCTACCTCCCATCTAGTAACCATCACTTATTTCTCTATAGTTAAGAGTCTCTTTCTTGGTTTGCGTCTCTCTCTCTCTCTCTCTTCTATTCCTTATGATTGCTTTATTTCTTAAATTCCACATATGAATGAAATCATATAGTATTTGGGTTCCACAAAAAATTTAAAATAGAACTATCCCCTGATCCAGCAATTGTACTAGTATGTATTTACCCAAAGAATACAGGAATACTAATTTGTAGGGAAACATGTGCCTCAGTGTTTATAGCATCATTATTCTACAATAGCCAAATTATGGAAAGAGCCCAAATGTCTATTGACTGATGAATGGTTAAATAAGATTTGGTAGATATATGCAATGGAATATTACTCAGCCCTCAAAAAGAATGAAATCTTGCCATTTGCAACAACATGGATGGAGCTACAGCATATGCTAAGCAAAAAAAAAAAAAAAAGGAAACAATTAAATGATAGTGTAATTTCTGTTAGTTTTATAGAGATTTATATGTTCCCTGGTATATAACTTTTTACTGGGTTAAATTAAAAAAAAATTAAAACTCCTAATAATCTTCATAAGGACTAAAAGATGGTCTCATCACTACTAGCTGAGATGAGGCATGCATTTCTAAAACAAAATGTAAGGTCTGGTTGTGTACTGCAGACCCAGCCCGAACTTCCAAAGGAGTCACTTCCTCATGATAGAAAGTAAGTCATGTTTACTTGGCTGTAGTCTATTCATTCATTCAATTAAATAAATATTTTGTAGGCACTCAGTATGTACCTGATGCTCTTGTCAGTACTGGGTAAAAGGAGACAATAAAAGTCCACATAGTAGGATCTTTTAAATATTTTAAATATATGCAGATATTTCTTCATACTGGTCGGATTGAACAGAATCATCACAGGACTATTTAGTTATTTTAAATATGTTGCTGATAAAATTCTCAGTTTGAAAGTGATTCACAAGACTTAAATTCTGTTTAGCTAAAAAGACCATATGTCTTAAATACTTTGATTTCAAGAATTCTGTTCCATTCTGTTCTAATAAACTTGGAACTGTCTGAGAAATTTCAGTGTATTGGTTTTTACTATTGGAAATCTTGTAAACAAAGGCAAAGAAACCTTATTTTTGCCTCAGAATGAGTGGTTGAATAACCCTCTTTTCCCAACACATTTTTAAAAGTGATGAAAGATGAAATCAGTAGTTAAGAGTCTTTAAAACCATTTTTTAGTTCTTTCCCCTCCAATGTTTTATCAATCCTAATGAAGATAAGAAATAAAGTGGCTTTTAACATTATTTCTTTTCACTTCTTTTTATTATACACAACTGGGGATATCATCCAATAATAGAGATGGCACACAAACAATACCCAGGTTGAAGAAGAGAAATGAGAATTTCAGTTAATTTAAAAACTGAAAAATCAGATCAATCATAATAAACTAATTTTATAAATATAGATTTTTTTCATTAGATCTTAGATTGTATTTTTGTATAAGTCTACAGCCAAAATACATCTTTTTCATAATGCAATTAAATTTTCATTAATACATGCAGATGATCATTTCTGTGTTATCCTGGTTCAAAGGGAAGATCTCGGTTATTGATTGGACTGAGTAACTTGTACCAACTTATATAAAACAGTTGTAATTTGAGAAAACTGGATGCAAGCTGTTTAATTGTGAAATGATATAATGTAATATAATCCTCAAAGCATGTACTCAATATAGTGCATATGTATTTGCATAGTAATGACTCCTCAAAATAAAGTATGAGGAATTAGGTGAAAGCTAAAAATGAAATAAGATATTGCCAGCAAGAAAACATGTGGCTGCATCACATTAAATTTAAATGGAAACTCCTTCTTTGAAACACATTCTAAATGCATTTTTGTACTTAAAGAAAACAGTATTTGGGGGAAATATTTTCTAATCTTAGGGGGTGTGACTGTATTATATCACACATTATATTCTGGACTAAAATAAGAATCAATAAATGTCTTAAGTAATAATGTTTTTCATTAATAAAGTCTTTTCTTTCATAAAGCATTTTCATTTGTAAAATGAATCAAAAGAAAAGAAATACATCTACTGAACATTTATTATATGCTAGAAACTGCCTTAGTGTTTTACATGCATTACCTCATTTAATCTTCACAACTCTGTGTGATAAAAACAATTCTTAATTTTAGATGAGAAAAATCAGGTACAAAGAGAATAAGTAATGTTCTCAAAATTACACTACTAGTAAGTTTAGAGTAGAAAGTTATATCTTAGCATCCTCACTACAGAGCCAAAAGCCCCAAACCATCAGACCATGTTGACTCTATGCTGTATTCATGTACTGCCTTTATTGATCTTTGGGAAAAGCCTATAACATTGTTATGAGTAGATATTAAACTCCTTCAGAGAATTTTTGAAGCTTCACTATGTCACATAATTAGTAAATAGTTGAGTCCATTTAAGTCCAAATCTTACTGGTTCAGATCCTTGACAGAGTTGCCCATTGAGACAGCATGACTCTTTCTTCCCTTATGCTCTGGGCTCAGTGTACAGGTAATTCCCTAAAATATGTCTTTTTCTCCAGGTACTTTGAGATCTGTATTACAGAGTGATCTACATAGCTTACCATTCCAGTCCTCCAGAATCATTTCAAGGCATTTTAAATTTTATGTGAAGGTAAAAACAGAAGGATGCTTTGTACTATCTTAAGACACCAAACATTGAATAAGACATTTTAAGATACTTTTTTTGTGTGTCTATACCAGTTTGTTCCATAACTCCCAAGGATTTCAGAAATACATGTTAACAAGGCTTGAGCAGTAACCTGAGTAATAAAAATGATCTGTCAAAATATATGATTTGTGGCCATGTTGGCAATTTCTCTCAATTAAATATCATCCATCTATCCATTCATACACTCAACAAATATTTATTAATTCACTGTGTGAAGGAATTTTTCTAGACACTGTGTTTGTAGCATTGAAAAAATAGAAATCTCAATTTGCATAGAACTTACATTTTAATGAGAGAAGATAGTTGATAAACAGAATAAATAAGTACAAAATATAGAGCATCAGATGGTAGTAAGAGTTAAGGAGAGAAATAAAGCAAGGGAATATAACAGAGATATCAGGGACATGACATTGTTAAATACTATGATTTCTTACCACTGTGTAACACCTTGCAACAAATATATTGGCTTAAAACAACCCCAATTTATTAATGCACAGGATTCCAGGCATGCTTCGGAAGGGTCCTCTGCTCAGATTCTCACAAGGATGAAACCAAATTGTTGGCTGGGCTTCAGTCTCATTTAAGGCTTAACTAGGTAAAAATCTTTAATTTCCTTGTAGCTGTTGATTTCACTGCAACTTGCTTCTTTGAAGCCAGCAATGGAAAGATTCATAGAGTCTCTACTGCTTTGAATCTCTGACTTTAGAGAAGGTTTAGGCCTTTTTTAAAAATCTGGCTTGATTAAGGTCAGGTCAACCCAGTAAAATTCCCATTTTGACTACCTCCAAGTCAACTGATTAGGAACCTTAATTACATCAGCAAAATATCTTTATCTTTATCATTCAATATAACAATAACAGAGGAATAGCCCATATTGTTTGCCATGTTCTATTAGTTGAAAGCTGATCATAGGTTCCACCCACCCTCAAAGGAAGGGGCCTGATCACCCTCAGTATGTCAACTCTGGTGTTCATGGGAAGTCTCTGAGTAGGTAATGCTTGAGCTAATACTTGGAAAAGATGAAAGAGGCATATGGATATCTGAAGGAGAAAGAATACAAACAGTAGAAAGAGTATGTGTTAAGTTCTTGAGGGTGTAGTTTCCCTTGTGCATTAAACGCAGCAAGAGGGCAAGATGGCTGGCTCAGAGTGACAGGAAAGATAGAAGGAAATAAATTCAAAGTGATAACAAATCATGCAGGTCTTTGGTAAGGATTCTGGCTTTTATTGTATGGGAGATAGGAAGCCCTAGAATCTTCTGAGTGCAGGGATGACAAGATCCATCTTACAAATTTAGGAATATCATTTTTGGCTGCTAGTAGACATAAATGGTAGGGGTCACGGGTGAAAGCAGAGTGGCCATTTAAAGGCTATTACATAATGTATGCATGCAACACAGTGGTAGTGGTGCAGGTAATGATAATTTGTAGTTTCTGACATATTTTGAAGGTGAATACAACCGGATTCCTTAAATGATTGGGTGTGGGAAATGAAAGAAATTAAAGAGTCAGAGATAACATCAAGGTTGTTGCATAAACCCTCTGTCACGACTGTTTTGCTTAATAAATTTTCAACACATAATACATACCATTGATATGACATCATTTATGATGTTAATTTTGATTACCTGGCCAAGTTGGTGCCTGCCAGGTTTCTCCACTATAAAACCATTTCTTTCCCTTCTTTCCATATCCTCCTCTTTGGAAGCATCTTACTAAATGCAGCTCATACTCAAGGAGTGAAGAATTAAGCTCTATCTCATTGGGATAGTAGCAGATTTCTTCTACATGGAAATTTGTATTTATCATCCATTCATTCATTCAGTCATTGATTTATAGTTGTGTGCATTCATAGATATTTATTTATGTTTTCTATTTCTTGTATAATTTGTATATAAAGCTTTGTGCCTTATAATCTAATACTACTTTATTGATTTTATTGCTCAATTTGTCCCAGCTTTAGCTACTGGGAGAGTTTTCCAGTTTGTTCCTGTGTCCCTTTGACATGATGCTAATCATTTGTTTTTTGAGCATTTCCTTACTTTAGGATATTACAAGATGCTTCAGGCTTATCTTGTATATTCCTTTTCTTAGCTTTAGAATCCACTATTTCTCCAAGAAGTTCCAATTCTTTCTTAAAGTAGGCTTCATGCCCAGAGTAGAGTCCAGTGCAGGGCCTGAACTCACAACCCTGAGGTTAAGACCCAAACTGAGATCGCGTCATATGCTCAACCAACTTAGCCACCCAGGTGCCCTCCTAATTCTTTTTATTGGATAGTAGTATTAGAAATGAAGATTCCTGGTACTGGGTGCTATGTGTATTCACTGCTACACAGCACTACTTTTTTTTTTTTTTTTAGGATTTTGTTTATTTATTTGACACAGAGAGAGAGGGAGAGAACAAGCATAAGCAGGGAGAGTGGCAGGCAGAGGGAGAAGCAAGCTCCCCACTGAGCAGAGAGACCAAGTGGGGGCTTGATCCCAGGACTCTAGGATCATGACCTGAACAGAAGGCAGACACTTAACTGACTGAGCCACCCAGGTGACCCTACACAGCACTATTCTTTTAGTTTTAAATTTTTTTATTAACATATAATGTGCTATTAGCCCCAGGGGTACAGGTATGTGAATCGCTAGGTTTATACTTCACAGCACTCACCATAGCACATACCTTCCCCAATGTCCATAACCCAACCACCCTCTCCCTCTCCCCCTCCCCCCAACAACCCTCAGTTTGTTTTGTGAGATTAAGAGTCTCTTATGGTTTGTCTCCCTCCTGATCCCATCTTGTTTCATTTATTCCTTTCCTACCCCCCAAACCCCCCATGTTGCCTCTCAACTTCCTCATATCAGGGAGATCATATAATTGTCTTTCTCCGGTTGACTTATTTCACTAAGCATAATACTCTCTAGTTCCATCCAAGTCATTGCAAATGGCAAGATTTCATTTCTTTTGATGGCTGCATGGTATTCCATTGTGTATATCTATACCACATCTAGGTTCTTTCCATAGTTTGGCTATTGTGGACATTGCTACAAAGCACTATTCTTAATAGGAAAATATTTTTTAAATAACTTTTTTAACATGACCACTTATAGTAAATTAAATATATATGATAAAACCATATATAATGGAATACTATGTAGTCTTAAAAATAAGAAAGCACTATGTTGATATGAAATAAACTTTAAGCTATAGCATTACATGAAAAGAAGGCAGTGTGTGTATAACATGTTATGTATGTGCATGTAAGCTAACATTTGTATGAGAAAATAGTAAAAAAATAATTAGGTATGTCTACGTACACAGTAGCTTTATGAGAGTACACATGAAATTACTAAAATTGCTTTCTACAGAAGGAAAACTTGGTAATTATGGGGTCAGAGGAGAGGGTAGAGTATCACTATATATACACTTTTATACCTTTTGAATTTTAAACCTATTGCCCATTCAAAAATATCTTGACTATATTTCAAAACATGGGACACATATTTTAGATGTAGCTGTGTACCATACTATCCAATATACCAAGATACTAGGTAAATAATAGGAGAAAAAAACATGGTCAGCCAGACATCATTCTTGGTTATTATCTCTCCAACTAGATTATACATTATTTTATAGAACGGCTGCCTTAATTTATTTTTTATGCACATCTCAGTTTCCTCCTTCCATATCACATTTTCCATGAAATGAGGCCAAATTAATTGTCTTCCCTATAGTAGACAGTAATTTCTTTTACCTTGTATTTAACATGAAAAGAAAAGTGTGAAAATTCCATATAGAAAATTATGTCCTTTCACTGGTATAATTTGCCATTTTCATTGCCTGGGAGGACCTTGTCTTGAACAAAAATATCACAGAATGTTATCAACATACAGATTTGAGGGTCCTTGAGACATGTAAACTAGTTATAGGGAGAACCATATTGGACATAAGAAGACAGATTATCTGTAAGGGAATTGTGGCTTGTAATAATGCATCTTGGAGTTGGCAGCCAAATATCAGTTAAGAAGGATCTCAGACCCAGGAAAACTTTGCAAATGTTTTAGTTACAGAAGCAAGTAGGCCTCCAAGATATAGTACCATGAATGAGAGCCAAGAGAATAATTTTAAGAGATGTAGACATCCAAACCCTCTTCCCGGAAAACTTCTACTTATGCCTTCAGCATCAAGTCACTGTTACTTGCCTCATAGGGTTGCTGATTCCACTTATGAGCGTCTATGTGTTTGTTTCCTTGAGTTCTGATCACACTGGATTGTGATCTATATATCTATATGGCCATGTCCTTGCCAAATTGTGAACTTCTCACAGTAAGAGGCTAAGCTAGATCTCCTGTTACAGACTGAGGGCATAGCACATGACTGGAAACATTTTCTAAAAATGTGAAGAATAAAGAAATATAAAAAGGAGAGAAGAAACTCAATACACAGTTTCATATGCAAACATCAGCTTTGGGAAGAACAATCTTTGGATTATATACAACTATAAATGGAAAACAAATGCAAAACTAAGGCTTGCAAAAGATAAGAAAAAGACAAGAGGAAAAGGAAGAAGTATAGACACAGAAACTTTAAGAGAAAAAAATAGAGAAAGGTAATTGGGTGAGAGAAAAAAATGGAAGAGATAACTTCCATAATGGAAGATGTGATCGCCATTTATTTTTCAATTCCCTTTCTTATATAAGAGTAATCAAATAAGCTAGTACATTTAAATATAGTGGTTAACGTTTTTTAGGGCACTAACTATAGGAGAGTTTTACCTAAAATAATATCATTTGATTCTCACATCAGCCTTTTCTGGGAGCAAATAGCAACATCTTATTTAACAAATGTGGGAATATGCCAAGAGGAAGTACAGCAAGTCACCATCCTTCCCAACATAGAGTTTTCCTTTTGTACTCTTCTGGATGAAAGAGGAATTGATATTCTAATGTCTACTAATCAGTACTCATACAGCTTCTCATTCTATTTTCAAATCATGATTACCTTTTTCATATATAGCTAGTAATAATTACTTGGTATTGAAAGTATATACTTTGGGCAATGAACATACCACTTTAGACTCAGAATTTTATGCCTATACATTGCATTTAAATTTCTTAACTAGACTGTCACATTTTCTGAATTGACTCTAGGGCTGATTTCAACCTAGCTGTGTTGGTATAAACAGTGTCTGCTCTTATGAATTGCTGACTTAACTGTACTTGTCATTGTGTATTATATGACCACAGATCTGGCCTACTACCATCTCCTTATTCTTAGGTCCCATCACTTGAAATACAAACCCTTTTATCTCATTATATGCCTCGAATACTCTGTTAACTTACTCTTCTATTTTTTGCTTTTGACATTCCCTGATCTAGAATGTTCTATTAATTTCTTACTCATATCTTTCCAGGATTATTTGGAGTCTTCTACCACCTGATGTGGATTGTATCCTTACTTCCAAAATTTATTTGTTGAATCTCTACCTCTAAGTACCTCAAAATGTGACATAATTTGGAAATAGAGCCATTGCAGGTTTAAATAGTTAAGATGAGGTCATAGTGGATTGGAGTGAGCTCCTTATCCAGCATGACTGATGTCCTACAAAAAAGAATTCACATAGGGAGAACCTCATGGAAAGACTGGAGTCGTGCTGCCAAAAGCCAAAAAACTACTAGAAGCTAGGAGAGACGTCTGGAATAGATCCTTTCCTAGTGCTTCCAGAGGGAACATGGGCCTACTAACACCTTGATTTCATATTTCTGGCCTCTATAACTATGAGATAGAACTGTGAGAGACAATACTTGTCCGTTCTAAGCCACCTATTTGTGGTACCTTGTTTCAACAGCCATAGGAAATGAAAACAGCATCCATGAATCCATAATTTTGGCCCTTCGTTCCTTCCTTCCTTTTAAACTTCTTTTGTTGCCCAATGGTAATATTACTTAAAGAGCAAAACAGAACCTAAAAAATTTGATGAGTTTTACTGAATTTCATACTTTTCATGAATTCCACACACTATGCCAGGAACTTGACATAAACATTATTTCGTTTTATTCTTATACAGACCTGTAAAACAAGTACTATTATTATTCAAATTTTAGTTATGAGAAAATAAAGCTTCATAAAGCTTCAGTAACTGTGTTTGCAGAGGTAGAAGTAGGACTTAAATTGATACTTCTCTGACTTTATTTTCTAGACTATTGTTCGATTTTTCTTAATGCCATATAACTAAGCATTTATTTATATATATTTTTTGTATTATTCTCAAGATATTTACATATCTCACACTAAAGGAAATAACAGCAAACCTTGTTTAAGTGCTTCTTATGAGCCCTGCAACCTACATTTACTTTGCTAAATGTGCTTTTTGCAACAACCCTTTTTGGTAGATTCTATAATTCTATGTAAGTTCAGTTTATAGATGAGGAAATTTAGGTATGGTATTTTAAACAGCTAGCCCAAAGCCAGACAATCTTGGAATGCCAAGGCCTGTATCAAACCCCAGAAGGTCCATTTCTAAACATTACCTTGCTCCAGCTCCTTAGTGGTATCTCTGAGGACAAAGACCATGTTTGATGTTTCTGTTGTTTCCTTCTGGACCTACCATAAAGCTGGAAAGAGAGTAAGTTCTAAATAATTTTTTTTTCAGTAAGAACAGAAGAGAACCCCAGGGACAGTGTGACTGGAAGTGCTCCCACTGCCTTTGGAAACAGTCTGGGTTACTTATTATAAACTCTATGGCTTGCCTTTTCTCTCATTCAAGAATCTCCTCCAAACCTGGTATAATATTCCACATGAAATGCCATTTAGTCAGTATTTATGGTTGACAGCTTCTACAAAAGTGTTGCTATTATCAGGAGAGTCCTTTTAAACAAAAGGGAAATTATTCATCTCCAAAATAGGTTTACTAAAACCAACAAATTAATCTTTAAAGCTGTTTTTTCATGATATCACCAGGATAAATGAAAAGATAACATAGATATTTTAGAAAGGGGATACTTATTATAGATTTTGATATATGCTGAAGAAATGGACACTCAGAACTACATAGAAAAATTTTAGTTTTAATTTATCTCCTATTAAAGTGTGCTAAGTATGCTAGCCCAAGAAGCAGGAAGTGTTATAAGTATTACATAAACTCAGGGTGCATTTCTTTCATTCAACTTTTCACCAATAAAACTTTTTTTAATTACTATACATGTGACTCCCATGTAATTCCCTAATTTCATTTTTAGGCCAATGGGAAATATATTTTCTACTGTTGTTATGAAACCTCCAAAGTTAATTACTGAAGATAGTTGGATTATTTTTTTGCTTATCTTTATTCTATTGGGACTATACACCATTTGCATGTAGCAGTGTAGGGTGAGTTCACTTCCGACACAGTCAATTATATAAGTCTATCAACAGCTATTTTATTATGGGAACAATAGAGACAGACGGCTCGGACTCTGTGATGAATGTAGATTAGAGAGAGGTCCCCCTGACATACATAATTAGTTTTAGAATGTTAAATTAATAGGTAGAATACCCCTAAGGCAACCATACATTAAGGCTGAAGCTGCAGAATCTGGAGTCCCGTTCCTATCTGCTGTTGTCAGCACTGACATGGCTCAACGCACTGCTTGTGAAATGGCATAAGGTGTTATGGCAAAACTAAATGGCTGTAAAAACAAAATTTGCATAACACTATGGTCATACTGTATATATTTTCCTTCAGAAACATTTAGCAGCTTTATTACTATGCAAATTCCTAGTGGGGGGTTGGTTGAAACAGATAAATCTTTGAGTGCCTTATGAGAACTAAATAGATGTTAAACAAGGGTTCAATAAGCAGTCGATGCTAGTACTCAGAAATATTATATTTCTAGTCTGTACTTGCTGTAAATATTAGCTTAAATTGTAAAGGTGAAGTAAAAGACATCTTTTCCAGTTATAGACTATTTATTTGTTTTTCCATCCATATGTAGGTAAAAAATAATATCTGTGGCAGAACTCATCTGCAAAAGAGGGATGAAAGATGATAAGCAGATTTGACTTTTGTTTAATATTATAATTTTTATTAACAATTATATATCAATAATAATAGTACTACTATTATTGCTATTAGCCTAGCTGAATGAAGAGAAGGATGATTTTTTATAGAGAACAAACAATAGAAATTTCTAGACACTTCTAGGAGAAACTTGAAGCAGTCCAGAGGCATATTCGCAATATAATTTATACCATATATTACACTATTTTTTGTCAATAGTATAATTTATTTGTTGACATTTTAGTATTTACTGTGTAGCAGGTACTAAAGTACACAACCTATTATGCTACCTGCATTAATATGCAGAGCATACCTTAAGAGATCGATATTATTACCCACATTTTACTGATAAGGTACATGAGATACCTGCTGGTTATAAGAGCCTGATGACACAACAAAATGATGGCAGATCATGGAATGCCTGAATCTGAAGCCCATATTCTAATAGCTTTATGTCATATTTTTTCTTCGTATCATTCAGATCCCAAATAATTGAGCTAGGCCATACATATTTAGGTTTAGGTTAAGTAAACAATGCGTAAGCATATTATTTGTCTCCAGCTCCAAATTAGATACTTTCCTCAATAATTCTACAGAATGTTTTCTGAATCTGTAGCCCAGAGATATTAAGCAAGGTCATAGGACCAGAGTGCAAAAATCGTGCTTAATTTGTAAACATTCATTTCAAGTTTATCACAGCTTCTGAGAATTCAGTAGATACCCACCCAGTGAAAGCTTCAGTGTTTCTAATGCTACCATAAAAATATCAGGTTTGTGTTTGTGTAATTTAAGTTGATTTGGGGTAGTGATTTAAACAGACCAATAGATTCTGTTCTAGGCAATTATGAAAATTTTTAAAAAGCTGATCATTATTTTCTTAGCAATAATGACAGTAAAATAAAATGTCACAGAATAGCTGTCCCTTGCTGTTAGATAAGTGCTAAGGTAAAACCAATTATTTATTTGATAATCATTATCTTATGGAAAATAAATCCTGGAAAAACACTGAGGTATTTTCAAAAGCTGAAGATTCTAATTCTATAGCAACTGAATATCATGGTGAAGCCTTTCATTTTACAGTAAATGATCAACTACAAATTTAATTCTTCAGTTATTATATATATCTCAACAGTCACACTATTCTAGCATTTATTTAAGTTCTTTCCTCCTTTACAAAGTTTTTGGAAGAACTAATTCTCTGAAGTCTTACAGACCTCACCAAATTTAAGTGATTCCCTAAATCAACCATGTATTTCTCAGCAGAGATGAAACTTTTGTTTCTGTTTTTCCTAAGAGAGAGATATAAGAGGATTTATGCCTGTGTTCAGTCAGCAGTAATTAAGTAGCATTTTTGATACCCCAAGTTTTATTCCTAACTTATTGGTCCCTAACCCAAAAGCTACCAGACACCACAAAAATTAAATTTAAAAAAATGCCTGTGTTGCTTCTATATACAGGTGTAATAAATCAAGCACTTGAAATGTTACCATGTAGTTGATAACACTTTTTTCTAATTTTCAAATTTGCTTTTGCAAATACATGATTTTTTTTTTTATTGAGAAGGGCACAGCTGTCCCCGATTTTCTTCTTAGCAAACTCCTGAGCTTTCTTTTTAGACAGAGTACTGAAATGCTATATCCAGGTTAGATTTCCAGATATCAGAGTTTGGTGTAAGGATGGAGTTGTATTGCAAGAGCAAGGAATAATATTTTAGCAATAGGTCTGAAGAGAAGATTGATTTTTTAGATAAAGACTTAGAATCTAGAATAAGGCTAGAGAGGAAAAAAAATATGTGTACATGCATGCACACACAAAGGTAAGAACATTTGAGGTTTCCCTTCTATTGTAGGTATGGGTGCTTCTGGTCTAGACAGAGTCAGGGTTCATAGCTTAGTGAGTGGAGCATAGAATGGATTTCAGTCTTAATACCCCTTTAGTACAGTTTATGATCCTTACAACTGTATATATTGTCTATTTTCTCAAACCATGAACCCTCAACTGTAGGATTTTGTCAAACACTATTTTCTGCATGATTAAAAGAATATATTTTCCTCATATAAAATTGTAACACTGAATAAATCTATTCAAACAATACGGCACTCTGTCCTCCATGAAATTCAGATATGTCCAACTCCCTACCATTCCATGAAGAATCACTACTATAGAAAATGCATTAGAAGATAACTCTAAATATATCGAATGTTCTTGATTTCCACAAAAAAGTTTTTTTTTTTTTTTTTTTTTTTTTTTTTTTTGCCTTAATGTAGTTTTACCATTAGGTGCCTTCCTTTTATTATGCTATGTTTGGAGAACATCTGACCCTGTTCATCTTGTTGATAGACACAAAGGGGCCTACAATTACAATTCACTGCCTCTTTTGGAAAGCCTTCCCTTCCTCCATTAGAACATCATGGTTTACTATAACATTTGGCAATATCTAGTAAATTTAACACTGTTTACAACATGCAGCTGTGTTTTATTCCCGAGTACAAGAAAGTAATTGTGTATAAGTTTAAACTACAAAGGAAAAATTCTTAATGACTACCAATAAAATTCACCTATTACTCAATAGGCAATAACCCAATTGAGGGTGCTTTTTTTCATGATTGATCTCGTTCAGTATTTTATTGTTCCAAGAAACTAATGGAAACATGCACAGAGCTGTTTTTTCTCTAAAATCTAGATGTTGCAAAAATTCTCATCAAACACAGTAGGTTGATGACAGGTACAAGGAAATGGCAGACATTTAATGATCCAAATTATAATTGGTAATTAGCTCCCAAATTATTCTTGTCTTTTTCAGTTGAAAAGAAGACATTTTTTACAGTCATGTAATTACCACAAAGAAATATAAATATCCTGTTTGGATCTAATACTCATGTGGAATATAACTTACAGTAGTTAAGAATGTGTATTTGCCTATATTATAAAAGAAGTATATATAAAAGGCATTTTAATAACCTTGAAAGGAAATTTCCTTTTAAAAGTTATGCCATCATAAATAAGGGTCCTTGGAAAAAACTAACATCAGAAACTATCATTATAAATTGATAACTTTATCTAGAACATCTCTGTACTAGGGAAATTTATTTCTTCTGTGTGATTTTAGCTACTGTACACATTTTTCATTTTAGTCACGATGTTCTAATCAAAACTAGCAATATAATCTAGAGAGATCTGGGGAATTAATTAGGTACATCTCATTTCTACTCTGCTAATCTCTATGTCTTCAGCTTAGGGAAAAGGAGTCCATCATTGACTGATAAACCAAGGAGATTCTATTTGCTTTATAGAAGGATCTGCTAAAAAGCCTGGCTATGGTTTATAAATCTTTTAGTCCCATTCTTATATAGCAACATTTGAATGCTGACCTTGAAATGGAAAGCATTGTACTCTGTGGAGACCAAGTAGAGGTACTACCATTATATGTTTTGTCTATTTTGACCAGAGAGAGAGAAGTATTAATTAAAGCTACATGGAAAGGGGAGCACAGAACCTCAAAGGACCTGGAAGGTTGCTTTATGACCATACACCACTTCTATTTGTGAACACTCTGAATGAAGGCATGGCGAATCTATCTGCCTGCTAACTTCAATAAAATGAACCTTATCGATAGGAAAGTGTGAAACATGAATCTACATTATTACCTTTTCATTTGAAGGGGAGTTTTTGAAAAGGGACAAGGACAGTTTTTTCTTTCCTTCCTAAGTGGTCAAAAATATCCCAGTAATCAAGGATGTTCTTTCTAACTCGGATTAGCAAACTGGGAAATCATGTTATAATAAATGGATAGATGCCACAGGTGTTATCATGGATCCTTAAGATGAAGGTGAGAGTTTAGTGTAATAATTCTCTAAAAGTTTGGATAATTGGGTTTAGGAATCTGGAATCTGATTATATTCTACTGGCTACACATATTCCCCAGTAAAGGAACCAACATTTTTCTTGGTTATGTGTTTACTAACTGGTATTTGCAATCCTATGTGTGTTTTCTTAGCCAAAATACATGTTAAATTTTATTTGTCTTGGAAATATATACCTTAAGAAATTATAACATAAACATTTTCAATTTAAATAAATTACAATTTTAGAATTTAAAAAGATAGGAATTTTTCAAAAAATGTATTTCAAGAAGTCAGGACATAGGAGTTCTACTTATAAAATGAACACCATACTTTCATTAACTATACTAAAATGCAGTTTAATGTCATGTGTGTGTGTGTGTGTGTGTGTGTGTGTGTGTGCTAGAGATGTTCATATGGAGGGACAGGAAAGAGAAAAAGAGAACATGGCAGAGACACTCAGGAGTGCTATAGAGGATCTGGGTCAGAGTGCTCACTCCTAGGGCAGGGAGGAGTTCTGCTTTGGCCCATACTGGAAGGGCTGTGCTTTCCTCTAGCCAACAGTTTAGTGTCTTTAAAGTGGTTCTCAAATACTTCCCTTTCAGGCAATTATTAGGAAAACATTGATTTCAATTACTCATGAGTCCAACATGATACAGATGTATTTTGTAATTTAGGGTTTAAGGAGTAGCATTTGCCACTGAACTGTATACTTAAAAATAGTTAAAATGGTAAATTGTATGTTACGTATATTTTGTCAAAATAAAAAAATAATAGTTCTTTAAAAAAGTGATGCAATCAATATTCAAGGTACAATTGCAGTTTGATAAGTTATTAAAATTAGTTGTTTATAATGTCTGATTCCTGGGAACTGTCCAAACTATTATCTCATAGTTACAAAAAGGTCTATAGAATTTATTCACATAAATGGAATGGTTTTTATTTAAAACTTATTTTCAAATGTTGCCATCTATAGCAGGTTTTGGAGAACTGGTTTTCACATCCTTTTGTTTTTGTTGCCACTTCCTACCCTGCCAGTAGCAATTATATGGCAGCGGTAAATTGAACGCAGAGATATTAAAGTTCTGACAAGTTCATTTCATGTTTTTTTTCCCTACAGTTGTAGCTTCTTAAATCGAGTTTCCTGCAGAATATAATAAAATTGTGAGTCTCATGTACCCTTCTGAAATTGGGAGTAACTTTGTTACTGGCCTTGAGAAATTTGTTCTCCATCTAGTAATGGATCAGTTTCACCCCTTGAGCCTGGATGTGAGCAATGTCCCAATCTTTAGTATGATTTTCCTAGAGACTATTTTTGCATTGCCAGAATAGAAATGGCCCCAGAGCAGTGAATTTATGCCTCCATAATGAATATGGTTAGTCTACAATCTCATGCCAAGTACATGTTCATATCATCTTTATGACCCACATAATATATCATGGAGCTACAGGCTGAAAAGAAACTAATTAACCTTTAATGAGATGAGGACACTGTAGGACAGTTGGCACTATAGAGGGCCTCCAATTCCCAGACCAAGACATTCACCTGGGCTCCATGCCATTGTAGATCTACTGCCTATGTTTAGCGCCAGCCTTCTTTACACTACCAAGTCTGTCCATAAAAACAAAGCAAAATAAGTCAAAATATTACCCAAGAGAAGCTTATCCAGCTGGGCTAATATAGAGGATATGAAAATAAGTAACATGTCTAATATAGCTGTCCTCAAAGTCTTCTCTAGTTAAAGGAAATTATATACTTTGTGACCTCATCATAGATCATTCTGCTTTAAAGGACTTTAACCATACAGGTATGACATTAAACGAACATTCATAAACCAAACAGTGACATTACTGTGCTCACTCTTATCATGATGGAACATGACACATGTTCAATACTGTTTGATTTGTATTAAATTTCAGTTGAAGATTAAGGTTCAGTCAGTTGATCTATACCCAGTTTCAGGCATTCCCATAATTTCTGGAGTTACAGATACAGGATTGGTGGTCTGACAAATGTGCAAAAGAATAATGCTCACAAAGTGTTTATTAACGTTCTGAAAGTCGAGAGAGAAGTCTCTTCGGAGTAGTTTGACCTTTATTCTAATTATGAGTTGACAGTTATTCTAGAAAGAAAATACAGAGCCTGTAAAACCTCTCTTTGTTCATATTGATCTTTCCACTGAATCCAGACAAACATTTTTATCTGGTGGCACATTAATGTGGGAAACACTTTGGCATTTATCTGGGAAAGAGCAATGATATCATCCAGGCTTCTCCACTATCACCTGTTCAGTTTTACACAGGTAAAGCGGATAATTCATTTCCTTCTCTTAGCTCAAATCAGGCTGAAGTAAATTATAATGATTAAACTCCTTCCTTTTATTTATCACACTTAAGTAAAATCAATTCTCAATTGTCTTTGTTTGTTAACTGCATACATGTTATATGATAGCATTAAGATAGTTAAGACCATAAATTTTAAGGACTTTTTAATCTATGAAATAATGATGTTGCCTTAAAACTAGTGACTCATGTTTTTATAACAGATTTCCTTCTCTTATTAATTTCAGTATCTTCTCAGGTCTAGTTTTTAAGGCCATATGACTAATACTTTGTTTTTCCCAAAACAGTTTGCTTTACTGATTACCAGAAATATTGGCTTCTCTGAAGCTTATTTAGAAGACTAGGAGAGTATGACAGGACTTTCAAGTTAATAGTAGAGGGAAACATGCTATAGTTTTAAACCACTTTGGTCTTACCTCTAGTGGCAGTTATGTGTAGGGAGGAATTATGATCCCAGGATGAAATAGTTTGTAGTTTTAATGTACTAGTAGAAGAATCCCTCCACCTCCTTTCACCACATACACAAACAGAATAACACTTGTTATTTAATGGAAGCTTGCCCACTAAAGAGGAAAGGAAATTTCCTGACTATATATTTTATCTATTTCTTAGAAATATAGATCATTAGAGTTATGTGTACAGCATTCTAAAGAACCATCTGGTTCAGTGGTTCTTAGACCTTGGACATAAGAATCTCCCAAAGAGCTGGTTGAAAGTGAAGATGTGCTAGGCCCACCTTAAGAAATTGTGAGTTAGTGGACCTGGGATGAGACCCAGGAATCTGCCAGTTAAATAAGAATCTCAGGTACTTCTGATGCAGGTGTTCTATGAGTCATTGAAAATGTTAGCTTAACCCTTCATTAAAGCGTTGGGTGTTCTGAATCCTAAAGTAAATAGGGCATGAGGAGGTTCTTATAGTCTTGGAATTAGGTTGTAGCAGAACCTTTTGTCTTGCAGCTGCTACTAATAAAGACTGCTGAGACATTACAGATAAAGGGCTTGTATCCAAGATCTGTAATGAACTCCTCAAACTCAACACCCAAAAAACAAATAATCAAGTAAAAAAATGGGCAGAAGACATGAACAGACATTTCTCCAAAGAAGACATACAAATGGCTAACAGACACATGAAAAAATGTTCAACATCAATAGCCATCAGGGAAATTGAAATCAAAACCACATTGAGATACCACCTTACACCAGTTAGAATGGCCAAAATCAACAAGACAGTAAACAAGTGTTGGAGAAGATGTGGAGAAAGGAAAACCCTCTTACAATGTTGGTGGGAATGCAAGTTGGTGCAGCCACTTTGGAAAACAGTGTGGAGATTCCTTAAGAAATTAAAAATAGAGCTATCCTATGACCCTGCAATTGCAATACTGGGTATTTACCCCAAAAATACAGATGTGAAAAGAAGGGCCATCTGCACCCCAATGTTCATAGCAGCAATGGCCACAGTTGCCAAATTGTGGAAAGAACCAAGATGCTGTTCAACAGATGAATGAATAAAGAAGATGTGGTTGATATATACAATGGAATATTACTCAGCCATCAGAAAGGATGAATATCCACCCACCATTTGCATCAACATGGATGGAACTAGAGGGGATTATGATAAGTGAAATAAGTCAAACAGAGAAAGACAATCATCATATGGTTTCACTCATATGTGGAACATAATGAATAGCACAGAAGACATTAGGGGAAAAAAGGGAAAACTCAAGGGGAGAGTATCAGAAGGGGAGACGAACCATGAAAGACTATGAACTCTGAGAAACAATCCAAGGGTTTCAGAGCATAGGGCAGGTAGGGAGATAGAATAGCCCAGTGATGGGTATTAAGGAGGGCACGTGTTGTAGTGAGCAGTGGGTGTTATATGCAAATAATGAATTAGAACACTACATCAAAAACTAATGATGTAATGTATAGTGACTAACAACATTAAAAAAAAAAAAAAAGACTGCTGGGGGATAATGCTGATTTCTTGGGAGGAGCTAGACAATTTACAAAGACCCAGCAGTAATGTTAGGAGAGAAAGGATGAAATTCAAAAGACTCTGGAGAAGGAAAGCACAAAAAGACCCCCACATGAAAAATACCTATAATGAGAAAAATGGTTAGGTATCTGAGCATAAAACAAGAATTTCAGAATTTGTAGCAAGAGTGATTAGGGTTGGGTTATCTTCAGGACCCATGTCAGTAGTTAAATAACTGAATACTTCTCATTTTGAAGCATATCTAGTCCTTCTCTTCTTTTGGACAGGCTAAGTTCCCAGAATTAGTGGATATTTAGGAAAGGGAAATGAGTTCTAAAGAGACAGAGCTAATACTCTTCCTGCTAATTGGGGTAGAGCAGGGTCAAATGATTTTAGGAAAGATAAAATAAAGTTACCTCTAGTTTATGAACTAGTTCAGACAATGTACAGAAGCTTAAAGAAAGAGAGGAATAAGCCTGGGTTTATTTCACTTCCCTTTTCTACTGGCTAATTTACTTGAGTAAGAATGAATATCAACTTTGTCTGACTTTTAGGTCAAGAAGAATGCCTATATGAATTCTAGCAATGTATTCATTTTAATAAAATTTGATCACCATAGAATAATTTTGAATAATTTGCATAGTTTGCTATTTAAAACTTTTACTGTCACTTAAACTTATATCAAGGTGACTATCAAATCCATTTTTATAACATCTAATCTCCTAAAATAATATTGCAAGTACTGATAAAGACACACCATGAACTGATCATTTTTATTATGTTTTATTGACTTTTTTGGTCTTATAAATAAAAACACCAGGGTAAATTTATCTTTCTCATTTCTTGTTAAAAAAATCATTCTTTATCTTAAACTTTATCTGTGCTTTTATTTTCTGCAAGATATTTCTGTATCATATAATTTATCTTCAACAAGTGTCATTGGAATACAACCACATCTACTTGTTTACGTGTTGTCTATGCCTACTTTCCTACCATAGCAATGGACTTTACCATTTGTGACATTTACTACATCATCCACATATTTACTCATTGATGCTTTACAAAAAAAATTTGCTACCCTTATTTTAGAATGTCTAGTTATTCTTTATTATGGATTCCAAGTCTCTGTTTAAATTCTCCTTCTCTCCTTTTTGTTTATCTTTTCTTCAGTTATCTTAACATTTTTACAATTATTATTTTAAAGTCCTTGCCTACTATCTCCAACAACATTGATTACTAACACCTACAATTTCTAGGTCTGGTTCTATTGTCTGATTTTTCTCTTGATCTATTGCCATATTTTCCTGACTCTTTTCAAGTCTCAACTTCTAAAAAAATAATACTCTAGTAATTGTTTTTAAAAGAATAATAGTGACTAAAGTAATGTTACTTTTATCCAGAGAAGATTGGCTCTTTCCCTTAATAAGCAGATAATCTTAAGGGCTATTTATATTTAAACAAATTGGACCTGAGATTCTTTTTTAGTTAGACACAGTCCACACATGTCTGAAGGGCAAGCTCTGTAGTGTGTTTTTCAGTATCTGTCTTCTAATGGCACTTTTTTTTTTTTCTAAGCAAAATGAGTCTGCACTATCCCTTCTTTCACAATAGTCTTCCCTGCTTTTGGTTGATATCCTGCTATGTTGTTGCCTTGTCTTCCCTGAAATATTGCCTTTTGGAGGTTATAGGCTTAACTATTTAGCTTCCTACCTTACACAGATTCAAAATCTTGCAAAGAGAGCATCAGTGAATTTTTTTACAAGCTCATTCCTTTAGAATAATTTTGATGCCAAAGCATTATAAGACTGTGAAAGCATTCTTTCACTGTGCTTTTCTGGCTAGCCCCAGCTTTCTGTACCACAGTAGCTCTCAGCAAATGTCCTGTTGGGAAAACCAGCCATACATTTGGGGCTCCTCTAGATTTCAGTCTGCCATGCAAGAAAACATGGTCCAAACACTCTCCTGGTTTCCCTTGCCCCTATTAGAGTCTTTCTACTTCTAGTTCGGGATCCTCAGTCTCAACCTATTCCTCCTGGGGGAAAAAATATAGCTGATGATCTCAACTTGCCCAGAAAAACTGTCCTCTCTCTAGAATTTAATTCATGTTGTTTTATCTGGTTCCACAGCTGTACACTGCTTTTAGAAGTATGATTTTTATGATTTGCTCATTTTTTGCACTTGAAATGATTGTTTCAACCTATTACATTTTACTTGGAGGTGGAAATCCCAAATTACATATAATCCTAACTGCCATATTTAAGACCTGAACAATATATGCTCCAACTTACCTTTCTGCCTTTCCCCATTACTACTCCCCAGGTCACATAACTATGCTACAGTAAGAATGGATTTTTTAGTGTTTTTAATAACACACCAAATTTTCCTGTCTCTGAGTCTCTGCCCATGCTGGTCTAAGCAGCTCATGCCCACTGGAATTCTGTATGTTCTGAAAGCCTCACTTCCAAATACCATTATTCTGTGTAGTCTTTTCTTGAATCCTCATTTGGAAATAATCTCTCCCTGCTTTAAAACACTTTCTAAATGTATTTTTACCTCCCTTATAATACACAACATTTTGTATTATCTTCTCTCTTTTAAAAAAAAATAGTCATTTCATTCTCCTCAAAACGAAGATCATAATGCCCTATAAGTAAGATGGAGACAATTCCTTACAAGTAAGGAGTGTGCTTAACTCACTTTATAGGTTCCCATATCTCTTGGATATAAAAGGTTGAAATAGAGAACTGATCACTTGACAAGTTCCTGTTTTGTCGTCACTGTCTCTGCTTCTGTGTTAGGCATAGAACAGCTATTTTAAAAATAGCTTTCTTGAGGTACAATTGACTTGCAAATAAAGTGTACATATTTGATGTGTACTATTTGACTAGTTTTAATATAAGTATATACCCTTGAAACCATAACCATAATCAAGATAATGAACATACATATCAGTGCAAAGTTTCAGCAATCCCCTTTGTAATCTCTCCCTCCCACCCCCAAACCCATGTAACCACTGATCTATTTTCTGTTACTAAAGATTTATTTGTCTTCCTGAATTTTGTATAAACACAATCATACAATGAGTGCTCTTTTTGTTTGGTTTGTTTAACTCATTGCAGTTTTTTTGAGAGTTATACATGTTGCATATTGATGGATATTTGGATAGCTTTTATATAGTGGTTATTACAAATAAAGCTGTTATGAACATTCATGTACAAGTCTGTATTTGAACATGTTTTCATTTTTCTTGAGTAAATACCTGGAATTAAAATAGATGGATCATATGGTAGATGTATAACTAAGAAGCTGTGTTTCATTTTACCTCTTTAAATTCCCACCAACAGTTTATGAGAGTTCTAGTTTCTCCAATTCTTGGTATGGTTAATCTTTTTAAACTATACTAATGGGTATGTAGAGTAATATCTCATTGTAGTTTTACTTTGTGTATCTCTAGGGATAAATGACACTCAGCATTTTTTGTGTGGGATTATTTGTCATGTATTCATTTTCTAACAAGATGTACACATATGCATATAAACACAAGGGCCACTAATTAGTTTCCTGCCCCTGCAATTGGCCAGATTTCCTAATTTAGGAACATGTAATTGAAATTTAAAAGAGATTCAATCTCTTTGAGTGATGGAACACAGTGAGTAGCCTTATTTCTTTCTAAGTCTTTGATGCAAAGGAAGCTAATTTGCAGAGAGAGAGAGAAATACTTAATTCTAGAGTGGAATAGAGGGAAGAGATATACATACTGTTTGGGTTCTGCACAGATCTCTAAATTCCAGTTCCCATTATTCCTGAATCCCAACTGTTTTCTGATGTCAGGTCTCAGGAAGCACTACTTTCTCCTCATTGACTTAATATAGCTCCAGTTGTCTCCTGTTAATTTTCAACCAAAGTTACTCAAGAAATGCTTATTTAATTCATTAAATATCTCTGTATATTGGCAGTAGGTTTTAAAGGTTGAATGGTTATTTTAGAGCAATTCAAACATTTATTCTTTAGTAAGATGCCATATTTAGCAAGTATAATTTCTCTGCATATAAATATACCATACTTCATTGTTTTCATTTTGAGCTTATAATAATAACTTCTGTATATACTGTTTTCACAGGATTAATGGCTGGTTAGGGTTAATGGCTCTTAGCTATGCCATGGGCCATCAACTCTTCTCAGTTGGCCATTAATCCCCAGGAAATGCCTTGTACCTCAATCATTATGGTTTAATTAGGTCATTAAGAAACTGCTGGTTAATTGCCACATTACAAGCATCAAGAGATGGGCAGGTGGCTGCAAAGACCAGAAGAATCACAGCAATCATAAAAACAACAAAAAAAGTGATGTGTATGTGTGTGTGTGTGTGTGTGTGTGTGTGTGTATGTATGTGTGTAGATTAGAAAATGTTCACATGGAAGGCAGCTATGCAACATGGGGGGTTAATGCGGTAGGAGAAGAGTAAATGAAACAAGTTGGGATTGGGAGGGAGACAAACCATAAGTGACTCTTAATCTCACAAA